>NC_134586.1:64721519-65372769 GCF_037038515.1 Microtus pennsylvanicus | reverse complement strand
TGAAAAAGCATGGGATAAAACCGAACTCGCTGAACATAGCGGACAATGAGGTCTACTGAGAACTCAAGAACAATGGCAATGGGTTTCTGATCCTACTGCACGTACTGGCTTTGTAGGAGCCTAGGCAGTTTGGATGCTCACCTTACTAGAACTGGATGGAGGTGGTGGTTCCTTGGACTTTCCACAGGGCAGGGAACCCTGATTGCTCTTCGGGCTGAGGAGGGAGGGGGACTTTATTGGGGGAGGGGGAGGGAAATGGGAGGCGGTGGCGGGGAAGAGACAGAAATCTTTAATTAATAAATAATTAAAAAAAGATTTGATAATGCATGAATATTTGATTAAGTCATTGAAATAGTAAGCATAAGTGAAGGAAGACTGAACCTTCAGAGCTTAATGCATTTAAGCTACAATAGTTAAGATAAAACTAAACTGTGGATGAGTTATTATTCACATAAAAACTAACTACCCAAAAACAATCCCAAGAGAGTACTGAAGAGTACATAAGTTTATGTGCATATGTTCATCTGCATGCACTTAATTTAATATTTCATGAGATTAGTGTGGTATCTATTCTTGGTTGTCAACTTGACTAAATCAGGAATGAAGGAAACCCAAATGACTGTGTATACCTTGGAGGGAGTTTTTTTTGTTTTAACTAAATTATTTGAATAGAAAGACCAACTTCCAATCCAGAGATTTAACGTGGGATGATACAGCTTTAATCTGGAATACAGCTTCTGCTGGAAACCTCTATAAAGGACATGGAAGAAGGAAGGTTTTGTTCTTTGCCTGTTTCCCCACACCTTACTAGAAAATCCATTCCTTCTCTAGCATTAGAGCCTAGTTTTCTAGGATTTCAGTGTATACTGAAGACCAGCTGAGATATCCAGTCTAGTGTCCTAAACTACTTCTGCATTCTTGGACTTTCTGTTGCTCATAGGCAGCCATTGTTAGATTAGTTGGACCACAGCCTGTCAGGAATTTTAACAAATCCCCTTGCTATAAATATATAGAGATTCATTTTATTAGTTCTTTTGCTTAAGGGAGCATTGACAATACCAGTGGCTTTTACAGAGTAGAAAAGTAAAGAGAGAATTCCACTATTTACTTCAAAAGATTTCTTCAAACAAAAACAAGATAGGTTTAGAGTTTCTCTTTCCAAGAGATCTTCAATCAAAAACTGAAGTTGGTATATTTAAATGTAAAATTATAGATAATTTAACAAGTATAAAATATGCAAATTCATGCTAATATAATAGAGAGTAGATAGATGATAAGAGGGAAGCACTCAAGGCAGAAATAATAGAATGATACTTGGGCATCTAAATAACTAGCTAGAGTCCATAATGTGTAAAGTGTTCTAAAGATACAATGTTGATGTTATTTCTGGGTTATTGGAAATCGCAGAGGTGGGATGGGTAAGCAGGGCTTGGGCTGTAAAGGATGAGACCACTAGGACCCTTGCAATGAATAAGGGTACAGTGTCATTGTAATGTATACACAAACCAATGTAAGTAACACTGAAACTCTGCATCATTGCATTATAATCACGTAATGCAAAAATATGGCAGAAAGCTTGATGAACTCATTCATATAAGAAATCTTTGCATTCTTTCAACAGCTTCTTGTGGATGTAAAATTATGCCACGATGTTTAAAAAACATCAGAAGGTATTCAGTTTTATAGACAACTATTTTGCACAAATATTCACACTACTTGCCATACAATAAATAAAAGTGTCCAGTGATCTTCCTTCACCCATCAGTAATCAGTTCTTCCTGAGTAAAGCAGAAAGGAGACCTTTGAACTGTGTAATGCGATAACTTTGGGGCTGGGGGCTGCATAGATGGCTCAGTAGTAGTAAGAGTATTTACTGTTCTCTAGCTCCATTCATTTCCTGAAAAATTCAAGATATCGTTATTTTTTTTCTGCTGTGTAGTACTCCATTGTGTAAATGTACCACAATTTCCTTATCCATTCTTCAGTCGAGGGGCATTTAGGTAGTTTCCAAATTCTGGTTATGGCAAACAATGCTGCTATGAACATAGTTGAGTACATGAACTTGTGGCACGTTTGAGCATCCTTTGGATATACCCAAAAGAGGTATTACTGGGTCTTGAGGAAGGTTGTTTCCTAATTTTCTGAGAAATTGCCACACTGACATCCAAAGGGGCTATGAATGAAGCTAGAAAATATTATTCTGAGTGAAGTCACCCAGACACAGAAAGACAATTATCACATGTACTCACTCATAGGTGGTTTTTAAACATAAAACAAAGAAAAGCAGCCTACAAACCACAATCCCAGGGAACCTAGACAACAATGTGGACACTGAGAGAGACTTGCATAGATCTAATCTACATGGGAAGTAGAAAAAGACAAGATCTCCTGACTAAATTGGGAGCAATGGGTCCTTGGGGAAGGGTTGGAGGGGGAAGTGGTGACACAGGGAGGGGAACAGAGAAAAATGTAGAGATCAATAAAAAGGAAACCAAAAAGAGTATTTACTGTTCTCCCAGAGGATCCAAGTTAGGTTACCAGTGACTGAAAACATTCTGAGCCCTTCTTCCAGTCTCTTCAGTTACCTGCAGGCAGTCTCTCTCTCTCTCTCTCTCTCTCTCTCTCTCTCTCTCTCTCTCTCTCTCTCTCTCTCTCTCTCCTTACACATAAATTACATAAATTAAAAATACAATAAACATTATATGTGTGTATTTACATATATGTGTATTTTTACCCCAGTAAATACCCCTTTTGGAGAAAATGTAAAGTTCTATGGGATACTGTTGGAAAGTTAAAGTTTTAGAGATATAAGATACTAAAAATCAGATATTAAAATCTAAAATTTTCATATGGGTCATCTCAAAGACTCCTTATATCCCATAGTAATCCATAAAAACTAAAAATGCAAAATTCCAACTGCGCTACAATAGAGAACTAGTGAAAATGTCTTAAACAAACATGACAATTTTGTTTCCCAAAAGACAGTGACCCATATATCTGTTTTAGCACATTCATGCCTTTAATTCCAGCACTCTGGAGACAAAGGCAGGAGGATCCCTGATAGTTCAAAATAATCATGGTCTGAATAGAGAATACCAGCCATCCTGATTTACCTAGTAAGTTCCAGGCCAGGCAGGGCTACATAATGAGACCCTGCTTCAAAAACAAAAAGCAATATTAACCAAAGACTTAGAAAAATATGCTCATAAATTCTTATCTCTAAGTACATATGTGAGGTTTTTTTTATGTGTGTTTATGTGTGTGTATGTGCATGCATGATATAATTACTTAATAATTTGGAATTTCAAAAATTATACTAATTCTCACATGGTTTCCCAGGATTAAAATTGACATCTATATTATATTTTACTCAAAAGAATTACAATACTTTCCTTTAACATGGGGTCACATTTTTAAAAGAACGTATATCTATACAAAGTTTATCAAACAGCTGCTTTCAATGGACCTCTGAGCCTTTCTGCTTCCCAAATCTAAGCGGCTTCTTGCACATCACTATAATGTGCTGTCAATGATGTCCCATTGACTAATGCATGAAAGTGACATTGGACATCGCCATTTGTTTTAACCTTCACTATCTGTTGTGAAGGCTTGTGAGCTATTTATATAACCAGCTGTATGGTTGTGTCTTTCCAGGAAGAGAGAGCCCTTACTTCTCCCATCCTTGACTGAAACAACATTGTCAATCTTGTTAACAGTGAATAAGAATATTAGAGACACATGTGACAACTGAGGTAGAAAAATTAGGTCCCTGCTGGCAATTACCCATCAGAGCAGATTGACTGATGGCCAGAGCTAAAACGCATGTAAACTGTCAGCCATCATAACGGGGCAAATATCACAGAACTACGGGGCAGAGTCAGGTAAAAATCCACTTTTCACTGTTGGGGACCTGCCCTCAGTGCCACGCATTCATAATCCTCTCCCATCAAGCCAGGTCTACACATTCAGAGACGTCCATCATTCTAACAGTCAAATATATATCCTGTCAAATACATTCAATGGCCCTCATGATAAGTTGGACGAGAAGTGACGTGCTACACATGATTGAGTAGAAAGGGCATATCATATACAATTCCTGCTGTCACATTTGTCTTTCCATTTCTATATCTAGGTGACAGACTTAACCTTGACATGTCCTAGGTTTAGTTATTACAGCCAATTAATAGGCAGTACAAACATGAAAAAATAATATATTTTTAAAATACATGTAAAACATTACTGAAGATATACCAGAGAAGTCAAAAGAGAGAATTATACTCTTTTTGTGATGCATAAAATAAGTTTTATTGTGTGATGAAAATAAGTTTACTATAATTCATTGACAAAAACAACCTGAAGCATGAATGTGCACTTTAAATTTGCCCAAAGTGGGCAAAGCATCTTAAAGAGTCTATACCATGCAAATAGATTCTGTACCATGTACTGTTTCAATCACCGTTCCTGTGATGACATGATCCTCATTATTCTCATGAGAATACATGGATTCATTACTTTCTTTACCTTAATTTTTTTCTTGAAAATTTTACCATCAGAATTTCACATCAGTTGTTGGTATTGAATCATCAACTAGACCACTGAAAGCTATTGCTTTTTTCTAGTTATGGAGAACTGGCCCTACTCCATGCTGTCTGCTACATTGATTGAGCTAGCCAGGGCAATGCTGGAGAGCTTTCCTGGGTGGCGAAGATGAGAGAAAGCTGGCAGGCTGACCAACCCAGCTACCACCTAGGTCCAGATTTAGGCTTCTACAAGATAGCCCACCCATCATCCACATCATCTATGAGCTGCTGGAGCATGCAAAAGAACCAAACGTTCAGATCCAAAGCTACAGGATCTTCTTGACATGAGCCAGCAACAGAATATGTAAGTGGAGTCCCAGTTACAGCCCAGAATCTAACTAAAGTTCTAGCTAAAGCTACAAGCCTCAAACCAGACCAAAGACTCTTTGCAATGAAATCTTACAAGCAGAGGTATATGGACTAAATAGTGTGTTGTGCTACTCACTGGGCAACCCTACATTTTTTTAATTGTTTCTTTTGTTTGTTGGTTTGTTTTAATGTGGGGGGATTTTATTTTTAAATTTTTCTTTGTGGGGAGCTTGGAAGAGGAAAGGGAAGAAGCAAGGGGGCATGAAGATGAGTGGAATTGGGGTGCATGATGTGAAATTCACAAAGGATCAATAAAAAATTTGAAAAAGGACATTTTTGGTCCCTTTCCATTAAAGAGAAAGCTTATATAAATTATTTCTCCCTTTTAATGTGTCTATGGTTTTAACATAATCCTGTCTCTTCAGTTGTTGAAAGATATTAAGCATTAAGAAAAGGGGCATTGAGGATCGAATGAGGTCATGAGACCACTGTCTCATACCTTTATAAAGGCAGTTACTAAGGTTTTGGTTTTTTTCTTCTCCACTTTGGTGGAAGGAAGATGAAATATGCCTTCTTTTTTTTTTGAAAGTTTTCACCAGTGAAGCCTCTACCACCTTGAACTATAATTTCCGTGTTCTCCAAACTATATGTAAATAAATTTCTATATTTTATAAAAAGTCACTATGACTCAAATATTTTATCATTATAGTAAAGGACTAAAAGATATTATCTGGCAATTCAAATACACTTTATCCTGCTACTTAATACCATAAAAATTTTGTATTTGAGATGGGCTTTGTTGTCAACTCTGAACTGATGATGTTATAACCCATTTTCTGATTTTGTTATTGTTACAGGAGCTATTTAAAGGTTCTGTATTGTAATTCCTTAATAGATCTACGATCTATAAGTACTTTCTCTTAAGCACACATGTTTATTCTTTTAGTTCTCCATAATTCATAAAAATGCATAATATTATATTCCAGTGTATCTGGTATTGGTGATGTTCCTGTGCTCTTATGTTTCTTCTAAAAAAAAATCACTTGCCAAAAATCAATGACTTGAATGGTTTTCCTGTTTTCTCCTCAGAGATTCATGTTCTATGCTTGGGTTTTTGTCCTTTTTGGTTTAAAGTCTCACTCTGGAGAAAAAGAGTTATACTTCATTTTGTCCACATTTTTACATAGTTTAGAAATCAGAGACCCTCACTTTCTATAAAGGTATTTCTATTCTAGTTAATTGTTATGTTGTTTCAATTAGTGTGATTGATTACAAGGACTTTCATATGCGTGTGCACACCTGTGACTTCATACTCACTGTTCAGACTCTTTGTCAATATGAACAAATACCTGAGAGAAGCAAATTAAATAATGAAATGTTTTTTGGGAGTTGTTTGCTCCTTGGGTATGTTGACTTGTCAATTAATTTTTTATTTTGGTTCAAAGTTATGGGAAGTTCAGTCTATGGTTGACAGACTGCATTGTTTCTGGGGTGCAGAGAGGTATCATGATTAACGGCTTAGTTGAGCAAAAATCTCACCTTCTGGTAAACAGCAAGAGAGAAGAGAAGGGGAGATGAAATAGAAAGCGGAAAAAGGGAGGTAGAAGATAGAGAGTGGTCTAGAGCCATGGCGTAACTTTTGAGAACAGCATAATTATCGAAGTCTCTCAACAAAAACCCTCCTAATGAAGGTATAAGTTTTCCCCAACATAGTAACACCTACCACCAAGCAGAGGTCAAATCTTTAAAGCAAACCTTTGGAGATATTTCATATTTAAACAATATTTAGTTTTACTGTCCACTTGATACAAACTTAGACATAGAGAATATCAATTGAGGTATTTTTTTTTATCAGACTGGACAGTGAGTGTGTCTGCAGAAGTAATTTTTATTGCTAACTAATGTTCAAAGACTCAGCCCACTGTGGGTGGTTCCACACCTGGGAAGGAGGTTCTGGGCTATGTAAGAATGACATATGAGCAAACCAAGAGAAGCAAGCTAGTAAGCAGCATCCCTTGGTGGCTCTTTGCATCAGTCCCTGCTCCCTGGCTTGAATTCAAATAAACACTTTCTTCAAGGTTAGGTTTTTGCTTTTGCTTTGCTAGTGTGTTAGTTGCAGAAAGCAAAATAGAGCACTATATCAGGTAATATGCATATTATCCCACACTAATTATACCAACTGCACATCAGCATGAATGAATTTCTTTCATAATCACTTGGAGAACTTTTTAATGCAAAATTTTTGGTCATCATTCTCAGAATTTCTCATTATATATGAGAATTCAGATTTGTCAATGATTGCAAACTGTGGTAATGTTTTCATCTGGACCTGCTCTACTAAGTCTTTTGTTTTCTTCAACAAAAATATAATAATCATTATTGATATGATTCTATAATGGTTAATCATGTTTATTTATTTGTAATATTAATTTTTCATAAATTATTTTGGATACATCATTTTTGTGGTCTTAAATTGCTAGGATCATAAAAGATGCTCTGTATCAATGACTAGACTGACTATTAAGAATGTCAGGTTGACACACACAGCTCTGAATTCAAATATTTGTTTCTAGAACATTCACAGATCACAATGCATCTTCAGATTAGACAGATCAAAGGTTCTATCTCCACGTGACCTAATAGTTTAAACAGGATTGTAATATTTGCCTTACCAAATAGAACGCACATTGCTAAAGCAGGTCCATCTTACAATGCCAACATTGTCAGACTGAATTTTCCCTTCATCTTACCAACAGCTATAACCTAGCAAGGTCTTGCTCAATGTTTGACTGTTGTTATCGTCCTTTATCTTTTTCTTTTTTAATTTGATGACCCTCTTGATTTCTGGACAGACAGATCAAAGCAAGATTGTATACCTAATTTTGTTCCAACTTTTCCCTGAATTTTTTTTATAAAACAATTAAGCAAAAGTATGAAAATAAAATGAATCATGAGCAACAAATTTGTTATTGTTTGCATATCACAAATCTTGACTCTATGAAACTGACAGCATATGGAAGGAATGATGACAAATGTTCACCACCTTGTTTGATGAAAAGACTCAGTGCATGCTGTTCTGGTAAGTACCTTCCTATTATAAATCCATCTGTTACTGACAGAGACCGAAATCTGGGTGCATTGTTGCCCTTTCTCCAAATTCCATTGGTATTTTAATGAGAATTGAGAAAAGAGACCAGGTGAGATCAGGTCATGTGCTATTTCCAACAAAAAGGTTCATCCTGAGTCCAGCCTGTTTAGATATACAAAAAAGCCAATGTCATCCAATTAATACCAAGTAATTCAAACTGGAAAAATACTGAAATATATCAACCAAATTCTAATTAATCAGCTAATACAAATATATGCAACTTAAAGACATAGAAGTAGATTGGTCTTATCATTATTGTTGCTGTGTGTATTTTTACATGCATATGTATGTATAGTATGCTTGTCCGTATACAAGCATAGGACCATAGATTGAAGTAGGAATGTCTCCTTCAATCTTTTTGCACTTTACTTATGAGACAAGGTCCCTCCCTCACTGAGTGTGGAGCTTGCTATTTTAGCAATGTTGACCAGGCCACTGGGAAAAAGGAGGGAAGAAGGGTAAACAGGTTGCATAAAATTTTCTCCCCCGCCCCCTCTCTTTGTTTGTTTGTGGGACTTTCAATGAATTAGCAAAAAAAAAAAAAAGTTAATAAGAAAGCAAGATGTGTCAATTCGTGTAGGAGTTCTAGAATACTAGTGATGAGTTGACAAGCTCATTAGACAAAAATGCATGGAAGAGAGGAATGAGGCAAGGGAACACAGAATGGACACGTACAGTGAAGAAATATTGTTTTACTGAGACATATTGTTTTACTGAGGTGTTACTGAATTTTCTAATTTCATTTCTGAACGTCTGAAAAATACCCTGACAAAAACAACTCAGGACAGAAAGGCGTTTATCAGACTTTTTCCCTGTGGGAAAGTCAAAGCAAGAACTACTTATATCACATTCACAGTAAAGAACAGACAGAAATGGATTCCTGGAAATGAATACTTATTGCTTGAGCTCAGCTTGACTTCTTTCTTATTAATATCAGAAGCTTTCACCTAGAAGATATTACCTCCCGCAGTGGCTGAGTCATCCCACATCAGTTAATCAATTAAGTCACCCTTAGACATACCCATAGGCTCATCCTCTATAGGTAATCCTCCACTGAGAGTCTCTTCCCAGATGGTTCCAGGTTGTCTTAAGTTGAGAATTAAAACTCAACCTCACAGATCAACTGTGTGTTGGAATAATTTGACCAAAATGGCCGTGAGCTAATAAATGATTTTTATTTTCAAACAGAGTTCCTAGAAATAGCATACATAAAGCCGTCACCAAGGGCAACAATCCAGAGAGCAGGCTCTGCACCTCACCTAGGCAAAATACTAGAGCTGGCCCACGTGGTGCGAGTGTGGGGGAGGCTGTTCCTAAGAGTGTGAGAACAGGACAACTTGCTCAGCTCCTTGTTGTCTGCTACACTGGGTGAGTTAGTCCAGACAGTTCTGGAGAGCTTTTCTGGGTGCTGAAGATAAGAGAAAACTGGTGGGTTGACCAACTCAGCTACCACCCAGACACAGATCCAGGACTATGTGGAAGCCCACCTCACATACATACGCTTTCTATATGAAATTCTGGAGCATGTGACGGGGCCCAACCTGCAGATCCAAAGCTACAGGATTGCCATGAAACAAGGCAACAATAGGATATCCAGCAAAAGTCCCAGGGAGGTCCCAGTATCAATAATGTAGCAAAAAAAAAAAAAAAACCCAGAAGACTCTAATAAGGTCAACGAATCTTTGCATTGAGCAGTTACAAATAAAGATATATGGACTAAGAGGGGGAAACAGGAGTGAAGAGAGAATCTCTAAACAGGAGGAGTTAGAAAGGCAAAGCTTTGTGGGCAAGAAAATCCTGTACACCTCGATGGCCAATAATAGTATTTGACTAGCTGCTGATACAAGATGATGGGAAAAATTTTTAGCATTACACACCATGTTAGAATATAGTTACATAGAGAAGAGTGTCAGTTAATACAGCTACATTTGTTTATGGTAATGCCTTAATGTGTGGCTATAATAAGCATCTTAGAACTACTTTTAAAATTTGGAGTTATTTTAAAGTTCTGTGATAAAAAGAATATCTAATAGAAATTATTTTAAAATAAGTAAACATTAAACATAATTTTTAGTTGTTTTTAGGTCTGAAAGTTCTTATTTTGCAAATATTTTTAAAATTTTATGCACAAAAGTACTGATTTCACAAGGTTAAGCAATTTACAAAGCCTTTACAACAACTATATCGCAATAGTGGCATATTCAGTCTGGGTTCCCAAAGTTTATCATCTGAAGCAATGAAAAGATTGGTCTGTTATACTGGAGCTATGCTTTTAAACTTCTATATTACAAGAATGATGAAAACTGTATTATTTTAACTAAGAGAGACGCAGCAAGCCATAATCTCTGCCACTCTCCACTACATGGATGTGATCAAATCATGTTTAACTGTCATTGCCTAAGCCATTAGCTTCCCTGTCTGTTTATCTTATTACAGTGGCTCAGTAAATTTATCAGTGTTCTTCTAACCTCCAGGACACTCGGGACAGGTTATGTCATTTGCTAGATTGACAGGAAGTTGCTAATACTAAGTAATAGTGTTTGTATTCTTTCTGTGCATTCATGGGCATCCTGGAACAACCTGTCTGGTTTCTCTTTAATTTTCTTTTATTGTTATTTTGTTTGATTTTCATTTTGTTTTGGACTATGGGTTATAAAATATGACAACAAACAATCAAGGAATTTAGTTTCTTCTTTTCTTTCTTTATTTGAATGATCATTTACCTATTAAGGCATAAAAATGTTCCAAAGTTGAAAGAAAAATCACATTTTCATTTTTGCTTCTTACATCCCTGCTTTGTGCTAACACACAAAAGTAAAAAACTCAACTCATCTTATTATCTAATGTACTGAAAAACTACAAAAAGCAGTCAGTAGAGTCAAAATTAAAAGAGACACATTATAAAAGTTTATACTGTAACTATTTAGAAAAAATAACCTGGCCCAATACTTCAAAGCTAAAGAGCTGTGGTACGTTGGGGAATGGCGAGATGGCTCAGTAGTTAAGGGCACATACTGTTTTTGTTACTACTACACATGTTGGTAGTACATGATGCCCTGTAATTCCAGTTCCAAGAAAGAGTGATGCCTCTGGTTTCTTTGGAAGCCTATACTTATGTATACTCCATTGTCGCTGCTACACACATATGTACATGCATATTAAGACACTAATGTAATCAGGTGGGAGAGCTGGCTACAGAAGGCCAGGTTTGGTGAGTACCTTATCGTCTTTGGAATTGGGATACACTAGCACATTGGGACGGTGAAAGATAGTGCTGTGTGAGCTTAGAATATACCTCACCTTGCATACAATCTGATGGGTGTTGAGGATGATGTACTAGTACAAGCATCAATCAAATTTGAAATCACAGTGAAATTTTATTTCTTACATTAAAGTAACATTATGGAAGAAGGACATCTTAAACTACAAGGAAAATGGATTATCTAAGCTCACTTTAAACATACCCCTTTCTCCAATAACATTCCTATCTTTGCTTGAAGAGATGTAAAACTGGGTATTTAATCCAACTGCAAGTGGATACATCTATTTGGAAAGCAAAAGAAAAGTTTTCCCCCTTGCCAGTGTTGAAATGTTGAGCACCCACCTACTAATCTTTCTTCTTTCTTCACAAGAGAAGATACATCTGTTTTAACTGTGTTCTGTGGTAGGAATGGTCTCTTGGATATGTTTTAATTGTATAAATTTGTATGTTTTTTAAAAATGGGAGGTTTACTACTAATATATACATCTGTAGAAAAATAATGCAAAAATAGGTTGGCCGACCTGTGTGCAATGGATAGAACCTCCTGACTCCATGTCCTGTGACAGTAATGAAGGCAAAGGTTTGCTTCGTTTTATTAAATTGTGTGAAGCAGCTTTATTTCTCAAAGGCTGCTGCCTCTGATGTGTAGAAGATGGTAGGAGCAAGCTAATGCACCAAAACAGCAGGAAGTAAACACTGTTAAGCCAAACCACATAACTCAAGGAGTACTCAGTTGGCTGTAACTCAAATTGTGCTGCTGGCTCAGGATTTGTGACCTGCTATCCTTGGTCATGCTCTTGAACTTTTAGATTTAGTGTAGGTATTTTTGTATTATTAATAATATCTTGTGTATGGTAGTGCATACAATCCCATGCAGGCTCATGCATGCCACATATATTTCGGAGGCAAGATGCATCTATCAAGAGTTGGATCTCTCCTTCCATGGACTCCAGGAATCTAAGATCATCAAGCTCTCAAGGGCATATGCCTTTACCCATTGAGATTTCTTACTGGCTTCTGTAGGTGTATTTTGTTCCTGATCATGCCTGCCATGTTTCATTCAGAGCCATTCATCAAGCCATCTTGCCACAGTGTAGCAGAGTCTCCAACGAAGGCACGAAGAGCAGAGAATGAAAGTGGGAAGTTGAACGTCTTGTATACATAGCTTCCTCAATCTACCAGGCTCTGGAAATGGGTGGAGAATGAAGATAATGAGAGTTTTGGGAATCTAAGGAGGTGCTATCACAGTATTTCCTGTTCTTTGGATATTATGGATGCTTTTCTGACGTTCCTGTATTTTCAACAGTGCTCAGTGAGCAAGAAAAATATGCCAGTGGGCTGTAGAGATGGCTTAGTTGTTGAAAAGCACTTGCTACTCTTCTAGAGGTCATGAGCTTGGTTCGTAAAACTCATGTTGGACAGCTCACAACCATCTGTAACTCTAGGGCCCTATTCTAGCCTCTGAGGGAAACTATACTCACATATCCAAACCCACATGCTCATAATCAAAAAGCATAAAGTGAACCCACTCCTTATCAAAGCTAGAATGCCGTTATTTTTCCATTCTTTTCTTCCATCAAAACTCATAATCTCTGATCTTTGATTATTAAAAGCTACAACTAAATGTATACACAGCAGCCATGCTGGTGGGTTGTTTTTGCCTTACAGAAAGAGTTTTACTATCATAGCAATGACAATGATTGTTTCCAGCACTATCTCATATGTGACAAATGTTGTATTCAGACATTTACTTTCACATCTGATTGAATCTAGGAAATAGTGACAAATTCTATTCAATATGTTTATGAAATACACATACATGTGGACAGGTTACAGCTTCAATCAATATCCAAAACTTAAAATGCGCTGAATGTCCCTTTTTCTGAGCATCATCATTACGTCACAAGTGGAAAATTCCACACCCAGGATCACATGATGAAAATTCACACTGAAAAGATTGTCTAAAATATCCTTAACACAAACTATGGAAGCAAGAAAAAGCATTATGGAAACCGACCAGTAAGTGATCTAGTTTCAAAATATAATTTTTATAAAAAAGACTGAGCAAAATACTGCATGATTGCACTTCAGAAATGGAAGAGAGAAGTGATTCAGTATTGGAACAACCTGGGGACAAAGATGGTTCTACTAGATACAGAACCATCATGGCACAGCATAGGGTGTTGAAATGAGCACAAAAACAAGAAAACATAGAGAGATCAGCTGAACCTGCATTTTCTGATTTCTTACAAAACAAAAGGCTTTCTTAATAGCCCCTACCTAATTCATTATAACATTTGAGATATATTATCTTTTCAGACATTGATAAGAGAGATAATTAGTACAACCCTTTTAAAGTAGGAACAGACTAGTATAATCCCTTACCATTGAATATAGTTTCATGTCATATCCTAATTTCATTGTTTGAAGTTAGTAGCCAAGCAGCTACAAATCACATGACAATTGATAAAACCCAGGCTTAGGTCTAAGCTCTAAGGAAGTTGGTAGCCCTAAATAAAATATTCCTGTCCTAATGTTTTCATGTGTCAAGTGAAAGTAAGATTGTTATCACAAGAGGTTAGTTTCTTTAAGATTAAGGCGTTGATTTATTTTTAAATGTTAAGCTATTTAACCAAATGTTAGTTCATTTCCTGAAGCTCATGTTTGAGAGAATTACTTTAGAAACTTGATGTGTTAACATAACTGAAAGAGTTTTCCTAGGGGTGTGATCCAGATCTATTTTTCTCTTTCTTCTATTAGACGTGACTTGAAGTTTGTGAACACTATGAAACAACCTAAGAAGAACTTCTTTTTCTTCCACGAATTTAGAACTAAACAAAACAAAGCACCAAAAAGATGCACTATTACATTTGAATTTCAAACAAAAAAAATAAACAAGTGGAGTCTGCAGAGATGGCTCAACAGTTAAGAACACTGGTTATTCCAGCAGAGGACTGGTCTTGGTTCCCCACTGCACATACCAGCTCACAAACCTTTAAATCTTCCAGGTGGTCTGACATCCTCTTCCAGTTTCTGAGCAATAGCAGCAAACAAAACACTCACAAACATAAAATAAAAATAAAACTGATGTGGGATCCCCCTCTTTATGCCGTGAATAACATTGGTTAATAAAGAAACTGCTTTGGCCTACAGCAGAGCTATAGAGGAACAGAGTTAGGTGGGGAAAACTAAAGGGAATACTAGGAGAAAGGAGGTGGAGTCAGAGAGAAGCCATGTATCTCTGCCAGAGACAAATGCCAGAACTTTAGCCAGTAAGCCACAGCCACGTGGCAATACACAGATTAATAGAAATGGGTTAAATTAATATGTAAGAGTTAGCCAATAAGAAGCTAGAGCTAATGGTATAAGAAGTGATTTAATTAGTATAGTTTCTGTGTGTGAATGACCAAGCAGCATTCCTCCGACATAAAACAAACAATAAAAAGCAGGTAAATATAAAGAAATTGTCTGTATCATATTTCTGATAAGTTTGAGTGTAGTAGCTGCTTAGCTGGGTAGATGGATACATTTGAGTCAGAGATGTTGGTGTGTCTAAAGGAGTTAATAGACTCTGTCTATCCATAGAACAAAATGAGTTACTATTTTTTCTCTGTTTGATACTCTATGAACTGAGGGCTAACTTATAATAAGTGAGGATCCAGTTTCCAATGTTGCCATGGCCCACCCATAGCAATCCTGGCGTACTGACAAACGTTCCCATATACCATCTAAGCAACAGATGGGTTGTCCTAAACTTGGGGAGGACAGTCATGTTAAAGGTGTTTGTTTCTTGGTTGGTTGATCACTCGGCCGGTTAATTGGTTGGTTGGCTTTTCTTTTATTGTCTCTTCTTAGGTTTAAAATGACCCCATTTGTGGTATAATGAGTATACCTTGTTCTCTTGGGTTTTTCAAGGCCTTTCCTTACTTATTGGATGGAAGGGTTATTTTGTGCCTTTATTAAGGGTCTTTTTCTAACTTTCATATTATTAGGGAGCCTTCTGTAATTATTTGTTTGTTCTGGATCAGTCATGCTCTACTGACCCTTAGCACTTGACCTCGCACATGCCATGAGGATGATGTTCAAACAATAGCTAGATAGTCAGAAACATGCCAGCAATTCTCTATGGAATGCACGCACCACCAGAAGATAATGACATAAAAATGAGCCAATGAGAAAATCAATCTTAGCAATGCTAAATAACAGCTCCTATGGACACTGATCTGCCCTGTGTCAGGACCTGAGTGTGACCTCTGCTTTGGTCAGTCTAAATCTAAAAGTCATAATGTTACTGCTAGACTAATATCATTTCTGTTTCTGTGATAAAATACCCTGGGAAAATCAACTTAGTGAAAAACAGATTTATTGGGCTTACAGCTCCAGTTTACAGTCAATTATTCTGTGGAACGCAAGGTGCAGATGTAAAGCATTAAATCACAGTCAAGACCAGGGAGAGAATAAACACGTGGATTCTTGCTTACTTCCTGGTGTTAACACAGCTTTCTCGACTATTATGTAATCCAGTGCCTCAAATCAGACAATGGTGCCTCCTGTGGTGGGATGAGTAGCTGTAAAGAAAATACCCCCAGACAGGTCCAAGAGGCAACCAGGTCGATATAGTTCTTCAATAAAACTCAGTCCAAGTGATTCTAAGTTGTGTCAATCTGACAGTTAAAACTATCCAACCCACTTCTATAACACATTGCCCTCCAGTGAAAGTAATGAATAATTTTATTTATTCACTGTTTTGGTCAGTTAAAGACCTTCCATTAAAGTTAATGGATGTGAGGCAGGGTGCCAGGTTGTCAGTAAAAGATGAACAAGGCTTGCTGGTATCTTCCCTCATGCCCTGTTCGAACTGGTACATAGTTGGTGTTTATGAAATAACAGTAGGATGAACAACGTTGCCACTTGAACAATAATATTTAATGGATTTTAAATTAGTGAAATAATATATTAGGCTTATAAGAGGTGTGTGTGTGTGATAATTCACAACACAATTATTATAGCTATTTCCTTAATAGCAATCTCAGAGACACTCACTTGAAACACAGTTTTTTAACATTGTATCTGATCTACTAATGCAAACATAAAATGCTGAGTGACAAGCTTTTGTGACCCAAGAATTGTGAATACAAAGAATGGGTATGAAAAATCCCATCTGTTAATCTTACTACTGGGTTAGGAGAAACAGAAGTCACAAATGGAGAACTGTAATCAGGCTTCAGAGAAAGGCACTTGGGAACGGGGAAAGAAGTCAATGAAAACAATATGAAGGGATAAACAGTCCTTAGAAAAATTAAATCTATGCTCAGGGTGGAAGTGAGCCATTTCCTCTAGGTGGAAAGGGTGACATGAATAATGTTCTTGTTGAAAATCTGAAGGGCGCTGGCAGGTGCAGGGCTCCTATTTTGTAGCAGAGTTGTAAAGGGACGAAGGAGAAAGCACTTACTGGAACATCTGCTGCTCAACCCACTTGAAGAAAAATAAGCAGGCAAGAGAATGAGCACATCTGCCAGCATTCAGCACGTGCAGCAGAGACACAGCATAATCAGGGAGAGTTCCCGAGGCACGTGTGTCCTTCAGATTTCCCCAGAGCTTCAGAGGGAGGGATGGGAGAGGGGTAATCATCCGGAGGGGCCTGTGAAATTGGGGGACACTCCTTCCAATCTGGCGCCCGAATGGAGACTGTCTGTGTGGGAACTGAAAACGCAGCAGCCAAAACCTAAGAGCAGGCTTCAGAGTCAGCTGATCAGCTTGCATGAACCACTGCACCAAGCAGGAGAGGGTTGGCTTCCTCTGCTCAAGAAAGAGAGTCTGTCCAAAGAAACCCCAATATTTCAGTTTCTCAGAGCATGTCTGACGAAGGGAGGGCTAGAGGGGCATGGTAAAACCCCATCCACGTACACCACACAGTAGTAAATATTTCAGATTCTCAACTGAACTGAACACTCTTTTTCATTAATATCAACTAATTTTGGAGGTCCTGAGAAGGGGCAAGGTTAACTACTCTAGTAATCCCACTGTAATAGCTGCTTTTCTCTTGTTACTGAGATGAAATATCCTCACAAGAACAATTTAATGAAGAAATTTCATTTTGGTTCTCTGAGGTACAGTTCAACATAATGGGGAAGGCAGTGTTAGAGGCGAATTTCATTCTGTCACTTCCAACACAAAGCATTAGGAAAAACAAAACAAAAAACAAAAACAGAGGGTAAACATCTTTATGTTAACTACTGATAGTTCTTTGAAAATTATTTATATTAGTATTAGAGGGGGGAAGTTACACACTGTAACTGTAGAGTGTTGTAGAGTTCAGCTTATTGATTGCAGGAATAAGACTTGGGTTGTTAGACTTGGGTACCTAGTGTTTTACATCTACTCCCACTGCCTTCTTTAGTCAGTTTTACCTCTTCTTTCAGATATGAAGAGTATTTGTGAATTGAAGTCCAGATTGGAGATATCATGACGAGAACTCAATGCAAACATGAAGCTCACTAGTTCAAATTTCATCATGCCTAGCAGAATTTAATAGAGACTGCGTGGGGATTAATTTCACAGTACATATAATATACATGCGTGTGTGTGTGTGTGTGTATGTGTGTGTGTAGAGAGAGATGACATTCCCTTGGAGGGCATTTCATCCTGGGCATGAGGAATTATAGGCAGCTGAAGTCTCATCATGTTATTGAGGTTATCAGAAAGGAAGACAGCCACAGTGAACAAAGTAAATGCCTAAACTAACTGTTCCAAAGATGCTTTTGTCTCTTTGGGATAACTTAGACCCTGTCCATTCTCAAAGAGGTGCAGAGGTTTTGCATCAGTGATCTGTGTATCTCTGTTGAAATAGGGGCGGCGTGGCTGCATCCCCGGAACCCGGCTGTCCACATGGCTAGCTCTAGCTTATGCCACGAAATAATTACACGGAAACTGTATTCTTTTAAACACTGCTTGGCCCATTTCTATCTAGCCTCTTCTAGGCTAGCTCTCGCACCTGGACTAGCCCATTTCTAATAATCTGCTGTAGCCCACGAGCTGGCTTACCAGGAATGATCTTAACCTGCGTCTCCCTGGAGTGGGAGAATCATGGCGACTCCCTTACTCAGCTTCTTTCTCCCAGCATTCTGTTCTGTTTACTCCTCCCACCTATGCTTTAACCTATGAGGGCCAAGCAGTTTCTTTTATTGCTTAACCAATGAAATCAACAGATTGATATATGACACTCCCACATCATATCTCTACCTCCCTTTCATACCAGAAGTGTTGAGGGTGTATCTTCTGAATGTCAAGGATGTTAGAAAATTGACAACCACTTCCTGTACAGAGGCACACATATCTAAATTTAAAAAGTAATGTGATTTTCAGTTACTTCTTGACTTTCAAAATTTTTCATAACTCATCCATGAGGGCTAGAGAGATGGTTTAGGGATTAAGAGGGCTTGCTGCTCTTTCAGAGAACCTGAGCTTACTTCTAAGCAGCCATGATCAGCAGTTCACAGAGGATCTGACATCCTTTTCTTCCCTCATGGGGCATTTTCTCACATGGCATTCACTCAACCAGATACACACACAAACACACACACACACACACACACACACACACACACACACACACATCAATCAATAAAACCCAATCATAGAAATCTATAAGCTTCCTCCTGCAATGAAGGAGGAGTTTATTCTCTCATATGTTTTATGTTCTTAGTCTCATTTGCTCTGTATATTATTTTGAAATGAATTGGTATTTTGTATTCACAGTAGATAAAGTATATGTATAGAGCTTTGCATTTAGTGAAAGAAGACTAATGTTGATAAGTTTCTGTTGTAAATCTGAAGTTTAATAGTTGCCTTTTCCCTTCTCCTGGCCACCTATATTTTTTAAACTCCTTTTTTTTCTGTGACAGTAAAGTAGTTTGTAAATTTTCACAACGTCTATGAAATAGTTTTTCCCACGTGGATGGATAGCTGTCTACCAGCTTCACATTGACTGCCTCTAACTCCATCAAGTACCCAGGGCTCAGCTCCACCTTCATCCCACCACTGCTCCTTCTTGCTTCCTTCGTGGCTCATTCCCATCTTTCAGCTTATTTCCCTTTTTCTATAATTCAGAGCTAGTATCAAAAAAAAAAAAAAAAAGAAAGCAAAAGGAACAGCTCCACCTGTATGCCACCATTTTAAATAGATAGGTACAAGAAAAGGATGTTCTATCGGGAACCCACTAAGGCCAGCTGGCCTGGGTCTGAAAAAGCATGGGATAAAACCAGACTTGCTGAACATAGCGGACAATGAGGACTACTGAGAACTCAAGAACAATGGCAATGGGTTTTTGATCCTACTGCACGTACTGGCTTTGTGGGAGCCTAGGCAGTTTGGATGCTCACCTTACTAGACCTGGATGGAGGTGGGTGGTCCTTGGACTTCCTACAGGTCAGGGAACCCTGATTGCTCTTCAAGATGATGAGGGAGGGGGACTTGATCGGGGGAGGGAGAGGGAAATGGGAGGTGTGGCAGGGAGGAGGCAGAAATCTTTAATAAATAAGTTTAAATAAATAAATAAATAAATAAATAAAAATTAACAAAGACTACACAACAGCACAGCACTGACACAAGCAAAATCAATGTAACAGTCATACTCTAAAATAAAAGTGGATCTAGGATTAAAATCAATGTATGATGTGGAAAGGTCTGATGACATTTGCAATCTGCACGTGATAGGTAAAACTGTCATGAAGGCTTTAAAATAGTTTAAAACAAAAATCCAAGAAGCATACAGAAAGCAATAGAAAACTGAAAACAAAAAGAGAGGTTTTTAGACCATTTATGATAAAAATATAGTAATAATAAATTTCAAAATTATTTTTTAAATTTTCTTTATAAATGACCAGTAATTAGTAGTACATATGACTCTTGTAGAGGAGCTGGAGTTTGTTCCAAGAACCCACTCAAGTGAGGTAGCTCAACACCTTCTTCAGAATCCAAAAGCACCTGCACTCTCCATGTGACCAAATCCCTACACAGACACACTCATATACATATGATTACAGATAATAAAATAAGTTTTGTGGGGGTGAGGGAGAGAGGACACAGCTGTTAAGAGCATTTGCTGCTCTTGTGAAGGGTCTGGGTTCAGTTCCAAGCACGATATGGCAGTCCACAACCATTCTAAATTTCAATTCCCGGAGATCTTACACACTTTTGTAGCTCATCTGGTACCAGGCACTCATATGATCCACATCATATATGCAGACAAAATATGCATACATAGAAATAAAAATAAAACATTCAAAATTCTTTCTGAGTCACAGAATATCCATTTACCAAAAGTTACTCTAAATCTGCCTCTGTTCGATTACCTAGAATGAGCATTATCAAAATAATACTAAATTCTCTGGTGCTTTCAAACATTAAATGTATGAAGAAGGATAGATTTTTTTCTAACTGAGCATAGTCAAGAATGTTCCATGTGGATGCTTATGCATGATCTTCCCTAAGAAGGAGCGCAGGTTGCACTGCCTCAAGAGAAAGTGTTTGTAAATTATCCTCCAATCTCTTTTCATTTGGGAAAAGTAATGAATGTTTCTTCATCATTTTATTTCTTGATTGTGCTTGCCAACTTTGGACTCGGTAAGGAGCAATCACTGTTTAAAATAGTCATGGTGACCCAATCATCTTTTGCAAAAATGTTGTTAATGTTGTTAAGATTTAAGATCCAGAGCCTCTGATATGTATGTATGTATATACATATTATATATATATATATATATATATATATATATATATATATATATATATATATATATATAGCATTGAATTAAGATGCATTGCAGGGAAATGTCGTATACCCTACCTCTCAATTCAGTTGACCAGTTTTCATGATGGCTCAGTTTTGCAGAGTCCTTCCCATGATATTTGCATTTGCTTAGGACTTCTTGAAGGAGGAATGAATGGAGATTTTTGCATAAATAATTAAGCAATGGAAGGCTCTTAAGAGAAAGGGAAGCAAGGAAGAATAGGAAGAGATTAAAAGGAAAAATCTTCTGCTCAAGGGGAATTTTAGGATGATAGGAAAGTCAGATGGCTCAATTGAAAGATTTTGATACAAAAAAAAAACCCTCTGTCCATCCTATACTTCATGGTGGTTAGCTGTCAACCACCTGCTTCTTGGAAGAAGGGTGGGGAATCCACAACGTTTAAGCAGCTTAGCACAAAGTCACAGAGACCTATAGGGCTAAGTGGGTAGCTGTGGATCTGTAACTTGCAACAACAGATGCTGACTGCTGTGGAGAATACAGCATTGCCTACACTGTTCCATCCAGACCCTGTCTGTTTTACATGACCTTTGTGTAATATATGAGTATCCGTGCCTGGTTTTATACATACATTCATACCTATTGTGTGAAAGAATGTCAGTGATACCTATCAGTCATAACTTCCTCCTACTAAGCAAGTCATAAAAAATAGACTTCAACAAAATTACTGTTATTTCAACAGCGGTAAGTCAAAGATTCATATTACAGTAAATCCTTTGAATGGCACTTCCCTCTAAACAACTTAGAAAATGCTAAAACACCGTGTAGCTCCTCCAGGTTATGTACTCCTATCTCAGCTTTGAGGTGCAGAGGAAGCAGAGCTGGCAGATGAGGCCCCAAGACTCAGACTGCCTGGTCCAGCAGACATAAAATCTTGGTAAATTTATTTACAAAGACATTCCAGTCAGTGTCATTTTCAAGGATAAACAATGTCTTGCTATGGCCAGTGTCTTGGAATGAGTGGTGTCTTACTATGACAAGTGTCTTCTTACGGTGATCTGTGCCATGCTTTCTATGACATTCTCCCTCAAGCACCAAAGTGGTTTCTGATAATATCAGGAAGCACACAGCTCCAGTTTCTATATCAGAAGATTATACAGGATTGTGGGACACTGAATGATCATTGACAAGAAATGTGATTCTGATCTGGGTTGCACAGGTGTTATTGAGTAGTAGTGAATGAGGGTTCAGGCAGGGGACATGTTCCCCATCCTATTATCTCGATATTCTCAGACCTGCCAGATGAACTGTCCTCCTGGTTAACAAAGTGAGGCTAACTATTCATTCTCAGGAAAAGTTGGCAAACTCCAAGCATAAAACACAGATTTGAATCCTGTGAAATCAACAGAGATTCAAGGATGAGGTGGGATGTCTGGAATTTCAGCTTCAGTGTGTGGGAGACAGGGGTTCTTCACAGAAAACGAACAAGTTCTGGATTTTAGGGAAAGGCTCTAGTTGAATGTGTAAAGTCGTAGAACAATCTAGGATGATTTCAACATCAGCTTCAGGACTTCGTAGGCATATGTGAACACCTGTGCACCCAAATATGCAAAGTGTGCATACTTACATGGTCCCTCTAGGCACATGTGAAAATGGAAAAAGAAAAAGGTGTATGATGTATAACGTTGTGGACTATATCCTCAGCAGAGAAGCGCTGGATGACTCAGAACTCCTGTAAAAATCAGCCATTGGATATGAATCTCTAGAGCTTTAAATGTCTCTCTCTTCTTTTGCTTTTTCTCTTGTTGCTTTTTTCCTCTCCCTCAATTTTCTGGGCCTGACATAAAAGACAAAAGGGACAAATGACCTGCCAATATTTTTTCAGCTTTTCCAGGTAGAGTATTTACACCTAAAACTATGGTGTTTACCTGCCCAGCAGATCCCGAAAAACACCGTCGGGAAAATACAATGTTGTGAAATTGTCTGATGGTTCTGGGAATGGAAATCTTTAACATCTATCAATACACCGGAACTTCAGAGAACCATGTTCCCTCAGGGTGTAGAAGGAATTTTATTTGAGAGTTTCATCCCAGTTTTCTGCCTTGCTTGTTCTTTTTCAATGAATGGAGTAAAAGTTGCAAATTGGACAGACACACACACACACATACACACACACACAAACACACATTTCCTGTTGCAATTTTTCACCTTGATTATCTCCTGCATTTGATTCAAAACTGGGGCAAACTACTGTAGATTCTTACTACATAAATTCATCAATGCTGAACTTATGGCGCTATTCCAGAACCTTCTCGAAGGCTGTCTTCTGTTATGACCTGCTGTAAAACCTGATGGCATGTGTACTGTAAATACAAAAAAGGTCAGGCTGACAAATGGGTCTCTAGTCACTTTGATAAGCCCATTCCTACTTTTAGATATTTTCCTTATGTGTTGGAACATGCTCTGTATTTAGAAGTTCCTTTATTAATATCTTTAGGGTTTTAAAATTATTTTCTTCTCAAATGTCACAGAATGCCTTACCATCCATCTGCTCATGAGACATAATTATGAAACTGACAGTCTTTTTTGACACCTCTTTGATGTGGGAGGAATGAACACATTCATTCAGCTCGGGTTTTGGTTTCCTTCATTTACAGCACAGAGTCTTTTGAACAGGGTCCACATTACATAAGTGTTCAGACGATGCATCAAAAAGCAGGTACCAAGCAGAACGGTGGCTTTGTTGATGTGCTTGGAGACTTCCATCACTAGTGGAGTGAGGAGATTGGTACCTTAGCCAACAACTGGCTAATTCCAGCTAAGCACTTAAGCTAATTTCACATATTACAGTTGTTTTGTGTACATGCCTCTTAAAACAATGTGGGCCACACATCCCATAGCTATGAAAGTGTGTGCTAGATAGCAATGGATAATGTTAAAACCCAATGGAAAAAAAAGATTTATGGGAAATAATTTTTGCTTTAAACACTGAACTGCCATTACTTTAAAAATGCTTGCACTCATTTCTGTATATATGTGTGTGAAGAAACATGCTCTAGTAAAGAACCTGGGGCTCTCCATGCTCCCCTTTTACCGCTTGGGTCCTGAGGATCCACGACAGGTCATTTGACTTGGTGGCAAGAGCCTTTACTCACTAAGTCACCTCACTGGCCCACACTGATCCTGTGTCTTTAAAGGAAATGAAAACTTCTCAATTGATATGGTTTGAATTATTGGATCTTGTCATTTGTTTATACACTATCCTTTAGCAGGACTGCAAGCTGGGTTGGCTGTTTTAAAGACTGATTGGGATAGAATGATCTGTATTCCTGGGTAGCTGATTCCTCTCACCATAGACAGCCTCAGGTCACATCTGACAAGGTGATAATTCTAAGAGTGACATTTCAGCACCAACAAATGAAAAGTTTCGTGACTAAGCATGTTTTCAAAAATAGCTAGTTTTCGTCACACTGGATAGATTTCAATTCTGATAACAAACACTCTAACCATTTGTCTATTTATAAATAAGTTTTATTTAAGAAATGTACCAAAAACTAAAATAAAACTCATATCAAAAAATAGATAAGGGCTTGAGAAATCATTGTGGAAATACATTAATTATTTAGCTGTTGGGGCTGATAAGATGGTTCAGCAGTTAAGAGCTTCTTGTTGACCTTGCAGAGAACTGAAATTCTGTTCTCAACACCCATGTTGGGTAGCTCACAACTGCCTATAAGTCCCACTCCAAGGCATTCAATACCCTCTTCTGCTACCCTTGGGCACCAGAACACACGCAAATGAAAAAATTTAAATAAATACTTAAAGGCAATGTTATTAAAGAAACTACATCATTCTAAATCCCTGTGGATGTCAGGTCAGCACAGTTTGACAGAGCAAATACCGGGACACAAAACCTGGTGGCAAAGCACAAGCCCCAAGCCTAACTTTCATGTTTTTATGAAAATGTAGGGGCCGCAGAAGGATTTGTTATGGCTAATGTTTGCACGGAGAGCTTTGTCAGTGAAGAATTAAAGTTATCTTGATGAAAACACAAGAGGAGTATCCGGAGAGGCATTCTCAGTGAAAATATTTCCATAAGTCATCTGCATACTAGGCTGCATTTTTCTAAGTATTTTCTGCCACAGATCTTTCTACACACATTTCAGTATGTGTATATGAAATAGTATATGTGTGTATGAAATAGTGAAAACTAGGAAAAGAATGATAGCAATGCAGCAGATGGGATGATTTGCTGGTCATCCAAGATGTCTACCTCTATTGAACACAGGATCATATTTACCTCTCAATTCTATAGAGCAGGACTGGTGTGCCATCAATTCATCACGAGAAACTGCAACCAATGAGGAGACGCTGCTCACAGATCAGAGGACAGCACAGGATTCATCTGACCTAACCGGAACACTACCATTGAGGCCATGTATAGTGACAGGGTAACATTCAATACACACACTTTAAAATCTAGATTTAAAATTAAAAGAAGCCAGAGGGATGACAGTGAAACATCCAGACTTATGTGCATTGAAGAGTTAAAACATGTGAGATGAAAGTTTGCTTACCTTTAATATAGTTCTTCAAAATGTCAAAACATAAAAAATTGTTTCAGATGAATCTACCCAAATATCAAAGAATTTTAGGGTAAAATACTTTCTTAAGCAACTCAGATATTTGTAATTCCAGAATAATTTCTTATGTTTTCATCTTTGTGTGTGTATGAAAGAGATAAGGGAGAATGTGAGGCAAAGCCTAAATCATTTCATAAGTATAATTCAACATCAAGGACATCACAGTCTCGTTGGGGTGCAAAATGGATGTGTGAGCAGGAACAGAAGACTGTGATGAACGTATTTTAAAACATTGTGTTTAAAATTGGATCTGTTATTTTGCTTATGTCAGTGGATATGGCTGTGCCTGTATGACCTCCTTATGGTCTGTAAGGAAGTCAGAAGCCAACTTTTGTTACTTAGTTCTCTCTTTTCATTGTGGTACCTGGATTTTAAACAAGTCTTCAGGAATGCATGAATGAGTCAATTCACCAGCTCTAAACATGTAGAAGTTTAATTATATTGATTATAAGCACAAACAAATAACTCTCAAGGTTGATTGGCTGAAATGAACAAAAGAAGCCCACATAGAAGTTACATAAAGATAGCCTTTTAAAGAAGAAATATTTCTGCCAAATCCTAAATTATTGAAAACAGGGTAGCTGTTGACCAAATGCTCGAGTTTTGGTGTGAGAACAGGAAATTGTCAGGTTAGTTAGCTTTGGTGCCCTCCTAAATCTGCTTGGCATGGAAGAGCAAAGTAGTTATCTCTGTACTTACCTTAACTGCAGATAAACTGCTTAGCCAATGCATCTACATACAGGGAAATAAACTGTATCTAGAAGTCTAAGTTTAAAATATAGAGGTAATTTAACATCCCATTATTAGTATATACATGTTATTGCATTATATATGTACATATATACATATATGTATATATGTGTATATAAATAAAATCACTTTTGAGCAGTTAGCATAATAAGAAAGATATAGGAACCACAGAATTTCATAAAAACCTGTATTCTAATATCAGAGCCTTAATCATCTCCAGAATTCTTTTTGTGACCTGATGTGAGGTCACCAAGAAGAGCATCTTAGACCAATGCCTGACTACTAAGGACCACACTATTTCTTCATTTTTCAGTAGTATGGAGAAAGAGCGCCCTAAAAGAGATGGAGTAGATCAGTCCTAGTGGTTCTGCAATAACATTATTTCAACTCATCGCTCCAAATTTGATTGTGCTGTGTTCTCAGCACACTTGGAAAATGATCATTCCATATGATAAATCCATACTGCAAATCCTATTTAATGTACCAAATGTGCTTTTCTATGACACAGTAACTTTTACGGCTTGCCAGAACTTTAAAACACTGAGAAAGGTGTTGCTCGCTTTCAACATGTGCTAATTGGGTATTCCTACCCAGATGGCATAAGAGTAAGAGGGTGGGGGGTGCAGTCACTAAACTGTTCTAATCAAGGCAAAGAATAGGAGTAAATCACATCCAAAGACGCCATTTAATCTTTTTGTTTATGTTGTTATGATGGAAGGATTTAAGTTTGTTTATCATATTTTCAGTATTTTTCTATATACAGTTAGTGTTTAAGAAATTCACACAACAAAGAACAAGATGACAGGAGTAACTGAGCTCAAGAGAGAATCTGTGAACAACCTTCACAGTCTCTGACGAAGTGAACCATCCACATTTAAAATTCTGTAAATCGATCTGATAAAGCTGCTTAGGCAGAGTTGGGCCTGTTTGAGACAATTGGTATGATTTTCTCTGTCTCAACTAAATTTCTATGCTAAAGGGTTTGTGTGTATATGTGCACGTGAGTGCCTGTGTATATATGTGAGCTTGTGTATGTAGGTGTGTACATGTGTGCATGTGTGTTTCTGGGTGTGTACGAGTATGCATGTACATGTACTGGTGCTCTCAGAGGACAGAAAAAGGCATCTGATTACTGGAGATGACATTCCAAAATGTTGTGAGCTACACAAAATGAGTTCTGCGAAATTAATCCAGGACCTATGTAAAGGTGACTGCCATTGACCCAGAGCCATTTATTTGGCCCCATGTTGAATTTGAAACTCCTAATTACTTTGTGTTCTCATTGGCATAGATTCGCTCTATGCTTGAAATCAGCTGAAATTGAGATACCTCTTATTTGCTCAAGTCAGTGTCTAGGGATCACCTATCTGGAGGGAGTTTATCATGTTTTGTCCTGAGTGCCTTAGTGACCCCACCTCATTCATTACTCTGTATAAATAGCTTACATATTAGGATATTTTAACTAGTTTATAACGTATAAGTTTCTTAATAATAACTTTTACCAATATAATCAAATGACTTCTTATTCTATTGGAAATCATTCTTAAAATATGAACTTATGTTTGAGTCTGGCATAAGACCTAGTTCCATGATCAAGATTGACAGTTAGTGGAGATGGCATGCTTTCATATGAGCCACTGATGTGGCAAGGAGCTTTCTTTATTAATACCAATGGGACAATGATTAAAGTCTGTAGTTGGAATTCATCAAAGATGGATATTTTGATATGAAATTAGAAATATCTTAGAAACTCTACAGCTATAATTCCCAAGACCATAAGGAGATTCACTTCTTTCTGAGATGTGATGTGGAATGCCCTTCTGTATTCTGTGAATATGTCTTATTACCATTGGTTAATAAGAAGCTGATTTAGTCTATAGCTCATCAGAATAGAGCCAAGCTGGAAATCCAAGCAAAGCTAAAGGGACAAACAAGATATGAGGTAAGAAGTCGTAAACCTCATGGTAAAACATAGAATAGAAGAAGTGGGTTAATTTAAATGATAAGAGTTAGTTAATAATAAACCTGAGCTAATTAGCCAAACAGTTTTAATTAACATTAAGCCTCATAGTAGTTACTTGGGAACTGGCTGGTGGGAGAGAAACCTCCAGTTACAGAAATGACTTACAATCATGAAATAAATATGTAATTGGAAGAATCTGAAGCATTTTTATCAGACACATTAATGCTCAGTCATAGAAACTTATGGCTCAGATGAGCCAATGTTTTAGAGTGCCTCTGATGCAGTTTCCTCTGATCTATATTCAGAGTAGCATCAAAGTGACTGAGGTGATCCAGTCTCACAAACTACTCCAGTCAGGATATGACCATAATCCTAAATTTTCTCAGGGCCCCTCAAAGTTTACCAGTACTCCCAATCAGCAGGAAATAGCCTAGAAAACTATGGTCACATTCTCCCCCCAAAATAGATTATGGAGTTTGGTCTTTGTTAAGCATATTAGTTTCAAGTTGTTATGGATAATGGTCAGGAAAAAAAAAGCTAAACAAAGGAGGTTAGATTCAGGGTTCTTGTTTTAAAAGAAAAAAAAGGGAAAATGCTATGGGATAATGCTCTTGTACACTGTAAAGACTTGTCACTCATATTGGCTTAACTGATTGATCAGTAGCCAGAAAGCAAGTATAGGCAGGGCAACCACACTAGGAGAATTCTGGGAAGAGCAATGGCAGGGATACAGTCACAAGCTAGACACAGAGGAAACAAAATGAGAATGGCTTACCGAGAACAGGTACCAAGTCATGTGGCTAATCATATATAAGAATTATGAATTAATTTTAGTTGTAAGAACTAGTTGGAATAAGCTTAAGCAATAGATCAAACAATTTATAATTAATATAACTATTGGCTCATGGACATTGACATCAATTTTGAATAAATGGAGGTATGGTGGTAGAAGTTTCTGGAGGTTGTGGCTACAGGAGGATGAGGCTGCTTGTTCACATTGTTGTTGACCAGTAAGCACAGAGAGATGAATGCTGCTGTTCATCCAGATCTCTCCTTTCTCTTCTCATGTTGACTCTAGGCTCAGCCCTTTTCTAATGAACCCTAGACTCAGGATGGAAACGCCTATCAGTCAATCATCAGGAAAACACCATAATAGCTATACATACTATATATAATACTGTCTCACTGATAGCTGGGGAATTAATAAAATTATCAAATTGAATGTCAAAATTAACTATCACAAATCCAACATTATACTCAAATATACAAATATACACAGTATTTCTTAAATCCTCTTTATATTTCATAAGGCAGACAACAGTTTAGTTCAACTCTGAGATATTCCAAAATTTCTACAGTTCTAACATTATTCAAAACTCTTTTCTAAAATTAAAGTCAATCTCTGGTCTGTGAGCTCTTGTAAAATAAGAAAAAGTAGCATTTCAAAGTCTAAGTACCTGTTGCTGCACACCCCCACATAAACCCATACACATAATAGTAATAATAATTTTAAAATAAGCCTTTTCAGGTTTAAATGGATGAATTTTTGGTGGTCAGGAACTGAGAAATAACACCTGAACTTTACTCTTGATCCCTCATGCACAGGCACACATACATATTCAAATGAGCTAATATAAACTGGCACATACATGTATACTCTCTGTCTCTGTCTCTGTCTCTCTCTCACACACATACACTCATTTACACCTTCCTATACCACTACATCCCATGCAAGTACAAATCAAACAGATTAACTTCAAACTGTATCTTTATTTCCTAAGTTTGAAGTGAAAAATTATGACAGACCAATGTGGCTTAGAACATAAAGATGAGACTTCATAGTTACAAATGTGCTAAGCCTGATGTCATTGTATATATGGAAATAGTGCTTTGCAGGGGGGAAGTTTTCTTCATGTCTTAGAATGTAATGGTATCCAGTCATTTGTGGATCAATCATTCTAGTGATTTCCTCTACCTTTTCCACACTGTTTCCACACTATTTCTGCAGTAATGTCGTCCTGTCTACATATCATCCCCCTTCTTGGAAAAGTGTTAGTCACTGTGGCAATTTCCATGTGAATCAGAGATTGCAAAGATACTATGTGGTAGGCAGGTTATACTGGAGATGAAAACTTTTTAATGATTTGCTCATTATACATCTCTGTCTGAGACGTTCCCACTGAGAATAGTGCTACCCAGAGAACATTTGGCAAGTGTGAAATGATGGATGGAAGAATGGATGGTAGGATGGTTGGAGAAATGAACAAAATTAAAATAAAAACATGGCCAGTGATATTACTCACTGTATAAAGGCTCTTGCTACTAAGCCTGAAAAGATCACTTCTATCTCTGAGTAATCACATAATAGAGGGGGAGACTGACTCCCACAGGGACTCTGACTTCCACAATTGTGTTGTGGTGTATACATGTGTGTGCTTGCATATACAGATATACAAGTAAATAGACATAATTGATAATAAAATAAAACATCAATGTATATGCTTAAACACTCCATATGTTGATAGCAATTATCCCCTTTGGGGGGGGTTCTACTACTATTTCCTTCTTTGTGGTTTATTTCAATGCTTTTACATGCTCTGCAATCAGCAACTGTTCTATTTATAATCAGAAAGTAGTAAAAATGCAAAAAAAACTTAAAGAAATTATTGTTTTGTGATTCAGTTATAATATGTCCTTGAGTGATGTTAGTGCATCATTTATGGATGATAGGCTTGCTTTTTTCTGCCAATTTAAGTCTAAAGATTTTATAGCTAATGTTGTTGCATAAAATAATTATCCAATTTGCAAGTCGGAGGTCATTTACACTTTCCTTGGGAAGCCTAGAAATGTGTCGCTTTACCTGGACCTGATTATTGCACAGTTTGATTAGCTGTGGAGGAGGAAACACCACCACCACCGTAAACATCAAAGGCAGGCTCAAATGTGTCAACTACTCTATACAACAATAATGGCTTTCATTGAGCTGATGCAGAAGTATTTTCCTTGGGGTGATCAGGAAGAAAATCACAGGAGTTCATTTATTTATATTTGCTTCATTTGTGGATATTATTTTTAGAAAGTTTGGGGGGAAAGGGAAGGATGGTCTTTTTAGTATAAGGACTTAGAATTTGCAATTTTACATTCCTGGCTCAATATAAACATGTGGACTGAAATTTAAAATATAGGCTGAAACACTTGGGCTTTGAAATGAGTGGCATCAGGTGCCTTCTCACCTTCAACCTCTTTCCCTGTCGAAACAGTGAACTATGGATAAGGGGAGCAGGTTATGAACTACCCCACAGACATGCTTCTGTCAAGACTAGCTTTGTATTTTTGGTTTATTTATTTAACTTTTAAGGTCTTTTCTCCATTCTTCAAACAGTTTATGTCTAAATACATGATTCAACAATTTTTCTGTGATGCCTCCCTAATACATTCTTGGAAATTCAAAATGTTCCCCTTATCTCAAGGAACATAACCCTAGTTAGTTTTAGTATTCAACTTGACATACACAGTCTACAGTCATCTGAGAAATATGTGTTACCTGAAAAATTTCCCAGATCAGATTGGCCTGTGTGTTTTGTCTGTCTTGATTGACTTGAATGTTAAAGAATGCAGTAAATCCCAGGCCACTGTGGCCACCACCATTCCTTGGCAGGTGAACTGGAACTGGGGTTTGATAAGGGAGTAACCTAAGCATGAACTCAAGCAAGTGGGCCAGTGATGATCACTGCTCTGTGATTTCTGCTAGAAGCTCTTGCTTGCATTTTTACCCTGACTTACAACAAAGATGGGTTGTAACCTGAAACCCTTCTCCTGTCCTGAGTTGCTTTTAGTACCAGTGTTTTATCACAGCAACAGGAAGGAAACTGAGGCAAGCACATCTCCACCTGACACTCCCAGAGGTCTTTTGCTATTGTAGCTATGAAGCACCCAACACTGTTAGAAAAATTCATAGATCTCTAGACATTAACCTATCAGCATGTTTCTTATTACTGCTCTGTCAAATAGGCCAATAGTCTCACTTCTCCCCTGGTGTCTCAGTTTTTAGAAGGCTGAACTGCACTGTGTTCCCTATTCTGGATGCCACGACCAGCCAAGGACTATGAGTTGCAACATACAGCCAACGGCCAAATTACCCTTCCTTTTCTATTATCTGAAAGTCACTGCTACTCTACTTAATCACCACATGTTTACCCCTCCACTGGTTTTGCTTCCCATTGTTTATTGTGTTACTATTAATTTTTCTTATGTTATATTTCGGTCAAAATTCAGCAATCCCAGGGATTTTATGTTCTTTCTCTCTTAAAACATTGGCACTTACTAAGTTAGTATAAGAGAATATCACAATAATATAGAATAAAGTAAACATTTATTACTTATGGTTCATTTATTTCTTTTGTCCTGTGCATATTTCTATTTTCAGTGAATTACATATGTATCGAGCCATACCTTATTTCTTACACTCTGATTTCTTGGTGTTTGTAAATACTGCATTTTTTTTCTTTTTCACAAATTGAAAAACTGTAGAATGCATTGTGTGAATGAAATCAATTGATAACACTGTTTACTCCAGTAACTTTGGTGGATATTGGCAATTTTTAATAATACAGTATTTTCATTATGAATAGTCAAAATTCGGTTACACTGGATATTTTAAACACAACTTCTAAAACAGACATGTTGATCAACAGAATTGAATGTAAGAGAGAGACATAAATCCACATACTCATGGGCACCTGATTTTTGATAAAGAAGCCAGAAGTACATATTGGAAAAAAGATAGCATCTTCAGCAAATGGTGCTGATCAAACTGGATGGCTACATGTAGCAGAATCCAAATAGACCATATGTATAACCCTGTACAAAACCCAAATGCATATGGAGCAAAGACTTCAACATAAAACATACTACACTTCTCATCAGCCCTCATTGTCCGAGGACAATGGCACTGGGCTTTGATCCTTCTGCATGAACTGGCTTTGTGGGAGCCTAGCCTGTTTGGATGCTCACCTTCCTGGATCTGGATGGAGGGGGCAGGATGATAAAAACTGATCTGTCTACAGATACAGCTATACCACTCTTAAGCATATACCAAAAGGAATTTTCACCCTATCACAGAGACATTTGTTCAACCATGTTGCTTGCTATTCTTTTCAAAATAGCCAGAAACTGGAAATTACTTAGCTAACCCTCAACAGAAAATGTAGCTAACCATCAGCAGAAAATGGATAATGAAAACGTGGTATGTTTACATAATGTAGTATTATTACTCAGCAGCTAAAAAAAATTGCAGGTAAATTGATGGAAGTAGAAAAAAAAAACCTGACCCCAGACCAAGAAAGAGATACATGGTATGAGTTTTCTTATATGTGAATATTAGATATATCAATAACAACCAAGCTACAGTCCACAGAAGTTAGGTATACAATAAGGGACTAGTAGCAACAAGTAGATCTTGTTAGGAAAGGCAGCTAAAACAAAGAGTTATGGATGGAGGAGGAGCTTGAATGGAAGGACCAAGTAGGAAGGGAGAGAGAAGAAAGGAATGAGGAAGGGAATATGGGGAGAGACAGCTAAAATTGAGAGTCATTTGAGAGAAAGTGTGGAATAGAGTAGAAGCTTCCATATATATGGAGGCAATCTAAATGAAATTTAGTGACCTAAGATAAAAACAACAACAAAAAACAGCAAAAATGATTATAACTCCTGATGGCAATATGCTAAATTCCTAGATCAATACCTATCTTGCTCAACCATCACCAGAGAAGCGTTCTCCTTCCACAGATGGAAAATATACAGAGACTCACAGCCAGACATTATGTAGAGAATAAAAGACACTGAAACACTCAACCCTAATTGGGATGTCTCCATCAACTCTCTTCCCTCAAGTCTTAGGGAAACCGATTAAGAGGAGACAGAAAAAATGTAAGAGCCATAAAGAATAGAACATACTAAAAAAACAAGACCCTCTAAATCATCATAATCAAAGCTCATATGAACTCACAGAGACTTAGACAGCATGCACAAGACCTATGTAAGAGTCTGCACCAGATCCTCTTTTTTATATACTATGACTTGTAGTACAACGTCTTTATGGGATTTTTGAGTATTCAGATGAGTGGTCCTCTGTTTCTTGTATCTTTTTGAGCTTTTTTCCTTTTGTTTTCTTCTATTCAAATTATTAGGTTTTTACATATTAATTATATTATACTATATGAGAAAAGAAAATATAACATTATATATAATATGTAATATAAAATATAATACAATATTGTATCATATTATCATCCCATAGAAGTCTGTGTTCTAATGAGAGACAGAGTGGGTGAATCTGGATGGGTGGGAGATTGAGAGGAGTAGAAGAGGGGAAATCATAAAAGGATATATCATGTGAGGAAAAAACTGTTTTCAATAAAAGGAAAATAAATAAATAGAATCATAACTTCTAAATTCACTGAGTAACAAAAAAAAACCCACATTAGTTATTGTGTTGTGGTATTGCTTTATAGCATTAGACTGTAATTGAACCCACAATGTAACCAAGGTATAAAGGGGTCACAGTCTGGCAGTCAGGACTCACATAGTTCCCTGCAAAACTGGAAAATTTGAGAAATCATAAGACCATAGACTTATTATTCAATCATTTTTCTTAAATTTACTTCATGTATCCAGGCTGTTATGAGTCATAAGTAACTTCAGTCTATATGTGGAAAAGGGAGTGTTTGTATTCTGGCACTTTTGAGGACTGACATTTGAGGGCAAAGAAAATAGCTGAGCAGTTAAAGTGCTTGCCATCTAAATGTCAGAACAGGAGTTCAGATACACAGAGCCCAAGTTAATGGATATAGCTGTAATTCTAATCTCCATGGGAAAAGACAGGGAATACTGAGAATAATGGTGCTAAGAAGATTAATCATAACAGAGAGTGTTGACCTTAACTGAAAGACAAAGCCTTAATGAATAAGATAGAAGAGCTAGTTAGCATTATTTCATCAACCTCAGGCTTTCACACACACACACACACACACACACACACACACACACACACACACACACACAATATGAAAACTAAACAAAAAATACCATTTAATAAATAATTTAAGTTCTAGGACAAACTGTCGGTTCCTATTTATGGATTACACAAACAATGAATGCTACTAGTAGTGGAAGTCAAGGCATGTCATAAACTTTATGGCAATTGTAGTGAGACAATTAGGGATTTAGTAGGATACTTTGTAAGCACAAATATAGCCTGTGTTTTATCTAGTGCCGATGTCTTTGCACATGTTAAAAAAAAAAGAATGTTAGCCATTGACCTAAGATAGACTTTGGAGCAAGTACTCCAGTGAAGTCAAAGCTGACTTAGAACTGCATCTGTGATGCCCTCAGCCACACTGGGCTTCAGTCCCCAGGGATGCTCAGAAAATGTTCAGACAGATAGCTTCTAAGGTTTGTTTTGCTTTCTAACTCTCAGAAAACACTAAAGAGATCAACAAACAAGTGCCACACATGTCTTGTTCATCCAATGATATTCCATTAGCTTGGCATTTTACCTAGAAATGTTTCCCTAAATCTTTTTATGCATGCGGAGTTAATTAACATGCATCCACAAGTTTCCTTGAGATTAAACATTGCTTAGTTGAAGAGAATGTCATTTTATAAGGGTGATAAAAAATGAGTTGTAAAATTGAATTGGTAAAGAAGAAATCTGAAGGTGCCGAGACATGAAGTAACCCCAAACCATTTATGTTTACTTCTGTTGAATAATAAACATTCTTTTAATTTTTTGAAATTTGAGATTATAATATAACTGCATCATCCCCCTTCTCTTTCCATTCTACAAACTGTCTTATAGACCCCTCATTGCTCTCTTTCAAATTATGGCCTCTTTTTATCAATCATTGTTAAATTCATATATGTATTTGGTGTTAATATATTTTTTCCTAAGTATAACCTCTTTAGTCTTTATAATGTTACTTGTATTTATGTTTTCAGGGCTGACCATTTGCAACTGGATAACCACTTGGTGTTTTCTTTCCAGGAGATGATTATTTCTCCATCTCTTAGTATTCCTTAACTCTCTGCAGTTATTTTGTTTAGGTTGCTGTTTTGTCCTTGTTCAGTGATGTGGGGTGTCCTTCTGTATATGTTTTGCTTTTAATGATTAATGATAAAGCTGCTTTGACCAATGGCAGGGCAGAATGTACCCAGGCTGGAAGACACCACACACACACACACACACACACACACACACACACACACACACCACACGAGAGAGAGAGAGAGAGAGAGATAGAGAGAGAGAGAGAGAGAGAGAGAGAGAGAGAGAGAGAGAGAGAGAAGATGGAGTCAAAGAGATGCTGCTAAAACCTTACTGGTAGGGCACAGCCTCGTGGTGATACATAGAATAATAGAAATGGGTTAATTTAAGATGTAAGAGTTACTTAATAAGAAGCCTGGAGTAATAGGCCAAATAGTGTTGCAATTGATACATTTTTATGTGATTATTTGGGTCTGAGTTGCTAGAAAGTCTCTGATTACATAATGACACCCACCATCTAGGGGCATGAATCCACATAAGTCCTAAAAAAGCTTTAAAAAGAGGGCTTCTAAACACATAAAAATGGGAGCCAACCACAGCTTCTTAGTAGATACATCTCTTTTTTAGATAGGTCCTGTTTGCTGGCAGAAAGCAGAGACATGGCTTCTTTAAGAGGTTTTCTGACTCAGCATTAGCAGCAAAGACTGCATGGCTTCTTTGAGAGACACCTTCCTGGTTTATGCTGGAAACACAATCTCTGACTCTTTCTGGAGTTCCTGCACTTAAATGGGGTTTGTGGCCCCCACACTACTAATGCTTAATAGCAACATAGACCCCATGTGTCCCTGGCGCTGGACAAGTAAGCATGACCCATAGAGGTAGTAAACATACATTTGCCATGTTGGATGTGCCAGAGTCCATAGGCAGGGCTGTAGAGTTGATCCTAACCATGCCCATTTAACATATAAAAAGGTGCTATTTGTCAGAAAAATGTTTACAGATATGCAATACAGACAGATTCAGACAAAAATGAACATCTGAATAGGTCACAGTGTGTTTAAAAATGTACATAGACTTGGGACAGAGAGGAAAGCAGTTAAAGAGATACCACATAGATTAAAGGAGTAAAGATAATCAATGGGATGTACTCACTCATATTTGGTTTCTAGCCATAAACCAAGGACATTGAGCCTATAATTAGTGATACTAGAGAAGCTAAATAAGGAGAACCCAAAGAAAAACATATAGGCATCCTCCTGAATATTAACCTTCAGCAGGTGATGAAAGGAGACAGGGACAGAAACCCACATTGGAGCACCGGACTGAAATCTCAAGGTCCAAATCAGGAGCAGAAGGAGAGAGAGCATGAGCAAGGAACTCAGGACCGCAAGGGGTGCACCCACACACTGAGACAATGGGGATGTTCTACTGGGAACTCACCAAGGCCAGCTGGCCTGGGTCTGGAAAAGCCTGGGATAAAACCAGACTCTCTGAACATAGTGAACAATGAGGACTAATGAGAACTCAAGAACAATGGCAATGGGTTTCTGATCCTACTGCATGCACTGGCTTTGTGGGAGCCTAGGCAGTTTGGATGCTCAACTTACTAGACCTGGATGGAGGTGGGGGTTCCTTGGACCTCCCACAGGACAGGGAACCCTGATTGCTTTTCGGGCTGGGGGGGGGACTTAATTGGGGGAGGGGGAGGGAAACGGGAGGTGGTGGCGGGGAAGAGACAGAAATCTTTAATAAATAAATAAATTTATTAAAAAAAGTGATACAAAAAAGCCATGTAAAGATGAAAAATACAAGGAGAGTCTGGATTATGTATACTATTGTGTTTTCTTTAATTTTTTTGACCATAAGTGGTCTAACGACAGGGAGATATTTCATTGTATGGACTGCTAAGCTAAACTAACATATATATTTTAAAGGTATCTTGACTTCTAAATTTGAGCCTAAGGCTATGGTACTTTTAAAAAGAGGTCTACTTTTCTTTTCACAGAAGATAAGAACCTGCAGATTTCTCCCAGGAGAATGTGGTTTGATATAACAAGAACCCCCAAAAGGTCTTCCTGAACCCTAAAAATAGTTTTTCCAAGAAACAGAGGAACTGTTTTGGAAAAAACAGCACCCAAATTCTGAAAATTATTGTTTATAAATGTTTATTTTCCTTTAAAGGGTATTTTTTTTCTGTAATAGTCTCTATCAATACAAAGACAAATTTTGTTGATGAGGAAATTTGATAAGGACCTCATTTATCTGTGGGTATAAGAACAAGTGTTTAGAAGGTGGTTAGGGATGGTGCTACTTTAGAAAAGTGGTGGTTGTAGGTTTTCCTCCAAGACCCATGACTTCACTAGTAGCCCTGGTAGTTGTTTAGGTTTCCAGTACAAGTTATGATGTCCCTCTCATTGAGTGATCTTAATGAAAAGCTGTTTCTTACTGTGAAGGTAGGTCTGGGAATAACATCTCCTTAGGATTATTTTGCTATGCTGATTGTTTCATCCATAGATGCAATAGCTTGGTAGGATTGTTGGTTGCTTCCCTCATTTGGAAGCTTGTGTGGCACCTTCTGATACCATGATTGCAGCCTCATGGAGTAGGCACTCAAAAGAGTTCCAGCTCAGAGGGCTCTGGGCCCTATTTTTTTTTAAGTACACGATGTTTTCAGCAGCAGAAAATTATGTTTAACCACTGGAGGGCAACTAATGATAATAGCTATAGGCTTTGGGCATCTTTTTGATAAGTCTAGTCAACAACTCAAAAAGAGTGTTCATGCCTAGTGCTAGGATTTTATTAAGTGGTCTTTGAATCTTAGTGGGTCATTGTCAGGCAAGATGAGAAAATTTTATTTAAATCTATATATTTCAATAATTATATGGTTGAGAAATCACTCATCTACAGAAGTGTCCTGTAGGCTAACCTGAGAGACACTAACTCCAATTGGAGAGGAAGCATTCAAAATTACTAGGGAAATATGAAAGTAGACTTGCATAAGTATTTTAAGCCTAAGTACCAAGTACTGTATAAAGTAGGAATTAAGAATAGGACTCAGTAGTTAAGAGTACATGCTGCTCAGTCATGAGGATCTGACTTTGGATTACAGCTCAGGTTCTTACAAGCACATGGAACTCCAGCCCCAGGAGTCTTAATGCCATCCTCTGGTCTCTGTGGGAGCCTGCATTCTCTCTCTGTCTGTCTCTCTCTGTCTCTCTCTGTCTCTCTCTCTGTCTCTCTCTCTCTCTCTCTCTCTCTCTCTCTCTCTCACACACACACACACACACACACACACAGAGTCTTAATAAAATTTGAAAATTCAATGATATGCTACCCATGATGAAGGATGTATCATGAACCCTGTTCTGTATATTGACTTTAATCGTTTTTGAATGGTCCAGGTTTCCTTCATCTATATTCAGTTATTGAAGCTTCTGAAACAAAGTGTGCTCAGAGGAAAAGGATAAAGGAACTCAATTGCCCTCTGAGTTGTTGGAAGCCATCATTTTCTTTTGTTTTGGTTTGGTTTTGCTTGTTTTGTTTAGTTTTTCTGTCATTGCTCTTAGCATCAATATACTTTGGCTCTTTCGCAAATTAAAGTGAAATTTTAAAACGATTGAATTCAATTAGTTTAAATGGACAACTGAGATAAAACTGCCTGTATCCTCACATTCAAATACACCAGATTCCATGATTGAAGCAGCATTTCATGGAGAAAAATATTTAATTTATACCCAGTAGATACAGAAGCACTTAGCAACATGGCAACACATGAATATGCAGGCTTTAAAAGACCAGCTCAATATCTCCACACTGAAAACTGACTGCTTCATTGGCCTTGACATGACCTATAGAATTTTGTATTGGCAGGAAACCAACTTTGAAATTTGTTTCATAGCAAATCATTCTGGCAATGGACTTCCAGGAATTAAATTCTTTACATAGTGCAGTAGTGTTGCCAGAGAGCATGGAGGGTCTCCTCTGATAGTAACCACGAAGGAGTCTTTGGCCAGAAATCCAAAGCCATATGTTAGTCCTGTCAAAAATGATATGGATCTGCTTACAAAAACCTTGCTCAGTGACTCTGCCAGGAACCCCATGGCAGTGTCCTACCGGAAAGCCGTTGCATGTACTATCACTGCCAGAAATTGCTGCTGCCCCGGGATATTCTAACAGCACTAAAACTCAGCCTCTGGGCTTCTGAGTCAGACACCAACCTAGCAGAGTCTGGGAGTGTGTTACAAAGAAGGAAGGACTACTTGCCCTCTCTAGGGTGAAGTTTGGCAATCCTCCAGCATCCAGTACTTAGCAGTAATTAGATGTTTGGAAAGTATTCTGAATGGGTTACATTACTTTATTGTTCCTTGATAGGCATCAGCTCAAGCTAACATCTTCTGAAGAAAAGATTTGAATAATAACTTTATTTAGAGGGAAAAGATGGGCAGATGAAAATTAAAGTTGATATATATTGACTACAAAGTTCTTAGTTGTTCTAAAATACTAAATATCAATTTTGTGTCATCTATATAGAACCCTGAGTAATCATAAGGGTCCCAGCTTTTATTGCATCAAAAAATGGTAAAAATAAATTTACATATTGTTCAATATGTTTTTTTCTTGTATAAAGACTGTATATAAATAGCAATGCACCATAGACAAAAAGATGTTACAGTGAAGAGGAACAGTAACTGTTCTTCCATAAGACCTGAAGTCAGTTCCCAGGACCACGTTGGGTGGCTCATAATCACCTGTAACTCCAGTTTCACTGCACCTAACACCCCTTTCTTGCCTCCAAGGGTACATGTGCTCCGTATACATTATCTGCAGGTACACTCTCACACCCTTAAAATTATTAAATATAAATTACTCCAAGTAGGCCACATATATATTTTAGCAATTAAACTTTGAAGTTTTAGAAGACATCTCAATTTTAATTTGATCCACCTGCTAATTGAGTTGCATAAAGTTGTGCAATGCAACTGTTTCTATTTTCTGAAATGCATGTGGTTCTTCCACAAGTTCATTAGTACAGAAAACATGACATAAAACTTAAAAAATTTACAACTTGATATGGCTGGAAACAATTCCTTGTATTTGATCAAGTATCAACCTGTGGTATAGTAGACATTGAAAGCTTATACCACAGATAATATGAGTATGTTCTGTTCTCCAAATGTAGCAGCCAAGTTTCCTGATTTTTCATATACACCGATATTAGAAATTTCCTTTTCCTTTTAACACTGTTCATTTTGGCTTTGATCATCCTTTTAAAAATTATGGTCAGTTCTGTTTTCAAATCTTTGCATAATGATGTGGTACCTCTAAATTTCTGTAGAGAGATATTGTTATGCTATGGTGCGACTTTACATTAAGCTTTTATTTTTATGCCATTCCTGGTTCATTCTAGGGGATGTCATAACTGAAGTATTGTAATATATCACTTTCCAAATTTTATATTTTGTTTCTGAACCCATGTATGACATACCTATAACAGTTGTAAAATATCATTCATAGAATTTTGTTCTTTATTTTCTACTGGCTAGAATTTATGTCACGTTCACAGCTCACATGATTTAATAACAATCAGTTCTCACACTTTGGTTTTTATCACCCATTCTCTCCCTTTTTCCTTCTCTTTCTCCATATATCCCACCACACACACACACACACACACACACACACACACACACACACGAGATCAACCTAGGACTTTGAGTGTGTTAGGCACAGATAGCTATATCCCCTGCCAAATGCTCAGGCTTTTCACAAATATGGATTTCAAATTCTGTTGCTGACTCCCACAGGATGCATATGTTCTCCATTATGTTTCCAAAATTCTGTCTCCTAAAATCTCTAGTCTGTTTCTGTCAATCTTCCAATAACTATTATAGTGACTTCTACATAATCCGGACTGGACTCTGATGTTATTGGACTAAGTATGGCCATAAAACACTACCATTTATGGGAGAAAATTGCTAATAGATAATTACATATGCTTATACAAATACTAATTAGGGAACAGAGATGAGTGATTATTAATCATATCATGGAATAATATATATTAATATGTTAGCACAAAAATTATGTCATTTTATATAATTTTAAGATAAAAATATTTCTAGTACATATTGTTTGGCAAAATGTGGAACACAGAAAATCACATTGTGTCATTGAAGTTTTATAAGTACTAATGTAGAAGAGAGCTTAATGTTTGGAAGAAAACTAATGTAAGTGTCAGTAATATTTGGGAGTGATTTTTTAAAACACTATTTTTGGAAATTACTGTATATTTTATAAGATTTTCTATAAGAAAGCAAACATAAGTTTATTTCAAATGAAATTTTTCTAATGTATAGAAAATGAGAAAAAATTCTAATGTCTAATGAAGTAATCTATTGTTTTTTCTCTTTTTCATAAAGTAACATTTTGCTTTATCATTTCTTTCCTCTATAGATTCATTAGTCAAGTACAAGGTAAAAATTTATACACTATTTATACTATACTCATCCACTATTTGTGTATTTGCTTTAAGCCTTTCCAACATATACTTCGTATTTCATCCTATATATTTTATGTTGCTTTAGGATGAACCAATGCCTCCCCCCCCATATTCCAACAAATAAATATACTTTAATTATTCCTGTGTATCAGATATTTCTAATCATAATGGCTCATCATTATCTATCATTCGTCTGTCACTGAAATTAAAACTGAAACAAAGAATGTTAACAGTGCTCCAGAAAATAGAACATCTGAATTTTCAACCTTCTACCCAAACAGGCATTGCTACTTGATCATAGAGGGATCTAACTATTAAAAAAACCTGTTTGTTAGATCTCTGTCCATAGTTTGGTTTATTGTGGTCAATTCTCACTAATTTAGACTACCTAGTTACACATTAATATTTTGTTTCCACTATATGTTTCTTTATCTTCTGATATAGAATATCACAGCTAAAATTAAAATTGTTGAACTTTTCACATTTTTTATACTCCAAAAAAGTCTAAATAGCATTTTTTTCTTTTTCCTGCCTTTCTTTTATCTTTCTCCAACATGAACACTAGTTCTTTAGAAGCTAGTGCCGGGCTAGATCCTTTTCTGCTTGCCTGCTATGCCTTTAGATGTGTGTTTTCACATTTGATCTATTGTGCTTTCATCCCAAGAGTCATTTTATCTTTCCACAAGGAGCCAGAGGGGGGAAAATTCTATTTCTCCTTTGTACACTGGCTTTAAAAATTAGATAGAGCAGGATTAACAAATCCCACAGCAGGGGACTAGATGAGGTGGCACTGTTCTTAACATAGAAGGACAATCCAATCAAGGCTTTAGGACTAGCATCCTAAATGCTAAAACCTTGGAAAACTATAACTGAGCTTTAAGATTTGCTGTAACCTTGGAAAACTATAACTGAGCTTTAAGATTTGCTGTTTATAAGAAAATCTGAGATGTAGTACTAGACTCCACATATTAATTTGCAGTAGGTTTCTACAGCATCACCAAAGACAATACTTTTATTTCCTTGTATATTATCATTTTGTCATTATGACAAAATTCCTGAAGAAAATCAACTTGAAGGAAGAAATGTTTGCTTTGGCTCTAGTTACTTGACAGTCCTATCAATAGTCCTTTGGTCTGTTTTGTTTTATACCAGAGCCATAGTGGAAATATATGGTAAAAGAATTCAGGCGACCTCTTGGAAGGCAGGAAGCAAGATGAGTGAGGGCGGTGCCAGAAATAAAAGACAGACTTCAGTAACCTATATACTATATCTAAGGACCCTACATTTCCATTTCCATTCTACTCAATATCTCATTTCATCATTAAAGCTATAAAATAATTATTTTTATTCATTTGGAATTAAGTATAATTCAAATTACAGTACTCACACTGTGTGTGGCTGTGTGCATGTGAGTGCAGTGTCCACACAGTCAAGTATAGGGCACTGGAGTTAAGGATGGCTAAAGTGGTGCCCTGCTCTAAAATCACCTCTTAGGGGAGATTTCCCCCAAATAACTGCTAAGGCACACTGCTGCCATTATAGCTGTAGTAGAAAGGAGCTGGGCTATATCTCAAGTCAATGATAGGTCGTAGAAGCTTTATTGATGTGGGAGTTCCCTTTGTGTGCTGTGATTACCATTAATAAATAAAGAAACTGTCTTGGCCTGTTGGTAGGGCAGAACTCAGGTAGGCAGGGAGGACTGGACTGAATGCTGGAAGAAAGAAGGGCACAGTCAGAGAGACACCATGGATTGCAGTCAGAGATAGATGTGTTGAAAATTTGCTAGTAGGCCACAACCTTGTGGTGTTATACATATTAATAGAAATGGGTTAAATTAAAGTGCAAGAGTTAGCTCATAAGAAGCTAAAGCAAATGGGCCAAGCAGTGATTGAATTAATATAGTTTCTATGTGATTATTTTAGGGCTATGGGTGACTGGGAAACAAACAAGTGTCCAAGTGGTCTGCTCCCCTCCTCCTACAAATTGGCACCCACATGGACAACTAAATCCACTTAAAAACCTGAGAGAGCTTGTAAAGGAATGCTAGGCAAAAAAAAAAAATCACAGAGTTTAACACAGTTTTTTGCTGTTTGCTGGCGGCATGCTTCAGCTCCTTTAAGAGAGATTTTCCTGATTCAGCCATAGCAGGAAAATAGGTGCAGCCATTTAAAAATGCCTGCTTTCTGGGCTGGGCTGCCAGAGCAACCTCTGACTCTTTCAGGCAGGAGGTCTGGCTATAGAGCATTTGAGTGGGGTTTGTAAGCTTAATGGCAGTATGGACCAGCTGTGTGCCTGGAAATGGGGTACTGTACATGTCTCTCAGAGGCAGCTAGTCCCATGCTGGATTGTACCATATATACCACAATAATGGTGCAGCTTAAATTTTAGACTGGGTAGGCAAGCATGAACTTCCATATTTCCCCTAATAATTGTGCAGCTGAAGTTTTAATAACCGCTTGACATTTTAAAAAGTACTCCTGGACATTAAAGAATTACAGATATGAAAAAAATCCAAATGAGACATAGTATTGGATAAATATACATGGGCTTCGAAGAGAAAAGAAAAAGAGTATAGAGAGCCATAAAATAAAGTTAACGCTTTTTTTAAAAAAAGGGTAAAGTCTTTAAAGACTCAGAGTACATATAGTCATAGATTAAAAGGAGTAAAGAAAGATAAGCCAAGTAAAATAGAAAATTCACAGAGAGTCTGGACTATGCATATTATTCTGTTTATTTTTTGAATTTTTTGACTGTAAAGGAGCTAAGTACAGAGAGACATTTCATTGTATGGACTGCTAAATTAAACAAACTAAAGGTGTCTTGGTTCAAAATTTTGAGTCTAAGGATATGTTGCTTTAGAAAAGAGGTTTTTCTTTTGTTTCTACAGAAGATGAGAACCAGTGTATTTCTTCCAGACCAATATGGTTTTATGGACCAAGACCTCTTGAAAGGTTGTCTTGAACACACCTAAAAATACACCCCCACAAAGAAAATATTTTACTCAATAAAGAGCAAGAAGCAGTTTGGAGAGAAATAACTATGCCCATATTCCCAAATATTGTTTATAAATGTTTCTTTGCCTTTAAAGGGGGATATGATATAGAGATGACTACTTTGCATTGGTATGGATCTTGGCTTATTGATACAAATTTAAGGTCAGTTTTGTTATATGTATATGTATTTATAATCCTGATTAAGGTATTGTGTTTTATAGTTCATTAAAAATGTAATGTATAATTAAGAAATATAGATTTATAGATCATCAACTATAATAATCAAGTGTGTAGTCATGTTAGGTTTTGTAGATATATAGAAATATATTTTAGTAGATAGGTATTCTTCAAATCTTTCAGAGACCTTCAGAATATGGCATTTAAATGTTTTAATAACTTAGGACTTTTCATAACATTGAGACACATCTGTTCCTGACAGCACCAATTACTTCAAGAGGAAGATGGGCATTGAAGAGGTTCCTTATGGAGTTGGTTAGCCATTTGAACAAGAAATTGCTCTTGCCTGGACTGCTTCACTGGAGATGCAGGACCCGCAGAGAAATGACTACTGAACTTGCCAAAAGGTGAGATAATCCTTCAGGGTTCCTGCTTCATGAAAGAGTCTGTGAGACATTCTGCAGAATACAAAAGAAAGTGACTGAACTGTCTTTGAAATTTACTGCTTCATGAAAAAGTCTGCCAGATACTAAGGGACTATAGGCTGAAGATGGATGCCCCAATAGTACAGAAGAACTTTGGGTAACTGTCCAGGCAGCAAAATGTCTCTGTAATTTCTAGAGTTTTGGAAGTTGCTTACAATGCACCACTTCCTGTTTACTTAGGTAATATAATATTCTTTTGGAGACTTTGATGGAATTGAAAAATAGATAGATAGCTATAGTTTTTCTTAGTTATGATAAAAGATACAGCATATATAAATATTGTAACTGTAATTCTTTCTTGATAACTGTTTTGTTATATGTAATTTTACTATGTTAAAGGTAAAGCTTTCCTTTTTATTTAAACCGAAAAGGGAACTGATGTGGGAGTCCCCTCTGTGTTCTGTGTTTACCATTAATGAATAAAGAAACTACTTTGTCCTGCTAATAGGACAGAACTTAGATAAGCAGGGAGGACTGGACTAAATGCTGGGAGAAAGAAGGGAAGAGACGGAGGGACACCATGGATCTGCAGCTGAAGAAAGACATGCTGAAACTTTGCTGATAGGCCATGACCTTGTGGTGATATACAGATTAATAGAAATGTGTTAAATTAAGATGTAAGAGTTTGCCAATAAGAATCTAGAGCTAATGGACCAAGTAGTGATTTAATTAATAATACAGTTTCTGTGTGATTATTTTGGTTCTGGGTGGCAGTGACAAACAAGTGGGCCCCCTCCATTCAACACTTTATGTTCAAGGTTTTTAAAGTTATGCAAAATTACTTGGGGTATAGAAGTTTTCACCAAGATTCTAGAAATCAATTGATGTTGGGAAATGTGCTGCAGAATCAGATATTCTACACAGAGGCCCAGAAAATCAATTATATAGAGCTATGAATGTAAAACTTATGTTTCAAGGAAAGTCCAAGGATGATGAAGATGCTAGGATCATGGAACATGAAAATATGTAGTGTAACTTGCCAAGTGATACTGTGGCTGTTCACTGAAAGAGCAGATCTAATCCTGGCTGTTGGAGCCTTAGTGATGCCATCCTGAACTGTGGATGTGAGATGTAGGATTGCAGGATTCAGTGTTTTCCCTGCTGCATTTGGATCTTGATTTGGCCTGCTGTTCCCTTGCTAGGTCCCATTTCTTCCTTTAGAATGGGAATATACAGTATTTGATATTAACTATCAGAAATAATAGGTTTTTAGATATAGAAAGCACTAATAGTTATGCATTGACAAATCTCTGAGTTTATGAACATATTTAAAGCTCTTATGTGTTGGGGATGTTAGAAAAACAACAACTATCTTGCATTATGAAATAACAGGAGCTATCCCACCCAGCTTGCATCCAGAACCCTCCGCCTTCTGGCTCCCTCCCCCCTTTGGCCCCATAACATCTCCCAGCTCAGCCTGTTCGGGCGCTGGGACCGAATCCGAAGCGGGAGGGCAACCGGGAGGGCGGTAGTTCTTTTGTCTCAATAGCCTGCCTGCAGCAAACAAGGTAGGCCCTTTGTGTACAAGCTACCCAAGCACCACAGAGATCAGATCTAGGCACCAGGAGAGCCATCACTGGGGAGTGATATCACTGGGAAGGTACATGAGTGTGCAAGGAGACCTGATCCTATAAAAGAAGATCTATAGGGGACCATTCGGAGGAAGAGATGGGCAGGCGCCAATGCAAGAATTCACCCAACAATCTGAAAAACAACAGGAAACCACCAGAACCCAGCGACCTCACAACAGGAGGACATGAACACCTTAATCAAGAAGAAGTAGAAAAAAAATGATTTTATGAAAGTGATAGAGGCCATTAAATACCATGAAAAAAAATGCCCTTGTAAAAATGGATGAGAAGTATAACAGAAAGTTTGAAAAATTGAGTAAATCAGTGAATGATACCCTAGGAAACCAAGGAAAAACAATCAAGGAGATAATGGAAACAGTTCAAGACTTGAAAACTGATATGGAGGGAAGTAAGAAAACACAAACAGAGGGCCGGCTGGACATGGAAAATCTAGGTAAACGAATAGAGACTACAGAAACAAACATAACCAACCGAATACAAGAGATAGAAGAAAGAGTCTCAGATTATCAAGATACCATAGAGAAAATAAATGCACTGATCAAAGAAAAGAGCAAATCCAACAAACTCTCATCACAAAACATTCAGGAAATCTGGGACACAATAATAAGACCAAACATAAGAATAATAGGAGTAGAAGAAAAAGAAAAAGTGCAGCTCAAAGGTCCAGAAAATATATTTAATAAAATTACAGAAGAAAACTTTCCCAACCTAAAGAAAGATATACCTATGAAGGTTAAAGAAGCATACAGAACACTGAATAGGCTGAATAAAAAAAAATCCCCTCGCCATATAATAATCAAAACACAAAGTATACAGAATAAAGAAAGAATATTAAGAGCTGCAAAAGAAAAAGGCCAAGATACTTATAAAGGTAAACCTATCAGACTTACACCTGACTTCTCTATGGCAACCATGAAAGCCAGAAGGTCCTGGATAGAGGTTCTCCAGAAACTAAGAGACCATAGATGCAAGCCCAGACTATTATACCCAGACAAGCTTTCGTTCACTATAAATGGAGAAAACAAAATTTTCCAGGATAAAAACAAATTTAAACAATACGTAGCCACAAATCCAGCCTTACAGAAAGTAATAGAAGGAAAATCACAACCCAAGGAGTCCAACAATGACCACAATAACTCAGACATCTAGAGACCCTTCACCAACACAACCCAAAGAAGGGAAACACACAATCTCTACTACCAAAAAAGTGACCGGAGTTAACAACTACTGGTCATTAATATCCCTTAATGTCAATGGACTCAACTCACCTATAAAAATGCACAGGCTAAGAGATTGGATACAAAAACAGGATCCAACATTCTGCTGTTTATAAGAAACACACCTCAACCACAAAGACAGATACCTACTCAGAGTAAAGGGCTGGGAAAAGGTTTCTCAAGCAAATGGACCTAAGAAACAAGCAGATGTGGCCATACTAATTTCTAACAATGTTGACTTCAAACTTAAATCAATCAGAAGAGATTTAGAGAGACATTTTATACTCATATCAGGAACAATTCATCAGGATGAAGTCTCAATCCTGAATATCTATGCCCCTAATATAAAAGCACCCACTTACATAAAAGAAACATTACTAAACCACAAGCCAGTCATCAAACCGCAGACACTAATAGTAGGAGACTTCAACACTCCTCCCTCACCAATGGACAGGTCAATCAGACAGAAACCTAACAGAGACATAAAGGAATTAATGAAGGTAATGAACGAAATGGACTTAACAGATATCGATAGAACATTACACCCAAATAGGAAAGAATATACCTTCTTCTCTGCAGCTCATGGAACCTTCTTGAGAATTGACAACATACTCAGTAACAAAGCAAACTTCCAGAGTTACAAAAAAAATTAGTAACCACCTGTGTATTATCAGATCACCATGGATTAAAATTAGAATTCAACAACAATGCTACCCCCAGAAACCCTACAAACACATGGAAACTGAACAGTCAACTGCTGAACCACACCTGGATCAAGGAAGAAATAAAGAAAGAAATTAAAGTCTTCCTTGAATTTAATGAAAATAAAGAAACAACATACTCAGACTTATGGGACACTACGAATGCAGTCCTAAGAGGAAAGTTCATCGCACTAAGTGCCCACTTAAAACAGAGAAAGCACACGTTGGACACTTAACAGCCCACCTGAAAGCTCTAGAAAAAAAAGAAGCAGACTCACCTAGGAGGAGTAGAAGACTGGAAATAATCAAACGAGGGCTGAAATCAACAAAATAGAATCACAGAAAACAATCCAAAGAATCAATGAAACAAAAAGCTGGTTCCTGGAGAAAATAAACAAGATTGATAAATCCCTATCCAAACTAATCAAACGGCAGAGAGAGAATATGCAAATTAATAGGATCAGAAATAAAAAGGGGGACATAACCACAGACAGGAAATTCAGAGAATCATTAGATCTTACTACAAAAGCCTGTGTGCCACAAAACTGGAAAATGTAAAAGAAATGGACACTTTTTTTAGATAAATACCATATACCAAAGTTAAACCAGGAACAGGTGAACAATCTAGATAGACCTGTTATTCACGAAGAATTAGAAGCTGTTATCAAAAACCTCCCTACCAAAAAAAGCCCAGGACCAGATGGTTTCAATGTGGAATTCTACCAGAACTTCCAAGAAGACCTAATACCTATACTCCTTAATGTTTTTCACAATATAGAAACAGAAGAGTCATTGCCAAATTCCTTTTATGAAGCTACAGTTACTCTAATACCAAAACCACACAAAGACTCAACCAAGAAAGAGAATTACAGGCCAATCTCACTAATGAACATCGATGCAAAAATCCTCAATAAAATACTGGCAAACTGAATCCAAAAACACAATAGAAAAATTATCCATTTTGATCAAGTAGGCTTCATCCCAGAGATGCAAGGCTGGTTCAACATACGAAAATCTATCAATGCAATCCATCATATAAATAAGCTGAAAGAAAAAAATCCATATGATCATTTCATTAGATGCTGAAAAAGCATTTGACAAAATTCAACATCCCTTTATGATAAAAGTCTTGGAGAGATTAGGGATACAAGGGACATACCTAAATATAATAAAAGCTATTTACAGCAAGCTGGCAGATAACATCAAATTAAATGGAGCAAAACTCAAAGCCATCCCACTAAAATAAGGAACACAACAAGGCTGTCCACTCTAGCCATACCTCTTCAATATAGTGCTTGAAGTCCTAGCAATAGCAATAAGACAACATGAGGGGATCAAGGGGATTCAAATTGGAAAGGAAGAAGTTAAACTTTTGTTATTTGCAGATGATATGATAGTGTACATAAGCGGCCCTAAAAACTCCACCAAAGAACTCTAACAGCTGATAAACACCTTTAGTAATGTGGCAGGATACAAAATGAACTCCAAAAAATCAGTTGCCCTCCTATACACAAAGGATAAGGAAGCAGAGAGGGAAATCAGAGAAGTATCACCTTTCATGATAGTCACAAACAGCATAAAATATATTGGGGTAACTCTAACAAAGGAAGTGAAAGATCTATTTAACAAGAACTTTTAGGCATTGAAGGAAGAAATTGAAGAGGATACCAGAAAAAGGAAGGATTTCCCTTTTTCTTGGATTAGAAGGAGCAACATAGTAAAAATGGCAATTCTACCAAAGGCAATTTATAGATTCAATGCAATCCCCATCAAGGTCCCATCAAAATTCTTCACAGATCTTGAGAGGACAATAATGAACTTTATATGGAAAAACAAAAAACCCAGGATAGCCAAAACAATTTTATACAATAAAGGAACTTCTGGAGGCATTACCATCCCTGACTTCAAACTCTATTACAGAGCTACAGTAATGAAAACAGTGTGTTATTGGCATAAAAACAGAGAAGTCGACCAATGGAATCGTATAGAAGACCGGATTTTAACCCACAAACCTATGAACACCTGATTTTCGATAAAGGAGCTAAGAGTATACAATGGAAGAAAGAAAGCGTCTCCAACAAATGGTCTGGCACAACTGTATGTCAACCTGTAGAAAATGAAAATAGACCCATATCTTTCACCAAGCACAAAACTCAAGTCCAAATGGATCAAAGACCTCAATATCAGTCTGAACACACTGAACCTAATAGAAGAGAAAGTGGGAAATACCCTACAACAGATGGGCACAGGTGATCGCTTCTTATGTATATCCCTAGCAGCACAGACATTAAGGGCAACATTGAATAAATGGGACCTATTGAAACTGAGAAGGTTCTGCAAAGCAAAGGAAACTGTCACTAAGACAAAAAGGCAACCCACTGACTGGGAGAAGATCTTCACCAACCCCAGAACAGACAAAGGTCTGATCTCCAAAATTTATAAAGAACTCAAGAAACTAGACTTTAAAATGCTAATTAACCCAATTAAAAAATGGGGCACTGAACTGAACAGAGAATTCTCAACAGAAGAAGTTCAAATGGCCAAAAGACACTTAAGGTCATGCTCAACCTCCTTAGCGATCAGGAAAATGCAAATCAAAACAACTTTGAGGTATCATCTTACACCTGTCAGAATGGCTAAAATCAAAAACACCAATGATAGATTTTGCTGGAGAGGTTGTGGAGTAAGGGGTACACTCATCCATTGCTGGTGGGAATGCAAACTTGTCCAACCAGTATGGAAATCAGTGTGGCAGTTTCTCAGGAAATTCGGGATCAACCTACCCCTGGACCCAGCAATACCACTCTTGGGAATATACCCAAGAGATGCCCTATTATATGACAAGGGCATTTGTTCAACTATGTTCATAGCAGCATTATTTGTAATAGCCAGAACCTTGAAACAACCTAGATGTCCTTCAATGGAAGAATGGTTGAAGAAAGTGTGGAATATATACATATTAGAGTACTATGCTGCAGTAAAAAACAATGACTTCTCAAATTTTGCATGCAAATGGATGGAAATAGAAAACACTATCCTGAGTGAGGTATCCCAGACCCAAAAAGATGAACATAGGATGTACTCACTCATAATTGGTTTCTAGCCATAAATAAATGACATTGAGTCTATAACTTGTGATCCTAAAGAAGCTAAATAAGAAGGTGAACCCAAAGAAAAACATATAGTTATCCTCCTGGATATGGAAAGTAGACAAGATTGCCGAACAAACATTGGGATCTTGGGGGTAGGGTGGGATAGGGGTAAGGGGAGATGGGGAGAGAAATGTGAGAAGAGGAGGATAGGGGGAACTTGGGGAATTGGGATGGTTGGAATAAAGGAAGGATGGATATGAGAGCAGGGAAGCATATATCTTAATTAAGGGATCCAGCTTAGGGTGGGCAAGAGACCTGAACCTAGAGGGGCTCCCAGGTGCCCAGTGGAATGTCCCCAGTTAGTGCCTTGGGCAGCAGAGGATAAGGAACCTGAAATGGCCCTATCCTATAACCCACTGATGAATATCTTGCATATTACCATAGAACCTTCATCTGGCGATGGATGGAGATAGAGACAGAGACACATATTGGAGCACTGGAATAAGCTCCAAAGGTCCCAATGAGGAGCAGATGGAGGGAGAACATGAGCAAGGAAGTCAGGACCGTGAGGGGTGCACCCACCCACTGAGACAGAGGGACTGATCTATTGGGAGCTCAGCAAGGCCAGCTGGACTGGAACTGAAAAAGCATGGGATAAATCCGACTCTCTGAACCATGAGGACCGATGAGAAGCCAAAGACAATCACACTGGGCTTTGATCCTACTTCATGTTCTTGCTTTGTGGGAGCCTAGCAAGTTTGGATGCTCACCTTCCTAGACCTAGATGGAGGGGGGGAGGACCTTGGACTTTCCACCTGACTGCTCTTCAGTCTGGAGAGGGAGGGGGAAAGGAGTGGGGGGAGGGAGAGTGGAGTGGGATGAAGGGGAGGGAAATGGGAGGATGGGAGGAGGCAAATTATTTTTTCCAAAATAAAAAAAATAAAAAAAGAAACAAACAGGAAATATCGAGGGTCCAATGTGAAATATTATGATATTAAAGTGATGTATTTGCATGCCAAGTTGTCCAGAGTGGATTTGTAATTGTTAACCTTGACTATTCACTTGACAGGACTTAGAAACACCCAGGAGATATACCTAAGGTAGTGACATTGGGGGAATTTCCAGAAAGTTTTAACGTTAATGGAAAGACTCACCCTGAGTGTCGGTGGCACTATTCCATGGACTGGGATCCCTGATTGAATATAGTAGTGATAATTAACAGAGTACCAGCATCCACCCTTATCTCCTTTCCGATTATTTAACCAGACACCTCATTCCTCTACCACCATTCTTTCCTAGTCATGACAAGCTGAACCATAAAATCACAAGGCAAAACAAACCCTCTTTCCTTACATTGATTTTTTTCATATATTTTGTTGCTAACATTGATGTAGGAAGCACTTCTGAGAAGGTGGTCTTCAAGATGAGCATCGAGAAAAAAAGATAGCCAGGTAACCAGCATGACAGAGTCATAAATGTCCTCCCTCCAACTCTGGAAAAGCTACTTGTCTTCCTGAAATACATGAACAGGAAGGAATTCAGAGATGAGCTCGGAAAGTGTAGTTTGGCTTTGCTACAATGATGGTTGGCACTGAAACTCCACAGCTTGCTACTCAACACATCCCGTTGCCTACCTCAATACCTGGTAAGTGCTCAACAAATACAACTTGAAATAAATCCATAGTCTCAAAAGGAGAGAGAACCTCTTTAATTATAGCTATTATTTTAAAAACAAACATAACAAAATTAAACAGAAAGTTGATTGTGGGTATTACAAGCATATGGCTCAGTAGCAACTGCCTTCCCAGCCTTTTATTTTCTCACAAATTCTAGCAAATGAAATATAATTAACTCTCGATAAGAATTTTCCATTTAGTTAGGAAAAACACTGACAAACTAAATTAAATTTCCCTTGAAAACTAATTGTTTTATAAAGGAAAACCAAAATATTATGGAGTGTTCCTATTTCCAAAAATGAGTCACTTTTTTCTTCTATTCAGAAGTATTGAACGCATGTGCTTTTAAATATCAAGGGCACCATTGGCATGAAATTTACGGATTTTTCTCTCTTTTTGTCCCACTCACATTACTGTTAATAAGAAGTTTGGTTTTAGTAGCAACTTTCCACAAATTAGCATCCCTTGAATAGGAAACCTCAACAGAAGCATTTTCATGATCACATGAATTTATATAAGGAGATACATCACAAGTATGGGTGGCACCTTCTGGTAGCAGCCCAGCATAGAAGGGGCCGGGCAGAAACAAATTCATTTGCCTTTTTCTTCTGTAGCTTTAACTCTTGCTATTTAGATGACTTAGCCACTGCTGGTATGAGATTCCACACTTCATGGCTTCTGTCTGTGACAGAGGACCAGCAGCCGTTCTCCAGATACTCCTTGAGATCTAGGGTAGATTGAGACTGATGAGTCTTCTACTAGGCTGTTAGCCACTCTCAGTTGTAAGACAGCTGTTGTTGCTATTTTAACATTAGCTGATTTAATACAAAATTTAATATATACTAACATGTTTACCTATGGGTCCTGTTGACTAATACAGATAGTCACTTCTTCACTTCTCTTCCTCAAGGGCTTTAGGGATTTTCCCTCTTTTGTTTGTCCTTACTTTTCTTCCAACTGCTTTCACCATTACAAGAACTACTTGTTTTTATGATGGGCTAATAATCACCTTTCATGCAATAACTCTCCCAGCCATTAGACCACAGAAAATTCCCTACATGATTTGGAAAACAAAACTGACTTACATGGAGCTCTCTGCTTGTTCCCAGAGTTCCCTACTTCTCTCATAAATGCCTTCAACATTTATCATGAGAATGTTCAATGGCAGAAGTTACGTTTTTATGTTGACTGGAAACAAAGAGGAAAATGTTTTGCTTATAATAAGTGATTTGATACATTATGACAAATAAACTATTGTTTTAAGTATAAGAAATTGTGGTGGTTAAAAGAAATTATCAGTTTGACAAGATCTAAATCCATCCATTAGACAAGCTTCTGAACACACCTGTAAGGGATTTTCTTATAAGACTCTTTGACATATGAAAAGCCATCCTAAATGTGAGCTGCATTTTCCATCAGGCACCATACACAAGGAAGTATCAAGACAAACTCTTGTGCTTTGCCTGCTAGCTTTCACATCTTACTGGTAAGGTCATATAGCATGCTCATTAGTTCATCTAAGCTGTTGTTCCTGCTAGTGATGCCACTTTTTGCTGATATCAGAACCTAGATTCGTTAGCATTCAAATATGGAGTAAAGAACCTTTCACACCCTGACTACTAGTATGGCACGGTTTAGGCACCCAGCTTCTTGGACTAAGAATTTATTAGTTCTCAATCTCTATAATGTGAAGACAGCCACTATTGGACAGCTAAGACCATATCATGTAAGTCAATGTAATAACACCCTTCTAATAGATTTTAATTTTATCAAATCTGATTCCTTTGAGAACCCTTATATACAACACCGAAGAAGGTATCTGATCTTCTCAATACATATGCTATTCTGTGACAGAAACTATCAGGCCAATAAGTTCTAGAATTTTCTGTAAATGTCTGTTGCAAGTCCTCAACTGTAACACATTGGATTTAGAAGTTGTGTCTGGTTTTTCTATTCCCACTTTGAATATTTAACTGGAGGTCTATATGAATAAAGAGAAGTACCATGGTCTTGGCTAAAGTAGAAAAGTCATTCAAATGAAATGAAGCCGTGTGGTTGGTCAACACATCAATGATTCTGAGGTTTACATTTCTGAAGTCCCAGTCTCATAATGAAGAAGATTTCAATTCAGCCACCATCATGATGAGTTCTAAAATGCTAAGCTATCCTCAGTATTTTCCCACTCATCCAAAATGCCTTACTATTTCATTAATTAGACATCTTTGAAAGATTTGCATTCACAAAGTAGCCACATTAGTCCTCCCGCCAGGAGTCTTGGGGATCGTTACACCCTTTCTTCTTACATCTTGTTTCAGGTTTCCTATTTCTAGCACCTTATACCATAAATCCTTGTTCTTGTATGATTCTACATTCTTCTTTTCCTTCTTATCACTAGGCCTCACCAAGATGCCAGAGCAAGCTTCTTCCATGAAATCTAGCAAAAATCTCGAACGAAGAATGAGTAGAAAGAAAAGTTGCAAAATAGGCCCAGCACTGGCAGCAGTCACTTTGAAGCAATAAATAAACAAACAAACAAATAAAAGGGAATGAGGTGCTTGGGAAAGTTGCCAAGGTTTGATGTCTCATGAATGGCCCTGAGCATTTGCAAACCTTGTACTATTTCCTGTCACATAGAGCAGAGCCAGCAGATTTGCCTGAACTGCAGCTATCTCTAAAGGCAGAGATGAAGGACTTTTATATAACAACAAAAGTGTTGTGTGCACTCATGACTATTTGGAGGATGAGGCAGAAAGTACTCCAAATGACACATTCTTGGCTAAGCATCTATGAAGCCAGAGTCAATGTTTTTCTAACCCCACTTATTCTCTTCATTCTTAGAGTATTTATTTTATCCTTATGCTTCATAATACAGTAGTAGAAGATGATTCAAATAATGAGGCAAAAAGGGAAAAATATTTAGAAGGGAAGAGACTCCTTTATGATTCTTCTGATGGTTTAAAATGTGTGAGGCCTGCTTTCAAGATAGATGAAAAATCATGTTTAGCCATGCAGGTCCTTTCATGATGACCGATGAGGCATGTGGCTCTGAAATCTTTCAGCATTTTTAAAATCTCTTTTTCCTACCAGAGTTCACTAATTGCAGCATCTTAGTATTAATATACTTTGCAGTCCCTCTGCTATGATAATTTTTCTTGAAAATACTTAAAATTTTAGCTTTGGTGTATATAAGAGAAATATAACTATCAGGACTCAAGAAGGACAAGAAAGACTGAATGTATATTTGTCCCAATTATATGCCTTAATTATATTATAAAAACTTTAATGTCTATATTATGATTAAAATGAAATTTTAATACATGTAGAATAGTAAATTACTTTTTCAGTCTCATATTCAAACCAAGCATTATGACCACTTACTTCTTCCCACATGAGTTTGGTCAGTTCTAATACAGAAAGAAATAGGCAAAACAAAAACAGAAAGAAACAACAAAATAAAATAAAGCAAGATAAAACAAACAAACAAAAATAAAAATTACTAGGTCTGAGGAACTAGCTCAGTCAGTGGAGTATTTACTGTTGAAGCATGGATACCTGAGTTTGAATCTTCAGTTTCAAACTTAGAAACAAGCCAGGAGTATTGGCACACATCTATATTTTCAGCACTGGGTAGGTAGAGATAGGTGAATCTTTAGAGCTCATTGATGATTTAGCTTAGTTCAATTGTTGATTTCCATGTTCATTTCTCTGTTTGAAAATATGTTTGAAAGTCATTGAGGAAGACCTAATGTCAACTTCTGGCTTCCATATGAACATGATACACACACACACACACACACACACACACAATCTTTCCATCAATACTGAGTACTGACATTAGAGGACCTTTCTGCTTGTGTATTTGATTTAGCTATGTTCCTTCATTTTCTTTTCTCATCTACTCATAGAAATTAGTATCATCGGCAGCTCTCATTCTTCTCTAAGAAAATCTTTGCAATAAATAACTAAGGGTATATCCAGTAAATAAATTATAAAACTAAGATGCAAACAGGAATTAGGTTACCAAAGCATTATGAAATGACCATTGAGCATATGCTGTGGTGCACTTAGACAATTATATCCTTTTCTCCCAGTATGCTGGAAATTTCATGGCTACTACAATCACTGAATGTGAGAAATGATACACAGAGCTAGCTGACCAAACTTGTGTGAGTAGAGAAACAAAGCATTTCCCCTTCACAGAACACACGTAAGTCTGCAGACAAAAGCCATTAATGACTCATTAGATTCACACAGCTGTCCCCCTGTCTCTCTCCAGCTGGGTGGGATTCCTTCACATCTGGACTACTGGTTTCCTCGAGCTAGTTATTTAAGCAATGATTTTACAAAGTTATTATTTCTACCTATTTGGTTGGACCAAGAAAGTTCATATTATGACATTCACCCTGAAACTGAATCAAGGCATTTGTACATACATGCATTTGTGTAGATGCCTCTGTGTGTGTGTGTGTGTGTGTGTGTGTGGTGTGTGTGGTGTGTGTGTGTGTGGTGTGTGTGTGTGTGTGGTGTGTGTGTGTGGTGTGTGTGTGTGTGGTGTGTGTGTGTGTGGTGTGTGTGTGTGTGTGGTGTGTGTGTGTGTGTGGTGTGTGTGGTGTGTGTGTGTGTGTGGTGTGTGTGTGTGTGTGTGGTGTGTGTGTGTGGTGTGTGTGTGGTGTGTGTGTGTGTGTGGTGTGTGTGTGTGTGTGTGTGTGGTGTGTGTGTGGTGTGTGTGTGTGTGTGTGTGTGTGTGAATATGTATGTGCAAAGAAGTGTGAAGACCAGAGGACAACCTCAACTGTTGTTCTTAGATACAATCTACCTTGCTTCCTTTTCATTCAGACACTCTTCCACACTGACCTTGACCTTGGCCTGTAGGTTGAGCTTGCTGGCCAGGGAGCTCCAGAAAACCAGCCATCTTCAGCTTTATATCTGGGATTGCAAACATTTGCCACCACCACCTCTTGCTACTTTATGTGGACTCTGAAGGCTCAAACTCACATTCTCAAGAAAGAATCATCTGGTCCTTAGATGCAAATATCTTAAATGAGTAATGAAAATATCATTATTATTAAAAATAAAATATTTCATTTACTCACTCTTTCTTGGGGGCAAAAGGAATTATTTCTAGGGATGAACTCTATATCTTAATACTCAATATGAAATAACTGCAGCTTAATTGATTTAACTCCAAGATTTACTTTTATTTCTTATCTGTCCTGTTCATGCACATGAGCACAGTGCCCACAGAAGCTAGAAGACAATGATAGATCTCCTGAATTTAGAGTTTCAAATAATTGTGAGCCTCCCAGTATGGGTTCTGGGAACCCAATTTGGATCCTCCACAAGAACATTTGTAACTAGTGAGCCATCTCGCCACATCCCCAACTTCATTTATATTTAGGAATTCAAATGGCCAAAAGACACTTAAGATCATGTTCTACCTCCTTAGCAATCAGGAAAATGCAAATCAAAACAACTTTGAGATATCATCTTACACCTGTCAGAATGGCTAAAATAAAAAACACCAATGATAGCCTTTGTTGGAGAGGTTGTGGAGTAAGGGGCACACTCATCCATTGCTGGTGGGAATGCAATCTTGTGCAACCACTTTGGAAATCCTGTGGCAGTTTCTCAGAAAATTCGGGATCAACCTACCCCTGGACCCAGCAATACCACTCTTGGGAATATACCCAAGAGATACCCTATTATATGACAAAAGCATTTGTTCAACTATGTTCATAGCAGCATTATTTGTTATAGCCAGAACCTGGAAACAACCTAGATATACTTCAATAGAAGAATGGATGAAGAAAGTGTGGAATATATACACATTAGAGTATTACTCAGCGGTAAAAACAGTGACTTCTCAAATTTTGCATGCAAATGGATGGAAATAGAAAACACTATCCTGAGTGAGGTATCCCAAACCCAAAAAGAGGAACATGGGATGTACTCACTCATATTTGGTTTCTAGCCACAAATAATGGTCATTGAGTCTATAATCTGTGTTCCTAAAGAAGCTAAATAAAAAGGTGAACCCAAAGAAAAACATATAGTTGTTATCCTGGGAAGTAGACAAGATTGCTGAGCTAAAAACTGGGAACTTGGGGGTGGGGTGGGATGGGGGTAAGGGGAGATGGGGAGAGAAAAGTAAGAAGGGGAGGATGGGGGAAACTTGGGGAAACGGGATGATTGGGAGAAAGGAAGGTTGGATAGAGGAGCAGGGAATCACATAACTTAATTAAGGGAGCCATCTTAGGGTTGACAAGAGACTTGAACCTAGAGGGTCTCCCAGGTGCCCAGGGCGATATCCCCAGTTAGCTCCTTGGGCAGCTGAGGATAGGGAACCTGAACTGACCCTATACTATAGCCATACTGATGAATATCTTGCCATCACCATAGAACCTTCATCTGGCGATGGATGGAGATAGAGAGAGAGACCTACACTGGAGCATGGGACTAAGCTCCCAAGGTCCCAATGAAGAGCAGAAGGAGGGAGAACATGAGCAAGGAAGTCAGGACCACGAGGGGTGCATCCACCCACTGAGACAGAGGGGTTGATCTATTGGGAGCTCACCAAGGCCAGCTGGACTGGGACTGAAAAAGCATGGGATAAAACCGGACTTTTTGAACATGGCGGACAATGAGGGCTGATGAGAAGCCAAGGACAATGGCACTGGGTTTTGATCCTACTTCATGTTCTGGCTTTGTGGGAGCCTAGCCAGTCTGGATGTTCACCTTCCTAGACGAGGATGGAGGGGAGAGGACCTTGGACTTTCCACAGGGCAGGGAACCCTGACTGCTCTCCCGACTGGAGACGGAGGGGGAGAGGAGTGGGGGGAGGAGGAGGAAAGTGGGAGGAGGGGGAGGGAAATGGAAGGCTGGGAGGAGGCGGGAATTTCTTTTTTTTTTCTTTCAATAAAAAAAAAATTAAAAAAAGAATTCAATGTAACAGCTTTAAAATTCATAAAATTTCAAAGACATAAACAGAACCCTGTAAAAACTACCTGTCTTCATTAGAGTTTCTATTGCTATGGTGAAGCACGCAGGCCAAAAAGCTAGCTGGAGAGGAAAAGGTTTTTTGGGCTTACACGTCTATGTTACTAGTCATCATTGAAAAAAGTCAGGATAGGAACTCAAAAAGGGCAGGAGCATGGGACAGGAGCTGATTCAGAGGCCATGGAGAGATGCTGACTTCTGATTTGTGCCTTGTGCTTTTCTCAACCTAGTTTCTCATAGAACCCAGGACCACCAGTCTGGGGATGGCACCACCACAACAGGCCGCGCTCTTCCTCATAAAATCCTAATAATGAAGAAAATGCCCTACAGGGTTGCCTACAGTCTGATCAGACTGATCATATGGAGACATTTTCTTTTTTTCACTTTTTTATTTTTTAAAAAATGAAACAAACTATCTTTTTTTTTTCATTTTTGATACCAATCCCAGTTCCCACTTCCTCCCCTCCTCCTATTCCCTCCACGTATCTCCCACCCCCACCTATTCTTCAGCAGGGGTAAGGCGCATTGTTTTCTTGGAAGGTCCAAGGACCTCCCTACTATATCTAGGCTGAGAAAAGTATCCATCCAAAGAGAATAGATTTCCCAAAAGCACTACAAGTAGTAGTCATGAATCCTGGTGCCACTGCCAGTGGCCCTGAAGCCTACCCCTACCATATAACTGTCACCCACATTCAGAACGACTAATTTGGACCTTTACTATTTTCTTCCCTGTCTGTCTGGAGTTGGTTAGTTCTTAGCTCAGGTAAACACTTTCAGTGTTGGAGATATTTTCTTAATTGAAGTTCCCTCCTCTCAGATGATTTTAGCTTGTACCAAGTTAACATAAGACTATCCAGGATACTATATTTTAATATATAGTACTCAAAATAATTAAAATCCCTAGAGGAATTCACACTGGGGTACATTGCAAGAGGAGTTCTCTGATGAAGATATATTTTATCTGAATTTTTCTATAACTACCAGGCAAGCTGCTCTTTATGTGAGGTCATTTTCCTAATATAATGATATAGATTAAGGAGTGTCATGGTCTTGCCATGCCCTGAAGATAATAGTTGTAAAAAACTGGACCTATGAAATGCCAGTTCTTGATGCACGGAAGCTCATGATGTCCATTGTCTCCCATGGGAACTGTTGATTATGGATAGATTTTGGGAGAGAGAGAACTATTATATAGCTTCATAGCCATTGGTGAGCCCAGCAGGTTCCAGGAGACAATTCACACCTCTATTTTGCAGATAGTTCAAGTTAAACTCAGTGGATCAGACCGCGAAACAAAGATATATGAAGACAGAGAAAGGATTTAGAAGACAGTGGGATAGCTTTTTAGTGATGGTATAGAATAAGAGGGGGTGGAGAGAGAACAATCAGTGTATTACAGACATGTAAGAAATGACAAAAAATAAATTTAATTAAAATTAAAAGAATGTAGGGCCATTGAGATGTCTCAGTGAGTAAAAGTTCTTGCCACCAGACCTGAAATCTGAATTCCATCCCTAGGACCCACGCAATAAAGTGGGAGGATTGGATCCTTCTGGCTGTGTCCTGAGCTCTTTATTTACACTATGGCAGGCATAACCAGCATACAATAACATACAAATAAAATGATTTTACTTTTATATGTTTTATAACATATATATTCATATATACTTGCAAATAAAAAATACATAGCATACTTAAACTAACCAGACATAAAATCTGTATAGCCAACAGCCTTTTATAAAATTAGGACTGGTTTTTAATTCAACTAACTAGTAAAGGGTACAAAAATATTTTTGATAGAAGGAAGATGGGACCAGGTTAGCAGATTCCTTTGACTAACTGGATAATCTCTAAATCACTGCAGAGAGTTTCGATAATACATAAACAGAGAAAATAGCAAACAAACCGAAAGTGATGCTGGAATCACTCCAATGAATGCTCATGTACATGTTATGGCTAAGACTGGATAAATGCCACAAGATACGAGGAACACTCTCAACAGCTGTTTGTGGGTTATTCCCACCCAATTGGATTTCTGTTCAGCAACATTTCTTAGAAACAGCCTATATCTTAAAGTCAAAACCTTCCAATATCTGCCTCAGACTGTTTCTGCATACTATGCCATTGACATCATAGTGTAGGGGATGGAGAGATGGATCAGTGGTGAGAACACATGTTGTCCTTTTCAGAAAATGCTGTTAACTTCCTTGAACCCACACTGGTCTACTCATAACTAGGGTATCAAACTCCTTCCAACTCCAGGGATTAAACTCCAATGTCAGGGGATCAAATACCTTTTTCGCTTCTTTACTGGAATCATACATATGTGGACATAAACACAAGGAGACCGATATACAAGTATACGAAAGTAAGATTATGACACACACATGGATAGTGCAAACAACAAATATAAAGTAAAATTATATCATGATCTGTCTGATATGAACAGTTGATGGGGAATCCTTATAGTTGAAGGTATTACATTTTCAACATTTGTGAAATAACTCCTCTGCCTTTTGTCCCAGAAATCCTGTAAGTCCATTATTTTCTCACTGAAGTGATGCATTAGAGCTCAGCCTAAATGATACCCATATCATTCCACCCAAATTATGTTTTTTAATTACCAGACCTGTGTACCTAGAAACAAGTGATAAAGACTATTATAGAGTTTGCTGGAAATGTCTTTGTCCCACTCCACCACACAGCTGCTCTAAATAAACAATCAGAGACTTAATGTTAATTATCAATGCTCAACCAATAGCTCAGGTTTATAACTAGCTAACTCTTACATTTAAATTAACCCATATTTCTGTTTATGTTTGGCCATGTGTCTTAAGACTTGTTATCTCATTTTCTACAAGTCCTGCTTGTTTGGCAGCTGACTAACATCTCTCTCGATTCTACCCTTCCTCACCTAAGTTCTCATTTTGATTGTTTCACCTAACCTTATCCTATCTGGCTGTTAGTCAAACAGCTTTTATTATGAACTGTTGATAGGAATAGAGCATACAGAAAGATCATTGCACAGCATTTGGGCAATTTTGCTAGTATAATTTTTCAAATGATCAGAGAGAAACTGAGAAAATGTCTCAGTCAGCAAAGTATCTGCAAGTAAGTATGAGAACCTGAGTTTAGGTCTCTAGTTTGAACGTGAAAGACAAGTGAAGTGGCAAGCACCTGTAATACCAATGCGGGGCAAGAAGGAGTCAAGTAGACGCCCGGATTTCATTGACCAGCCAATTTTAACCATATCAATGAGCTCCAAATACATTAAGAAACTCTGTCTCGAAACAGGAGAGAAAAGAAATAAAGGAAGACATCAGATATCAGCCTCTGGCCTTCACATGCATGTGCACCTGTGTTCATGACTCCACACACCTACATGAATACATACGTGTGTGACACATTCCTTTCTCTCTCTCTTTTCCTTTATTTCTCTATTCCTACTTCCCAATCCCTCTTTCTTCTCTTTTTTTTAAGGTATATTATTATGTACCACTGGCTAGCCTTAAAGTCACTGTGGAGCTGAGAGTGACCTTGAACTACTGATCCTCCTCCCTTGGCTTTCCAACTAGTGAGATTTCAGGCTTGCACTACCATGCAGGATAATGCAGGTCTAGAGATAAAACCCAGGGATCCCTGCATGATAGATGTACACTCTACTGACACTGGCTAAGCTCCATCCTCAGCCGCAGTGAAAAAGACCCCAAAGCCTCGGCTGCATTCAAAATAACCCTGTGAGGTCTGTCTGTGTAAACCCGACTCTAACTTAATGGCCTCTTTGCTTACCTCATAAGTAGCCTGTTGAGGGCAATTTGGGTGTTGCGGTGGATCCATTCTGCCAACAGAATTGAAAAATACTGAGAGGCAATGCACAATCAATCATTCAAACACAGCATATGTCCATATGCCCAGGGACTGGGAAAAATCACACCACACCTTGAGCATGCCACATATTCTCAATAAATATTTATCCTTGATTGATGAATTGCTTAAAATATGACCAAGACACTGGGAAATCAGGCAAAAAGCCAGTAAGAATTTTAATGAGCTTAGCTTTCTGCCCACTTCTGTCTTGATCCATGCTCCTCATCCTCTACCAACATTTAAGCCTCAAAAGTGCAACCTGTCTTCTCATTCTTTGTTTGCCATTTTCACCACCAGAATTGTAAATAAATTCAGTCATATTGGCTCGTAATAGTGCCTTTTAAACCAAAGAACACAAAAGGTCAGTTTTGGAAGTTTGCTAAAAATAAATATTTTCTATCAAGTTTACCCTAGAAAATCTGGAGTGAGAGAAAGTAGTGTGTAATTTTTATAAGAATTTTTCATGTACATCACCAGAACTATGTTAAAAAAGAATGCTGTAGTAAACTTTTTTGTGTATGTGAAGGTGTAATATGCCTGTGTGTCGATCATAATACACATATATCCAGGTGTTCCTATGTGCATTTGGATATGTGGTGCACATGTGTTTCAGCACAAGCTGTAAACATGTACCCATGTTTGTGCATGTGCACTTGTGTGTGATATATATACATATGTATGTGTTCGTATACACTGCATATATAGGTGTGCAGATGTTTTCAAGCACATGCACATACTCGCACAGGCAGAAACCAGAGAATGATGTCAGGTGACTTTCTCCAGTATTCCCCACCCACTTTTTTAAAGAGAGGGTTTCTCACAGGGACATCATCCTGCTTTGTTTTCTGTTACCATAGTAAAACACTGGCCAAAATCATCTTGGGATGGAAAAGATTTATTTTCCTTTGTAGTAAGTGGAGCGGCCGGCAGTGTTCCCAGCGCCTGGCCGCCCACATGGTTAGCTTTACACCTGAAATAATTACACAGAAACTGTATTCTTTTAAACACTGCCTGGCCCATTAGTTCCAGCCTCTTATTGGCTAGCTCTTACGTATTGATCTAACCCATTTCTAATATTCTGTGTAGCCCATGAAGTGGCTTACCAGGGAAGATCTTAACCTGCGTCTATCTGGAGTGGGAAAATCATGGCGACGGCCTGACTCAGCTTCTTTCTCCCAGCATTCTGTTCTTTTTACCCCGCCTATCTAAATTCTACCCTATCAGAGGGCCAAGCTCTTTATTAATTAACCAATGAAAGCAACAGATAGACAGATGACCCACCTTCGTCATTCCTTTTATATATTAGAGTTTATTTTCTAGCAAAGTCAAAGAAGGACTCAAAACCGGTACTATAGGAAGGAACTAGCGATGTATATAAGAATGCTATTTACTGGCTTGCTTCTCCTGCACATCCTCTGAGAGCATTCTTATAAAACACAGGACCATATCCCCAGGGTTGACACTACCTACAGTAGGCTGGGTCTTCCCACCTCAACCAGTCATCAAATCACATGCCAAGGACATGCCCATTGGTCAGTCATTTGGAGACAATACTTCAGCTGGGATACCAAATTCCCAAGTGACTCTGGCTTGTGTCAAACTGACAAAAACTAACCTAGAAATGAAAAACATCACACAATACAATGAGGAATAAGAAGAGGTCATTGGCTGTCAAAACACTATAACTTTATTTGTATAACAAGCCAATAAGGAATAAAATGTAGGTGTATTTTTATTTTCCATCAGCCAGTTACCAAATTACCACACAGAGACATCTTATTAATTATGAAGGTTTGGTCGATTGCTTAGGCTTGTTTCTAACTGCTCTTATAACTTAAATTAACCCATTTCTTCTCATCTACATTCTTTTAAATGGCTCAGTTATCTTTACTTTGTAATGCCCATGCTGCTTCCTCCATGTATGGTTGGCAACTCTGTGTATCTCCACCCTTCTTATTCCCAGTGTCTCATCTGCCCAGAAAACCCTGGGCAAAAAATAGCTATTGGCCATTCTGCTGTTTATTAAGCCAATCTTAGTGAGAAATCTTCATAGAGTACAAAAAAATTATTCTACAACAATAAAATAATTTTAACAGGTTATTTCGTCAAAGTATGTAGTCATAGAAAATATTTTGAATGGACAATTATGGATTTTTAAACAATAATAAGACTGTATTCTTTCCCATTTTATAACTCTGTGCCATTTCATTAATAACCATTACTTTTCAATGAAGAAACATGGTGGCATTCCTTCTACATGATCCATGTCATTGCAAGGATATAGGCTTTTACTTTTGAGTAAATTTTAGGAAGGGGAAGCTCAGAGAGAGACATTTTTTCTTCAGAAGAGAAGTTGGGTTGTTGTCTTAAAATGCACCAGGACACTAAATATGTCAAGCCTGGCCAACCAGACATCTGGATTGAAACATCCCTTTATCCTCAAAGCTTTTTAGCTCTCTCTTAATTCCTTTCCATTTGTAGTCTAGAAGTCATAACTGGTGATATTCAGAAACCCCAGTAACTGGTGATATTCAGTATCCACTTGAATATTCTATAGCATAGCTCTTCAGGTCTGAACCATTTTGGACATTGAAGACGTCTAAAATTGTTGAGGATTTCCCAAATTCCTTACCTTGCTTTTGTCCCATTAATTTTGTGTGTGTGTATGTGTGCTCATATGTGCCATATGTAAACATGCAAGGGCTGTTGTAGTGAGTAAATACTTGGAGGAAGTCTTATTTGGTAGGGTTTTTTAATTTTTTTTTAATTTTTATTGAGCTCTACATTTTTCTCTGCTCCCCGTCCTATCTTTTCCCTCCCTTTCAACCCTCTCCCAAGAGCCCCATGCTCCCAATTTACTCAAGAAATCTTGTCTTTTTATACTTCCCTTGTAGATTAGATCTATGTCTGTCTGTTTTAGGGTCCTCATTGTTGTCTAGGTTCTCTGGGATTGTGATTTGTGATCTGGTTTTCTTTGCTTTATGTTTAAAACCACTTATGAGGGAATACAGGTGGCACTTTATGTCTGTGTCTGGGTTACCTCACTCAAAATGATGTTTTCTAGCTCCATCCATTTGTCTGCAAAATTCAGAATGTCATTAAATTTTTCTGCTGTGTAGTACTCCATTGTGTAAATGTACCACATTTTCCTTTTCCATTCTTCAGTTGAGGGGCATTTAGGTTGTTTCCAGGTTTTGACTATGACAAACAATGTTGCTATGAACATAGTTGAGCACATGTCCTTGTGGTACGATTGAGCATCCTTCAGATATATACCCAAAAGTGGTATTACTGGGTCTTCAAAAAGGTTGTTTCCTAATTTTCTGAGAAATCACCACACTGACTTATAAAGGGGCTGTACCAGCTTGCATTCCCACCAGCAATGCAGGACTGTTCTCTTTACCCCAGAACCTCTCCAGAATAAGTTGTCATCAGTGTTTTTGAACTTGGCCATTCTTATAGGTATATGATAAAATATTTTGATTTGCATTTCTCTGATGACTAAAGATGGTGAGCATTTCCTTAAGTGTCTTTCGGCCATTTTACATTCTTCTGTTTGAGAATTCTCTGTTTAGGTCTGTGCTACATTTTTTTTTAATTGGATTATGTGATCTTTTGATGACCAATTTCTTGAGTTCTTAGTATATTTTGGAGATCAGCCATCTGTCTGATGTGGAGATCTTTTCCCATTCTGTAGACTGTCGTTTTGTCTTGTTGATTCTGTTCTTTGCTTTACAAAAGCTTTTCAGTTTCAGGAGGTCCCATTTATTAATTGTTTCTCTCAGTATCTGGGCTACTGGGGTTATATTTAGGAAGTGGTCTCCTGTGCCAATGCGTTCAAGTGTATTCCCACTTTCTCGTCTATAATGTTCACTGTGACTGGATTTATGTTGAGATCTTTGATCCATTTGGACTTGAGTCTTGTGCGTGCTGATAGATATAGATCTATTTTCATTCTTCCACATGTTGATATCCAGTTATGCCAGCACCATTTGTTAAACATGCTTTCTTTTTTCCATTTGATTTTTTTGCTTCTTTGTCAAAAATCAGGTGTTTGAAGATGCGTGGATTAATTTCCGGGTTTTCGATTCTGTTCCATTAGTCCTCCTGTCTGTTTTTATGCCAATACCAAGCTATTTTCAGTACTGTAGCTCTGCAGTAGAGTTTGAAGTCAGGGATGTTTTCAGAAGTTCTTTTATTGTACAGTATTGTTTTGGCTATCCTGGGTTTTTTGCTTTTCTTTTTTCTCTTAAAGGTTTCTTTTTTTAAAATATTTATTTATTTATTATGTATACAATATTCTGTCTGTGTGTATGCCTGCAGGCCAGAAGAGGGCACCAGACCCCTCTACAGATGGTGGTAAGCCACCATGTGGTTGCTAGGAATTGAACTCAGGACCTTTGGAAGAGCAGGCAATGCTCTTAACCTCTGAGCCATCTCTCCAGCCCCTTTTTTGCTTTTCCATATGAAGTTGAGTACCATTCTTTCAAGGTCTGTGAAGAATTTTGCTGGGATTTTGTTGTACATTGCATTGAATCTGTAGATCGATTTTGGTAAAATTGCCATTTTTTTACTATATTAATTCTACCTACCCAAGAACAAGGGAGATCTTTCCACTTTCTTCTGTCTTCTTTAATTTCTTTTTTCAAAGAATTAAAGTTCTTTTCATACAAGTCTTCCACTTTTTTGGTTAGAGTTACTCCGAATTACTTTATGCTATTTCTGGCTATTGTGAAAAGTGATGTTTCTCTGATTTCTTTCTCAGTCTTTTTACCTTCTGTGTAAAGGAGGGCTACTGGTTTTTTTTGTTGTTTGTTTTTGTTTTTTGTTAATCTTGTATCCTGCTACATTACTGGAAGTGTTTATGAGCTGTAGAAGTTTCTTGGTAGAATTTTTGGGATCACTTATGTAAACTATCATGTCATCAGCAAATAGTGAGATTCTGACTTTTTCTTTTCCTATTTGTATCCTCTTTGTCTCCTTTTGGCATCTTATTGGGTAGTTTTCTTTTGGTGTTATTAATGACATTATACCTACAAAGTTGTGCATACTAGTCAAGAGCTCTGACACTGGTCTAAAATGGAGATATACTCCTAAACCTCTTTTTGTTTTTTAACTTTTTCTTTCCTTTTGTTTGATTATTTAATTATTTGTTTTTGAGACAAACTATCTCTAGGTTTCGAGACCTGGCCTTCAGCTCATTTTACATTCCAAGCTGTTCTGGAACTTTTGATTCTCCTGTAGTAGCCTTCTAGCAACCATAGGATAGTGATCTACAATATCAGGCCTGATGTATACAAGGGATTTCTTACATATATTATATACATGTTGCTTTTCATTTCAAAATAAAGCAAGGTTCAATGTGATGGTATAAATGTTTAGTGTCATACAGAAATCCTAACAACCAACCCGGGAAAGCATCAGAAGACCAAGCAAGTGGAAGGCATCAGAAGCAAATGGCAGCTGAAAGCAGCCAGTGACCATTGATGCTAGGAGTGATGGAGTTATGACAGAAGTGGCTTACAGCAGTGATTTCCACAAGCTATGGTAAGAAGTTTCTCTGGGGAGGAGAACCTGTGCCCTAGCCAGCATCCACTGCTATTCTCAATAAGAGATATTCCAGCACTGCAGTGATCACTAGAACCTCAGCTACATTTATACCAGACCTGTGGTACTACCTCCATCTGGAGGAGTGACTCCTGCAGCTATGGCCCCATCTGTACCCCAAGGAGCAACCATCTGAGCCTTGGGCTCATTTGAACCTAGAGGAGTGATCACTGAGGCTCTGCTTTGCCTGCATCTAAAGGAGTGTTGAACAAAGTCACAGCCTCCAACTACACCAATTGGAGAAAGAGGGACCCCCTGAAGCACAGGTTCTGCCGATACCGATTAAAAGAAAAGATGGGTAGACAGCAAGGCAAAAATACACTCAACAATATAAAGACTGGTATGATACCACCAGAAACTAGTGATTCCACAAAAACAAGAACTGAACTTTCCAACAGATGAAGCAGAAGAAAATGACCTTAAAAATAACTTTTTGAAGATGATTGAGACCCTTAAAGAGGACATCAAAAATTCCATCAAAGAGGTGGAGGAAAAGACAAACAAAAACTAGGAGAAATTAACAAATTCCTAAAAGAAAATCAAAAGAAGGACAATTAAACAAGAGAAGGAAAGGATTCATGGCTTGAATATAGAAATAGAGATAATAATGAAAGACAAAATGAGGGAATTCTGGAAATAGAAATTGAGTAAATGATCTGGAACCACAAATGCAAACATAAACAACCAAATTCAAGAGATAAAAAAGAGAATCTCAAGTATTGAAAATATAAGAGAAGAAATCAATTCATTGGTTAAAGAAAATGTTAAATCCAGGTCTAGGGAGGTGTGAATCCAAACAGACTAGGCTCCCCAAAAGCCAGTCCATGCAGTAGAATCAAAACCCAGTGCCATTATCATTGGCTTTTCAGACAGCCTTCATTGTCAGCCACATTCAGAGAGTCCAGTCTGATCACATGCTCTTTCAGGCCCAGTCCAGCTGGCCTTGGTGAGCTCCCATTAGATCAATCACACCATCTCAGTGGGTGAATGCTAGTCTGTTTGCATGCACAACTTCCTAGACCTAGATGCAGGGCAGTGCACCCTGAATTCTCTTAGGACTGGAGAGAAAGGGGGACGGGGAGAGGGGAGTTGTAGGGAAATGGGAGAAGGAAAGGAGGTGGAAATTTTTAATAAATAAAAAAAAGAAAGAAAAAAAAGAAAATGTTAAATCCAACAAATGCTTAATACAAAATATACAGAAAATATGAAGCACCATGGGAAGACCAAACCTGAGAATAACAGGAGCAGAAGAAATTCAGTTCAAAGGCACAGAAAATATGTTCAACAAAATCATAAAAGTAAACTTTCTTAATCTAAAGAATGATATGCCTACAAAAGTACAAGAAGCTTATAGCATACCAAATCGACTGTACCAAAATAGTCCTCTCACCACATAATAATATAAACACTAAACATACAGAATAAAGAAAGAACATTAACAGCTGCAATGGAAAATGTCCAAGTAACATGTAAAGGCAGATCTATCAGAATTACACCCAACTTCTCAATAGAATCAATGAAAGCCAGAAGGTCCTGGACAGGTATTATGCAGGCACTAAGACAACAGTGTCAACCCAGAGTACTATACCCAGCAAAACATTTAATCTCCATAGACACAGAAAACAAGATATTCCATGACAAAACCAGTTTTAAACACTATCCATCCATGATTCCAATCCTACAAAATGTATTCCAATCCAAGAAAGTCAGCTACATCCACACACACACACACACACACACACACACACACACACACATACACACACAAAAAAACAGGCAATAGATGATCTCCAGTAGCAAGTCCTAAAGTAGGGAAACACACACACTCGAGGCCAACAACAACAGCAAAAACCAAAATAACAGGAACTAGCAATCACTTTTCATTAATATTTCTTAATATAAAAGGAATTAATTCACCTATAAGATAACACAGACTAACAAATTTGGGACAAAAAAAGAATCCAGCATTCTGCTCCATACAAGAAACACAGCTCAACCTCAAATACAGACATTTCTTCAGACTAAAGGGTGAGAAAAAATTTCCCAAAATGGACATAAGAAACAGGCTGGTGTAACTATCCTAATACCTAACAAAATAGACTTCAAACAAAAATCAGTCAAAAGAGATAAAGAAAAACATTTCATATTCACCACAGGAAGAATCCATCAAGAAGAAATCTCAATACTGAACAACTGTGCCCCAAACACAAAGTCACCCACATTTTTAAAGAAGCATTACTAAAGCTTAAATCACACATTAAGCCCCACATACTAATAGTGGGAGAGAGATATCAACACCCCACCCTCACCACTGGATAGGTCTGTCAGACAGAAACTTAACAGAGAAATAAGGAAACTAACAGGTGTCATGACTCAAATAGACTTAACAGGCATATATAGAACATTCTAGCCAAACACAAAAGAATACACCTTCTTTTCAGCACCCCCATGAAACCTCAAAAATTGACCACATACTCTGTAACAAAGATAATCTCAACAGACACCAAAAAATAGGAATAACCCCTCTGTATCTTATCAGAGAAGCGTAGCTTAAAGTTAGAATTCATCAGTACTAATTTCAGAAAACCCACAAACACATGGAAATTGAACAATACTTAACTGAATCACCACTGGGTCAAAGAAGAAATAAAGAAAAAAAAATTGAAGACTTCTGAAAATTCAATGAAAATAATCACACAACAAACCCAAACTTATGGGACATGATGAAAGAACTGTTAGGAAGTTCATCACACTAAATACCTACATAATCAAACTGGAAAAATTCAAGACTAGTAAATTAGCTGAAAACCTGAAGACTCTAGGACAAAAATCAAACTCACCAAAAAAGAGTAGATGGTTGGAAATAATCAAGTTAGGGATTGAAATCAATAAAATAGAAGCAAAGAAAACAATACAAAGAATCAATGAGACAGAGTTGGTTCCTCAGGAAAATTACCACGATTGACCAACCTTCAACCAAACTAACCAAAAGACAGAGAATGAATATACAAATTAAAATGAAGAAGGCATCAGATCATACTTCAAAAATCTGTACTCCTCAAAATTGGAAAATACAAAAGAAATGGAAAATTTTCTGGAAAAATACTACATACCAAAATAAATCAAGACCAAATAAACAAATTAAATAGACCTAAAACCGATGAAAAAAAAAATAGATGTCACCAAAAACCTCCAAACCAAAAAAAAAAAAAAATCCAGGGCTAGATGATTTCAGAGCAGAATTATACTAGAATTTCAAAAAAGATCAAATACTAATACTCTGCAAATTGTTTGACACAATAGAAATAGAAGGAACACAATCAAACTTTTTTTTATGAGGGTATAGTTACACTGAAAGCCAAACTGCAGAAGACACAACTAAGAAAGGGAATTACAGACCAATCTCCCTCATGAACATTGATGCAAAGATTTTCAATAAGATACTGGCAAACTGAATCCAAGAACACATCAGAAACATCATCCATCATGATCAAGTAGGCTTCATACCAGAGATGCAGGGATGGTTCAACATACAGAAATCCATCAAAATAATCCATCATATAAACAAACTGAAAGAAAAAAACCCCACATGGACAACTCATTATATGCTGAAAAATCCTTTTACATAATCCAACACCCCTTCATGAAAAAGGTGTTGGAGAGATCAGGGATGCAAGAAACATTTCTAAACAATAAAGGTTATATACAGCAAGCCAATAGCCAACATCAAATTTAAAGGAGATAAACTAAAAGTAATTCCACTAAAATCAGGAACAGGACAAGCCTGCCATTCTCTCCATATCTATTCAATATAGTACTCAAAGTCCTATCTAGAGCAATAAGACTACCAAAGGAGAACAAATTGAAAAAAAATAAGTAAACTTTCACTATTTGTTGATGATATGATAGTATAGATAAGTGACCTCCAACATTCTACCATGGAACTTCTACAGCTGAGTAACACCTTCAGTAATGTTGCAGGATACGAGATTAGCTCAAAAAAATCAGTAGCCTTCATATATGTGATAAAAGAAGTGAAAAGAAATCGGAGTACATTACCTTTCAAAATAGCCACAAACAACATAAAATATTTTGAAGTAACTCTACCAAACAAGTAAAAGACCTGCATGAGAAGAATTTTAAGTCTTTGAAGAATGAAATTGAAGCAGATATAAGAAAATGGTAAGGTCTCCCATGTTCAGAGATATGTAGGATTAGCATAATTAAAATGGCAAACTTACTTAAAGCAATCTAGATTCAAAGCAATACCCATCAAAATTTCAACACATTTCCTCACAGACCGTGAGAGAACAATATTAAATTTCATATGGAGAAACAAACAAAAAAAAACACACACAGGATAGCCAAAACAACCTTGTACACTCAAAGAACATCTGGAGGCATCAACATCCTAGACTTCAAGCTCTATTATAAAGTTACTGTAATGAAAATAGCTTGGTATTGGCATAAAAACAGACAGTTTGACCAATGGAATGGAATCAAAGATCCTGATATTAACCCACAAACATATGAACACTTGATTTTTGACAAGGAAGCTACAAATATAAAATGGAAAAAGAAAGCAACTTCAACAAATGTTACTGATATAATTAAATTTTGACATGTAAAGAATGCAAATAGATGTATATCTATCCCCATGCACAACACTCAAGTCCAAATGAATCAAAGACTTCAACGTAAATATATCCAAAATGAACCTCATAGAAGAGAAAGTAGGAAGTACCCTTGATTGCCTTGGCACAGGAGACCACTTCATAAACATAACACCAGTAAGCAGTCACTGAGTACAAGAATTAATAAATGGAACCTCCTGAAACTAAGAAGTTTCTGTAAAGTAAAAGACACTGTCAATAAGACAAGATGACTGTCTATAAAATGGGAAACATATTCACCAACCCCAAATCTGTTAGAGGGTTGATCTCTAAAATATACAAATAACTCAAGAAACTAGATATTAAAATACCAAATATTCCTGTTTAAAAATGGGGTAGAAATCTAAACAAAATTCTCAAGGGAAGAATCTCAAATGACCAAAACACACTTGAGGAAATTCTCAAAATCCTTAGTTATCAGAGAAATGCAAATCAGAACAGTTCTGAGATATCAACTTATGCCGATCAGATGATTAAGATAAAAACCACTGATGGCAGTGTATACTGGAGAGGATGTGGAGTAAGGGGAACACTTCCTCACTGCTGATGGGAGTGCAAACTTATATAGCCACTGTGGAAATCAATATGAGACCCAACAATACCACTTTTGGCCATATACCCAAAGGAGATACACTGAAAACACAAGGATATTTGCTTAAATATGTTTACAGTACTATTATTCATAATAGCTAGAACCTAGAAACAAATGCCCCTTATCTGAAGAATAGATAAAGAAAATATGGTACATTTATACAATGGACTCAGCAGTGAAAAAACAATGCCATCTTTAAATTTGCAGACAAATGGACAGAACAAGAAAAACATCCAGAGTGAGGTAACCCATATCCAGAAAGTCAAATATAGTATGTAGTCATTAATAAGTGGATACTAGATATAAAGCAAAGGATAACCAGCCTATATTCTACAACCCTAGAAAAGTTAGAACCCTCTTCAAGAAATAGCTGATATAGCGATCCACATCTAAACACTTGGCTGAGCTCCCAGAGGTTAAATTAAATGAGGGATGAACAACAATGTAAACAAAGGTATCAGAACCATGATGGGGAAACCCACAGGAACAGCTGACCCAAGCTAGTGGGAGATCACTGACTCTGGACTGACAAGTGGGGAAACTACATAAGACCCAAACTAGGACCCCTGAATACAGGTGACAATGGTGTGGCTTCGTAGTACAGGGGGCCATAGGCAGTGGGATCAGGATCTCACTCTAATGCATGAACTGACTTTGTGGAGCCTATTCTCTATAGAGAGACACCTTGCTCAGCCTAGACATGTGGAGGGCCTAGGTCCTGCCTCAAGGAGTTGATGAGACAAACTTAGCTAACTTCCTAGGAGAGGCCTTCCGTAGCTGAGCAGTGGTTGAAAGATGGGATGGAGGAAGGCAGAGGGAGTGAGAGGATAAGAGGGAGGTTCAACTGGTATATAAAAATAATAAAAGTAATTTAAAAACCAAATCTTTTTTTAGATTATTTTATTGTTTTATAAATAATACCATTCAAAATTTCCACCTCCTCCCATTTCCCTTCCACTCCCCCACTCATCTTTTCTCCCTTCCAGTCCTAAGAGAGGGCAGGGTACCCTGCCCTGTGGGATGTCCAAGGCTCTCCCACCTCCATCCAGGCCTAGGAAGGTATGCATGCAAATTGACTAGGATTCCCAAAAGCCAGTTAATGCAGTAAAATCAAATCCCACTGCCATTATCATTGGCTTCTCAGTCAGCTCCCATTGTCAGACATTTTCAGTGAGTCTGGTTTGATCATGTGCTCCATCAGTCCTAGTCCAGGTGGCCTTGGTGAGCTCCCATTAGATCAGTCACACTGTCTCAGTGGGTGGGATGAACCCCTCGCCGTCCTGACTTTCTGGCTCATCTTCTCCCTCCTTCTGCTCTTCAACTGGACCTTGGAAGCTTAGCTCAGTGCTCCAGTGTGGGTCTCTATTTCCATCTCCATCCATCGCCAGATGAAGGTTCTATGGTGATATTCAAGATATTCATCAGTGTGGCTATGGGACAAGGCCAATTCAGGTACCCTCTCCTCTACTGCCAAAGGACCTAGCTGGGGACATCCCCTTGGACACGTGGGAACCCCTCTAGAGCCAAATCTCTTGCCAACCCTAAAAGGCTTCCTTAATTAAAATATCTTCTTCCTGCTCCCATATCTGCCATTCCTACATCTCAACCATCCCACTCCCCCAAGCTCTCTCCAATCCTTTCCTTCTTCCTTCTCTCTCCCCCTCACCTTTTTCTCCCATCCCACCTCACCCTCAGGTTCCTAACGTTTTCCCGGTGATCTTGTCTGCTTCCAATTTCCAGATATATATATATATATATATATATATATATATATATATATATATATATATATATATATTCTTTAGGTTTACCTTATTATTTAGCTTCTCTAGGGTCATGAACTAAGGGCTCAATGTCCTTTGTTTATGGCTATAATCCACTTATGAGTGAATACATTCCATATTCATACTTTTGGGTCTGGGTTATCTCACTCAGGGTAGTGTTTTCTATTTCCATCCATTTGCATGCAAAATTCAAGATGTCATTGTTTTTTATCACTGAGTAGTACTCTAATGTGTGAATGTGCCACACTTTCTTCATCCATTCTTCCATTGAGGGTCATCTAGATTATTTCCATATTCTGGCTATTACAAAGAGTGCTCCTATGAACATAGTTGAGCAAATGCTTTTGCACTATGATTGGGCATCTCTTGGGTATATTCCTTAGAGGTATTGCTGGATCCTGAGGTAGGTTGACTCCCATTTTCCCGAGAAACTGCCACACTGATGTCAAAGTGGTTGCACAAGTTTGCATTCCTAGCAGCAATGGATGAGTATTCCCCCTACTCCACATCCTCTCCAGCATAGGTTATCATTGGTGTTTTTGATTTTAGCCATTCTGACAGGTGTAAGATGATATCTCAAGTTGTTTTGATTTGCATTTTCCCGATTGCGAAGGAAGTTGAACATGACCTTAAGTATCTTTTGGCCATTTGACCTTCTTCTGTTAAGAATTCTTTATTCGGTTCAGTACCCCAATTTTAATTGGGTTATTTAGAATTTGAATGTCTAGTTTCTCGAGTTCTTTATATATTTTGGAGATCAGGCCTTTGTCTGATGCAGGGTTGGTAAAGATCTTCTCTCATTCAGTAGGTTGCCTTTTTGTCTTAATGACAGTGTCCTTTGCTTTACAGAAGCTTCTCAGTTTCATGAGGTCCCATTTCTTCATTGTTGCTCTTATTGTCTGTGGGGTTATACATAGGAAGTGATCTCCTGTGCCCATGAGTTGCAGACTACTTCCCACTTTCTCTTCTATCAGTATCAGTGTGGTCAGATTTATATTGAGGTCTTTAATCCATTTGGACTTGAGTTTTCTGCATGGTGATAGATGTGGATGTATTTTTATTAGCCTTCCTATACACAAAGAATAAAGAAGTAGAGAGGGAAATCAGAGAAACATCAGCTTTCACGATAGCCACAAATAGCATAACGTATCTTGGGGTAACACTAACCAAGGAAGTGAACGATCTATTTGACAAGAACTTTATGTCTTTGAAGAAAGAAATTGAAGAGGATACCAGAAAATGGAAGAATCTTCCATGCTCTTGGATTGGTAAGATCAACATAATAAAAATGGCAATTCTACCAAAGGCAATTTATAGATTCGATGCAATCCCCATCAAAATCCCAACAAAAATCATCACAGACTTTGAAAGAACAATAATTAACTTTATATGAAAAAAAACAGGATAGCAAAATAATCCTATACAATAAAGGTGCTTCCGGAAGCATTACCATCCCTGACTTCAAACTCTATTACAGAGCTATAGTAATGAAAACAGCTTGGTATTGGCATAAAAACAGAAATGTTGACCAATGGAATAGAACTGAAGACCTGGATATTAATCCACAAACCTATGAACACCTGATTCGACAAAGGAGCTAAAATTATACAATGGAAGAAAGAAAGAATCTTTAACAAATGCTGCTGGCATAACTGGATGTCAACCTGTAAAAACCAAATCTGTAGTGCCATTACTAAAGGAAGACATAAGTAGGAGACAGCGGGAGGTCAATCCTTGTGAGTTTGAGGTCATTGTGGTTGACACAGAGTGATAAATACAGGATAGCCAGGACTACATCATGAGATCCTATCTAAAAATTTAAAAATATATTTAAAACATAGAACCTAAGACTAGAAATTACAACCCACCTATGCATGAATAAATGAACTCCTGTAGATAGTCTATACTATTTTGTCTGTATCAAAGCCCATATTCCATATTTTGCTTGAAAGCTCACCATTATTTTTTTAATACTCTTTGAAATTTTAATGCACGTGCACCATGTATTCTCATCATATTCACCCCTCCTTGCTCCCTCGTAAACTGCCCCCCCCCCGTCATACCTGCCTCTCAACCTCATATTTTTCATGGACCATCACAGAAGAGAATGTGGAAAGAATTTGAGGGCTGGAGATGGGAAAAGGAGCTGCTACAGGTTGTCTTCAGGATATAACATGCTTTTTGCACACAAACTCCCAGCAGCAATAATTATCTGAACAAAAGCAAGTCAAGCAAACACTTCTGAAGGAAGGGACATGGATCCCTCAAGATCTCAAAGCTGAGAAGGTACTGAAGGTTGATAGTTCTGGGGAAGAAGAGTCATCTTTTTAAAGGGCTAAAACTACAGAGTGACAGCTCTGTGTGCATATGGGCATCAATAATTAGACTCAGTCAGTTAAAAATAAATTTATAAATAAGTAAGTAAAATCATCCAGTGGTTTTGATGAGCTATCAAGGTTATTCTCTTTCATATATGTGTGTTGTGTGTATGTGTGTGTTTGTGTCTGTGTGTTGTTTTAAAACATATTATAAATCTTATCTTTTTGCTTTCAGAGAGGTGAGCAGGAGCAGAATGGAGAACTTCTCTCTCAGACTAATGTATTTTCTTGCTTTAAATTTGTAGTCTTAATGAGTTGATTCCATTACTTTAGTATGAATGAATATATCTCCTTGTAAAACCTAACTCATAAATTCTTTCATATTGGTGGGTCAATATGAGCTGGATCCATATGCTACCACCCATTTCTCAGCCAGACCTGAGGACTATAATATTTAGTAAAGCCTTGTAAACATCAAAGCTGGTTCTAGTCAGAATAGCAGTGACTACTTATGTCATCTACCAAATGTGCATAGCTAAAGCCTTCTGGAACAGCCCAATAAATATCATAACATGGATCAAGTGTGCAATTGACAATCTTGTCCAGAATTCCCTTTTATTCAGTGTTTAGGCATTTGCTATGCTAACAAATGTCTGTTAAGCCTTACCCCAACCTGCTTGAAAAGATGTTGCAGCATTCAGGATTATGAAACTATCTTCACACCAGATGACAAGAATCTGTCTACAACCTGTTGTGTTAGCTGTCAGCATTTGGGGAGGTTATGGGAATGAGAATGGTGAAGAGCTTATCTCCAGAGTCAGTGTGATTTTTTCCCTTTGCTTTTGTGGTTGAGATTGATGGTAACTGACACATGTCTCACTCTTTCCCTCTTATACAAGATCATTTATTATTTAAATACAAGACCAATATGTTGACTTGTGTCCATAACCCCAGCAATTAGAAGTTCAAGGCTAGAGGTTTGGGGGTTCAAAGACGTCTCACTACATAGTTAGTTCAATTGCCATATAAGACCTGTTTCAGAGAACAGCAAAACTTAATCCTGCTTAGTGATGAATAGTATTTCCTATTGGTAAGAAATACAACTTGTTTAGGGACATCTCAATGCTGATGTCTAACACAGCAATGTATATTGGATAGGTGTGCCACTCTCTTCTCTGCCGTATTCTATGGATGTAAGTCTTAAATGAATCCACTAGTTTATCAACTCAGCAAGTCTTCTCACTCTATAGTATTTGTTTATCTTGTACTCGTGTGTATATTTGTGTCCTTGTGTACGAGTAGAGGAATGTATATGCCTTGGTATATGTGTGGAGGGCAGAGGACAACGGCAGGTGTGGTGTGGAGGTTAGAGGGTAACATTAGGTGTGGATCTTCATCTTGCACCTTAAATTTGGAGACAGGATAACTTCTTGCTTGCCACTGTGGACACTTGGCTAGTGGACTTGTGAGTTTCCAGTGATTCTTCTTATCCAGGTCCCATCTCACTATGGGACATTGGCATTAGAGAAATACACCTGTTCTGGGGATATGAGCTCAGAAATTCAAACTGGTGTGTCAAACACCTTACTCACTAAGAAAACTCCTAATCCCTCAATGTCTTGAGAAAGATAGGATAATTTGAAATGTGACTCATTATTTGAGCTCCTCTTTTGAGTCATGATCAAACTGGATCATTCTGTTCTCAGTTACACACGGTAAAGTTCTCATTCTACAAGATAAATTTTACCTGGGTACCTCTGCATATTCCAGTTTTTTTTTTTTACTTGACTCTGTGAAAAGACTGCAGAAACTCAGCAAAGGCATTGACTAGAGCATTATCATTTCTTCCTCATCATTATTTGATCTTATTTAAAGGAATTTATATAAATATATGTCAAATTATATTCATTTATATTATGTATGTCCATGTTGGCATGTGTAACTATATGTATTGGTACCTAACCTAATGTATATATAAATGCATGCACATTTGAATAAAACACATATATGCATATGTGCATACATTCAGAGTTATCTAATATATGGATACATATATGTACACAGATATACATATGCATGGACATAAACACAAGCCTATAAATATTTGTATATACATAAACACAAAAAAACACAGATATACATGAGTACAAATATGCTTGCATACATATTTGTAGGCATGTATATGTGTATGTGCATAAACATGTACATATGAACACTCATACAGATGCATGCATGCATACATATATATTCTGCTATATACACATCTCAAATGCATACACATATATGCATATATAAATATATAAACACATATATAAAGGATATATGTATTTGCATATGCATACAAATATTCTTGATTATAGTAATACATAAAGGTGTGTGTGTACATATGCATGATATATATTTGGGAATGATTTTCCTAAATCACAATTGAATGACAGGAAGCAGAATAATTTTCGATGATATCTAGTATAATGATGCTGAGAGCAAAAAAAAAAAGCTTGACTTAAAATTCTCAAATCATGAAAGATATGCAGAGAAACAGAAAATAATAAGAACATATCCTGGCAGACTATCACTCATGCACAATAATCTGGAGTGTTTCTAAGGGTATTCAAAGGGAACAGCCAGCCTATCATCAAGTTGGCTGAGATTAAAGTTCAGGAGGATCTGTCCTCAGATGCTCAGATATGTAGAATAAAGACAATAAATAGAAAAGTAAGTCCAGCGAGTAGGTCGACTGTGACATGACATGAGCCTGTGTGTGTATGTGTTTAGAGAGAAAGAGGTGAGTGTTGATATGGCAAGAATGTGTTTGTGAGTGTGTGTATATGTGTGCATGGTGTACTGTGTATGGATATTCCACTGTGGTCTTAAATATAGTGCTGATCAGGTTGTTTCTTTGATCACTCTGCACTTTATTTTTGTAAGGTTTCTTATTGAATTTGGAGCACATCTTGGTTAGACTGACTGGTCAATGAACTGCCAATTCTCTCTCTCTCTCTCTCTCTCTCTCTCTCTCTCTCTCTCTCGCTCTCGCTCTCGCTCTCTTTCTCTTTTCCCTTTCCTTCAGATCTTCAGAGCTGGTATGACAGATACACACCATTGTTACTGATTTTACATGGGTTCTGGGGATCTGAACCGAGCTTCTCACAAATTTAAAGCAGGTGTTTTTTCCCTAGTCATCCCCTTAGCACTGTCATATGGATTTTAACACTTAGGATGGATCTGACAACAGCCTACCATGTGTCTTGAGTGGCTTCCCTGAAAAGGTAATGGGCATTGGGGCAGTTACTGCTTTCAGAAGTTCTTGTCTGACTCTTCCGTTTTGTTAACAGGAAAATATTAGTTTATTTTCCCATGTCTGACTTCTGACTTTTGATATAAAATTGAGGAAGCCTGGAACCACTGCTTTCACATTCACACAAACAATAATCAGAAACCAAACTGAACTAACAACCATTCTTATACACATTAGAAAAACCTGAGCCAACCATCCACAGTCCCCAGTGTGTGAAGAAAGCCAGGACCAGAGAACCAATGTGAGCCAGAAAAGGAACCCTGAAGCTAAACCCACCCTGGGAAACAAAGCCGACACAGGGAAAACTGCATTGCCTTGGCAAATTGCTAGGGTCTGACTGGACAACTCCAAGAACTAAATCCAAATGGAGCTGTGCCTTGGAGGTGTACTGACACCCATGAATCTTACGTCGAGGAGCAGTGCCAGAATTTCACTTCTTGCTTCTGAGAAGGGAAGGAGAAAATTTTCAATTTAAAATTGGAGGAGAACATTTCTTCATTAACGAAGTCTGCCCTCAGGAGAAGATACTCCACCAGATGTCAGATTTATCCCCTTGTCTGTTTTATGTTGCTGTGAAAATCACCATGACCAAAGCAAATTGTAGAGAAGAGGGTTTATTTTTTCTTATAGGATATGGTTCATCATCGAGAAAAGTCAGAAAAAGAACTTACAGCAGAGACTCTTGGAAATGGAACAGAAACAGAGGCCATTGGGGGAAGCCGTTTCCTTGCTTGGCTTCAAGACCCATGTTCAATTTCTTTTCTTATGCATCCCAATCAAACCTGCCTCGGGATGGCACTGCCCACAGTTGCCTAAGTCCTCTACCATCATTTTGCAATCAAGAAAGTACCCCACAGATTTACCCACTGGAAAATCTGATATAGGCCATCCATCAGCTGAGGCTCCATCTTCTCAGGTGTATCAACAAAACAACTAAGTTTGGCCATCAAATTCATTTCAGTCTTTTTTTGCCTCAACTAAGCGTGGGATTGCAAAACGACTGAGATCTGATAGTAGTATTATGGAACGCTCCTCATCACTCCATGTTTTCTCCTGTCACTGATTGCCTCTATAACCACAGAAGTTGGACATCTCAAGCTTCATTTAGGAATTCAAAGTACAACAGCAGTAATTTGATTTCAGCAGAGGCAGTCTTTTCCCTGAAGCTATAACTAATAGCATAAACAATGCAAATTAGTTGAGGAAAAGACTGAAGTATCTTACACCTTCAAGTCACAGCCACTGAGGAAAGTCAGAGCGGATACATAAGCAGGATCTAGAAGCACAATCCATGGAGAAATGCTCCTTACTGACTTACTCACAGGCTCATACTGAGCAAGTTCTCTTACATAGTTCAGGATCACCTTTCTAAAGAATGGTGTCACCCACAGTGGGCTGAAACCTTTTACATAGATGAACATTCTAGGCAGTACCCACAGTACCAGTCAATCTGATCTAAGCAATTTCTCGATCAAGGTTTCCCTCTAAAAAAAACTCCAAGTTATATCGTGTTGACCACTAAAAGTAATTATGACAAGTGAAGAAAAATGTGTGAATATCAAAGGGAAATTTATATTCAGAGACACATACTACTGCCAAATAAATACAGACTAACCTCTAAAAATTGGGGGTGGGAACATATACCTATATACTCAGCAACTTGGTGAGTAGAGGCAATTGGAGCAAGAGTTTAAGGTCATCTTTGGCTACATAGCATATTACGGATCAGCCTGTCTCAAAAGAAAAAAAACAAGAAGCTGGGGAGATTTTGCAGTGATAATCACTTGTTCCATCAGCAAGAAGACATGAATCAAGACCTCCAGTACTCACATTAAAAGCTTGGCTAAGTGGTATGAGCCAGGAACCCAGTTGTGGTTCTCTCCAAGAGACACAGTGGTTCTTACCTGATGAGACATCACTCCAAACACTTTAGCAAGCATTTCTAAAACCTATACTGCTCCAATATTTTCACTTCTTTTAAATATTGGTGTAGGAGGTCCTTCTGATTATATATTGCTTTCATTGGTTCATGAATAAAGAAACTGCCTTGGCCTTTTGATGGGACAGAACTTAGGTAGGCAGAGAAGACAGAACTGAATTCTGGGAGGAAGAAAAAAGAAAGAGGGGGAAGCCATGGATCCTCTGCATCAGATGGAAGATGGTTAGAATCTTGCAGTAAGCCACAGCCACATGGCAATACATAGATTAATATAAATGGGATAAATCAAGATGTAAGAGTTAGCCAAGAAGAAGTTAGAGCTAATGGCCAAGCAGTATTTTAATCAGTATAGTTTCTGTGTGTTTATTTGGGTGTAAGCTAGCTGGGCAGCCAGGACAAAAAAGGAGCCACCTTTCTCCTTGTAACAAAATATATCTTTTCTTTTACTTCCTTTTGCCTCCATTTCCCTCTCCCTCCTTTCTCACTCCTTCCCTTCCTTTCTCTTTTCTTCCTTTCTCCTTCCCTGCCTCATTCTTTCCTTTACACCCTCCTTTATTCAGCCCACCCCTCTTTCTTTGTTTTTGCATTTTGCGTCTGATAGGATCAAACTATATAACCCAGAATCACCTATAATCAGGGCCATTTTGCCCCTTCCTCCTTTATGATAGGGTCAGAGATGTGTACTTTCAAGAACCGTACAAACTTATTTTCCTGTCTGCTTAGACTTTGACTCACTGAAGACACGAGTCATGCCTTATATGACATTATCAACAAGGGGGGAACTCAAGGTGGAAGTCTATGTTGTCCCTGGGAAGAAGAAATAGATTTTACATGTGGACTGGGGTGGGTGGGAGTGGGAGCAGAAGGTATCAGAAAAGAGTGGGGGTAATGGAGGGATAGAGTATGTAGAGAGATAACTGTAATTTGGGGACACTTGGGAGGAGGTGGTATGGAAACTTAGTGTAGTATAAACTCCCTGAAATCTATGAGGGTGACCCAGTAAAGACTTCCAGCTAAGCAGGATACAGAGCCTGAAACAGCCATCTTATGTAACTAGGAAAGGCTTCTGAAGGTAGGACAGGGACACCAACCCAGCCACAAAACTTTCTACCTACACTTTGTTCCACCTTCAAACTGATAGATAATTTAATGAAATGGGTCCCTGGAATCTCAGAGAAAGGCAGGCTAGACAGCAAAGCTGAATAGAGACAGAGAAACCGGCTAATAATATCGCCACATTTTAAAATGAGTAACTGACAAGAAAGCCAACCACAAAATGCAATAACTATATGAAATATTTTCTGGCTCTGCCATAGATGCTATAGCTCACTATTAAAGTGAAAGTCTCTGTCTGGTGACCAAGAAAGAAAAAAGGAAAACTGACGTAAAGGCAATATTCAGAAGTAGGACAAAAATTCACCTTACTCCAACAATTCATATCTATCATCTTCTAAAGGAAAGAAAGCAGACAGTTCCAACAATGCAATTTTAAATCCAGAATGGTATGGAAGGGCACTTCTAGCTGTGCAATGTCACTGGAAATACCCATAATCTGCAAACCAATTTGTTGCTTTTAAAAGAAAAATGTTCTAGGACCAATGATAGACAGATATAAGTCTTCTGCCTGTAGAATTCAACCTTTATAAGTATTTTGGAGTTGATATAATTTTTTATAAACTATAAACATGCATGCTAAGTGTGTAGAGTAACACACTGGAAAGCAGAGGAAAGGGAGAAATCCAAGAAATCTTACATAGAACTATGAAGTTTTGTTCCCTTTATTAATTTAGTATTTCCTTTGTTTTGTTTTCTCTCTCCCCCCTCCTTCTTTGTGTGTGTGTGTGTGTGTGTGTGTGTGTTGTGTTTGTATGCACATGCACGCATTTGACAGCAGAGGCCCCAAGAGGGCATTGTTTCAGTTCGGTTGGAGGTCCATGTGGTTGTGAACAACCTGACCTCTCCAAACATAGTCTCTGTTGATCTTTCAGCAAATACTTACCTGTGCTTGTTGGTACACTTAACAGCTTAAATCACCAAGGATGGGTCTGCACTTTTGTGCAATGGCATCTGGTTAAAGAGCATGGACTTGAATGTCCTCCTGACTATATGGGATCCAGAATTTATCTAGAAAGCAAGGGAACTCTTGGGAGCTATGATTGACCCTGACATCTGAGCTAAGAACACAAATCCTATCTGGTGGAAGAGCTTTTTTTTTTTCTTTTTCTACCCTGTGGCTGTAGATTTGTACTGACCACTGAGTATAGATAGACTTAAAACAGAACTGGGACGAAACATTCCAAGTTCCCAATTTTGCAAAAAGAAAAGGAGCTAACAGTAAATTTGACATCTCATCAACCTATATGCAACATGAAAGCAGAAGAATTTGTAACTTTTGGTAAATTTTATTTGCTTGGCTTTGTCCAGGCAGATGTACAACTTACTGGAAAAAAAATACAGAAATAGTATCATAAGCACTAGGACAAAGTTCTTGAAGAAAGGTGAACAAAACCTAGTAGGTATATTTGCCAATATACCATTTAAAGTTTCTTAAAAGATATGGCTTTGAACCACCATGTAGGTGCTGAGAATTAAACCTGTATCCCTTGCAAGAGCAACAAGTGTTCTTAACCACTAACTCATCTCTTCAGCCATGGGGATGTCTACGGACTATACTGCTGCCTGAGGCCATGTTGATATCCATGGGGCAAGCTGCCACCTATGGCCATGTCTGGATCTATGATCCAACTACAATCTAAGGCAGTGTTGATGTCCATGGCCCATTACCACCAAAGACAATCAGATGTCCGTAGTCTGTGCTGCCGCCTGAAGCCATGTTGATGTCTGTGACCTCCATAGCCAACTGAGGCCCTGTCGATGTCCTGTTGATATCACTATGGTCCATCCTGCTGCCAAAGACCGTGTTTGAATTTGTGATCCTACTGCAGCCTGAGGCCATGTTGTTGTGCTTGGCCCATGCAGCTGCTGAAGGCGTTGATGGTGTCTGAGGCCTGGGCGATGTACGGGACCATGTCTATGTATTGCCACTGGATACTGTGCTGTTGCTGGAGACCATGTGGAAGTCCATGTTCCATGCTTCTGCTGAGAGTTATTTTTGCCTTGGTATTGACAACTGTAGACTCATAGTTGAGAAAGGACATAGAAGGTCTATATGACAACAGTAACCCAACCCAACCTCACCAAAAAAGTAACAGCCTCAACAGAAAACCGTTAAACAGAACTCTTGAAAATTGCCAAAAAGGATGCTGAAGTGTATTTATTTATCCACAATTGATGGCTTCTGGTGAGCATGTACAAGTTGAGGAAGGATTCAGTTTTCTTCTAAAGACTAGCCACTGGGTGTTTGATCATGCTTCAGTGAGTATATGGACAATACAAATTGGACTTGTTTTTTCTTTCTTGGAGAGATGTCCCAAGGGTGGTGGGCAGACCTGGGAGTTCATGATGTGCAATTTCTAAATAATCAATGAAAATATGAAAAGAAAAATATCTGATTTTATTTTTAATTGTGTTTGTGTGTGTATGACTACAGTGCCCACCAAGGCCCTAGGAGGGCATCAGATCCTCAGGACCTGGCATTTGAAGTGACTGCATGAACTAACAGACGTGGCTGCTGGGAACAGATTTCAGATCCTTTGGAAGGGCAGTCATTGCTTTTAGCCATTGAGCCACTTCTTCAGCCTCATATTACCCTGTTTAAAGACTATATTTTGGAGGGTATGGGGACTTAACACAGATATAACCAAGGAGCCTAGTGTGGGAATACTCAGGTTTCTTTGGAGAATTAGAGGAATGTAGCTAGATAGGCACAGACACTGAGTCTAACATTTACAGTAGTTGAGATGCAAACAAGCTCTTAAACAGGGAAGTACCAAATAAAAGGGGAATTTAGGGGGACAACAGAGTAAGCAGCCAATCTGAAACTGAGGCATTAACTAAGTGGGAGTCTGTAAGCAGAAAGATGTTGTGGAAGAAAGTGAGAAAGTTAGAACTGGACTAGGTTCATGGTATGTGTCCATGCTACGTTCAGCGACAAACACTAACTCCATACATATTAACTTCTTTGGAATTGGGATACAGCTCAATGGGCAGAGTGCTTGCTTACCATGTACTAATGCCAGGGTTCTATACCCAGGAACACATAAACCAAGTAAGGAGAGAAAGGTTTAGAATCTCATCACTCAAAAAGTAAAGGCAGGATGACCAGAAGTTCAAATTTAGCCCATCCTAGTGACCGCATCTCACAGAAAATGAAACAAAACTAAATGTTAATTCATTAATCAGTTAATTTGTTAAAGGATTGCATACATGAGAGATTTTAGTAGATTAAATCATCTAACTATTTTAGAAAGACTGTAAGGTGGCTCTAAAACCTAGAGTTGAGTCAGAGAGTGATAAGAAAACTTCAGTTAGAAAGTGAAGAATTGAACAGGTCACTTCCATATAAAATTAAACTGGTGATCAATAGATGAGTAAATTTGAAAGAACTGTAGAAATAGAGAGGCCAATATGTAGAAAGAAATCACATCAAGAGGCAAACTAGGTAGACATGAGGAGAATCTTTTAACTTTTAACCATTTAAGTAGCTTGGATGAAAATAGCCCTCTGCTAGGATACAGATATCAATGTTGAGTCTGTTTTTCACATATCAGAGTTTAGACACTGAAGTATAGGTCTTATTGAGAAAAACATACTTAAGTTTTACCACCATCTATCTAAGTAAGTATTTTATTCCCTCTTAGATAGGAGAAGCTTAAAAAGATATTTCTGAAATTTTCTATCTTTAATTCCTAGTTATAAACTATGTCTGATATGTAGATATAGTTGTTTCATGTATATGCTTAAAATTAATGCTACATAGGCTTTAAATATTTGTCTGCTATAGGATCATTTTATAAAGGAGAGAGGTTTATTAATAAGCTCTGCATTAGCTCAGGAGGGAGAGGGAAGGCTTATTTTCTATTTCTTCAAAGCCTTGATATTACCAGGGATAATGATAATAAGGAAAGCTCAGAGGGAGAGATGAGATTCTGAAAATCAAACGCATTACTTTAATTTGCATTACTCCCTGCAAGCCCAAGATGGAGCCTGGTGGAAAGTAGAAAGGGAACAATTTTAGGTCCCTTTAGAAATCTGTACAACAGAACTATTTCAAATGATACTCATAGGCAACTCTATGCTGTTTTAAACCTCTATCACCTTCTTGGGAAAGAGTTTCCAAGCTCCTGTGTTGCTTATACATTTCATAGTCTCTTGTGAGTAATTATCTCTCTGGCATGCATTTTTCTTTGTCTTCTGTCTGGTAAGAGCTGTTCCTCTTGAAGAATCAGCATGGATACTTTTAGTAATTCCCAGTTTTTATGAGACTGTCTACTAAGCGTTTGAAAGGCCACTAATTATGTGTCAGTGAATGGGCTTGGCTTGGAATTCTAGTGGCAGGTAGGCTGGAAGAATCTAAACTGTGAGACTACTTCTGTTACATAGTTAACTAAAGGCAAGTTTGGGATATATAATAGAATGTTATAATTTTTAAAATAAATGGGACTTAGAGAATGGCTTGGTCTGGATATCAAGGAAGAGGACATTCATTCAATCCCAATAACTCATATAAAAAGCCAGGCGTGGTGGCACGAACTTGTTATCTCAGTTCTAGAAATGTATAGCCAGGCAGGTCACTAGGCTCACTGACCAGGTAGGTTATTAGCCTACTACATGAGCTGAAGGCCAAGAATAGCACCTATCTTTTTAAAATAAGTGAATGAAACACAAAAGGGATGAAAGCTAAGGTTGTCTCAGACTCTGACCCCCACATACAATACACACCACACACACACACACACACACACACACACACACACCACAATCCATATCCTCCAGTATGGAGTGAAATTCATATCAAGTGAGCGGCCAGTAGATGATCTAGTTTTAAGCAGACCCATTGCCTTTTAGGCCAGTTTGGCCAGGAATAACCCTTTCTCCACATTGTAATTTTCTCACTTATCAAGGATGACATATTTCCCTCAAAGGACTATTTTGGTGGTTACTTAAAGCATGCATTATATATGTGTGTACACGATGTGTATGTGTATACATGACGTATGTGTGTGCACGATGTGTATACATGATGTATATGTGTGTGCACGATGTGTATGTGTATACATGACGTATATGTGTGTACACGATGTGTATGTGTATACATGACGTATGTGTGTGTGCACGATGTGTATGTGTATACACGACGTATATGTGTGTGCACGATGTGTTTACATGACGTATATGTGTGTACACGATGTGTATGTGTATACACGACTTATGTGTATGTGCACGATGTGTAAGTGTATACACGACGTATATGTGTGTACACAGTATGTATGTGTATACATGACGTATATGTGTGTACACGATGTGTATGTGTATACATGACATATATGTGTGTACACGATGTGTATGTGTATGCATGACGTATATGTGTGTACACGATGTGTATGTGTATACATGACGTATGTGTGTGTACACGATGTGTATGTGTATACACGACGTATATGTGTGTGCACGATATGTATGTGTATGCATGACATATATGTGTGTGCACGATGTGTATGTGTATACATGACGTATATGTGGGTACACGATGTGTATACATGACGTATATGTGTGTACACGATGTGTATGTGTATACATGACGTATATGTATGCACGATGTGTATGTGTATACATGACGCATATGTGTGTGCACGATATGTATGTGTATACATGACGTATGTGTGTGTGCACGATGTGTATGTGTATACATGACGTATGTGTGTGTACACGATGTGTATGTGTATACATGACGTATATGTGTGCACGATGTGTATGTGTATACATGACGCATATGTGTGTGCACGATATGTATGTGTATACATGACGTATGTGTGTGTACACGATGTGTATGTGTATACATGACGTATATGTGGGTACACGATGTGTATGTGTATACATGACATATATGTGTGTACACGATGTGTATGTGTATACATGACGTATATGTGTGCACGATGTGTATGTGTATACATGACGCATATGTGTGTGCACGATGTGTATGTGTATACATGACGTATGTGTGTGTACACGATGTGTATGTGTATACATGACGTATATGTGTGTGCACGATGTGTATGTGTATACATGACGTATGTGTGTGTACACGATGTGTATGTGTATACATGACGTATATGTGTGTGCACGATGTGTATGTGTATACATGACGTATATGTGGGTACACGATGTGTATACATGATGTATATGTGTGTACACGATGTGTATGTGTATACATGACGTATATGTGTGTGCACGATGTGTATGTGTATACATGACGTATATGTGTGTGGACGATGTGTATGTGTATACATGACATATATGTGGGTACACGATGTGTATACATGATGTATATGTGTGTACACGATGTGTATGTGTATACATGACAGATATGTGTGTACACGATGTGTATGTGTATACATGACATATATGTGTGTGCACGATGTGTATGTGTATACATGACGTATGTGTGTGTGCACGATGTGTATGTGTATACATGACGTATGTGTGTGCACTATGTGTATACCTGATGTATATGTGTGTACACGATGTGTATGTTTATACATGACGTATATGTGGGTACACGATGTGTATGTGTATACATGACGTATATGTGTGTGCACGATATGTATGTGTATACATGACGTATATGTGGGTACATGATGTGTATGTGTATGCATGACGTATATGTGTGTACATGATATGTATGTGTATACATGACGTATGTGTGTATGCACGATGTGTATGTGTATACATGACATATATGTGTACATGATGTGTATGTGTATGCATGACGCATATGTGTGTGCACGATGTGTATGTGTATACATGACGTATGTGTGTGCACTATGTGTATACCTGACGTATATGTGTGTGGACGATGTGTATGTGTATACATGATGTATATGTGTGTACACGATGTGTATGTGTATACATGACAGATATGTGTGTACACGATGTGTATGTTTATACATGACGTATATGTATGTGCACGATGTGTAAGTGTATACACGACGTATATGTGTGTACACAGTATGTATGTGTATACATGACGTATATGTGTGTACACGATGTGTATGTGTATACATGACATATATGTGTGTACACGATGTGTATGTGTATGCATGACGTATATGTGTGTACACGATGTGTATGTGTATACATGACGTATGTGTGTGTACACGATGTGTATGTGTATACACGACGTATATGTGTGTGCACGATATGTATGTGTATGCATGACATATATGTGTGTGCACGATGTGTATGTGTATACATGACGTATATGTGGGTACACGATGTGTATACATGACGTATATGTGTGTACACGATGTGTATGTGTATACATGACGTATATGTGTGCACGATGTGTATGTGTATACATGACGCATATGTGTGTGCACGATATGTATGTGTATACATGACGTATGTGTGTGTGCACGATGTGTATGTGTATACATGACGTATGTGTGTGTACACGATGTGTATGTGTATACATGACGTATATGTGGGTACATGATGTGTATGTGTATGCATGACATATATGTGTGTGCACGATGTGTATGTGTATACATGACGTATATGTGTGTACACGATGTGTATGTGTATACATGACGTATATGTGTGTACACGATGTGCATGTGTATACATGACGTATATGTGTGTGCACGATGTGTATGTGTATACATGACATATATGTGTGCACGATGTGTATGTGTATACATGACGTATATGTGGGTACACGATGTGTATGTGTATACATGACATATATGTGTGTACACGATGTGTATGTGTATACATGACGTATGTGTGTGTACACGATGTGTATGTGTATACATGACGTATATGTGTGTGCACGATGTGTATGTGTATACATGACGTATATGTGGGTACACGATGTGTATACATGATGTATATGTGTGTACACGATGTGTATGTGTATACATGACGTATATGTGTGTGGACGATGTGTATGTGTATACATGACGTATATGTGGGTACACGATGTGTATACATGATGTATATGTGTGTACACGATGTGTATGTGTATACATGACAGATATGTGTGTACACGATGTGTATGTGTATACATGACATATATGTGTGTGCACGATGTGTATGTGTATACATGACGTATGTGTGTGTGCACGATGTGTATGTGTATACATGACGTATGTGTGTGCACGATGTGTATACCTGATGTATATGTGTGTACACGATGTGTATGTTTATACATGACGTATATGTGGGTACACGATGTGTATGTGTATACATGACGTATATGTGTGTGCACGATATGTATGTGTATACATGACGTATATGTGGGTACATGATGTGTATGTGTATGCATGACGTATATGTGTGTACATGATATGTATGTGTATACATGACGTATGTGTGTATGCACGATGTGTATGTGTATACATGACATATATGTGTACATGATGTGTATGTGTATGCATGACGTATATGTGTGTGGACGATGTGTATGTGTATACATGATGTATATGTGTGTACACGATGTGTATGTGTATACATGACAGATATGTGTGTACACGATGTGTATGTTTATACATGACGTATATGTATGTGCACGATGTGTAAGTGTATACACGACGTATATGTGTGTACACAGTATGTATGTGTATACATGACGTATATGTGTGTACACGATGTGTATGTGTATACATGACATATATGTGTGTACACGATGTGTATGTGTATGCATGACGTATATGTGTGTACACGATGTGTATGTGTATACATGACGTATGTGTGTGTACACGATGTGTATGTGTATACACGACGTATATGTGTGTGCACGATATGTATGTGTATGCATGACATATATGTGTGTGCACGATGTGTATGTGTATACATGACGTATATGTGGGTACACGATGTGTATACATGACGTATATGTGTGTACACGATGTGTATGTGTATACATGACGTATATGTGTGCACGATGTGTATGTGTATACATGACGCATATGTGTGTGCACGATATGTATGTGTATACATGACGTATGTGTGTGTGCACGATGTGTATGTGTATACATGACGTATGTGTGTGTACACGATGTGTATGTGTATACATGACGTATATGTGGGTACATGATGTGTATGTGTATGCATGACATATATGTGTGTGCACGATGTGTATGTGTATACATGACGTATATGTGTGTACACGATGTGTATGTGTATACATGACGTATATGTGTGTACACGATGTGCATGTGTATACATGACGTATATGTGTGTGCACGATGTGTATGTGTATACATGACATATATGTGTGCACGATGTGTATGTGTATACATGACGTATATGTGGGTACACGATGTGTATGTGTATACATGACGTATGTGTGTGTACACGATGTGTATGTGTATACATGACGTATATGTGGGTACACGATGTGTATGTGTATACATGACATATATGTGTGTACACGATGTGTATGTGTATACATGACGTATATGTGTGTGCACGATGTGTATGTGTATACATGACGTATGTGTGTGTGCACGATGTGTATGTGTATACATGACGTATGTGTGTGCACGATGTGTATACATGATGTATATGTGTGTACACGATGTGTATGTTTATACATGACGTATATGTAGGTACACGATGTGTATGTGTATACATGACGTATATGTCTGTGCACGATATGTATGTGTATACATGACGTATATGTGGGTACATAATGTGTATGTGTATGCATGACGTATATGTGTGTACACGATGTGTATGTGTATACATGACGTATATGTGGGTACATGATGTGTATGTGTATGCATGACGTATATGTGTGTGCACGATGTGTATGTGTATACATGATGTATATGTGTGTACACGATATGTATGTGTATACATGACGTATGTGTATGTGCACGATGTGTATGTGTATACACGACGTATATGTGTGTGCACGATGTGTATGTGTATGCATGACGTATATGTGTGTGCACGATGTGTATGTGTATGCATGACGTATATGTGTGTGTACACGATGTGTATATGTATACATGACGTATATGTGTGTGCACGATGTGTATGTGTATACATGACATATATGTGTGTGCACGATGTGTATGTGTATACATGACGTATATGTGTGTACATGATGTGTATGTGTATATATGACGTATATGTGTGTACACGATGTGTATGTGTGTACATGACGTATATGTGTGCACAATGTGTATGTGTATACATGACGTATATGTGGGTACATGATGTGTATGTGTATGCATGACGTATGTGTGTACACGATGTTTATGTGTATACATGACGTATATGTGTGTACACGATGTGTATGTGTATACATGACGTATGTGTGTACACGATGTTTATGTGTATACATGACGTATATGTGTGTGCATGATGTTTATGTGTATACATGACGTATGTGTGTGTACACGATGTGTATGTGTATACATGATGTATATGTGTGTGCACGATGTGTATGTGTATACATGACGTATATGTGGGTACACGATATGTATACATGATGTATATGTGTGTACACGATCTGTATGTGTATACATGACAGATATGTGTGTACACGATGTGTATACATGACGTTTGAGGTCATCCTGGTTGACACAGAGAGATAGCTACAGGATAGCCGGGAATACATCATGAGATCCTGTCTAAAAATTTAAAAATATATTTAAAACATAGAACCTAAGACTAGCAATTACAACCCACCTATGCATGAATAAATGAACTCCTGTAGATAGTCTATACTATTTTGTCTGTATCAAAACCCATATTCCATATTTTGCTTGAAAGCTCACTATTATTTTTTTAATACTCTTTGAAAATTTAATACACATGCACAATGTATTCTCATCATATTCAGCCTCCTTGCTCCCTCTTAAACTGCCCTCCCCCGTCATACCTGCCTCCCAACCTCACATTTTTCATGGACCATCACAGAAGTGAATGTGGAAAGAATTTGAGGGCTGTCAGTTTTCTGAATATGAAGACTGAAGCTTAGGTTAAAGAGAAGGAGGATGACGGTAGCAGTTGATACAGTTTGGGAGAATCCCTCTGCTCCGTGTCAATCTGCATTTGCCTGTCAAAAGAGAACTACAACATGTGGCGCTATCATTGAACATTGTCTAGTTTGCTTCGTAACAAACATCAGGACTAAAACCCATGTGAGCAAGGAAAGTATTTGTTACATTTTATAGTTTACATTCCATCATGAAAGAAAATCAGGGTAGGAACTTGTCTTAGTTATCATTGCTATTGCTATGCTGAAACACCATGACTAAAGCAACTTGGGGAAGAGTTTATTTCAGTCAAAGCTTTGAATAATAGTTCCCTAGCAAAACCAGTCAGAGCAGGAGCTCTGGCGGGACTGAAGCCTGGAGGCAGTAGCTCACACAGAGTTCAAGGAGCAAGCTGCCTCCTGATTCTGTTCATCATGGCTTGCTCAGCCTGCTTTCTTATAGAATCCAGGAGCACCATTCCAAAGGTGGTACCACCCACAGTAACTTTGGTCCACCTACACTGATCACTATTCAAACAAGAAAAAAATGCAAAAGACTTGCCAACAGGCCCACATGATGGAGGCATTTTCTCCTTTGAGGGTCTCTCTTATAAATGCCTCCTACTTGTGTCAAGATGACAACAAAACCAACAAAACCAAATGTTTATTTGCTTTAGAATGTGGGGAATTTTCCCTCTTCTCTTGGAAGCACAGGTCTTGCTATTTGATGTTACAAGCAAATTCCCTAATTACTTTCTTTATTCAAGACTTCTCTCCTAGTTTGCATAACACCAGATTGGGGAATAAGTCAAGAAAGTGAGCTCTAATTTAGATCTTATGAGATATGGTCTAGAGTAGCTCAAGAAAGGTTGGAAGTAAGTATTTAACCAATGATGCTCTTGAATTCTCATCCTCCACTCTAAAATGACAGGTCTGTGTCACCATGCCTGGCTGAGACAGTTATTTCTGTAACAATAATAATCTGCCTTGTTCCATAAAGTTTAATCACTTTCAGATACAAGTACAAGTAATGAGAAATTATCAGAGGTGACAAAGTGTCATATATTTTTGCATGAGCTTTTGAAGTGGAAAAGTCAGGCCTGAGAATTTAAAACCATGATCGTATAATTTACCTTTCATTTGCACTAAGACACACTGGAATTTTTGATCAGGGAAATCAAGAGAAATATTGATACTGAACCAATGATATGAATGCTGTTCTTGACACAAAATTATCAAAATATTTCAAAATATAAGGTAATTTTGACATGTTAAAGCAAAATAAAAAAAATTAAATAAGAGAAAGCTTGTAGCTAATATAAACTCAGCATTAAAAATAAAAAAAATATTATGCAAGAGAAGACAGTACAAAGCAGAAATATTAATAATTGAAAGTATGAATAACAAATGTAAATAATCTTTTATAATATGACATTTTTACAGTTTTAAAGATAAATTGTGGCTTCACAATACTATTTTAAAGAGATAATTTTATTTGAATAAAAACTAAGCAGAACACCAGTGAGATGAGATTAATGAAATGGGCATACCATGTACCAAGTGAACACCAACAGACAGTATGCATAGCCTAAGTGAAGCTGCTTTCACTAAGAACATAGATCACGTCTGTTTCTTACAAAGGAATTGCTCCCTTTTATATCTCAGTTTCCATTATGCAAATGATGACAGTTCTGACAGTTTGCTCTGGGAACAACTTAGTTTAAAAGGGGGCTTCTCTGTAGTATGAGGCTGTGATTAACTTTTCTGATTATGCTCAGCTACACTGTCCTTACAATGCCCTCAGATTCACTTGCTCCTGTACATTCTCCTTGATAGAAAGAAAGACCAATCTTGGTCATTTGTGTTAACAGTTCTTTCTTGTACAGGGGGATAGCACTGTCTACCATTACTGGCTAATCAGGGGACCATGGGAGATCAGCCACAAAAGGGCAGTTGGTTAAGAATGACTCTCATAGAAAATTTTGAAATATTGTTTTAAAGAGCATAAGAGTAATGGTTTATCTGTAGTATGGGCTGTAATATCACAGTAATAGTAAAATGTAGGTGGAAGTTTCTGTCCCACCCAGTCCCATAGCCATTCAGTCCTGAAGAAACACACAGAGGCGTATATTAATTATAAACTGGCCTATTAGCGCAGGCATATTATTAACTAGCTCTTACAATTTAAATTAACCCATAATTCTTAACTGTTTAGCCACATGGTTTTGGTAACTTTTCTATGTAAGGCATTCTCATTTCTGTTTCTCTGCCTCTGGCTGTTGACTGCATCTCTGCCTTTTCTCTTCCCAGAATTCTCCTAGTCTGACTGCCCCACCTAGACTTCCTGCCTGGTTACTGGCCAAACAGCATTTTATTAAACCAATACAAATGACAAATCTTTACATTGTACTCTTAAGAGCATTATCCCACAGCAGTGAAAGACATGGATTTGACAGTTGTGATTAATGTGCTTTGGTTGGCAACAGTTCTAATGGCTTTGAGTGTGTTTGTGATGCAAGGAAGGAGGTATTTATGGAAGGTCTTTATATTTAAGGAAAGGTTTTCCAGAATCTATAACACATTGGACCTACAATTTATGATATCTCCCTTTATCTCTTTCAGCATCCTGATTAAAGAATAACCTGAGGTTATTTAAGTTATTATAAGTAAAATGAGAAAGGGGGTTTGAGTCCTCTTGCCTAGTTTTTAAGTTCTAGTTTGAAAACTGGGAAAAGTATGGTTGAAAAGACAATGAGAATAGCAAGATCTTTGGGGTTCACTGGGTCCTGGCTTTATCTTGACTAATGTGGAGAAGGAAGAATCTGTTCTCATTAGGAGTCTGAATTATTTCCCTCTGTCTGTTGGAATCAACATTCAATATTTTATTGGTGACCTTTTAAAGCATCTTCTATTAAACACATGAGGACATATAGACGTCCACCTCACTGGACTTCTAGTTTGTCAAGTCCTCATTAAGTCTGTTTTTGGAGTGCATCTTTTTCTGAAGGCCATTCTCACAACCTCCACTCAAGTTTGGTCTTTTCAGTCCATTGTAGAGACAAAGACATACTATAGGCCTTTTCATATGGATACATCCTGCCTAGTGAAGTCAGTGGAAATGGTGAGAGCCTGTAATTCTTTATAAAGAATTACAAGAGGTTCATTTACTTGTTTTCATACAATAAATTTTACTAAGTTAGTTCTTTGAAAATTTTGTACAATATATTTTGATACCATTCCACCTTCCTTCCCCCTGATCTTACCCACAGATTCACCACCAACTTTTCTATTCACCCAATTTTGTGATCTCTTTTTACTTTAAACCACAGGGAGTTCATTTGCACTGCCCATCTATACGTGGCTATGTGGCTATTTTCTGAAACATATCTGGCTAACCAGTAATCACACCCTTAAAGAAAACTGACTCTCCTTCTCCCATCAACTATCAATTGCTAATTGCTTCTCATCTAGGGTTGGGACTTTGTACCCAACTCCCCTTTCCATGTGTTTATTCATGCTATAACAAGTTCTATGATTTTATATGTGCAATTTTGTCTAGAAAACATTGTAGTCATCTGCCATCTTTGGATCTTACAATCTTTCTGTTCCCTCTTCTACAATGATCCTTGAAGGATATGGTTATAGATGTCCTATTTAGGGATGAGAATTCTAGAGTATCATATTCTTTTCACCATAACCAGTTATGGGTCTCTTATCACTATCTACAGCAAAAATACCAAGGATACCATCAGTGGAATGAAGAAACAGTCTAAAGAATGGGAAGAAACCTTTACCAGCAATCCATCTGACAGTGTTGTAAGGAGACTGCTTGTTTGTCCTGGCCACCTGGCTAGTTTATCCCCTGAAATAGTCACACAGAAACTGTATTAATTAAATAACTGCTTGGCCCAGTAGCAATAACTTCTTATTGGCTAACTCTTACATCTTAGTTTAACACATTTCTATTAATCGTAATATCATCACATGGTAGTGGCTTACCAGCAAAGATTTGGCATGTCTGACTCCGGAGGCTCCATGGCATCTCTCTGACTTTTTCCTTCTTCCAGCATTCAGTTCTGTCTTCCCTGCCTACCCAAGTTCTGTCCTATCAACAGGCCAAGGCAGTTTTTTTTTATTTACTAACCAATAAAAGCAACACAAAAACAGAAGTACCTCCTACATCATGACAGAGGGTGAGAATTACATTTCTTTATAATGCATCCTAATAATGAGTCTGAGAAAAAAGATAAGAACTGTCTTGTAGAGATATGCAGATCAGTGACCATAAATTCTAACAGTAAATCTCCTCATAACAAAGGGATTCTAGGACATCTACTTCATGCTTAATATTAAATTTCCAGAATAAAATCTTCAATATTAGTGAAATTTCTTTTTTCTGACAAATATCCACAAGGGAGTGCTGGTGCAACTTATGAATGTGATGACCTATCTTTCTTAAAGGACCTCAAAGCTTCTGGTCACAATGTTGTAGATGTATAGTTCAGAAGTGGCAAGGATAAGGCTCACCAAGACAATGGTGACAGGAAGTATTCAAGTGAATGAAGTCATTCTCAGGTGGAGCAGTCATATAAAAAGCTTTAGGATATAGTATTTTCTGGTGTTCTCAGATTCAGCTTGGATTAACTACTGATGCTCACAGCCCTGTACACTAGGAATGGGAAATGGAACAGGATGCAGAATACTATTCTTTCTTCTTTATAGTCTAAGTGGCTGTACCACTGAGTCCTGGGCCTCCATATCCCACCAAAAAGTTGCCGTTTGTAGAATCATCTGTTACCAGTAGAGGAGAATCTTGCTATGAGAATCTTGGTAAAACACAAGACAGTTTCTCACCTTGAGGACTGGGAGACTTGTCAGTGAGAATAGAAAGACTTCCAGATAGATTGGCAAAAGGTGGTGACTGGAAATTACCAGTTGTTCCAAAATCTCTCAAAAGTCCCCCCAAAATCTCAAGATATAAATAGGAAGTACCTAGAGGTGCTCCAACTCTTAGGATGTTGGTAAATGTGAGCCAAAATGTGGACATATCCTGGTCTTGGGAATCTCTGTTGTCTCCAATATACAATAGCTCACTGAAGGTTTGAGGCTAGGATAGATAGAGAAGAAATGTTGAAACTCCCCCAGTCCCATGGACAGGACGTCAGAATATCTATCTATCTATCTATCTATCTATCTATCTATCTATCTATCTATCTATCTATCTATCTATCTATCATCTATCTATCATCTATCTATCTTTCTGTATCTATATATGTCTGTCTGTCTGTCTATCTCTCTATGTCAAGAGCAGTGAAAAAACTCCATCCAACTCATATCAGAAAAACAAAAGGTAAATTCACTGAGCAAAGTGAACAAAGAGGGGCAGTGAGTAAGGCAGAAATTCTTTAATGAGGCCCCTCATTTTTAATTTTCATCATTTATTTGTTTCTCTGAATATTATTATTACCATGAACACTTTTCTTACTCAAAATTGTAATGCTTTATAAGAACAATTAACTGGCTTTTGAGATAACTGTATGAAATTTCATCAATATTATACAATTTCCTTCTAATTTCCTGCTCAATTTCTAGTAAGATTTAATAAACTACTCTAGCAGGCTCAAAGTATTTCAAATGTCTCAAATTTTATTGACTTTAAAATTTAAATAGAGTTCACTGAAATTAGCAACTCAACTGTCTTCAGAGCATGCATAGCATCAGAAGCAGATCACTGAAGATATAGTATGAAAACAATTTTCTGTGACCTATCTCCCATAATCCACATTTGCTCCTATCTTTAGTAAGACAGAATGATCCATCAGTATCCGGAAATAATACCTCCACTGTGTTTTTTTTTTTTTTGATAAATTATAGAGCATTCCTTTATCTAGCTAAAACATGCCGAAATGTTTATATGGCTAACCATATTCTCTTTACCTTGCTGTGCTAACACATCAAAATTCAAAATTTAAATCTTTTATTTTAGAAGAAATTATATAATTTAAACTGTATTCATCCAGTTTAATTAGTAAATATTCAAGCTCAACTTTCTACTACAAAACCAGATTTCTAGAATATAACACATAAGAAAGATGGGTCTATATGTATAGCACTTATTCTCTTCAAAATGAATTACTGAACTCCCAAGGAAGAAATTAGGTCAATACCAAATCTTATGTCTTGAAGCACACACAAAATGCCAAACTTGATGAACCCTTAGGTGGATAGGAAAATGTTCTATAATATTGTCATTTGTTTTTTTATGATTTTTGTTTCAAATACAAAACAAAGCGTCAAGCAACTAGAAATTTTCTATCAAGTGTTAACAGATATCATAAATCAGTGAAAATAGAAAACTTACCAAATAGTAAGATACTAATAAAGTAAAAACTTTATTATGAAAATTTGCTAAACATTTCCATTAAAATAAAAGTGCTAGCTAATGCTAACTTTAAAATCTCCAAATAATGTACACCACATGATTTAATTTTTCAATACTTTGTATACATCTTTACTATAAGCATAAAACTAAAAATGTTAAGTCTACCAACACTGTTCATAAAATGGAACTTAGCAGTAAATATATATATATATATATATATATATATATATATATATATATATATATATATATATATATATATCTTTGTAATTTAGTTCCTTTGGAAAAATAAATAAGTTGAATTTTTTGACCGGAATCAAAGCACAAAACTAGAATGTAAATCGTAGCTGCAACATTTTGTTGTTGCTTCTTGTATTGCTTTATATATCACCAGTCATAATAATAACAAAAACCTCTTGAGTTACTTCTCCAACACCATCATTATCAGGTTCTTCTTTCATTGCCCAAGTTTCCTCATCACTCCATTTTTATCCAACTCTCTGTCATCACATCACATCCTTAAGCTTATTTTACCTGAATCATCATCACTTAGCATTTTAAATTCTTTCAGTAGCTCTTCATGTAGATCTCATGATAACAAGTCTGTCATAACTTCATTAAAATCTTCAAAGGTGATTTTGCCTGTGGTTCTCTGTTACATCAGCTAGTTTTTAAACATTAAAACCTAAGTCTTTCTTTGCCTCCTTTCATTATCATAGTCTCTTGCTTTGTCTTTGTCTGTATCAATAGCTCAAAAGCATCGTTCATCTCTTGTTTCTGTTCTTCAGAGAGCTCTCCTTTATTTCTTTTTTACATTTGTTTTGCCTACTGCAAGCTCACTACACAAAGCTAAACTCATTTTCTCTTCTAACAGATATGTTCTTAAGGATTTCAGGAGGAACTGGTTAACAAATGACAACCTCGGCAGCAGAATTTTGTCTTATATTGACTTCCAATTCCATGCAAATGAGGTAGTTTCAGGTTGGACAGTGTTTAACTCTGGAGAGTACTGGATTTACAGAGCGACAGCTCTGTGGAAGGAGAAAATGGCAAAATTTTTGTTCATGTTCAATTATGCCATTCCTATTGGGGCTTTTCAACATACATGTTTCTTCCAAATAATATAGTAATATCTAAATATTGTACATATAATCAAAGCTCGGTAAATGGTATATATAACAAATTTCATTTTTGTAACTCTGAAAGGCCTTCCATTTCATATAGGGATTATGAAGAATGAAACAAAATGCTAAAAACAAGAGAGTAAAAGATGACAGACAATGAGATACAGGCACTACAAATAAAAATAGGAGGAAGTGAGTGAATTTGTTAAGGGTAATATTTTCCCAAGATGCTGACATCTTTGAGAAAATAATGTGCAAACGTAATAATTGAAATGAAATAATATAGCCACATAACAACAGACCTGAGGAATTGAAACACAATTTGTTTCTTCTTTTCATGTATATTTATGTGTGATGTGTATGCATACGTGTGTATACATGTTCACAGATGCATAGACAGATATGTGTATATGAATGTTATAGCCCCTAGTTGATAAAATCACCAGACTCTTCCTTCATTACTCTTCCACCTTCTTCAGTGATGCAGGATCTCTCACTGATTCAACTAGTATTCTAGATATCTTGTTCCTGGGATCAACTAACTTTGCCTTTGAAACCTGTAATTACAGGCAAACTTAGTTGATCCCAGGAGCAAGATATTGGTGGTTGGGATCTGAATTTTGTACCTACTGTTGGTGTAGCAAGGATATAGCTACTGAGCCACCTCTACAGGTCATAAGCACAATTTTAATACCAATTTGGAAATAAAACGTAAACAAAAATTATTGAGCATAAATCTATTGTATAGTAACAGAAATCTTGCAGTAGAAAAACCAGGATACAGTCACATAGAAAATAACTTTGAAATTGTAGGAATATGGCAATCCCAAGTCTTAATTATCAAAATCCACTGTCCGACACGGTCTTTTTCCTGTAAAAAGATGACATATTATACACATACATAAACACAATACATACATACACACCTGTGTGTATCTTACACACACAGACACACACACATGCATGCACACGCACATACACACAGAGTTCTAAATGTTCCAAAACCACATCATATTGATCATATAAAGTTGTTTGTTATTCATAAGACTAGTATATACTACATGTTATATTCCCAAGTAGCATAACTGTTTCGTCTTGACTTTACATGACCATGGAAATCTTGAAGTCATGATGAACTGTGGGAGGCCTTGCCTCCATCATTATTGCAACAAAATGAACACAAAAAAAGTAGATAGCTAGAACTACAGTAATTTAATGAAAGAGGGCCATAAAAACTACCCTCTGAGACTCAGGCCATCACTTGCTTCTGACCAGGGAGATGTAGTTAAAAAGTGATTCCAGCTAGGACTTTTCTTTGAAGAGCATCCAGTGGGGGAATCTGTGCACAGATCTTTAACCCCAATAAACTTACTGATTCTAAGATGAACTTGAGAAATGTTCATTAGTCTGTTGACGTCTTCCTTATTTGAGGGGGAAAGAATTTTTATTCACAGTTCCTAACACATGACATGATAAAATATAGTGTTTAAAGTCAAGAAATTAACTCCCTATCACAATGCAAATAAACTTTTAAAAGGTACTTTTGTAAAATTTTACACAAAATTATAAATATATAATAAATATATTAATCTAATTTATAGAAACTCTAACACAATTTTTGTTGTCAATAGCTACATCTACATGTAGGAAAATGCTAACAACATATATAATAAACAAGTCAATTTCAACTAACTGATAGGAGGTTGGAAGTGGCTCCACTGTGAATCAGAAGTTGAGCCTTGATTTCATTCATATAAATCCATTCATTTTTCCCTCTATTTTATTTATTTATTTATTTATTTATTTATTGCAGGATCAGAAAAAAGATTTTATTAAAAACAGCAGGTAAATTTATAGAGAGACACATTATAGTGACAGATGCATTTTGGATATTATGTTAATCAATTGTTAATGCTTATTGCATTTTAAGTTATCAGGATTTTCATTTTTTGCTATTTTATTTTTCCACTTTTTTCCTTTTCTTGAAGTAGTATTTCTCAATGCATCCTGATTTCAGTTTCCCCTCACTCTACTCCTCCCATTTCCTCCCTACATGTTCCTTTCCATCTCTCAGAAAAATCAGCATCTATTTTATTTTGTAGTAAGAAGGTGTTTCATTATCTATATACTTTGAATATCTTGTACTTAAATTTTAAAATATAAACACTATAAAATTATCTATAAATAGCAATAACTTTGACTCACAATGTCTGAGGTTTTTAAAATAACATTTATTTGTGCGTATAATATATATATATAAATACTATGTATGAAAAGATTATTCTCAAGATATTTATGTAAGTACAAATATACATTTTACTATATTTCTGTACACATAATGAGTCTTCCTTTGATTCGTGATAACCCATCATATATTAATCAGTGGGATTTTCTAAACTCTTTCTACAGTAATGAATATTGAATTCCATTACATCTCTCTGGCATGTTAATCACGTGAGTGGCACAATGTTGTTTCTAGAATTAAAGCATTCGTCTTCACGTGCCTCGTGCTGCTTCCCTACATGTGTTGTATTTGCTCTGTGCCCTTTCTTACTTGTGGGCATTAGGCACACACATCACAATTAGACTTGGGAATGAATTAATCTACATAAGCTGACTACCTAGAAGATTGGCAATGAGTAACACGTTTGATAGGTTAGAGAAATTTTTTTTTCCTTTCAGTACTTTATGATGAAGAGACAATATGATGACTATTAAAGAAATACAATATACATATTAATATAGACACTAACGATAAGGTAATATAGACAAATAGGCAATATTTCTCTTTTCTTATATGATCTAAATCATGTAATACTAAGGTATTTTATACTAGTGAACCATTGCATCCTCACAATAATTCTCCCTTTTGATGAAATAAGGATTTCAATATTAATATATTTGGGAACTTAGAAAAATATTTCCTTATTTTATGTGTATATGTTTGTATGTAGATGAGTGTATTTTGTACACTGCATGTGTGCAGTACTCAAAGACAACAGGAGTTGTTGGAACCTCTGGAACAAGGTTACAGAATGCTGTGCATTTCCATTTGGGTGCTGGAAATAGAACCATGTCCTCTGGAACAGCAGCAAGTGCGCTTAACTATTGAGTTATTATTCTACACTGGGATTTGTGAATATACAGATCCAACAGTATTTATAGCTGCTTATAAAATCCCTCTGTTATTAGCATTCTTTTTCATATTACTCTGCATTGGTGAAATAATTTGAGAGCTTCTTAATATATTGAAAATTCTTCAACACTCAGATAGAAATTAATTTTTATAAACCTTATATTAAAACCATTTTATGAGATATCTCTTTTCTGTTTAGTTTTTGAAAAACTCATTCTGTTTCTAGAATTATTATACACCCACTCTTATTATTAGTTAATAAATCATTCCACCTGCTACTTAATATCTTAAAGTTAAAAGTTTCTTCATAATGGTTTATTGCATTTTGATTTTGAAACCAATATTTTATATTACATTTTTACATTATATTTTTAAATGACTTTTCTGTCTGTGTTAATAGATCCTCTATTTACAGGCAAGTTTTCACATTTTGTATTCCTTTCTGGTGAATTATCTTACCTAAGTTTGTCTGCTTTATTCATGTTATTCAATAAAATCAGATGCTTATGATAACAATTATTTTTTTTCAAGAATTGAATAAATAAATTTCATGCTAACTAGATTTTATTACAATTAATAATTATTTAATTTTTCATTTATTTTGTGTGATTCTTGGCTTTATTTTCTGTTTAATTCTAAAAAGCCAATTAATTATAAGCATTGCATTAAAAATCCCTTCAGTTTTAAGAAATGTTATCCTTATTAACAATTATCAAAAATTCTTTTGAATTTGTACTCTACAGTTTTGTTTAGTAATTTGATCCATAGAGATTTATAAACCTTCAACTTGTTCAAATTCCTCATTCAGTTATGATTTATTCAACAATTCTTACAAATTCTTAGCAAATTTATTCCCCAGAGTAAAAATCATACTCTCTCTCCTTATTGCAGCTTAGGTAGATGTCTACTAAGTGAAAAAAAAAATCAATGACAGAAGTTTTAAATCCAGGATTTTATGGCTTGGGATTTCCTCAGTGACTAAGATATTTTCAATGTTAATTTTTCTAAGTATGTACATAAAGCAAGAAAATGTATTATTTGCAATAATTTATTGGAGGCAAGTATATTTGCATAATATATTCTGAATAAGTGCATTTGAGATATAAAAATCGGGAAGTCCTCGTAATATTTTGCACATTTCCCATCAGTCATTTCTGTCTAGTTGTCTAACATTGGTCTGTGTCTGTGTATTTTTGCATGTATTCTCAAAGTTTCTTATCATGTAGTAAAAGGCTTAATACAAGTGTCTATGGGTCAATAATTTCATAGGATATGAAGTCATCTTTCATAGGGCAGCCAATTTTGCTTGATTTTAAGTGATCTATTCAATTGTTTAATAAGCTTATTATGAATTTTATATTGTATAAACATAACATATTTGTACATGTGCTAAATATACAATTCACATAAATATATATTGAATAATATAAGAACTTTTAAGTTAATTGTATATTCTTTTTCATAAATTATTTGTCTCTTGTTATTTTCCTATATTACTTATTTTATATTAGTGTTCCTATGTGTATAATTTTTTATTATTATGCTTACACATTTTTATTCTGAAGTCATCTCTCTGTGTTAGTGATTCTTGCTATTCACAATATTTTTACATTAACTACAAATTTTTAATTTTGCACATTTTTCTAATGACTTGTAAATGAGAATGTTTTTCTATTACTATGAGGACTAAAAAGAATAAGTTCTCTCTGAGTAAACTAAAACTTTGTAAAGCTTCAATTTTTCTCAATAGTGCAAAACTGCAAATCTATTGAAATAGTTCGTGATCTTACTGCCACTTTATAATGTGTGCTAGGAACCATGATTATTACTATTCCCTAGGTTTTACTACACATCATTGTTTAGTGTAAAAATAACAGTAATCCTTTGGAGAAAAATCTTGACTCTGTTATTTTCATTAATTTCTTTCAATTTTACATCTTCCTATAAATTTTTGTTCATATTTTATTTTTAAAAGTATCAGTGTGATTGTTAGATTTAAATGTCAATACCAAGAGTCACTTGGGAAAGAGACTTTCAGTGTGGATTGGTCTGTGGACAGGTGTATGGAGGAAGTATTCATTAAGTTAAATTTTGTCAGCGATAGACCCAGCCCACTGTGAGTGGCACTGTTCCTTAAGCACAGAGTCCTGAACTCTACACGAATAGAGAAATCAAGCTGAGCATAGGGCAGAGAGCAAGGGAGCATCCACAAATTTGTTTCTCTTTGCTCATGACTGTGAATGTCCTGTGACTAGCTCTGTGGTTTCTGCCCTGATTCCCTGCACAAATGATGAAGTGTTAATTAGAACAGTGAGTAGGTTAAAAAAAAATCAGAGAACACTTCCTCCAGTGTTGCTTTTTGTCTGCATATTTTTATCATATAAGCAGAAATGAAACTAGGGTAATCAACATCTTGATTACAAGAGTTATTTTGAATTTACTTTCCATGAAAGACAATATTAACTATGATGTGGCTAACCGTAGAAATTGTAATTTGATGGAGCAGAAATTTATGTTTATACTTATGAACAAATACTGTTCATGTCTTTCTATACTGACAGTTTGACAAGTAAAGATGAATCAAATACACAATTTCAAAACTGTATATAATCTCTATTCTATCATATCACACAGAAATTTCTTATTTCATTTTGGAAATTTAAACTCCCTTTCATTAATTCAGTATTCATTTTATCATTAGCTAGTATCTGAAATAGTTTATTTAATGTTCATTTTTTAAGTTTTGAGGATATCACTTATGAGTACTATATTATTTCATTCTCAACTACCCCTCAATCACTCCCTGTTCCTTCACCTCCCTCTAAAATTTACAGCCTTTTTATGTCACATGTATGTGTGTGCATGTATACATATATGTGTTTAGGCCTTACAATTTTTTAAAATCTTATTTTATTGAGAAAATGAGAAAGAAAAAACAAGTTTCCACCTCCTCCCAGCCTCCCATTTCCCTCCCCCTCCTCCCACCCTTCTCCCCCTCCTTCCACCCTTCACCCCCTCCCCCCACCCTTCTCCCCCTCCCCCCACTCCTTTCCCCCTCCCTCTCCAGTCCAAAGAGCAGTCAGGGTTCCCTGCCCTGTGGTAAGTCCTAGGTCCTCCCCCATCTGTCCATATCTAGGAAGGTGAACATCCAAACTGGCTAGGCTCCCACAAATCCAGCACATTACGTAGGATCAAAACCCCTTGCCATTGTCCTTGGCGTCTCATCAGCTCTCATTGTTCGCCAGGTTCAGAGAGTCCAGTTTTGTCCCATGCTTTTTCAGTCACAGTCCAGCTGGCCTTGGTGAGCTCCAAATAGATCAGCCCCACTGTCTCAGTGGGTGGGTGCACCCCTCGTGGTCCCGACTTCTTTGCTCTTGTTCTCCCTCCTTCTGCTCCTCATTGGGACCTTGGGAGCTCAGTCCAGTGCTCCAGTGTGGGTCTCTGTCTCTATCTCCATCCATCACCAGATGAAGGTTCTATGATGATATGCAAGATATTCGTCAGTATTGCTATAGGATAGGGTCATTTCAGGTTCCCTATCCCCAGCTGCCCAAGGAATTAACTGGGGACCTCGGCTTGGGCATCTGGGAGCCACTCTAGGTTCAAATCTCTTGCCAACCCTAAGGTGGCTCTCTTAACTAAGAATTGTGCTTCCGTGCTCCCCTATCCAACCTTCCTTTATCCCAATCCTCCTTTTTCCACAAGTTCCCCCTTTCCTCCCCTTCTCCCTTTTCTCTCCCCATCTCCCCTTACCCCCATCCCACCCCACCCCCAAGATCTCAATTTTCTCCCCGGCAACTTTGTCTACTTCCCATAGCCAAGAAGATAACTATATGTTTTTCCTTTGGTTCACCTTCTTACTTAGCTTCTTTAGGATCACCAATTGTAGGCTCCGTGTCCCTTATTTATGGCTAGAAACCAATTATGAGTGAGTACATCCCATATTCATCTTTTTGGGTCTGGGTTACCTCACTCAGGATAGTGTTTTCTATTTCCATCCATTTGCATGCAAAATTCGAGAAGTCATTGTTTTTTACCGCAGCATAGTACTCTAATGTAATTCCACACTTTCTTCATCCATTCTTCCATTGAAGGGCATCTAGGTTGATTCCAGGTTCCTGTTAGTCGCGAAGAATTAGAAGAGGTTATCAAAAACCTCCCTACCAAAAAAAGCCCAGGACCAGATGGTTTCAATGCGGAATTCTACCAGAACTTCCAAGAAGACCTAATACCTATACTCCTTAATGTATTTCACAATAGAGAAACAGAAGAAGCACTGCCAAATTCCTTTTTTTTTTATTTTGTCTTAACATTTATTAGAATCCAAATGTATAATAAATCATAAATTCAAATGTTTTTCAAATCCTGGAGTCTTATTATCATGAAAAAGTAGCAATAAAATTAATCATTTAGCTAAATGTCATGGGATACAGGACATTATGCCTCATGCTAATGGAGAGTAATGAAACTAAGTTCTTACGTTCAACAGCTGATAAGTTATTACACATTTACTTACTAATCCAAGCCCTATTTCAGATAAACAAGTTTTCTTCTATTATTTTTGAGGCTATAAAATAATTATATCATTTCTCACTTTCCTTTCTCCAAACTTTCCCATATAACCCTCCTTGTTCTTTTACAAAGACATGGGTTCTTTTCTTGTTAATTGTTATAATATGTATATATATATATATATATATATATATATATATATATATATATGCATTCCTAAATATAATCTTAACAGCATTTATAATATTAACCTTCAGCATGCCAAATTCCTTTTATGAAGCTACAGTTACTCTGATACCAAAACCACACAAAGATTCAACCAAGAAATAGAATTATAGACCAATCTCACTCATGAACATCGATGCAAAAACCCTCAACAAAATATTGGCAAACCGAATCCAAGAACACATTAGGAAAATTATCCATTATGATCAAGTAGGCTTCATCCCAGAGATGCAGGGCTGGTTCAACATACGAAAATCTATCAATGTAATCCATCATATAAATAAACTGAAAGAAAAAAACCATATGGTCATCTCATTAGATGCTGAAAAAGCATTTGACAAAATTCAACATCCCTTTATGATAAAAGTATTGGAGAGATTAGGGATACAAGGGTCATACCTAAATATAATAAAAGCTATATACAGCAAGCCGACAGCTAACATCAAATTAAATGGAGAGAAACTCAAAGCCATCCCATTAAACTCAGGAACACGGCAAGGCTGTCCACTCTCACCATACCTCTTCAATATAGTGCTTGAAGTTCTAGCAATAGCAATAAGACAACATAAGGGGATCAAGGGGATTCGAATTGGAAAGGAAGAAGTGAAACTTTCGTTATAGGCCTTACAATTTTGAATGAGATAATGCATCAGGGAGTTTTTAACTTGAAGAAATTAATATTTTTAAAGATTTCTCTATTTTTGTTTTATGTGCATGCAGTGCTTTGTCTGTATGTATATCTGTGAACTGTGTGTGTTCCTGATCCATGGAAGCCAGAAGAGGCATCCATGAAAAACTGGAGTTACAGTTGTTAGATTCTAGGTATAAACTTAGGTCCTCTGCAAGAGCAGCAAATTCTCTTAACTACTAAATCATCCCTCCAACTCTTTTGTTGAGAATTTCACTGGAGAATAACTAATGAATATATGTTTCCCACATAATTCATTTAGTATAGATTAATCAACAATATTACCCTTCCTACAGTCCCTAATATTAATTTCAGAAGCATTCGAAAATGGAGCATAAATTAAAATAATGACTAAATGATTTTCATAGTATTAGACATTTATGGTTTTTAGGGGTTATTAATAATTTGAAAAATCAATTATTCTTTCTTAATATAATTGTATGTATGCCAATATTAACAACTCTGTTAATGCTAAAATTGAAAACTCTAGGCAAAATATTGTAATGCATATGTCTTCTTTGACTTCCAATATGCAACATTAGTTTATATTCTCATCTGTCCTTGATAATTCTTAGTTCACTGGAGATGATCATTAAACTCTACTATTATACAAGTTGCAACAGATGATATCTTTCAGAAGTAATTTCATTCTTGAGGTTAAACTTCCTTTATCAAAATTACCTATCAGTCACCTGCAACTTCTTTTATAAATATATCTCCTAGGTCATATTTTTATGTTTTGAGATATTTTCAACTTGTTGTCTATTTTTTTAGACAGGGTTTCTCTGAGCAACAGTCCTGGAACTCACATTGTATACCAGGCCTCTAACTTACAGAGAACCGCCTGCCTACCACATCTTTAATTTATCTTAATTGTTTTTGTATTGCACAAATTTAGGGGAAGCCCTTTTTTCTTCTTTGTTACTTTATTATTGACATTAAAAGATGTATTAAGGAAGTTTTTCATTTTGATAACAGTAATATCATAACACACAGTTTATTTTTTATTTCATTTTTGTAATAGAAAGTGATGACACAAATGACAGAAACGAGTTTCTTACCAGTTTCTATCAGTGCTGATGTTCTCTGGTTTCTCCCATGCTGTGGAATGGACCAAGACCACAGTTAAAACCATTTCTGTTTTTATAGCATCTGGAATTTACATAGGTATTGTTAAGACATAAAGTGTCTCATCCCCACCCAGTATCACACCAGCCATTTTTAGCACTGCCTGAGATTATCATGTGTATGCTAACAGATTCTAAACCCAGCTCAGCAAATCTAAGCTCTATTGAGGTCTGGCCTGCATACTCATCCTGTTCTCTTTAGCCACAGTTATCAATGTTATTAGTGGATAGAGTCATAGTCCTTTTCTCTAGTCACAGTTGCTGGGGATGGAGAAATGCCTTTAGTGTGTGAAGCTTTATGAAGGAACAGTCAAAAAGCTTGTTCTCAATGGGTCCTTTCTCTAGCCAACAGAATAATGACTGAAAGGCACAGGTGTGCATTGCCTTCCTTTGACTTTCTCCCTGTAGTGAGGCAGGTCACTTGGATATGTGAGGACTTGAGGCTTAAACGTTGCAACGGAGCAGAGTATACATGTTCCAGAAGATTCAGTAAGTGCCATGAATTTTGTTTTCTGAACACTGCAGAAGATACACTATTGCAATACATAAGAAGTCAAAAATCAAGGCACCAGGGGTCAATTCAGAAATTATTGAATAATTACACAGAAAAAAATAATTAACTAACGGATCTAAAACTAAATGGTCATTGGTACATTTGCTGTGATTCTGGGCATATGAAAAGGTGCAGCTTTGAAAGTATTCTTTTGATTGATGACTCAATCAGTGTGCATTTTGAAGACAAAAAAGACAAAATCCTTCTCTAAAGAGGTTAATCAAAGAAGACTGATTTGTCTCAAATTCTCTCAAATAAACATTGTAAGTAAGAGTTGTACTGTAAAATGTTGAGGACACTCTTACTTATTTAATCTATAAATTCATTCCACAATACATAGAGATCTACTATATCAAATGGTTCATCCATCAATATCAAAATCAACTGTGAACAGCAGAGTGGATAGTTAATGTAGTCATATGGATGAGGCTGATTAATTTTGCTTGTAAAATTCCAGGCGTATCTTAATTTTTAGTGATCCTCCCATTAAATAAGACATTCTAGTAGCTCAGAGTCCAAAAGTGCCAAATCCCCCCAAATCAGTTGATTATTTAAGTATAACCACTTACGGACCATGGAGATTTGGAGATTTGCTGTCAAATATGTAATTGTTGTGACACACACACACTACTATATGTGTGCGTGTGTGCTAGACCCCACAGCTCTGTTATGCAAGACATTGGATAATATAATTATTGTTTAAAGATTTACTTATTTTTATTTTGTGTATGCATATGTGCTGGCATGTATATATGTGTATATTCGCATGCAATACTTAGAGGCCCAAAGACAGTATTGGATTCATAATAACTGGAATTACAGACAGTTGTGAGCTACCATATGGATGGGGGAAACTGAACCAGGGTCCTCTGTTAGAACTGCAAGTGCTCTTAGTCACTGAGCCAGTCTCCAGGACAATGCTCCTAATTTATGGTGAACAATAGCTATTTAGATTAATAACATTATCCCTCTTGGTGGGGAAATGACATGGGCATTCTATTTGAGAAACTAGCATTTATAAACTTTTGCTGAGTAGTAAAATAATTAATCATGAATGTATGAAAGTCTGATCATTTTTTAATAGTTTACAGCTTGGAAGTAGGATTATATAGAGTCAAATATCTATTCAAATAACAAATTCATGTATAAAATTATTTATCATATAATATAGACCATAATGAATATGTGTTAGATGTTAGCAATAGATTTCTATTGGGCTCCAAACCCTTTTATCTTCAGTAAAGGATTTTTATCCTATAAATATTTTTATTAACCATCAACTCAACTTCAATCATCAATAGAAAGATTGTTAGAAGAAATTTGAGATAAATGATTTACTTTTGATTTCTGTGTGGTGTGCACTGGTCAGGATCCTTTATGAAAGTGTGGAGAGCAACATTCTGTGGCCAAGAGCTTCCCAAGCACCTCAAAATGTGAATTTCAACATATCAGGTATAATGACATGATATCACAACTGGAATGAGTTCCATGACAATATCTCTGTGTCAAAGACTATAGCATAACATAAGCTAAGCACAAGAGGCAAGCTTGTCATTTGTACCTTTGGGCCTTTAATGTACTGAATTCACATACATGAATGGGGATCAAGGGCATAACAGTGATCCAAATTCGCAGTGGATTCTGTAGACACAAAAGATTTGGGAAACCCCTGTGATGGTTAATCTATTTGGCAATTGATGAGATTTAGTATTTATCACCTCAATGGAAACAAGTTTCTGTGCATGTCTGGGAGAGATTTTCTGGGTTTCATGAATGGGGTAGATCAATCCTAAATGTGACTGACACCATTCCACGGGCTCAGGACACAGAAAGAAGAAAAACGAGCAAGTTATCTGAGTGTAAACATTGGTCATTTTCTGCTTTCTGATTATGGATTCAATGTGGCCAGCTGCTCCCTCAAGCTTCTTTTGCCCATCACGATAGACTATCACTTGCCACTGTGAGCCATACTAAACTTTTCATTCCTGAGGTTGTTTTTGTTGGGATATTTATTGCAGTAAAATGGAAGGTAACTAATAACCCACACATATTGCTTTATTAATATAACACCCAAACCTTTCTATCTGGTAACAGGAAATCTGATCTGAAAAACCACAGTGGAGAATCAAGTAGTTATTTGTCTTAAACCAATTTATAAACCTTCCTTGAAGGTATGCATCTTTTGAGGAAAGTACTCATAAATCTGCATCTAAATGTTTTTTTACCCAGTCCTTCTACTAAAATGATGGTAGATAAAATATAAAAAAATTATTAAAGGATAAAACCAGTAAAAAGGTAACTTTGTTGACTTTGTCAAGTAGATACAACCTGGGAAGAGACTCTCAATGAAAGAGTGTCTAGATCTATTTGGTCTCTGGACATATTCCTGTGATATTCTCTTAATTAAGCTAATTGTTGTGGGAAAAGCCAGTTTGCTGTTGATGGTTCCATTCCCTAGGCAGAGGCTCTTTAACTATAGAAGAGTGGAGGAATCAACCTATACAGAAGCAAACAACAATGCGTGCATTCATTTCTCTCTGCTCTTGACTAATGGATCTGATTGGTCTAGCTGTACCAAGTTCCTTCCTCAGCGTCTCCTCCCCAGTGATGAACTTCAACCTGGAATTTCAATTTTCAGTGAACCTCTTTCTGCTATAAGCCACTTTTTGTCAGTATATCTTAGCATAGCAATGGAAATAAAACTAGGATATTAACTAAAAAGTTAAAATAAATAACCACTTTTCAGAGGGTATTCCACAGTGGATTTAAAGTGATGTCAACACACATAGCTTTAAATATATCATTGTTCAAAGAAAGTCTGATCTATGTAGAAGTATCTCAAGATGAGAGAAGGAGAATGTTTTCATCCCACTGAATACCTACTGAAGACATGGTATGAGGAACTTGACAAAAGGGCATGATGGCACAGAATACCTCTGTGTATATTAATTAGTTTCTATCCTCAGTTATGCCAGTGCTGGCTTAAATGCAATCATGAAAAATGAAGCCACATTTTGGCAAGGTTGGAAGCCACACATTGAGTTCAACATGATATCCACTCACCAAGGCTGGCCTGAATCTCAGGACCACTGAGGGTTCACACTGCCTGCAGTAAAACTCAGTTCTTGTTCAACTGGCACTACAACTGAAGAGTCAGCCAGTTTTCTAAATGGAGTTTGATTGCATCAGAATATTCTTCCTCCTGAAATATGCACTCATGCTTGAAACAGATTTGAGTTCACTGCGTCCAGTGCCATGACAACAAACTCATGGAACATTCTCCATCACACAAATTCTAATCAAAGAATTCAATTTACACACAAGCACATCACTGGGCTCATAGACACATCGTTGACAGTTACACTAATCTTCCACCTCTGTGAGGAGTACAGAAGCTAATATAGGTGGATTATCTACCAACACTTTTACAGCTCCAGACAGGAGAAATATCCCTTTAAAATTAATAATCTCTTACACTAGAGAGTATACATATTTTGAAGAGGTAGTATATTGTCCTTCCATAGACAGAATACACTAATGCAGAAGACAGTAGATACTAGACATAAAGGTGATTCCAGTCATTCATATAGTCTGAGGTCTTCCAACCAGCTCACAGAACTTCTTAGTTCCCTAAGGCGAACCCTAAGGCAAATAGTTTTGGCCATAGTATTGAGAAGTCATTTATAATCTAATTATGTCTTGGATCTGCATTCCTATTATTTGGACACTAATTGAAGAAATCTTGATTAGACATCTCACTAACTGATTGTACTTATTCTAATCAACATGGCAGACCTGCTCTTAAAAGCCTCATAGCATGTCTTTGGTATGTTTAAAACCTCCCAGTGATCCTTTTGCATGCATGGAGAAAGCTTGGTCTCTTTGCCATGCTGAACAAAGCATTGTAAACACTGACAATCAATCATCTTCTGGCTTAAGTTTGTACCAATCACATCATTTCTGTGATCTGGATACAAAAGCATCCCTGATTTTCTCAGAAAGTAAAAATTCTGTTTCCTTCTCAGGATATTTGTGCCTGCTTATTCCTCTGCCCAGTGAATTCTGTACAGATAGCCACATAATCAATTGCTTATCATTTTTTGTCCAACATACAACATGTAAAAGGAGCCACAGTTGAGGTATTTCTTAGATCACATTGGTCAATGGAAATATTTGTGAGGTACTGTCTTGTTAATTGATGTAGGAAGGCCTAGCCCAGAGTAGGTGGCACATCATTGGGGCAAGTGTCCTATGCTATATAACTCCCCATTTTCCAGGTATTTCACTCTTTCCATCTCACTTCCACAAAATTTAATGAGCCTCAGCAAAAGAAAGAGTGTTAATAAAGAGGTGTCATTTAGAGTTAAGAACCCAAAGTCACTTATTCTCAGGAACTTGATATGCTGTGTGTCTCTGTTTTGATTGCTGCCTGCTTCTGAGTTATTGTATTACTTTTATAGAAAACAAAATCCAGTTCAATATTAGAACAATTACCTTTGCACTTTTACTTTTCTACTCCTCCAGGCTATGATTGAATCTACTTCAGCATTAAACGTACTTTAGCTGGAAAAAAAAAAATTCTCCAACTGATGGAAAAAGCATGGCTTTCTCCCTCTGTATGCAGGAAGTTCTGTTGTAGGAGGCTGCTTGTTCATTTCCTTGCTGCCTGACTCCTAAAATAAGCACACAGAAATCGTATCAATTAAATCACTGCTTGGCCAATCACTGTAGCATATTCCCAGCAATCTCTTACATATTAAATTAACACATTTATATTATTTTATATTTTACCGCGGGACTTGTGGCCTACCGGCAAGATTCCAACTGGTGGCTTGTATCTTTCCCTTCTAGCGCCTCTATGGCATCTCACTGGCTCTGCCTTCTTTCTCCTAGCATTCAGTTTAGTTTTTCCTGCCTAGCTCTACTCTGCCCCATCACAGCCCAATGCAGATTCTTTATTCATTAACCAATAAAAGCAACACATATACAGAACGACTTCCCACATCAAAGTTTTTATGCTCCAGCAGTTTTTTTTTCAGTTCATCTCATTCTTATTCCCTGGGCGAAGGTCATAGAAAACATTGTATAGCTTCAGTATATATCTGCAGTATATATGACCAGTTTTCACTGTGAGTGGTTATTAAAATCAAAGGTAATGTGGGAAAAAATGTTAACAAGCCAACATAGCCATTAATCTTCACTTAACTAGGGACCGTTGACCTTAAAGATAAATATTAATTATGGAGAATGCAGAGCAAGCATCACCAGGAAAGAATGGATTGGAACACGGTCAGTCGCTGAAATGACAGAGGGCAGAGATGTTTGTCAGCAAGTCTTTTCTGGAAAAAACTCAGTCTCGTGTCTGTCATTTTAATTTTTAGGAAGTTGTTTAAAACATTTTTAATATACTGGAAGAGGAAAGTAGCTTTTTTCTAATCATGTTCATAAAATAGTTAAAATTCCTATTATATGCAACTGTGTTTTCCTTCCATGTCACTCACTTAAATGCTCAGTAGTCCTCTTCTCCAAGATGTGCCAATTTGAATCTCTGTGCTTCATTCTCTGGTTCTCACCTGTAGTGATGGACACATTGTCCTGACTGCCCTTCACATTCTAATGCAAGATTCAAGACAATCTGACTAGTTATTCATTCTTATATTCACCACTGTGATTACTATGATTACTTCCTGAGGACTTCCTAATGGGAAAATTTTCTCCCTCCTACTGGCACACAGCACTCTAAGAGCACATCCCTAAGAGCTTTCTACCCCTCTTCTCAGTACCTCAGTGTGGATTCAGCTGTGGACTAAGTCGGCTCTCTACTCTTTAGAGCAGCATGCAACCATACCCCGAGGGTACCTCCCCTTTCCATACTATGCAAAAGCTTACAGCATAAAACTACTTTCCAACTTCTAGATCCTACTATGAAATAGACCCTCTTCACAGGATCTGGGGGTCCCATTACTGGAGTCCCAGAACTTGGGAGGCTAAAGAAGAATTGTCACGTGCTTGAGATCAGAGCCTGGGCTACAGTGTGAAACTTTTACCTATAAATTGCTGCCTAAGCCATTCAGATGCAATAGTCAATATTTTGCAAGTTCTCATTATATATTAAAATCTAACAATTAATAATAATAATAATAAATTATCGATGACATTTTGAAAAATAATAAAGGAAAACAGGAAATACATGGGTTATCATAAGCTTTCATGACTGGTATTTTCTCAACATACTATAAATTCAACTAACTAGAGTATATCCAGGTCCAAATGTTAGAACTAACTTGATTTCTAGTACACATGAGAGAATCAACATGTACTTAAATGTTGAAATTTCTGAGCTTTATTTTCAAAGGTCTCTGTACTTGTATAGATGAGTGGTCCTCACTTTGCTGTGTCTGGGATTCAAAAAACAAATCCCTAGGGAGACACTTTCAGGAGTAGAGTTCACTTCGTTATCTTTACTGATGCCTACCTCTTGCAGACTCTCACTGATATAAATAGCAAATATAAAAGCAAGAGAGACAAGAGAAGAGGATCATCCATGGACACGAATGTGTCTGAATTTCTGCACATTAACGTAAGCAACAGCAAGAGAGTAAAGCAAGAATTACTGAATTATACAAATCTACCTCTTTATAAAAAAGGCTTCAATAATTTCTTCTGCTCATGGTTACATGGCAATATAAATTTGATGACAGAGATAGAATCTTATTCAGTACTGGGGCTATGCTCTTATTAAATACAAAGGAACTGCTGACATGATTGTCTCTAAGACCAAAAGTTCCATCAGTAAAGGAGCTCTTGAATTTCTTTTATTTTTATTTTTTGACACAGGATTTTTCTGTGTAGCTCTTGCTGGCCTCAAACTCAGAGATCTGCCTCGCTCTGCTCCTGAGTGCTAAACTTAAATGAGTGCACCACCATTGCTGGGTGACTTGAATTTTCATATTTAAGAGTCTAGTTAATACAAGTAAAATCTATACTAGAAGAGAACTCACAGACTAAAGAATTCTTCTACTGTATGTCAAACACAGTCACCTGTTCAACAAAATCTACACTCATGCTTAATTTACAGAGATGTTGCTGTCAAATGACTGTAAAGCCAATAAATTCATTTCCTTGATTTTTTATTCCCTTCTAATCATGTGGACTCAGAAAACTCATATTCTCAAATGAAATTTGATAAAAACGGATATATCTCAACATATATTCAAATTTCTCTTTTATTTTCATTCATATGTGATATGTACATGAGAGTCCAAGGCCAGAAGTCAGCTTCAGGTGTTGTTTATCATGAAAATACTTGCCCCCTTTTTAAGATAGGGTCTTTAATTGGACTGGTGATAACAAAATAGGCTTGGTTTTTCTGGCTAGTGAACCCTAAGCATGAATCTGTCTCCATATCCTTAGATGTAGAATTATGGATTTCTATTTGCTTATCCCACTTACAGGTTTGTTTCTGTTGCTGTGATTAAACACAGATCAAAAGCAACTTGAGGAGGAAAGGATTTTCTGTGTTGCTTTTTAAAAAAAAGTATAGACTGTAGTTTATCATTTTAAAAAAGTCAAAACAAGAACTCAGGGTAGGAGTTTGAAGTAGAAGCCAACAGTGGAACACTATTCACTAGCTGTTTGGGTTCTGCTACTTCTCTTATGCAGCCTAGAGCCACCTAACTAGGTATGACATTTCTCAAGGTGGTATGGGTACTTCTAAATCAAATAGCAACCAAGAAGATGGACCACAGATATGCCACAGGCCAATCTGATAAAAGCTGTTCCTTATTGAGGTCCCTTATAACCAGGTATGTCTAAATTTGTGACAAGTAGTCAATAAAAACTATCAAATATTACGAGTGTTTATCATTGCACCCAGCTTTTTTTATGCTGACTTTGTATATTTAAATGTGGTCCTTCTGCTTGTATAGCAAGTACTCTTTCAATGGAGTCAACTCCCAACCTTTATTCATTTTAACCAAATAGTTGCCAAACAAAATTTTCATCTATTTATTGTTTACATATTAGGAAACATGTTTACATAATAAAATTAATTGCTTTATCAAATTAAAATGTGTTACCTCATATAACTGTTTTTATAATTGTAGTTTAATCTATTCTCTTAACATTAGTCAGGCATCTAGTATTCACAGAACATCTGTTGTGGGATAATGTTTTTGTACACTGTGAAGATGTGTCTCTGCTAAGGCACCTTCTGATTGGTTTAATAAGGAGCTGATCAGTCAATACCTAAGATGTAAGAAGGCTTTTTATCATGGTTTGGAATCTGCTATATAAAAAATCTGGTTTAACAAGTTGGTGCCCAATTTGGAGCTCAAACCCACAACCATAGGTTTAAGAGTACACACTCTATGTGCAGAAAGCCAGGTCTAGACCAAAAAAAAAATGCTCAAAACAAGTACAGTATGCTTAAAAGTGTGCTTTGGTGCTGAAGAAAGTAAAGAAAATGGGTAAGGTCAGTCATAGAAAAATAAATATTTTAGTAAAGTAAAATCTTTAAAGAAAGATTAAATTAACATAAAAAGAAAAAGCCATGTAAGGAATTTATTAACTTGAATTTTTAAATACTAATGAGAAAAAACCAAGCATTCATGAAAGACATTGAAGTGTGGGAAAAAAACTGCTGAATTAAACCATCAAATATATTTTAATAATGTCTAAACTCCAGAATGGAAGTTATGAAATGTGTTGTATTGGGGGATAGATTATGTTGTTGTTTCCACTGGGAATCAAAAGGTATGGGTTCCTTCAAATTTAATAAGGATCATATTTGACAGGGGAGACTTCCTGAAAACCTGGACTGCAGACATAAAAGAAGAGACCAAGAAAATTTACAAGACAGGTGATATATATGCTGATCCCTCTACATAAGAACAGCTCTGAGACTGGGTGAGACATAAGTCCTTATTATTATTATTATTCCATCCTTTTATAAGGTATGGATAGAGATTTATATTACAAGTTTGGCTATGCAGTTAAAATGAAATTATAAAGTTGACATATGTCTTATATCTGCTCAAACATAGAACAGAGAATCATCCTCAGCTATCTTGTGCACATTGCACATTCCATAATTGTTTTAATTCAGATATGTATGTGACATTTAACCAACACACTGCCCTCATTTCCTCTCTATCTAGCCTATTGGTAACCACAGTGTCTCTCTCTCTGTCCCCCCCTCCCTCCCTCCCTCTCTCTCTGTCCCTCCATCCCTCCCTTCCTCCCTCCATCCCTCCCTCCCTCTCTCCATCTACTGCATGTACTTAAGATGAGCAGTGTCTTGTTTTGTACTTTATGAGCAATTACCAGATTTTATGAGCAATTACCAGATCATTTTCATAATTATCAAGAATTCGCTTTTCTCATTTTTTTCAATGCTCATCTTTTTTTGTTAACAATAGTCACACAACAAAGATGAGGTGATACTTCACTGGGGTTTCAATTTTCATTTACCTGATTTAAAGATATGTAGTTTTTCATATATATATATATATATATATATATATATATATATATATATATATATATAATTTTGGGTCACAGTCTGAAAATAGCTACTCAGATTATTTGGCCCAATTGAAATCAAACTGTTTTTTTCCTCTTCGGTAGTTGTGTTCCAATATGACATGTTTGCAGCAAGCTCTTTATCATTGAGATGTGAAGACAGCCCAGTTTGGCTATTTTGGAAATGTGTATATGAACCAAAACCATTTTTGTGCTCTGAAAAATTACCAGGAAACCATTGAGTTATGTCCTCATCCTTATATTTACATCTACTGTAAAGATAATGTAAATCTAAGCATTATCCCGTGATTACTAAGAAGATAATGTAGATCTGAGCATGTATGCCATGACTACTGAGAAGATAATGTAAATCTAAGCATGTATCCCATGACTACTGAGAAGATAATGTTAAGTATGCATCCTTGGTCTTAAACTTGCTGTTTCCTTTTCTTAAGTAGACAGTAGCATAACTATACTAAATCTTGGCAACAAGATCAGCAAGATTCTTTGATAAACTATTTTCCCCATCATTCCTTGTACTGGCCCCATTTTTGGCTTGGATCTATCTGAGTGCAGTTGGTTGTTGAAATACTTATTCTTGCATCTAAGGTGTCCTAGGCTCTGTGAATTTTTCTGTAACATCTTTCTGCCTTATTCTTAGCTGAATGATTTTGAAAAAAAAATGAGGCTTCCTGTGCTCCGGTTTCCTCATCCGTAAAATGAGAGTTATAATAAAGCATGTTTAACAGTTCCATTATCAGTCATGTAAGATAATTCTTGGCAAAACACTAAACAAATGTTAGTTATTTTTAGCATGTCAGACTATCATTGCACATCCTGTTTTGCTACCATATACAATCGCTGAACTATTGTCAATAAATTACCTACAGCATTTCAATACAGCTCAGCAGATTCACCTGAATAGTTTTCAAATTACAAAATGCGCTGAATGTTCAAAAGGGAGAAAACAAAAATACTGAATCACACAGAGACTCACTGAAGTTTAGATAAAAATGTGGATTAAAGGAAAATAAGTTGCTTAAATTATATATCTCTGGCCTGTATTGTCTAATGCCTTCATTTCTAGGGTGTAATTATGACAAATTACAATGTTTTCTATACCATAGGCACAGTTTCTGAATTTTGAAATATGATAGAAATAGGCATCATGGATTTATTTAAGCAACTGTTGAATGTAATCATAATATAGCAAGAACATGTGTACATATATGTGTGTGTTTATGTGTATGAATGTGTGTGCATGCAAGCATGTGTGTATGTGTTTGTGTGCGTGCATGTGTGTGCATGCCTCTGTGTGTGTGTGTATGTGTGTGTTGGGGAAGGTGTCTCATGTGTGTTGAAACCATAGCACAAACCAGAATCTGGGAGGGATCAGCAAAGAGTCGGCGAAATAAGAGATTAGAGGAAAATCATCTGCTGTGTATTCCCTACTGTTCTTCCACAATACTGTCCTTGCTTCCCATGTGCTCAGTTAGAGCAAATGGCAAGAAACAATAGAGCATGGCACCTAAACCAGGCAATTTATTTGGGAAAAAAAGATGAGGTCAAATTTAGAGGGCAAGAGCTATCTGCCAACTACTAAGTGTCCTGTCTTCCCATATTTTCTTTCTTGGAGCATGGGTGAAAGTGAAGGTTCACCTCTTGGCTTGGGCTGGAATGGAGACAGATGAAAGGATTGTGGTTATATTGATCTCCAGTTAAGGTCAGATGTGACTCTCTACCATGATAGAAGCTTGTCCAAACAATGTCCAATAGCAACCCACAGAAGACAACAGGCTTCAAGATACTTCCAAAAGAGAAACAAAGAAAACAGGCTGCTTAAGTTTTACATGAATATGAAACTTTTCTTCCTTTTGCAAAAAATCATTGCAATCCATGTTCATTGGTCTCTGCAGCTTTGCAATCTGTTTTTACCCTTTATGTCTTTAAAGGCTTCCTTCAACATTCCTTGAAGGTGAGTGCCAATTTGTTCCTATGCCTGGGGGAAATGAGATGTGGAAACAGAGCTATTAAAATATTAAAACACCATTATTATATTCCTACCTGAGTGATGAAACAATTGAGAAGTAAGGTTAAAAGCAATTTGGCTCTTCTTTTTTTTTTTAAAGAAATGACAATGTCCAACTTTGTACCCTTTGTCCACGCGTTTCTGTGCTGATACACATGGATTATGTTAGAAATGCATTCACTTGTTAATACTTTCTTTTGATTAATTTACATAATAATTATAGGCTGAGCTTTACGGTAATCTTGAACTTTATGTCTTTGTTCTATATTACTCTAAATATCATGTAGAGAAGCATCATTCAGGAAAGAGGGAACAGCGGTGCCATTGGTGCCACAAGGATTTTGTGTCAGGAAAAACATATATATTATGTTATCCCAAGACTAGCACCTCTTGTTTTACTGAATAGCAATGAATAACCGTTTTAATTTCTGAAAGAAAAATAACTTTGACTGTCTAGATCAGGTCCAGTGGTTAACAAGTGTGAAGAGATTTGAGAAATGGCTTGGTTTTTAAGAGAATTTGCTGCTCTTTTAGAGAACTATGTGCCCACATGGCTGCTCACAAATGTCTGTAACTCCATTTTGGGGGATCTGATGCCTTTTCTGGCTTCTGCAGGCACTGCATTCACAGGGTACTTAAGACACATACCAAGTACTCACACACTTAAAACAAAATAAAAAATAAATAAGAGGTGAAATCACAGCCAAGAGGTGCTCAATTCTCCACAACAAATCTCTATATTTAGAAAAATAAAATTTCGGAAAAGATTGTGCTGTTGGGAGAGCTTTTAAGTTGTCGAGATGATATAAATACAAAAGTACAAAGATGGTCTCTACTTCAATAATTGTCAGTCTTTGGTCATTACTGAAATAGTACATGTGATATTTGTACTGTGGAATATTTCTCAACGTGTGCAGCAAAAGAGGTGGCTGGCTATGTAGCTGGACATGCACCATGTAGAGCCTCATTGTCTGTTACCACAAATATGCATTGAAATCTTAATTTTACCCAGTGTGAGGATATTCAGACATGAAGTCTTTAGGAGATGCATAGGATACTAGGGTGTGATGAGTGCACTTGAATGTGAATGCAGAAACCTGAAGTCTTCCTTTTCACTCAGTGAACTTGGACAGAATGACATCATCCATGAGCTACAAAGTGGGGCTTTACCATAAGCTAAACTTCCAGTATTGGGAAAGTAATTTAGTTGTCTGCAGCTATAGAACTTACAGTACATTATGGTAGCTTTATTGACTAGGACACATGACTAAATAACAGTATTGCAGGGGTCAGAGGAAGTGGAGGATAGGACTATAGTTACAACTGTACTTCACTCTTCAGTAATGTTTCTCTCCCCTCATATTTTACACAGATCACTGTTATATTCTATCAAATAACTGACACTCACCTGATTAAATTACTACTTATACATGTTTCCCAATTTAAAAATCAACCCTGATGCCTTACAAAGAAATAAACTTAGAATTCATAGGACAGTAGGATCCATTGAGCTCACAGAGTCCCAAGAGCTGCAGTTAGATGGGAGAATAGAAAACAAATGAGGGAAAAGTACAAAATTAACACCTAAAGGAGAAAACAGAGCGAGGAGAAGGGCTGAGTCTACTTGAGCCTCACTTGACCAAAGGATCATGCCCAGAAAAGCACAAAGTTATAGGAACTGATAAAGGTGAGTACTATGTAAACAACCCACACAATGTCACTTTGGACCTTCCGAGTTCCCAGATAACTTTCCATTAAATGTTCTTTCTTCCAGTAACTCTCCCATGGCTCTGTGAATTTCATTGTGCAAAAGAAAAAAAGTAGACGCTCCTGTGCCTGCCCTTTAAACTGCTTTTGTTTAGCTTGTTTTTTGTTTAACAAAGTATTTAATAATTTCAAGAAATTTCTTTATGGGAAGTTGTCAGATCTTATCATGTTATAAAATATTTTATAATTCCTTTGTCAGAGGAGCTACTCTTAGAATTAAATAAGATTCAGTGGCTTGGAGCACTTGATGCTCTTACAGTGGACCTCAGTTCCGTCTCCAGGAACCACCTGATAGTTTATAGTAGTCTGTAATTCTAGTTTAGGGAATCCAACACCTTGTTGTGGATTCCATGGCAATCAGACATAGAAAAGGTATGTTTAAACACATGTTTGCAAGCACTCATACACATAAACTAAAAATAAACAGAAGCTGAGTGGTGGTGATCCATGCCTTTAATCCCAGCACTCATGAGGCAGAGACAGGCAGATCTCTGTAAGTTCGAGGCCAGCCTGACCTACAGTACATCTAGGGCTGTTACACAGAGAAACCCTGTCTCGAAAAACCAAAATAGATAGATAGATAGATAGATAGATAGATAGATAGATAGATAGATAGATAGATAGACAGATAAGTAGGTAGGTAGGTAGATAGATAGATGATAGATAGATGATAGATAGATAGATAGATAGATAGATAGATAGATAGATAGATGATAGATAGATAGATAGATGATAGATAGATAGATAGATAGATAGATAGATAGATAGATAGATAGATAGATAGATAGATAGATATAATATCATTTGTTTTTAAGATTACATACACACATGTATCAATATACTTACATACTAGTTTATATCTAAGACTTATTCTCTTATCCTACATTAAACATGGTACTCTTATGCTTTTTTGCTTTTTTTCTGGCAGGATATTTATGCAACTGAAGTTGACCATGATCTCCTGATCCTCTTACCTCTAACAACCAAGTGCTGGAATTGCAGGTGTATGCCACCACACCTGGCTAAGGTACCTTCTGTGCTTTGCTTCTGCGTATTTTGTCATTATTTTCTCACAATGTGAACTCTTCTGGAAAACAGTATTTGCAGCTTCTATGAAGTATATCATCATGCAGATTCACCACTGTCAAGTTGGCGGCTGCCACAGTGCTACACAAGGCCATTTGTTCCTGAGGTCATGTATCTCTACTCTGTAATTTAGATCTGCATGGACCTTTCTCTAATATATAATTTTCTCTCTAATTAGGATGAGTTGTTTTCCAATTTTACATTTACAAAGGGAACAGAGTAGTCTGACTCCAGGCCAAGATCCAATATGGGTTTCTAGACCTGATCATAGCAATTATAAGCCTTTGCCAGGCAGACCTCATAGACAACAATTCCTCCCTTCCACACACTGGCCGTGGTGAACAATCTAGGGTCTACATTCTGGGCAGTGATATGTTCAGAAGAGAACTGAAATCAAGGACTAAGCTATCATGGTCTGTATTGTTCATGGGCTAAACTGCATTCTTAGCCCAGGTAAACTCTCCCAGACCTGCTCATCAGAGACCTTGATTTCAGAGTCCTCTAACTGAGTGAGTACTTTTTCCATTTTTTGTCCCCTTCCTGTTCCAGCTCTCTAACCAAGCATCCTGAACTCATAAAAAGAAATGGGCCTTTTATTTTGTTTCCCTGGTAATCAAAACAATGACCACTTGAAAATGGTCAAGTCTGTCTCTGCAAGGAATGCAACTATACAACATCTGTCAGAAGTCAGAAAATTGTATATACCTTTAGAACTGACAAATTCCTTATTCTCATAATGTTTAAAGACTTTGTGCAAACAAGAAATGATGGTGAGCATAAATCTGCTTGATTCGCAGCACGCCAGTCTTTTTGGTGCTATCTCAGAAATATGTCTTTGCCCGTAAGGAGTCAGGATTTCCAGGGGAAGCACAAGTAAATTCTTGACTTTTGTTCCTTACACTCTGTTCCCTCTTTTGGTTGGGAATGATTGTCAGAAGAACTTCCTCCCTCACAAGAAATAAGGCATGTTTAAACTCCTCAAGTTACATTGGAATGTCCGATCCTATGTAAAGAGGCCTGCAGGCAGATGTCAGAAAAATATTTACCTCCTGGTCTCCATGGTTTGTCATGGTCAGTTGTTTACCTAGTGGGAACTAAAATACCAACAAGAACAAATATACATAGAATGGTCCACGTTGGATCTGACAATGTTCATAGTCACATTGTTGTTGCACAGAGTCTATTTTTCTATGCCCTTATGTAATGAGCCTCTTTATTAAATGTTTTATAGTCATCAGAAAATGCATATAATATTTTCACTTGTCTTATAAATATCAAGTAAGTTGAATCTAATAATTAAAATTGTTACAAGTACTTGAACTGGAAATTACTAATAAATGGGATACTTGCAAAACTAAAAAAAAGAACATGTAACTTCATGAAGCAAGAGAAAAGTATGTGTATATCTAGCTACCTACATAGATGTGTGTGTGTGTGTGATTCTGCACTTCATATAGAATATACTCATGAAAACCAAAACAAAGAGACTGAGAAAACAACCCAGTCACTAAGGTACTTGCATTATATGCACTCGATATCCCAGTACTAAGGAGGCAGAGGAGGTCAGAACCATGGGGTTCTCTGGACTGATAGCCTAGGCTACTTGCTGAGTTCCCAGTCAATTAGAAACCCTATGCCATAAAACAAGATGGGAAGCATCTAAGAAATAACAACCAAGGTTGTCCTCTATATGAACCTGCACATAATGACAACACACACACACTCACACACATACATACACACACACACCTGTGTATACATATACAGGAACACACACACACACACAGAGCAAAGCAAAAATTATCTGCATGCTTTTTGAAAGGTAGGAGAATTAAATAGCAACAAGATGCATTAATTATGGGCAGGCTTGTTTACATGTTCTCTGTGCTAACAAATGTTCTTCTGTGCATCGTACCTTTATGCTTGGTCCTTCCATTTCGGAGATTTATATTTGATGAAGTCTCAGAAAAAAAATGACATGGAAAATGATTTTTACAAATATTGCTGACGAGAGATCACTAGAGCTACATAAATTAGTTACTTTCCCCGTATTTCATTAATTAATTGAATATGTTTCTTTGCTTGTCAGAGGCAGATAGAGCATGTCTTATTTAAGCATGAGTTAGACATTTTAGATTCTTGCTTGTCTGTTCTTCAGTTAAGCATTGAGAGCAGGACTAGCTGTATATTCAGCTAGCTTCTAGTGGTCACCTAACAATGGGAGAGAGGGAAAAAGAAAGTATCTCTTTATAACGGCCTGAAAATAAGGCCAGTGGCACAAAGCCAGACATTTAAGAAAATAGCTAGAATATAATTAAGGCCACTGCACTTTGAAGTTTCTGAAGAGGAGTAGCCCATGCCATACTAAATGGTGACAAAATCAACATTATAATTTATTATTAAAATATAAAGATTTATTTTTACTTATATATGTTTATGTGTGGGTGGGTATATGCATGTTCATTTTAATTATGTTAGCCATTAGACTGGAGAGATTGGTCAGTGGTTAAAACGCTTGCTGCTATTTCAAAGAAGCAGAATGGTACCCAGCACCCATGTGTAGAGAGAGGTTCAGAGACGCCTGTAACTCCATATTCAGGATTCAAAGCCCTCATCTGTACACACCTGTAAACACATGGCAAACACTTAGAGATGCATCTACACATACAATTAAAAAATAATAAATAATTGCGCATTATAGCAGGCAGCATGAAATCACCTTATACCATGGCATATATTTCATTATTTTAACATTTGATGTTATTTTGCTCTCTTCTAAATAGACAAGTCATTATTTGTTGGGAAAATAACAGACTTTCAAAATAAAGTCAAGTAATTCACATCCAGAATTTTAAATAAAGTATTTAAACATTTTGTTGGAAATTAATATGTAGCTGTAATCTATTTCTAAAATGTATGTGATTTTTTTAAACCCCATGTACAGACAATAAATGTTAAGACCATAATACAATGTTAAACAGTAGTGACATTCTGAGACTAATTCACCAAGGAATTTCAACAAAGGGCAATCAAATTGGTTAGAATCAGCAATACACATCTACAAAACTGCTGAGGGCATCAGAAATACCACAATGTCTCAATAAAGTAGTTAAGAGAATGTATAAAGAGTAACATAGCCAGTGATGGTGGCATATGCCTTTAATCCCAGCACTTGGGATTCAGAGGCAGGTGGATTTTAGTGAGCTTGAGGCCAACCTGTTCTACAAAGCAAGTCCCAGGACAGCCAGGGCTGTTATACAGTGAAACTCTGTCTTGAAAAACCAAGGAGGTAGAGAGAGAAAGATAGAGACATGTGTGACGCTTATAATTACTATACTTAATAGTTTTATATCAGCTTCACACAAGATAGAATCATCCAAGAGAAAGAAGCCCCCAATTGCGAAAATGCCTCCATAAGATCATATAACTCCACAGGGCATTTTCTTAATTAGTGGTTTATGTGGGAGGGTACAACACATTGTGGAGTAGGCCATGCCTGGGCAGGTAGTCTTGGGTGCTGTAAGAAAGCAGGGTGAACAAGCAATGAGAAGCAAGTCAGAAAGCTGTAACTCTTCGTGGCCTCTGCAGCAGCTCCTGCCACCCAGGTTCCTGAGCTGTGTGAGTTCCTGGCCTGACTTTCTTCAATGACAAACATTAATATGGAAGCATAACCTAAATAAACCTTTTCCTCCCATGTTTTGGGTCATGGTGTTTTATCATAGCAATAATAACCCTAAGGCAGTAATAATAGTGATTTAGTTAATCTGTTATTGATCCCCTGTGGATGTAGTTAACATAAGAATAAATAATAGCATAGATATTTTTGTTTTAAAGTATTTTAATTGAAATAGAATTCTATCACTCTCTACCTGTGTTTTCTACCTTTAACCCTTCCCATGTCGCCTTCTCTCAAGTTGATAGCTTCTTTTACTTGATTATTATTATCACATATATATACATATATATATATATATATAGATATAGATATTCATGCACATATCTTGCTGAGTCCACTTTTATGGTTTGTGTGTTTTTGTGTGTATGGGGCTTCAGGCCAGCCTCGGCATTCAACAACCAATGATGGGCTCAACCCGAAGAGATACATTTCTTTTCTCTCAGCAGTCACTGGATGTTTTAATTTCTACTTTAAAGTGAAAACTGAGACTGTCCTCAACTGTGTGGGCACAGGCACATGGGAATTATACCTTCTCTCTTAGTGCAAATTTACTTTCTATTTTATCTCTTCCTAGGTTTATACATCAATTTGTGAAAATTTTTGAAAACCTTAGATTATAATAAATTATTCTGAGACTTCCTATTTGGCCTTTAAAATGTTTTTCTTACAGCGCTTATCATTAAAATTCTGCCTCCTAACACTCATTTGCTTTCTGAGTCTTTCAAAAGGCAACAGCATCACACTTGTTAAAATCATAATCATTAAAAGTCTGTGTACTCCAATGAGTTAAAAGCAATAAAAATATGTTGCTATTTCATTTTTATTATCAAAGTTACTAAAATTGGAATTGAGAGGCATAATAATTATTGAAAGAGGTGTCACTTCTGTATGGATGAAATTTTTCTTCCAAAAGCATTGCTCTGAGATGAAATTATTCTAAACTATGCAAAAATATGTCACCTAGAATCTTCCATATTTCATTCTTTTTATTACTTTTATTCATTTCTAAAATGAAGATCAGCCTGTGTTTTATTTTTATGATGCTTTAGCTTATCAAGCATCAAATAAATTCCAAATGTTTACTAATAATATTAATATGGACCTTTTACAGATGGGGACAATTTAGATTGCATATTCCAGTAAAGCTATCAGTCACTTTTATACTACAGAAAAATAATCTTCCTGGTATCTGGGCTGCAAGTGAACTTGCTTTTAAATCATTTTCATTTATTTTACTCTCCCCTTCCGTTGAAATGCATTTTATATCAGCAGCAAATAAATAGTAATGATTTGTGCTTTTGCTGTGTATGCAAATATTATCTGTGACACAGGGAAGAAAGGAAGCTAATGATACATCAAGAATAGCCAGAGCCATAAAGGCTTACCATGGTCTTTTTAATCTAGCAATACACCAAGAAATCATTGGAAGAGTAAAGGTTAGCTCAAAAGGTGTTGGAAGAGAAATTTGAGTATCAATGCAGGAAAACATTTACTATTCAGGATGGAAAAGAGAAAAGGCAAAGTAATTATTGAGTGTTTATTGTGTTTTTACGCTCTCAATCCTAGTACGGAATGAAGGAAAGACGTCTACAGAAAGAGGTGTCATTTCAAAGACAACAAGAAGCCAGGATAATATACAAAATATCATTCCAGAACATACAAAAAACAGAAAATTCAAAATCAGAGAATTGAAATGGAAGAAAGAGAAAATATTGATATACCAATTTTCTTTTCTTTTGTGGTAAAAAAGTCCACATTGGAATCATTGGCTATGTTGAGATTAATTGGAAGCATGGGAAACTTTGGTACAAAGTTTAGACAACCTGGCTAAAGTCTTTGCGGCATCCCAGGATCCCTCACTTTAGAGAAATTCTCAAGTAAATATTCTTTCCAAAATATTGTCAGTCTGAAGTTCAGCAATATGTCTGTGTTTTACATCAAGTTCATATTCCTCTAACAAATGTATATAAACATTAATAGGTTTAACAAAAATATGAGAAAATGATAAAATGTTTTGCCTATCTGCTCATCTATTAATATTATCTTTGTATTAGTACAGTAAGAGATACATCAGTATTATTGTTAGACATATTAATAAACTCTTGATATGGTTTGTGTTTCTCCTTTATTTTTATTGATGTGAGGTGTGTACAAATGTGTGGGTGTTTGTGGATGCTCGGGTGCATGATTGTGGTATGTGCATGCACATGAAGGCCAGAGGATAACATCTGGTACAAATGCTTCATAAAATTTTGGAGACATGAAACTTGTTAACTAAACATAACTGATGACTGTCCAGAGAGTCTCATGGTCTCTCCTGTCTCTGGCTCACCAGCCTGAGCTAAAGCATCAGCTTTCTCCATGTCCAACTCCTTTACTTGGGTTAGAGGATCAAACTCAGCTTCTCTTCCTTGACTGAACTATCTCTCCAGTCCTTTCTCTTCACATTAATAATTAATATTTTTATCATCTGTCCACTGGCAAGCTTTATAGCATTGATATGAACAAGTTAAGACAAGGCAGCTTAAATGGAGAAAGGCATGTTTCTTTCATATTCTCAGAGATTTCGACCTAAGGTTTTATATCCATGTTGCCCTGAGAGGATGGCATCGCAGTGCATCGCAGAGGGAAAACAAGTGGAGAAGGATGTTTGTTTCATAGTACTCAAGAAGCAAAGAGAGAAGAAAAGGCAGAAGTCCCCTCATCCCATGAAACAGTGTGGCCAATGTCCTGACATTCTTCCTCAAGGCTCTGCCTCCTGAAGGTTTCATCACATCCAAGAACACGCTAGACTGGTTACTCAGCCTTTGACAATGGGAATCTGAGAATGTTTATCTTTCAAGACACAAGAAGTAGAAATCGTTACCTTATTGACTTACATTTATTATTATTTTTATTTATTTATTTATTTATTATTATTCAAGTTTTATTGAATCCCTCCATGGAAATCACTAAATAATTACACTAAAGTGTACCTATTTATAATGAAAATTATCTTAGCTCTCCTATGAGTTGATACTCTTGACATCTTGAAGAAGTTAATTTAACACTAAGAAACCCAAGTGTGGAAAATGTATAAAGTTTCTTACAATTTTCACCATTTCTTTAAGAAAAAAAATTACAAAATTAGAAAAATTGGTTAAAAATATCTGGAACTGTAGGAAACAACTTAAATAAAAAAAAAAAATATAGCTGCCAGAGGAAGGGGGACATAATGAATCATCTAATGCTATTTTCTACACTTCCTTTTCAACAGAAGCAAACAACAGTAGTATTTTCTTTTGAGTTTTAGAAAATAAACATGGGGCTGGAAAAAATGGCTCAGATTAAGAGTAAGGGCTGCTCTCTCAGAGGGTCCAAGTTCAGTTCCTAGGACCCAAATATGGAGACTCAGAACCTGTCAACTTTTGACTCCAGCTCCAGGGGATTTAATGCCATCTCCTGATCTCTGGTTGTGCATTCACAATATAAGACATGCACACACACACACGGGGGGGGGGGAGATACAAATCCTTTAAAAAATAAATAAGCCTAATGATTCTAAGCTCCCCTGAATTAATTACACGACAATATTCTAGCAACATATGCTCCTGTTAGCTCTTAGACTCTGTTGCTTGAATAACATGGTCATGATATTATCAGTGATTAATGTTATTGGGAATTAAATATAATAATAAAACTACTCTGTTGGTGTGTTTTCAGTGTGCCTGGATCCTTTCCTTAGATATAATGAGACCATCCTGCACATTCAGCCTCCAGCAACAAATGGGAAAAAAGATCCCTGACTGGTCAGCTGAGTGTTTGAAAGGCTCCTAAATTTTAGAGCAGAGATTTTTGTTACTGAATCCGTCTATCTGCTGCTGTAACTTCATGTAATTATGTGGGCATTTCAGACTATTGGAAAGTTGCAGTCTGCTAAGCTAGAAAGTGAGTTTCCAAGGTTGTAATGACTATTAAAGGGATAAGCATCAAACGAGTGTAAACAGCAGCTAACAGCCTTTAATAACTGGAGGAGTAAGCATCCCAGCATTTACAAGCCATGAAAAGAGATTGGGAAGAAGTATATGACTGAAAGACTTAAAAGTAGCAGAGTAAGCTGAAGAGATTAATCGGTGGTTATGAGCAATTGATGCTTCTTCAGAGGACCTGAGTTCAGTTCTAGTGTCCACTTGGCAGCTCATAATCACCTATAATTTCTGTGGCAGGGCTTCAGATACCCTCTCTGTCATCTGGGAGCACAACACTTGCATGGTACACACATATGCATGCAGCCATACACATAAAATTAATCTATAAAAAACATATTAAAAGAGAGTTTCCTTGGAAAATTGAAAACTTTAAGTATTATAATAGGATACAATCAGAAAATTGAATAAGCAAATCAGGATTTTTAGTGACTCAATAAAGAGTATTAAATGCCCAAATAATTCTGTGGCAAACACTTCCATCTTACATTACTTTTCTGATTTAGGAAATTTTTCTTGCTGCCAAGTTTAGAGTTTCTCGAGGGTGCTGACTAACAGACTGAAGCCTGAAGAGTAGAGTGGAAAGGGATTACCTAAAGACCAAATAGAAACTATATCCTGAATGCTTGACTTGTGGATGCTGGACCAACCTACTAGGATCGCTTCTACCTTCTACCATTGCATCCTAGGGACCAAACTTAGCTTATCAGGCTCAACTACAAGCACCTTTATACAGTTAGCCTGGGATCTCAAAATTAAGCCTCATTACCCTTGTTTCTTTGTATTAAAAATTGCAAATGTCAGGCAAATATTTGAGAATTGAAATTTTTAATATATTTTATATATCTGTCTTTATTATAAAGCATCACTAAAGCAGTATTTTATAAAGAAATAGTGTTACATTTCAGTCAGAGTAGTAATAAATAAACAGTTGGGAATGTGGATCTTAATTTTATGTGCTCTGTTCTGTTGATCCCAATTTACCAACAATGTCTCTTGAAGATGATTAATTTAATGAATATATGTATAACTTCTAAAATGAGAGAGAAATAGGAAACTAAATTAGAAGAATTCTAATTGAATTAGAATTCTAATTCTAATTTAGTGCAGTGTGGTTATGCACATTTGTATCCATCCTCCAAGCCACAAGAGGGATCAAAAGGCATTAGCACATATTTGTGAAATTTTAATGCAAGAGAGAAAAAAGAAGATCAAGTTTATTCATCAAAAATCAATTGGCCACAGCTAGATGAGCACCAGCTAGCTCGTTCTGGGGAGTAATAAACAAGACTCTATAAAGAATGAATCATGTCAGATTAATCTAATTTCCTTATATGTCAGACTGACTTCCGAGATCAAGGAAAAGTAATAGATTTAATATATCTTGTTGTTAACAAGATTTCCGATGCTGTTCCATTTAACACCATCAATCATTAAACAAATAGGACAAAACATGGCTGAGTCTGTAGGTAATAGAGGGGTTGACAAGTATTCAGAATGTATTGAAGTAATGACACTGATGGCAGGGATAGGCTCTGGAGTTGGAGATCACACAAATTCCTACCCATTCCATGACGGCCAAACATGAAGGATTTTATGCAAACCTCTTTTTTTTTAAGCATTTGTTCTTATTTTTTTATGTAAGTAACTGCATGTATGTATGTACACCAAGTGTGTGCTTGACACCTTTGGAGTTTAAAGAGGGTGAAGAATCTTTTATAAAGTAACTGAAAGTTATGAGCCACCCTGATGGAAGAAGGTCATTGGCTAATAAAGAACTGCCTTGGCCCATTTTATTGGTTAGAACATAGGTGGGTGGAGTAAACAGAACAGAATGCTGGGAGGAAGAGGAAGTGAGCTCAGACTCGATAGCTCTGCTCTCTGAGGCACACGCGAAGAAGCTCTGACCCAGAATGGACATAGGCTAGAATCTTCCCGGTAAACGCACTTTGGGGTGCTACACACATTAATAGAAATGGGCTAGTCCAGGTGCGAGAGTTAGCCAAGAAGAGGCTAGATATCATGAGCCAAGCAGTGTTTAAATGAATACAATTTGTGTGTTGTTATTTTGGGACATAAGCTAGCAGGCGGCCAGGAGCCGAGCTGTAGGAAGAGGCCCACAGCTCCCACAACACCACCCAATGTGGACAGGGAGGAGAATTGAATAACAGTTTCTGAAAAAGCAGCAAGTGTTATGTGGCTGAGCCATCTCTCCAATCGGTAAAAATAAAGGCTTTAACAGGGCCTACTCACAATGTGAGTGTGCTAAGTAAGGAGGAGATATAGAGAATGTCAACCACAGCACTTAGCATATAGAGACACTGCAATAAACGGCTATCAATGTAATTTCCATCAACATATGCGTTATAAGGGATTTAAACATGTAACCTAGCTTTTGGACACAAGGAAGGAAATTTTCATGTGTTATTCACTGCAGGGATGACTCCATTTGGCACGGCCTGGAAAACTGAGCTATTAAACTCAACACAGATGCTTTATAGCCATAACAAATTTAATTGAGCAGTGATAAACAGTGATGGGCTTTTCCTTCATATTTGCACAGAATTAATAAAAGAAAGAACAAGTTAGAACTTTAATTTATATCCACTTATTTAGGAAATTATAATCAATCAATCCTATTTCCAAGAGCTTTAGTAGGTTTAGTTGCTTCTTTACTTGTGAGTTTCATCCTACAGGTTTACATGGCTTAATGTCCATAAAACTTGTCAAGATTTTTGTCTAATTTCTTTGCAGTAATCCAATTTATTTGTAATTAAAAACTTTATAACTTAAAGTTACTCCTGTTTATGATTTTTTTACATTAGGCCACAATTAAGGATACTTTTTTGTTTATGCATAACTTAATTTACATAACACTTTGAAAACATAAGGCAATTATTCGTGAAACAATAGCATTCTTATTTTCTAGATACATCTCATCCATTATGCTTTTCCATAAAACAAAATTTTTCAGTATTAATTTATAGGTGCATAATTTCTGCTTTACTTTTTTCCACATGTTCAATATGTGATCACTTTTGGAGAAACTAACTAAAAAAATTTAGGGCCAGGGGCTAAGGCTCAGTGGATAGAGTGCTTCCATCACACATAGGAAGCCTTGACTTTGTTTCTCAGCCCTGCATAACTACTCAATCGAGCTCTTTAGAAGAGTCAGCAATAGTATAAACTGAGACTGATTGAGACCCCATCTAAACAAAAACAAGAAGAAAAGGGGAACCTTTGCTTCTGAGTCCACCCAGGCTGATACAACAAAATCCCATTGGCTTAGAAGCTTATAAGTCATTCAAAGTTACATCTTACAGTTCTGGAAAACATGGGTCCAAGATCAACCTGTCTGTGGATCATTGTCCACTGCAGATCCACTTCCTCAAGAAAGACATTTTCTCTTTCCACACAATGAAGTGGGAAGGATGAGAGAGATCTCTGTCATCTTTTCTCACAGAGACACTATTCCCAGTAAGAGGACTCTGCCGTCTTTACCTTTGTACCTGTCAAAGTACCTCCTGCTGCTGCTATCGCCTGGGGATTACAAGCCCAACATAAGAACTAGAAGAAGTAGAAGACTTCAGATTGCAGTTGCTTCCAACCATATCATCCCACTGGAACTCTGATGAGAATGTTTCCCAGCTCCAGAGATAAAGTCATCCTCAACCAACATCACTCCACATAGGTCCCTTCCTGTACGAGTTCAATTATCATACAATCCAAGATCCTTTAAAAGTCTCCTCTAGTCAAAACAAAACAAAGAAAAAAAAAAAAAAACCCCACAGAAACACTTCCTGCCCAGTTCTCATAAGTCAAAGCCATGAAGAAATACAATTAGCTACAGTTGCAGCTTGGGTTCTAAAAGAACCTTGGTCAACCTCAAAGGAAATAATCCTTTGTAAAGACAGGTAGGATGTTTCTGAGTAAAGTGCCTTTCTGCATATTGAGATGTTACTACAAGTTATTTGGTTTGACTTAGTCTGGCAGTTTGCAGGCCTTTGTCGGTATTCCATCTTTTAAAAGACTTATTTATTTATTCAATTTTTTTTGTCTTTTTCCTGAATGCATTTCCACCACATATGCACTGCTGACAAAGCCAGGAGAAAACATGAGATCCTCTCGGTCAGAACCAAACCCGGAACCTTCACCAGTGCTCTTAACCCCTGAGCCATCTCTCCAGCCTCACGGCTTATATTCTTAAGCTGCTGAACAATACAAGGCTATAGTTTATTGACTCAACAAATAAACTCACTATAACTGAAACTGAAAATACAATTAATTACACTACTATGACTTTATATCTTAGTAGCTTCAATGTTCAGTGATGGAGTGAGGTGTTATGAAACATTATTGGAAGATAAGACAAAGGTTAATGAGAGATGAGACTATCACATTGAGTAACTTCCCCTTTACAAAATCCAGACCTCCAGCTCAAAGTCAAATATAGCATATTTTCACAATGTGGACATGCCAGGTATATGAATATAGGATTTGAAAAGAGGAAGTTTAGACCAGCATTGTATATGTAAGAAGTTCAGGCCAACCAGGTCTACACAGTGAGACCCTGTTTTAAAAAGTAAGTAAATAAAATTAAAAAGTTGTCTTATCTTTGTTCTTGTCTCTCTATGCTACTTTCTTTGTAGAAATTTTAGAATCTAGAACTATTTCTAAATAAGCTATCTCTACTCCTGCTTGTAATGATACTACTTTCTTTTTATGAATGTAGCTGAAAACCTTTATGACACAATCACCCATTTACACACTGTGTTTTTTCCACTTGTAGAGTTCCGGAGAATGTGTGTGTGAATGTGTGTGCACGTACGTGCATGCGTGTGTGTGCGTATGAGAGAGACAGAGAAAGAGAGAGAGAGGGAGGGAGGGAGAGAGAGAGAGAGAGAGAGAGAGAGAGAGAGAGAGAGAGAGAGAGAGTTTTCCTTGAATCTTCATTGAGAAGAGTTTTTTGTGAAAATGCCAATTTATTGAAGTAAAATTGCATTCTAAAAGCATCAGATGATGGACCAAGGTCACCCAAAAGTGAGGCGCAATCATTGTTTTTTGGTACTGCATTCTGCTGATTCACTCCTTCTCTGTCCTGAATGCTGATCTGAGCATAAGCTGATTCTTAATTTTAACTCAATTTAATGAATATTCATAAACATAATTGGTTTAAAAAAGTTTTGCCCCTTTTATGACCACTCATGATTTCATGGAGGGATCACACTAGTTATCGGTGAAGACATCCTGTCTCAACTAAGCTAAAATTAAGTAAAACATATTATTTAATTTTTTCACAATGATATCTGGGCCAGGGTTTATAATAGGTTAAATTGTTGAACAAATAGAATTCAGTGCTCAGGTTGTCTTGAATACAGCCTTTTACAGATCCATTTCATGTCTGTCTTCTACCTAACAATGTCAGCATACCAGACATATTAAAGACCTAGTCAACCAACGGAAAGTTCTACTACCTTGTTCAAAGATATTTTTGTATTCATGTATTCTACTGCTATGCTGAACAAAGTGAGGTCGTATCAATTGTGGACCAATTTACTATAGGATTTATGTGTAGTTATTCCTAACGTGGCTCTCCAGTTCTTTTCCTATGGAGCATAAATTGGTGAATTTCAACAATATGCACAGTGGAGTATGTATTCAATCACAATTGCTTGTCAAATGCTTGTGTCTTTATTTCATTCTTACCCTAAGATAAGGACTTGGTACAAAAAACCAGTGATGGTCAATGCCAAGGATGTGTCAGATCAAACACAATCACATCATAATACCAATCAGAAGTGAAATTTAAGTTTAAGATAAGTTGGTATATAGCATTGTCTGCCAAACTGAACTATACCATCCTGTTGGGAGGCCATCATTAACTCAGAATATAGGAAACTTACAAGCCTTGGGAAGAGAACAAAGCTAACAAGTCCCAGAAGCTCCTGAATCCTAGAGTATTCACATAGTCTTTCCTCTCACTGAGATCATATCAGCAGGAAGGATGGCTGGAAGAGGCCACTCTTTACCATGTGAGCTGCCTGCAATTCATGCAGGGATGCAGCTTTCATAAGCTGTCATTCAGGCGAGGGTTGTGTTTCTGGTTATGTACCTGCCTTTGTTTGAATCAGCCATATATATGCTTTTATGTGCACCTGCATGCATTTGTGAATGTGTGTGTGTGTGTGTGTGTGTGTGTGTGTGTGTGTGTGTGTGTGTGTGTGTGTGATTATGGTCTGCATCTGGAGGTCAGAGGACATCTTGGAGGGGTCAGTTCTCTCCTTCTACCTAGCTTGGTAGCAAGCATGTTTAGGCACTTAGCTGTGTGCACTCCAAGGTCACCCATTTAAAAGAACAAAGCATGCAAATGTTTGATGTTTCCCTCTGCTGTTGACCTTAGACAATATATCAGATAAACTGATATATATCTTATATCTCAGAACAAGACCTGTTATGACTAATCACCCCGCTAATTGGGGGTTCAGATGTGTTCTGTACCTAACTCACTACCATAGCATCTAGAAGACAAATTCACCTTGCGATTCCAGGGAGTTGTTGTCGGGACTAGCTGATGATGGTGAGCCATACTGGAAAATGATACCATGGAAAGACATTTTAATGAACCTCTATTCCCAATGGGGCTCCAGTGCAAAGCCTTAAAAGCACAGTCTTTCCACAGTCACCCCCGTGGCTGCACTGCAGAGCATTCATGCTGACAATCAGTAGTTCTCTAGTCTACGTGCAAGGACAAGTCTTTATTGTATATTTGTATTACATTCATTTATTTCTTGTCAAAGTTCTAAGGAAACATGCCCCTTATATTGAAGAGCAGCTATTTAGCTTGAAAAACATACAATGAATCCTCACTATTGAATTTTCAAAATAGGCAGAATGAGCATTCTCAAAACTGAGTATTTATTTGAGCATCCAGGAACCTATCTATAGCCACATGAAACATAATGCTAGGCTTGACATGCCAGGCATATCCCACACAGCAGAGTTTCAATACAATAAAACCTTTTCCAAAAATCAGAATCTGGTAGAGGAAATGAACTCTAAGTGGCGAGTGTCCTCCCCAGCACACTCTCCAACGTGGCACTACTCTGTTATTTTGTAAGGCCAGAAGAAGCAACGTCTAATGATATATATTTTTGCTCACCTTTAACCCCTTTTAGCAGGAGCTGTGCCACGTCTGCCTGCTGAAACATTAGCCAGATGAACCCTCTGGCAGTTTGTCTATTTCTTCTCATTACACTAATGTGGAAAATGAACTAGGAAGCATGCTTCCTCTCCCGTTAGGCCAGGAGCACATTTATAAGGACATCAGTGAGACTGTTCCTTTCAGTCTGTCCCCAGATCCTCCCTGGGCAGCTGCATCTCTCTAACCACTTGTAATTTCTCTTCATTATCCTGCAATATGGGGCTAGGGAGACTCTTTTGTTGCAAGTGGCTATAGACATGACTGTCACTGGGTCCATTATTAGGTCAGTGGTGTGAGCTCTGAGAACAAAGGCAATGGGCATAGTAGTTGGTAGGAGATATTAAAGTCACTAAATTACCACAAAGGATCCAGAGTGGAGAGAGATCATTGCCCTTGTTTTCACAGATCATGAGCAGATACCAAATGGCTTTTGCAAGGTCAAGGAAAGCAGGAGCATGCAGAGGGAAGACGCAAAGAACTTAAACCCTTACCACAGCATCTTCTCTAGGGGTGAAAACTGAAAACTCAGTTCTTTCTCTTTTACAGATCCACCCAGGCAGACAGCGCCCTGATTTTCTTAACTTAACAATTTACGTGTTTAATATTCAGATCCACCCAGGCAAACAGTACCCTGATTTTCCTATCTTTATCAATTTAACTGCTTAATATTCAGATTCACCAAGGTAGACAGCACTCTAATTATCCCCTTTATCAATTTACATGTTTAATATCCACTGTCTTGTTTCCCTTTTATATGTTGACTTTTTTAAATTTAAACCAGAATACAAATTTGTCTTAGAGAAAACCTTCTACCACTGTGTTTGTATATGCATTTGTGCACATAGGTGAATGGGTACTTGTGTTTTATGGCCACTGATAAGACTGCTGTGCTGTTTCTAGGCTTCTATAAACAATATTTTTCAAAATATTTATTTTTTTAATTAGGTGCATGTATATGTACGGGCATGTGCACATGGGTGTAGATGGCAATGGCGTCCAGGAAAAAGGTCAGATCCCTTAGAGCTGGATTTGCAGGCAGTAGTGAACCAATGGACTCAGTCCTGAAATGGAACTTGGTTTATGTTCTTTACTGCCATGTATTCTTTTCAGCACCAAACTTGTTTATTGAGATGAGGTCTCTTATTTGCCTGGAATTCTCCAAGTAGCCTAGGCTACCTATCTACCCAGAGCCTGGGATCTTGCTGTCTCTCTCTACCCAGAACTGGGAATTACATATCCATGCCACAATGCCCAGGTACTTTTATATTCACATGTAGGTCACTTAATGTTGTAACTCCACAGTTTTGAAAAACAAGAAAAATCCAAATCCAATAGTAATAACAATAAAATAATAATGCAAAAATAGCAGAAATTAACAGTATTTTCAAAAAAAAATAAAGATACCAAGAATCAACGAATCAATGAGCTGGTTCTTTAAAAATGATAAGCAAGATGAACAGACCATTAGCTCTATTAACCAGAGAAAGAGAGGAGACCTCAATTAACTGACTCAGAGATGTAAACTGACACACACAACAGAAGCTGAAGTCAGAAGTTTATAAGGGATTGTTTTAAAAACTAATACCCCATTATGTTATAAAAGCTAAAGGAAATTGACCAGACTCTAGAAGCAGTTAAGCTAAACCAGGAAGAGAGCAACAATTTACACAGATGCATAGCAAACACGGAGATTGAAATATTAGTACACAGGACATGTATGCTGAGAATTTGACTCTGGTCTTCACGCTCGCAAAGCAAGCACTTTACCAACTAATTACCTTCCCAGACCATACTCTTGCTTCCAGCCACTGAAAATCCATGATCAAAACATGCACATATATCTTTCTATTTCCTTTATTATGTAATATATTCATGCAGGTCTGGCAAATAAGGTGTCTCATTTCCTCCTTAAGTAACACAGCAAGGGTAGTCATCAACTTTTGCATCAGTAGATTGAACTCTGAGAGTCTGGAAGCCGAACTTCCTCTTAGAGTTATGCTTCAACTGCTGGAAACAGTTTCTTTAAGCTTCTGCTCCACTCAATCCGTCTCCTCCTTAGAGTGTTTTCTCAATTTGATCCACTTACAAGCCCAGCCCAGCCCTGCCTCTCCACCTATTATCCTGATCCTTGTCGTCATGTCATCCATGTTTGTGACATCCTGCTATTGCAATTTTCATTGATAGATCTCTGTTTCTGTTTTATCTTCAAGCCCTGGCCCTAACCTAGAATGGAATTTCATTTTTTTTTAAAGATTTATTTTTTTATGTATACAACTTTCTGCCTCCACACGCCAGAGGGGGCCAGATCTCTTTACAGATGGTTTGGAGCCACCATGTGGTTGCTGGGAATTGAACTCAGGATCTCTGGAAGGGCAGACAGTGCTCTTAACCACTGAGCCATCTCTCCAGCCCATGAGGGTTGTGTAATTTTTTTAAACGAATTATTGTAAATTACCACATCTGGTCATGGAACTATTGGCCAAGGATTATTTATTAAAGGTCTGGCTTTACCAATTTTCTGTGATGTTAAGGTTGTTTTTGACATCTTTAATTCTAAGTCTCCTAAAATATAAATGTCAATTACCTACTTGCTAAGATATCCTCTAGTAGTAAATAACACCACCTTCCAGCTGTATTGGAAGCTGGTGTATTCATTGATGTTTGTTTAAAATTGAATAGTATGATTATTTCTATGACTTAAGTATGAAAAGGTGACAAGTGGGAAGTCTCCATCCAACCTTTATATCTTTGCTTCTGACTTTCTCTTCAAGGAAGTAAGAATGAATTTTGACCACTGCTTCTGAAGTCAAAACATGAATAAATATGCCTAGTTAGCACCTTCTTACACACCATAAAAATGGTAGGAGTTCCCGGCTGACGAAACGACTGGCTCACTGGTCAATGTCAATAGGGCTTTCTGCTCATGATTGAAAACTAGAACTGATCTCCTAGTTAAACCCAGGTGGGCATGACAGCTTGTCTGAACTCCAAGTGTTTGGAAAGCAGAGACAGAGGACCCCTAGGGGAAAACTATCCACCATACTGGCCAATTTGGTGAGACCTAGGGTTCTGTAGGGGACCCTGGCTCAATAAATAAACTGGAGAGGAGCAGAAGACCTGACCTGAGGTCATTCTCTGCCTCCACACATACAAAAGTAAAGGTGTCCTCATACGCCTGTACCCGCAAGGTGAATGTTCACAGACACAGACACACACACACACACACACACACACACACACACGCACACACACACACAAATAAACAAACAAACAATAAAGGAAGCAATTTCTACATCAGGGTTTGAACATATGCTCACTTGGATTTGTATTTTACTCTCTTAATAGTACATTTCTAAGATGATTTCTTAAGTTATTAGAGGGGAATTTGATTCCTATACTTAATAGATAAAAATAACACCAGTATGGCATATAAGTCTTACTATACCACTTAAGCTACTGGGTATTCACTGTTGCTGCTGAAGTCCTACTGAGGACTTCTCTCTGCATTTTGATCTCACCAAGGATTCTTCCTTTCTCCAGAAAGAGAAATCTAGTCTTTCTTGAGCTTTCTGTCTGCTCCTCAGTCCCTTGGCATCACTGCATTATTCTTAAAAAGAGGCCAAAAATTTATCTTTATACAATGATTTTAGAGTCTTTTTCCATCAATTCTGATACTTTTATTTATTCTAATTTTAGATATCATTAAAGTCTGTGTTTTTCGCTTGGTCTGTTTCTAAGTGTGCCACAGTGAAAGAGGTGAAAAGTAATGCTTACCCATTCTCCTGGATGTTGGAGATATTAATTCTCACGCTTTAGCTACTAAAGCAAGGAAAATTGTCACACATGTGAATGCCTTCCTTCCTTCCTTCCTTCCTTCCTTCCTTCCTCCCTCCCTCCCTCCCTCCCTCCCTCCCTCCCTCCTCTCTCTCTCTCTCTCTCTCTCTCTCTCTCTCTCTCTCTCTCTCTCTTTCTCTCTTTCTCTGTGTGAGTGTCTGTGTGTGGGGGCACTCTTATACCTCTGTAAACATGCAAACAACAGCCCACATGAGGAGACCGCAGAGCAACTCTCAGGAGTATTCTCTCCAGAGAGTGAACTCAGGTTGACCATCTGAGCAGGAAATGTCCTTAACCATTGGGTATTCTTGCTGGACAGTGAACACTTTGTAATGGATATGTAGTATACTTTCTTTGGACTCTTTTATTTGGAGAAGAAGTGCTGAGATTTCATATGACTGACTTCAAATCTACTGGACAATGTTTATTGTCCAAAGATATAAAATCTTGCATGTCCCCAGTAGTAGAAAAGCATTCTAGACTAGTTTCATCTACACAAATTTTGGTGACCTTTTCAGTTTGATAAGCTTGTTTCCATAAAATTAGATGTACCTGAACTTTTCATAATGAGAGTTTCAGAGTCCTATTGTCTTATATATACCTGTGCTATCTTTTGTGAACGGTTTTTTTGCTTCCATCCATCCTCTCTGCTTCCTGCGTTGCTCATCCTTCTCCCCCTCCCTCTCTTCTCTCCTTCCTTGAGACAAAAACTACAGTTTAGCCCACACTGTACTGGACATGATAGCAATCCTCCTGCCTCAGCCTCACAAGTTCTGAGATTACAGTGTGTGCCACCATGTCTAAGCCTTTGACACATTTTCTTTTAATTGTCTGCCTTTCTTTCTTTAAAAAGCAGCTCATGCTGTTTTATTTGTTTTACTAGATATATGGCTAGTGAGGACTCACAAGCCATCTTTCTGTTAAGTCTAAAAACATGAGTCTAATCTCCAATACTCATATGGATAAAGGAAAAAATCAACTCCTGCAAGTCCTCCTGTGATCACCACATAACTCTGCTGTGTGAACACAGGGTGCATGCACATGCGCACACATACACACACATACATACACACACATATAAAAATAATCTATGAAGAATTTCTGGATTCATTTCTATAAGATTTTCATATTTATTATGATGGAGTGAATCTGAGATATTTATCTTTTTCTTCAAATGTTTGGTCTTACATGTGTCTTTTCTGTTTTGCCTAGAAGAAAATTTTGGTCCATTAATTCTACCTTTTATAAACCTTACCATTCATGGCACTTACAGAAAACATTTAGATCAAGTATAAGGCAAAGATATATATTCTTCCTTTATATTTTTAGTAGCCTTTACTATATATGTTTTACATTTCATCTCACAAGTTTTTATAATGTTGTGATGGAACCCCCATACACTAGGAAATAACCCTACCCTACTAGCACTATCACAGATCATACTATAAAACATAGGTATTTGTAGATTATAGTATTGTGTTCAAGAGTACTAAATTTTGCATTTGTTATATTTTAATTTATTTATTTATTTATTAAAGATTTCTGTCTCTTCCCCGCCACCGCCTCCCATTTCCCTCCCCCTCCCCCAATCAAGTCCCCCTCCCTCCTCAGCCTGAAGAGCAATCAGGGTTCCCTGCCCTGTGAAAAGTCCAAGGAACCCCCACCTCCATCCAGGTCTAGTAAGGTGAGCCAACCTGCCTAGGCTCCTACAAAGCCAGTACGTGCACTAGGATCAGAAACCCACTGCCATTGTTCTTGAGTTCAGCTGGCCTGGGTCTGAAAAAGTCTGGGATAAAACCAGACTTGCTGAACATTGCATTTGTTATTTTTATATTATAAATCTGTTCCATGGGATTTGATGTTTTATCTACATTTCCTCCACAAAGTTCCACAAGTTTTGTCTATAATTATAAATATGGTGTATCTTGTCAAATTCTATAAAAATTTGGGGAGAAATTTTGACAGAAAATAAGATTATCCATCTTAGTAATTTAAGAAAAAAAACAGCCAATTGTATGTTTATGTTTATACAACTCTACTAAATCTAATTACATATATTAAATTAAGAATTTACATCTGATTTTAACAATACTATTTCTGAAAATAGAGATTCTTATACAAATAATGTTCAACTGTTGAATGCAGTATGTATTTTTCTATATCAATGCTGAGTATTTTATTTTTTTTTATTTTTATTATTTATTTATTTATTTATTTATTTTTGGGTTTTTCGAGACAGGGTTTCTCTGTGGCTTTGGATCCTGTCCTGGAACTAGCTTTGTAGACCAAGCTGGTCTCGAACTCACAGAGATCTGCCTGCCTCTGCCTCCCGAGTGCTGGGATTAAAGGCGTGCGCCACCACGCCCGGCTCAATGCTGAGTATTTTAATATGCTTTTGAAAAAATATTTGCTAGTTGTATTAAATAACCTCAGCATATACGTGTGAACAAGTACGTGGAAAGCCATAATATGGTAGTGTGTCTAGATTCCATAAACAGCCCCCCTATTCTTATTTATTTCTGTTAATTGAGATAATAATTCTTGATGGCTACTTTTCAAGGAACAACACGGTTTTCCAATGCAATACCAAGTTTTTGAGAACTAACTATAACAATCTCAGTAAAATTTATTCTTAAAATTTTTATTACATTCATTTGTGTGTGTCTGTGTGTAGTGTCACAGTGTGCAGGTAAGAGTCAGAGTACAATGTACAGGAGTATGTTCTCTTTCACTATGTGAGTCTCAGAGATTAAACTCTGGTCATCAGCTTTAGCAGCAAGTGACTTCACCCACTGAGCCATCTCACTGGCCCTAATATTTCTTCCTTTGTTATACATAATAGTACTATTATGATACAACTATTTCCAGTATTAAAGGATATATTTACGTATGATCAGCAATAAATCCTTTGTCCATCATTAACTTCATCTGCATGTATAATAACTGAGATATATAATTTTACAATCTTGGCAGCAATTACAGAATTGCAATGTGAGTATTCAATTAATACAGACTAGCCCTTTGGAGACATGTCTCAATTTAAAGTAGTTTGACTTAAATTAGTGTGAAATTAAAGAGCTCCTAAATTAGAAATTTCCAAAAGCAAACCCTTCATTCATCTCTTAATTCAGAATTAATTCTTTTGAGAGTTCACTCAGGTCAAGATTAATCAGTTACCATCTGGGAGGCTTGTATTCCAACAGAAAGCAACTATGATTTTAATGTACATGGAATTGTACCAATTGTGGGGACCTAGTCGAGGGTTGGAATTCTCTGATGTTCCCCCTCTGTTCCTGTGATATGCTGTATACAATGCTAATCAAGGCAAGGAAGTTCTGCTGTAGTTGTAGCTATCTTTCTCTTCCTTGCCCTTAAGATTCTGAAATGAGACTGCGTCTCGCCTTACTTGTTCTTTAATGTAATTCCTAGAGCTGAAGGGAAGTATGGTAGGCAAGAGGACTTACTGTCAAGGCTGAAAATCTGAGTTCAATCCTGTGGGTATATGGGGTAGAAGAAAAGAAGTGATCCCACAGATTTTTTATTGCTCTTCACATATTTATGGTGGCACAACTACACATGAACACATGCATGTACATGAGTGCACATACACACATGCTCACAATCTAAATAAATAAATAATCTTAAAGCATATTATACAATAAAAGCTAGAGAGATTGTTCAGCAGTTAGGAGTGCTGGCTGTTCTTCTAGAAGAAAGTTTGTTTCCTAGGACCAACATCAGGTGACTCCCAACCATCTGTAATTTTTGGTCTAAAGGATGAATAGATGATAGTTAGATGTTAGAGAGACAGACAGACAGAGACAGATAGATGATAGATAGATAGATAGATAGATAGATAGATAGATAGATAGATAGATAGATAGATATTCATAAGTTAATGGGTATGTAGAATTTTTCCCAACCCAGTTTTCCCTTCAGCACTTTACATAATTGATTCACTGACAGACCCTGAAAAAATGAACAAAATAATCGTTCAACATTTGTTTGTATTATTAATTGTATTTTCCATCAGCTTTAAGCCCGTAAGCATCTTAGAGGATGGGAGGCAATGTCTACATACTTCTCTTTGCAGCAGTGTTTCATGACTATTTCCTGAAATGAACAATTGCAACAGCTCCTTTGATCAGCATGCAGTATCACCACAAATCCTACAACTCATATTCTTGGGAATACATCATGTATCTGCTTATATGCAAAGCCATGTGTGCCTTTTAAAGAGCTCATGAACCTACCCTAGTATCATTTCTGTTACCACAAATAAATGCCATAGTAAAAGAAAAAATCAGAGGAGAGAGGATTTTTTTTAACTCACAATCCATTATTAGCCTGAAGTCACAGTACCAAGAATTTGAAAAAGCTACTCACAAGACCTCACAGTCTAGAACAGAGGGAAATGAACACATGCAGTCTCGTTTGCTCAGCATGTTGTTATACTGTCCAGGGCCCAGCTCAGGAAATGATGCTGCTCACTTTTATCCTAAGGCTTCCCACATCAGTTAAAATAATGAAGAGAATGCACCATAGGCATTCTCACATCCCATCCTGATCGGAAATATCTCTCATTAAGATTCTCTTTCCAGGCAACTCTGGGTGATTCTAGGTGTGTCAAGTTGACAATAACTAACCACCCCAGGGTCCCAAACAACTTCCCTCAGCATTTCTTCCCATCCTTTGGCTTTCAACTCTCTGATGCTCTAACTCTCTTAAGTCCACTATCAATTCCCAGATCAATTTCTATTTTTCAACTATTTTATTTCCTTTGACAATTTTCTTTTACACATAACAACCCTCCTTCAGCTTTATATACCTCTGGCTATATACAAATCTGCCTTCGCAAGCATCTTTATCCTATTACCTTTTAGGCCCTGGGTACAATGCACCCATACCCAATGTGAGTTAAGATAATACTGTTGGTAATGTCCAGTGAAAGAACTTCAAATAGCATTATCCCTCAATGGGAAATTGGATGACGTTTTCTGAGCCAGGAGCTCCATATGAGACTGTACACCAAAGGTTGTTTTTGTACATTCATAAGATTCGTGCTGATGCAGGTATTTCAGACATTATACACTTGCACATTTAACAATTTTCTTCCATCATACATCCATGCTATTTTTACTCCAGTGTATCTTCCCCATATAGTCCTAAAATATGCCATATTTTATGTTTAAAACTCATCTGTTGAGAATTAATGTACAAACATGCAGTGGATGAACCATACATAATAACACAACTCTATCCTGCATCATTTGTTAACATAAACTCCAACTAAATTACTAAATTAGGACTTACTTAGTGACTGACATTTTTGCCAAGTTTAAAATGATCTTAATTTTAGGTGCTGGAGAAATGACTCAATGGGTAAAATTTCTCATTTTTCTTTGAGAAGACTTGAACTTGGTTCTCAGCTCTCACATTGGGTGGCTCACAATCTTCTCTGCCTCAAGTCCCAAGGGCTCGAGTGCTATCTTCCGTTCTCCGTGGGTATCCACCCATATTTATACAAGCAATCACAGATGCATAAATAAAAATAAAATGGACTTTACAAATGGGGAGATTTCTATGTCTCCCCCTCTCTCTCTGTTTATATACATGTGTGCACAATTGCCTAAGAAGAAGAGGGCATGAGCTACCTTAGAGCTGGAGTTTCAGAGATTTCTGAGTCTATCAAAGTGAATGAATTCTGGGATCTGAACTCAAGTTCACATGATTAAGCAACAAAGTCTCTTAACCACTAAACCACCTCTTCAGCCCTAGACTTTCAGTTTTTGCCTCTTTTACTACCTCAGAACTAGACAAGAAAAAAGATGTGTTCCCTAAAACTGCCCCATGAAATCCAGCTAGCCTTCCTCTACCATGATCATGTCAACCACTCTCATAAACTGCCTAACAGATACCTTCCATTGTTTTATCTATTAAGCATTCCACTCCTCTGCCTGCCTTTGAGTTTCTGCCAAGTACAAGTGATATTTGCTGACTCTCTCACTTACAGAAAGGACAGAATGAATTGCCTCTCTGTGTTCTCTTAGGTTGACTTCATTTATTTCCACACCTTCATAAACAACCATTAAGCTTCATGTTTCTCGATAAACTGAGGAATTTTAGTGCTTGTTTTCAGTCTAGAGGAAGTCATAGAAAATTGGTTTTCTCATTACTTGAAGTCAACAAAATCTTCCTTGTGGCTCCGAGACATATTATTTTTAAACACACCTGCCCAAAAGTGAACAACAGCATTATTCGTAGACTTTTGAAATGGCCACAGAATTCCTTTTATTCTGCTTCTCTTCAGTCAGAAGCAACACCTTTGCTTTGATAAAATACACCATTAGAAAAGAAAAAAAGGCATATTCCTTCCCTTTAGTAGATGAAGGTCTTGTGATGCCCGCAATCTATCCTAGCTATTCCAACTAATTCTTTTCTTCCTGTCATGTTCTAGTTATGGTGTCTTCTTTTTTACTGTCTATTTGTAGAAAACAATGGTAGTGAATCAAGCAGAAGATTGGATGAGATTCCACAATTCAGACTCTGAAGCCAAACTACCTATGTCAAAAGCCTGGCTTTGCCAGTTATGAACTTTTCTGTATTTGGTAAATTCTGGGAGAAGGGCGACATCACCTAAATGCTTTTGTCTTCCTACTCAAAATGTTCATACAAGAAACTGGAGTGATGACTCTGTTCCTTGGTATACTGGCTGCTCTTTCAAAAAACCTAGTTTCACATCACAGCACCACTATAACATCTATTAATCCATTATAATTCCACTTCCAGTAGATCCGATGCCTTCTACTGGCTTCCTTAGATACTACATGCCCATGGTGCACATATACACAGGCAAGCACTCAAACTCATAAGGTAGGAATAAATGAATAAATCCTTTTTAAACTGATATAATAATTTCATATGAAGAATATGGTGGTGGTGAGAATTAAGTCATCAAATCTGTGCAAAGATTTGAAAACACTTGCTGCAAGAAGAATCTCTTGGTGTTTATGATAACCATATTGATGTTGATCAACATAGGTACTGGTTTCTTTACAGGGTCAATTACCACTATGTAACATAAGAGATCAGAAGTCAAGATAGATATGTTTGGCTTCAGGACAAACAGATCAGTGGCTTAGTATGCACAAAGCTCTGACTCTCACTCCCAAGCTGCATAAACCAGGCTTGGTTGTGTATATCTGTAACCTCAGAATTGAGAAGGTGAAGGTTGAAGGATCAGCTGTTCAAGGTCATTCTCAGATACTATCTTAGTGTTTCTACTGATTTCATTAAACACCATGACCAAAGCAACTTGGGGATAAAAAGTTTAGTTCAGTTTGTACTTTGTAAATCCATTACTGAGGAAAGTGAGGGCAAGCACTCATGGAAGAAGTTCAGGGTAGAATCATAGAGTCAGAACCTGAAGCAGCATTCATGAAGGAACACGTTTTATTTGCTTGTTCTTCATGACTTCATAGCCTGCTTTCTTATTACATCAGAGCCAGTAGTCCAGAGGTGGTACCATCTACAGGAAGCTGTGCCCTCCCATATATATCATCAGTCAATAAAATGTTCCACAAACAAATCTGGTGGGGGCATTTTATCATTTGAGGTACCTCTTCCAAAGTGACTCCAATCTGTGTCAAGTTGTCGTAAAATAGTCAACAATGCTACATAGTAAGTTCGACATAAGCTTGGGCTATAGTAGACCCTGCTTTAAAGACAAGCAGTCAAAAAAGAATGGGATGCAGGGGCCTTTTAAACATTGTTGTCCATTATTTGACTTCTGTGCTCTATAAATTATGAAGCAAAAGAAGAAGTAAATTATCTCTGTAATTGTGACCTCAATATTTATGTGTGACCTTGTGTCATATAAGCCTTATTGGTCTGAAAAATGTTTAGGGAAAAATGCAAGCCCCCTGCTGCAGGCATGGCAATCACTGCCTGTGGTTTCTGCAATATAGTTACTTGCTTAGAGCATCCTCCTGCTGTGTAGAATTATTTAACAAGGGTCAATTTCTGATGCTAAATACATCCTTCTGAATCTGAAGTAACAATATTGACAGCAGCAAACAGATCATGGCCTCTTTAACCCATGCAACTTCAAAGACCAATCTGATACTGTAATCAGTAGAAAGAACAATAATGCTCCTTGCTCGCCTTAGCAAATAGATCTACATTTAATTGGCTTAATTGTTTTATAAACATGGTGAGACAAGCAGTAAAGACAAGACAGCCAGAGGTGGCACCATTCAGAGTAGTGATCGTACCTGCTATACAAACCTGCTGATTTCCTTGTCTCTCCTGCTTTGGCCCAAGTTTTACCTTGAAAACTTGAAATTTGATTAACCCAAAGGTGAATTGAAGTCATATTGAATGAAATCCCAAAACGTTAATTATAAAAATCAGAATGGGCAATGGAGGAATTTGCTCACTGCCACATCATCTTATTATCTTTACGTAATTCTTGTACCTTTTCCTCTAGTCATCTGGACCCAATGGAAGAATCAGTCTGACCACTAGTTTGTTTCTTTCCTTGTTTGTTTATTTATTTACTTTTAATTGTATGTGTATGGGCATGTTATCTGCATGTATGTCTGTGCACAACACATATTCGGTGCCCATAGAGATAAAAAGGGGACATTGGATAGCCTAGGGCCATAGTTACAGGCAGCGGTGATGTGGGTGTGGGTGTCAAACTGAATGAAAGCAGAAAGTGACCTAAATAGTAACAACTGTTGCTCTCTGCTTCCTGGCAGTGAAGTCAATTTAGCCATAGTCTCATGATCTTACCTCCATGACTTGACTATCATGATGAACTAACCCTTGAACTACGAGCCAAAATAAACGCCTCTTTATGTTGCTTCTTCATGAGTATTTTGTCACAGAAATGAAAGAAGTAGCTAATGCACCCCACACTTTGTCTACTTCCTGGTCCTCAGAGAAGAGCGCCTATTCCTGTGTTGTATCTAAACTAATTAATATGATCTGACTCTACCTGACCGGCACGTGACACTCTATGGATACATGTGTAAATGCCTCATGGCATTGCTGAGGAAACTCCTTCAGCCAATGGACTTTGAGATGCTGGAGCAGGTTCATGGCCTTGCATACTACAAATGTGTTCACTCATGCCCACCCTCTATGTTATGGCTGATGTTGCTACTGGATTCAGTTCCTGTTCCCCACTCATGAAGAAGACTGTGATCTGTGGATCTACCCCAAAATAAAGAAACCTTTATTAGCCTCAATTCTGAGCTAGTGTGGGACTATTTTATAGGATCCTTTTACATGGCATGCACTTCCACACTTAGCGAGCATGTCAGAAATGTACACCGGGAATGCAGCCATAGTTTAGCCTGCATAGACACCTCATAAGCATGAGGACCTGAGTACATATCTCCAGAAATCAAACAAAAACCTAGGCATGGTCATCCACTTTTAGAAACTCGGTGAAGATGAGGAGACAATGGCAGATAGCCAATTTATCTCCAGGTTGGGTGAGAGACATTCCTTCTATTCCTGTGACTCCTTCCTTGCCCACTGGTCCTATGCTGTTGGACATAGGGAACCTTCCACAGAATTCTGCAGCACAAACCAACATGACAGGAAATGACTCTCTGTTACTAATGACTGCTGTCAATGTGGTGGAAACCAGTGGAACAAAAGGGCCTTGCCCCCACCCCAACTGCACATAGAAACTACACTGATTTTGCACAATGTGAAGAATATAGGAGCCCATCATGATACCCATTTTCTGGCAGTACAGCCATGACTGAGATATGAGTTGTTATGCTTTTTAGGCTATAGAACTCTGCCATCTAGGTTGATAATATATTTTGTAATGTTTATAATTCCATTAGAAGTATTGGAGAGAGTTTATTTCATATTGAGTCACTAGTTATATAGTACTGTGACTGATTTCTTCTGTAGAAGGATAAGAAGAAGCTATAAGCTGTCGCTGACAATGGCAGGTGTTACCGTGTTGAAAGGGTGTGTACCCTACTATGGCCTTGGGAAGCATTTTCATAATTTTAGCATTTAACACATCACTCAAAGCATCTCTTAGGATGTCCATATTTATGATACATATGCCATCTAAGTAGACAGACTTTAAAGAATAAGACAAAAATAAAAGCACATTCAGAAGGAACCATGTTGAGTCACAGTGTACCAGCCTTTTGTGGTACTATAATAATACTGTTCCCATATACTGCTTTCTGAAGTGACCCATCACTCAGTTTCAGCTAAATACCTGCAGGTGTAATAAAAATTTACTGCACTTTTATTTTTAATAAACATACTTTGTTAGCACAGCTTTCGAAATGGTAATAACAGTAGAATTCATGTAGAGAATAAGGCTGAATGGTTTCATCACTACAAGGTGGTTATACAAAATGCAATCCTCAGAGGTGGAAAGTGATTGAGCAGGACATCTGACATCCTTCCTCACATCCCAAAGCATACATTACCTCCCCAGGACATCCCCAGGAATCATCACTGCCGAAGGCATTCACCACTCCAGCCAATGACTGATTCTTTCTGTAATCACACTGCCATTTTTCATTATGCATCCTATTTGTTTCAACTTTCTTGCACACAGATGAAGCATTATCATCTCAGAGGTCCCTCACCCCAGAATGTTAGTTTTCAGTGGAACATCCACAGTGGTCTAAAGAGGTTAAAGTCAAATTATTCTGTATAATAAAATGGAACAAAAGCAATAACAGTAGTTGCTTAATAAACCCAAAAGTCTTCCTCAAGTACTGTAAAGAAACTACCTACAACTTAAAACCATAACATTTGAGCATTTTGCAATGACTTTACTTTTCTGTTCTTTTTAACTATGTCTGGGGGTTAGGGATGTGGGGGAATGAAGGAGCATAAGGAGTGTAGGTGGTGTTCATCCAAGTACGATGCCTAACAGAAGCAAGAAAAGAGTGTCAACCCGGAGCAGGAGTTCTAGGTATTAGCCATCCAATGTAGGTGCCAGGAACTGAACTCAGGTCCTCTGCTAGAGCAGTACAGACTCTTCACTACTAAGTCATCTCTTCAGCACCTCTCCTCACACCCTGTCCACACATACAATTCTTTTTTTATTTAATATTTAGTACTTAGTGCTACTTAGCAAAGGAAACACCAGTCCCAACTTTAACCTATTCTGAGCTCTTCTATTTTGTTGCTGACTGCATGATCACAGCATTCTTTTCTTCATCATTGGCCGCTGAGTAAATCACTAGAGTCTCAAAAGTAAAATGTTCGAGTTTAACTCTAGTTTAACGTTCTCTGACTCAACATCCTGTTTATTTCCACCTGTTCTTGTGATCTTGAAAGACAAGTTTTAAACTATATTTTTGAGCTATATGGAATCTTCTAGAATGTCTACGTGGTTTCTATTTCTTTCAAATTTTACACAGGTGATTTTGAGAAAGAAGAGTTTTGGTTTGGTTTGTAAATAGTTCCTCATCTATTCTATCGGTAGGCACACATTCCTATGTCTTACACCTCTACAGGAATTGGGCTTGGCTTCATTGTTTATGTTCTTTGACTTTGCCTCAACTTATGTTGGTATATATTTTTTCTCACAAATCTGATGACTTATCAGTTTGGTACATGAATACCTCCCTTCCATGTGAAACAAGACACCATTTGTAATAAGGAACAGATTGCTTGGAAAGCATTCTGTTACTTATATGAATTCGATTCTAGATTACTGTCAATCTGTATTGAGATCAGCTCCTTCTACCTTCCTCTTTGGAGGTATTTAAAGTAATTAAATTCTTTGCAGTTATGATCCTAAGCTAATGACTTATTCTGCATAGGCTTGCCAAGGTGTGAAAGATGTCAGGTTCCTGCAACATCAGTCATTAAGGAAGAATATTCACAGTCAGCCAAGGTTCTTACCTGCATAAAGCACAACTACGTTTTCTTGATGGTTAACTTGTTCTGCTGTTATTGAGTTTGCCACAGGACATGTTAACAGACATCTCCTGTCTTATTGAATTCTCCTTTAATCAAGAATTGTAAAACAATAATATCTACAAAGCAAACTAAACAAAAACAAACAGCATTTTCCAGGAATGGACCATTATCATGTGTAAAAGATAAGTAAGTATGAAATAGAGAGAAAAATCATCTGGCAGTTGCTTTTAACATTTACAATAATTTTATTTCTTCCCACCACCACCCCCGTGTGTGTGTGTGTGTGTGTGTGTGTGTGTGTGTGTGTGTGTGTGTGTGTGTGTGTATGTGTGAAAATTTGAAAGGGTCAATGGATCTCCTGAGACTGGAGTTACAGGCAGTTATAAACTGCCATACATAGGTACTGGGTCTTCTCCTGGAGCAGCAAATGCTCTTAACTTCTCAACCATCTATCCACCCCCCACCAATGATCTACTTTAAATATCACCTACTCTTCTTTTTCTCTTCCTCTTTTCTTTCCTTATTATTTCTCTGTGTGAGTGTCTCTGTCTCTCCCTCTTCCTTCACTAGGATTAAAACCCTTCCCTTCTTTTCATGAAGATACTCACTCTTCTCTGTGGCTCTGGGGTACTTTCTTGCTCCCTTACCTGTCACTGCTCATTGTATAATTCTCAGAAATTGAGATAATTAGTAGATAAGACACTCTGTAATGCATAACATTACAGAGTGTCTGTATATTATTGTGCACAAATCCTCACCACATTACTTATTACCACACAGAGTCAAAGAGATTCAAGAGTTAAACAGTTCTGGTTTTCATCGCAGAGTAAAAACTTTCTGTTTTGTGACACATCTCTAAAAAGCCCCTGTAACACTCCCATTAAGTCTGTTACTGCATATATTCTACTCAGTGTGGTTTTAGTGTATGTGCCATTGCACTATATACATAAAAGAGATAGAATATTTTTAACTCACAGAGATAATTGCTGCCCCCTATTTGGGGCTATCACCCTACTGAAATATAAATAGCAGATAGTGTTCTTGTGATCTAGGGTAGACTACAAAAGCCTAGAATAAAAACAGACTAAGCAGCTGAGCAGAGTTCCCTAGAAATAGGTCTGTCCCTCCCAGCATCCTATGCTTTGTGGAGGTGATGGTTAATGGAGATTGTCAAGTTGACAGGTGCCAGTGACACCTACGAGACAAACAAGCCTGTGTGCCTGCCTGTGTGGGATTATCCAGATAAGGCATATTTAGGTGGGAAAACCCAGTTTATATTTGAGTATCACAGTTCTATGAGCTGTGTTCCTGGTCTTAATAAAAAGGAGAAAGTTAGTTTGAATCAGTGTTCATGTCCCTGTGATTCATGACTGCTGTGGGTTCAGTGTGAATATTCCCTCAAGAGCATGCTGTCATGCCTCCTTCCCTAACTTTATAAACTGTACCCTATGGCTATGGCCTTTTCAGTTGCTTTTAGGGGGACTTTTCTGTTGTTGTTGTTGCTGCTGCTGCTGTTTTGGTTTGCTTTGTTTTGTTTGTCAATAGTTGCAGAAAAAGTAACTAATACGAAAGAGGATCTATTTATCGGTGTTTAAAGTACCTGTATTTAGCAACTTCAAAATTCCAGATGAGGGCATTTAAGAGCATTGGCCATTCTTCCAGAGGACCCAGGTTCAATTTTCAAAACCCACATGGGAATTCACACTATCTGTAACTCTGGTTCTAGGGGATCTGATGCCCTCACACAGACATGCATGTGGACAAAACACAAATGCACCCTTCCTTTATCCCAACCATACCATTCCCCCAAGCTCCCCCCATTCTCCCCTTCTCACGTTTCTCACCCCATTTCCCCTTAGCCCCATGCCACCACACCCCCAAGTTCCCAGGTTTTGCCCGGCAATCTTGTCTACTTCCCATATCCAGGCAGATGACTATATGTTTTTCTTTGGGTTCACCTTCTTATTTAGCTTCTCTAGGATCACAAATTATATGCTCAATGTCTTTTATTTATGGCTAGAAGCCAATTATGAGTGAGTAGAACCCATGTTCATCTTTTTGGGTCTGGAATAACTCAGGATAATGTTTTCTATTTCCATCCATTTGCATGCAAAATTCACGAAGTCATTGTTTTTTACCGCTGAGAAGTACTCTAATATGTATATCTTCCACACTTTCTTCATCCATTCTTCCATTGAAGGGCATCTACGTTGTTTCCAGGTTCTGGCTATTACAAATAATGCTGCTATGAACATTGTTGTACAAATGCTTTTGTCACATGATAGGGCATCTCTTGGGTATATTCCCAAGAGTAGTGATAAAGGAAGGGTGGACACGGAGCAGAGAAATATATATCCTAATTAAGGGAGCCATCTTAGGGTTGGCAAGAGACTTGACTCTAAGAGGGGCTCTCAGGTGTCCAGGCAGAGGTCCCCAGCTAGTACCTTGAGCAACTGAGGAGAGGGAACCTGAAATGACCCTATCCTATAGCCATACTGATGAATATCTTGTATATCACCTTAGAACCTTCATCTGGCGATGGATCGAGATCGAGACAGAGACCCAAATTGGAGCACCGGACTGAGCTCTTAAGATCCAAATGAGGAGCAGAAGGAGGGAGAACATGAGCAAGTCAGGACCATGAGAGGTGCACCCACCCACTGTGACAGTGGAACTGATCTATTGGGAGCTCACCAAGGCCAGCTGGACTGGGACTGATAAGCATGGGATGAAACCAGACTTTCTGAACGTGGCGGAAAATGAAGGCTGATGAGAAACCAAGTACAATGGCACTATGTTTCGATCCTAATACATGAACTGGCTTTGTGGGAGCCTAGCCTGTTTGGATGCTCACCTTCCTGGTCCTGGATAGAAGTGGGAGGACCTTGGACTTCCCGCAGGGCAGGGAATCTGGACTGCTCTTCAGACTGGAGAGGGAGCAGGAATGGAGTGGGGGGGAAAGGGAAAGGGATAGGGGAGGGAGAGGAGGGGGCGATGTGTGCGAGGAGGGGGAGGGAAATGGGAAACGGGGAGGAGGCAGAAATTTTTTTTGCAACAACCAAAAAAAAATAAAATAAACAAACAAGCAAACAAAAAACACAAATGCACATAAAATAAAAAAAAGTGTATTTTTTAATAATATGACTAGGTGTAAGCTTCACACTCTTGCCTCTTTATCTCTACCACAGCTCTTACCAAAATAATAATAATAATGACTAATAATCCTTGATTAAGTGAATGGAATTATGTTAAAATTTTATATTTAAGAGTTCCTTTTTATTATTATGTGTATATGTATGTATCTGTGTGCATGTATTCACATATTAGTGCAGTACCTATGAGGAAAAGAAGAGGACGCTGTATTCCCTAAAACTGTAGTTGTAGGCAACAGTGAGCAACCATACAGTTTCTGGGAAACAAACTTGAATTCTCTGCAAAAGCAGTATATATACTTAGTTGCTGAGTCCTTTCTGTAGCCCCAATCTGTATGTATTTAATTTATTTTTATTACCTTATTGCATTGCTTACTACTTCTACCACAATGGCACATGTACTTCAAGTGGATGTACTAACATGACTCCCAGTTTGAGAAGAAAAGAATCATTTACCATAAAATATGACCTGATCAATAGGGTTCACTTTGGAGTCATTAAATAATTCAAATAGTTCCTCTCTATTTCTATTTTCAGTAATGAATGCTCAATAAGTTTTGTCAAACTGTTTCTTCATATATATAAAATATTACAACAAATGTATATATTTTATAAAATTTGAAATAGAATATTACTGAAAACCCTAAACATCCACGGGATCACTTCTTTCAATATTTAACATATATATAAGTATAGATAATTTTTAAACCTCCCAATATGGCTCTATCTTAGATGCTTACTTTCTAAGGTGAATTAATCTTTTATGCCTGGTGTAAGTTCCACTTAAACTTAGTGTGTTTTACATTTTGTATTTAATTAGAGATTTTTATACCTGGCTTTATGAGGGACATTTTCTCTAGTTTTTTTGTTTTTTTTATATTATTTTTGTCTAACTTTGAAATAAGAACAATAATAATTTATAGAGTAAAATATTTTCAATAGGAAACAATTACATGTTTTTAAATCATTAATAGAATTATCTAGTAAGTCTTCTTTTCATGGTATTCTGTGGGTGTGATAGCTATTTTCTGTGCAGAAGGTGGTATTTTGCAATTCTCCTGTCCATACTGCAGTTCTGAAATTGTCTTTATCTCACCCCTCAGCCTTCAAGGAATGCCCTGTATATGGCTAAACACTCAACATTTACTCATTTTCAGCACACTGATCAAATTGCTTCTTGGCTCTGTTTTAAATGCAGAAATACCACAAGGGTTATACACACACACACACACACACACACACACACACACACACACACACACCGTATATGTATGTTGTAAGGAGGCTGCTTGTTCGTTTCCCAGCTGCCCAGACTCCCTAAATAACCACATGGCAACTGTATTAATTAAATCACTGTTTGGCCAATTACTTAAGTATATTGCTAGCTAGATCTTACATCCCTTTTTTTTATGAGATGATCATGTGGTTTTTATTTTTCAGTTTGTTTCAATGGTGGATTACATTGACGGATTTTCTTTTTTTTTATTGAGAAAAAAATTTCCGCCTCCTCCCAGCTTCCCACTCCTCTCCCCCTCCCCCCACTCCTCCCCCCTCCCCCCACTCCTCTCCCCCTCCCCCTACTCCTCTCCCCCTCCCTCTCCAGTCTGAAGATCAGTCAGGGTTCCCTGCCCTGTGGAAAGTCCAAAGTCCTCCCCTCTCCATCCTGGTCTAGGAAGGAGAACATCCAAACTGGCTAGGCTCCCAAAAAGCCAGGACCCATCTCCATTATCCTATATTTTACCACAAAACTTGTGTCCTACCGGCAAAGTTTCATCATGTCTGTCTCTGAAGGCGGCTACATGGCTTCTTTCTGACTCTGCCTTCCTTATCCCAGCATTCAGTTTAGTTCTCCCAACCTAGCTCTGTTCTACCCTATCAGGCCAAACCAGTCTCTTTATTAAGCAACGATATGCACAGAATACAGAAGGGAATCTCACATCACCTCCCTTTTTCTGTTTAAATAAAAAGGTAGGCTTTTTTTTTAACATAGTAAAATTACATATAACAAAACAGGTATCAAGGAAGAATTACAGTTACAACATTTATATCTACTTTATCTTTTATCATGATGAAGGAAAACTATAACTATAGCTATAAATTCTTCATCTCCATCAAAACTCTAGAAGGATATAATATTACCTAAGTAAACAGAAAGTGCATTGTAAACAACTTCCAGAACTAGAATTGACAGAGACATCTTGCTGCCTGGACAGTTACCCAAAGTTCTTCTGTACCATTAGGGTATCCATCTTCAGTCTACAGGCTCATGGTATCCAGCAGACATTTCCATGAAGCAGGAAATTTCAAAGGCACTTCCACCTATATTGGCAGTTTGTCAGTCACTTTCTTGTGTATTCTGCAAAATGTCTTTCAGACTCTTTCATGAAGCAGCAACCCAGAAAGACCATTGCTCACCTTTAGACAAGACCAGCAGTCATTTCTCTGTGGGTTTTGTATGTCCAGTTTTCAAGCAGTCCAGTCAAGAGCTTTTTTTTTTCTCCCAAATGGCTAAACAACTCCAAAACTCTAAAAGGAACCTCTTTGATGCCCATCATCCTCTTGAAACAGATTGGTGCTGCCAGGAGCAGATGTGTCTCACTGTCATGAAAAGTCCTAAGTTCTTATACATTTTTAAATGGCATTTTCTGTAGTCGTTGAAAGATATGAAGAATGCCTATCTAACTGAAATATACCTCTGCATATCTAGAAAACCTAACATGACTAGAAGCTTGACGATTACAAATGATTATCTATTAACCTATACTTCTTAATTACACAATACATTTCTAAATGAGCTGGACAAACACAATAACTTAGTCAAGAGCAGAAATATATATACACAGTATAACAAAATTGACCTTAAATTTGTATCAATAGACCAAGATCCATACCAATGCAAATCTCTATGGCATATCCCTTTTTAAATGTAAACAAACTTTTAGGGAATTTGGGGGTAGTTTTTTCAAAATGTTTCCTGCTGTCTATTGGCTGAAATAATTTCATTGAATTATTTTATTTAAATTATCTTTTCTCTCTCAAATAGATGGTAACCCATACACACTTTTGTCTATTTGCTTGGGTTCTGTTTTATGAAATTTGAAATAGAAAATGACTTAATATTCTACATATCAGTAGAGATCACTTTGTTCCTTCAAAATGTAGACCAAATGTTCCAGATCCCTATTTACTTCTTAAACTACAGATATAATTTAACATGCATGGGTACTTCTTATGCATGCTGGCAGTTCTCAGCAAAAGCAGTGGCATTACTATCACATTCTCTTTGCCAGCCCCTTTTTTAGTGAGCTGGGATTTTTTGTGTGTGTGTGTGTGTGTTTTGATTTTGATTTCATCATTATGGATAATGTCGCAAGGCTGTGTATCTATTCATTCTGGAGGCAACAATGTCTGCTTTTTGCTGTATCATTTCTGTAATCCTTTCTTTTCTGACCACAACCACATTTTCATGCTAAGTGAGTGTGGCTAAGGCCAACAGGGCTCTACCTGCTTACTATACCCAGTCCAGCACGGTGGAGGCATGTTCAATGCCTCTGCAAGTCGTACATACCACCCCAGTTCCAAGTGTGCAATGGGTGTATGTTGAGCCATTAAGCAGTTTATAACATGTTGCTCACAGACCCCATTTAAATGCTCCATAGTTGAACCTTCTGAGAAAGAGTTAGAGCTGTCTGTCCCAGTGAATCAGGAAGCAGGTTTTTTTCTGCACCTCTCTTAAAGTAGCCACAGTACCCTGCTAGCCATGAGCCCATCTAAAAAGAATTGTGCCTACAAAGAAACTCTGCTTTGTGTGTGTGTTTGTGTGTGTGTGTGTGTGTGTGTGTGTGTCTAGAATTCCTTTTCAAGCTCTCTCAGGTTTTAAGTGGATTTCAGTTGGCCACATTGGCCCATCAATTTTTTGTCGTAAGGCCACTTGTTTGTCCCCAGCTGCTCAGCCCAAAAATAACTACACAGAAACTATATTATTTGCAATATTTTTGGCCAATAGCTTAACCGTATTTCTAGCTAACTCGTATATCTTAATTGAACCGATTTCCATTAATCTGTGTATTGCCATGAGACTGTGACTTATTAGAAAGGTTTCAGTATGTCTATCTCTGGTGGCAGCTCCATGGCGTCTGACTCTGCCTTTCTTCTCCCAGCATTAAGTTTAGTTTTTCTCACCTAGCTCTATTTTACTCTATCAGGTCAAACCAGTTTCTTTATTAACCAATGGTATTCACAGCATGTAGAGGGGAATCCCACATCATTCATATACATACATACATATGTGTATGTAAATCTTTAATTAAATATAAAATGTAATACACACATATCTTTACAATTATATCTAAAGGGCTATTTTGTTCATTCCCCAAAACATCTGAAATTTGTTGAGACAGATTACTAAGTTTGTCCTAAAGTGCACGCCCTATTCTATGCAGTGGGTTGTGTGAAAATTGTGACCCTTTCTCTTGTCAGACAGTACTCTGCAGGGAGGCAACACAAAGAACATCAGTTGAGAGCAAGATTCTGAATAAGACCACACCAGAAGATTACGGTTCCTCTTATTTTACTTCCCCTTGTAAGGTCTAATGTCACTTTCCCATCAACAAGTTCATGCAGTTCTCACCAATAAATTAAAACCAAACAAAATTAATTTTCTTCACTTCTCCCAAGAGACAAATTTAGCAACAGAATATTGACAAAGCTTTTTTTTTCTAATTACACTTACTCCTACTTATAGGGATCACAGAAAGAATGTGAATGGCTCTCCAATGCTACCCTCTTCTGCAATTGCAACTAATATATATATCTTTTAAAGCCATTGCAGTTCTTTAAAATTCCTGGGTAATATCAGATAACATTCCATGTGTCTAGTCCGTAATTTTTTTTACAGAGCTAGTGAGATGGCTCGGTAGTTCAGAGTGCTTGTTACTACTGTGAGAGACTGGAGTTCAGATCTCAGTACCCATACTCATAATCTTACAAATGCCAGGAACCCCAGCTCTGTGGTATCTGAGAGCCTCTTTTGACCTTCACAGTTATACATGTACATGTAGCACACACAGACACACACATGCAGAGAGGAAGGGCTGACGAGGGAGGGGGACTTGATTGGGGGAGGGGGAGGGAAATGGGAAGCGGTGGCGGGGAAGAGACAGAAATCTTTAATAAATAAATAAATTAATAAAAAATATATTTTATGCCAAGTTCCTGAATCCTAGGATGCTATTTTGGAGCCTTAAAAGTATAGCAACATTATCAGACTGTAGTGAAAGTCTGTACTGTTTCAGAACAAAAATTTTGGACAGAAAAAATGAAAGGAACTGTATTAGTTTATTTTGAAAGCAATCTGGTAAACTAATCCATTCATGTTTAGCAGAAGATCAATACCTGTGATGTAAACTTCAATTCATAGAAATCTACCAAAAGATGAGGTTGACACAGTTATTCTAAAAATCATAATGTCTTTAAAATTATTTCTTTTAATTATCTTTTCTCTCTCAAATAGATGGTAACCCATACACATGTTGGTGTATTTGTTTGGGTTCTGTTTTATGAAATTTGGAATAGAAAATTACTTAATGCCCCAAATATCAATAGAGATCCCTTTGTGTCTTCAATACACAGACCAAATGTTCCAAATCCCTATTTACTTCTTAAACTACAGATATAATTTTACATACGTGGGTTCTTCTTACCCATGCTGGTAGTTCCTCAGCAAATGCAGTGGCATTACTATCACAGTCTCTTTGCCTGCCCCTTTCTTAGGGAGTTGTCTGTGTTTCACTACGGATATGTTCCAAGGCTGTCCGAGTTCTATGCAGCTGAGCATCTATTCCCTCTGGAGGCAACAAGGTTTGCTTTTTGCTGTGGCATTCCTTCCCATTAGAGATGAAAAAAAGTTCAAGGGAGCTTTACCATGAAACAAACTACTCCTAGAAACAAGCTACTGTAGTCTCCGTGTTCAGCAGGAGGTGACCAACAGATAAAGAACTCAAACATGTGTTTGTAGGTTCCTTTTCTTGCCTCATAATGCCATATAATGGCTTTCCCATTCTATTTATTTTTATTTTATTTATTTTTATATATTCTTCTCTCTTTTTATCCTACAGGTTCTTTGCATGTATATTATGGCTTCTAGTTTAGTGCATTTATGGGATCCTTGAGTGCATGTAGTGCGTCTTTGTTATTTTTTTCCTTCTAGTGGACGTTTTTCCTTCTGTTTGCTTGGCCCTATTCCGACATTAGTTTTTGTTTTGTCTTATTTTGTTTTATATTTTGCCATTATTCCTTAGAAACTTTATACACCCTGACAAAAAGGGGGTGTACCCAGATGGGAAAGGAGGTGGGGAGGAACAGCGAGGAGCAGACTGATGAGTAACTGAAATCAGGATGTATTATATGGGAGAAAAATCAATTTTCAATAAGAGGAAAAGATAGAGATATTAAAAAAAGAAAGCCTTTCACAAAAGATAACCGGGGGTGAACTGTTGGTCCTTCAGACTGCATCCTCCAGGAGCTATTAAGAAATACGGCACTGTGTGCCCTGTTCTTTTTCAAACTCCAGCTCTTGCTAGTTTTCCAATTCCTCAGGCCATCAAAGCTCCTCTCCAGCTGGGTTTTGTCTCTCTGTAGTCCATTGACATCTCTCCTTAATGTGGGCCAGTGTTTCACAAAGTGGTTCAAATTGATCTCATTACTTTCCCATCATCCTGAGTGTTAACTTTGACTGTTTTCCTCTATTGCTTCCTATTTTCATAAACCTCATTTAAATTCAGCATTATAGGCCAATTAAATCCAGTCCTATTCCCCTCTTTGATGTTTCTTACGATATTGCTCCTATTTAAATCCCCTTTTACGTTTTCCTTGTATTTTGTTCTTCCTTCTTGCTAGAGGATCACTACCTCCCCAAACCTGGGATGCTTCATGATTACTGAAGACTTTGTGATCCTCTCTTAGCCTTGAATTGTCTTAAAACCCACTCTATTTACTTCATGTGCAGTCCTAGAAGGGAAAACTCGGTTGATGTCCCACAAGGCAGGACACTGTCTTACTCCTTTTGTACTTTTTTCTGTTCTCAATCCCCTGGAATTGAGAACATTTTAAATGTTTCAACTGCTATAAATTCATTCTAAGAACTAAAACAATCTATTGATTAAATTTATCTTGCTACTGTAACTACCTAACAAAAAGCAAATTAAGGGAGGAAAAATGGATGCATTCTGGCTTCAACTCAAAGAGATGGTGAGAAGACATGGCAATGGGAACATGATGCTGGCTGCTCACAGGGTATGGACAGTCAGGTAACAGGCAGTGTAAAGTAAGTAGGGTCTGGATAGAACCTGTGACCCTCCTTCAGGGAAACAACTTTTTTCTTGACTGCAAGACTCCAATTATTGACTTTTCCAAAACCACTTTATAAATCTGGGACCAAGCAAGCATTCAAACACATAGACTTATGGGGGGAATTTTGTAATCAAACCACATCAAATATCCAGTACACTAGCTAGTTTATAATAATTCTTGTACTATTGCCAGGACACTGGTAGGTTTTTGTTTGTTCTTTCATTTGTTTATTTGTTTGTTTATTTTTTTTGGTCTTTTGAATTTTTCATTTTTCTGCACAGAGTTTCTCTGTGTACCATTGTCTGTTCTGCAACCCTCTCTGTAGACCAGGCTGGCCTTGAGCTCAGAGATCCACTTGCCTCTGCCTCTGGGTGCTGGGATTAAAGGCTCACATAACCACCACTTTGAGGAGTCACACAAATCTTTACGACTTGCATGTTGGTCCATAAAAATTTGCAAAGAGTCTCTAGTGTCTTATGCTGTAACCCTTGGTCACATGAATGAGCTAAACTAAATTCGAAAGGAAGAACTTATAGCCACTAAGACATCACCCAAAATATCAGTTAGTCTCAGGAGTTCAGTTTTCTAGAAAATAGATATTAACAATGCAGACATTAGACATGAAATAAGGTATTGGCAATTGATGACAGGTTGATAAGGAGTTGTATTAGGAATTTTGTTTTAGAATGTTCTAGTGGTTACTTTTGAAGCACAGACAGAAGCAACTTAAAGAGGGAAGGTTGGTTTTAACTCAGATTTTCATAAGTTTTAGTCCATATTGAAGGGGAAGGTATGATGAAACCCACAGTGACAAGACCAGGCAGCGTGGACTGTTGATAGGTTGGTGAATGGAAGGAAAGGGACTAGGACAAAGCACTGGCAGATTCAGAGCTGCTTCCACTGACCTTCTTCCAGCAGCCATGTTCTAAAGGCTCCCTAGCGTTTACAGCTTAGTCTAGGGGAGAAATGTTACATTCAGATCATAATGCTCTATCAGGAGTGCTGTAGAGCACTCTAAATTAAATTAAATCCTTTCATTTTGGAGGTAACATCCTTAAATACATGACGTTTGCAAGGGGTGAGACTACAGGATGTTCTAATGGAGTTTAAACATTCCATTTAAACTCGGGAAGTAAACAACTCAAAGGCTTCAGGAAATCTTTGGAACTAATCAGATTCATTAGGAACCTAGTCCTTTAAGCGCGTTTAAGTAGTAAGGATTGCTAAGTGATAGCAGACAAGATGAGATATTGTCTAGAGAAGCTCAGATGAGCCAAGCCACCTGGAAGGAACATATATTCTTTGGTAAATCACAAAATGTGAGAGAGAACAAGACAGTTAGCTCTCTCTCTCTCTCTCTCTCTCTCTCTCTCTCTCTCTCTCTCTCTCTCTCTCTCTCTCTCTCTCTCTCTCTCTCTGTGTGTGTGTGTTTATGCCAGATATTGAGATAGATGTTTTCTCCATCATCTCTTCTTCATTTCTTGAGTTAGGGTCTCTCACTAAACTTGGAGTTTGCTAGTTCAGTTAGCCTGGCTGCTCAACAACCACTAGGCTCTGCATGTATCTATTTTATCAGCACTGAGATTACAAGCATGCACTGCTTTCCCTGCTTTTTATCTGGGTTCTTTAGACCTGATCTTGGATCTTCATGCTTGTGGAAAAAGTATATTTTTTGACTTAGCAATTTACTAAGACACATAGATAGCGTTTTTGTAGGCCATTTTGAAATATATCCAAAGAATTAGAATATTACTAGAAATGTGATTATCATGAACGGACAAAAATTAGAAAAGCACTATTGCTAATAAATACCACATGCATTAGGAAGTAACCCTGACAAATTTAGGACAAATATGCCTTAAGCCATATGACATACTTCTTGTCTTTGTACTTCATTTAATGTTTCTTTCTGGAACATAGGGGGACCATCCAAAGATTTGCATTCTTTACTCATGTTTACAATAATAGTATGTTACTAAAATTATATGAACATGGCTTTGGATGCTCCCAAGTTAATTCTTTGTTCTTTATGCATATTTACCAACACCTTAAGCTATGTTTGCATGTGGCATCACCAGGATATTTCAAGTCTGTTCCCATGTTCCTTTCCAGGAGCATATGGCCAGTCATTATTCATGCAGTGAGAGACATTGGAGTCTAGTTATCCAGGGCTTGAACCAACTCACCTCTGCCCTGAGACCTTGGCAAACAGAAATCTGTGCAAAAGGCTAGTTTAGTGAAAGAACTGGAAAGTATTTTAGGGAATATAACTTATATTCTATATTTCAATTTTAATATATATATATGAGTTATATGTATGTGATATGTGTTACATGTGTGTGATATGTATGTACTGGCAATTATGTATGTGTAAGAATTCAGGTGCTCACATGCCAGACTGAACATCTGGATGTCAGAAGAAGACCTGGGGGGCTGACTTTTGCCTTATACCTTGCTTAGAGCCAGCATCTCTCCTATTCACCACTTCAAACCCCAGATGAGCTAAGCCATGAGCTTTGGGGCTTTCTTCAGACTCTAATATCATCCCATCATAGGCACTCTGAGATTTAGAGATGTGTTTTAAGGCACATGATATTATGTAGGTTCTGGGAATCTGAGCTTTGGTACTCACCCTTGTATGGGGAGAGCTTTATACAGATATGCATCACCACAGCCCAATAGTTTCTACATTCATAATTTAAATAATCAATTCATTGGACTTAGTTTTTTCTGAGCAGGAGATATGAGCAACAAATAAGATATTCTACTATTTTAACACATTAGACAAGCAGAGAATACTAATTTTTACCTACCAAACACAGAGTCAGTCTTTTGCAGTGGGTTCTCCTGAGATCTTCACAACTAAAAATTGAGTTCACCTTATGAGATGTGACGAAGGTTTCTTTTCAATTATAATGAAAATTATTTCACTCTTCTAACACCATCTCCCAGCTGATAATAACATGAGGGAATGAAAAGGATGCATTTTTTTTTTCCTTGAGAAAGGTAATTTGAAGACATATGCATGGTAAAGCCAGCTAAGATAGGAAATGACATATAAATGAGTGAGATAATTGCCAACACCCTAATTAAAAAGCCAACTTTGTTTGCAGTTTTAATATATTTCATTGACTTCATATGAAAAATAAATCTCCAAAAAGAAGAGCAACTAAAAGAAAGAGCACCCACATACATTTCAGAAAATCCCTCGCTTTGATCAATTAAGAACCAAATGCAAAAATTACTTCAGACTTAACTGGGATTGTTTAAATGTTATTTAATTTAAGTCAAAAGGAGGCAGCTTATTACAAATACATTTTCTAATTTTTCTTTGCTCACATTTTATTAATAAGAAGATCTGCATGAAAATAGAATATCTGCTGCTAGAGGCTTTTGTTTTATTATAATGACTTGGTAAAAATAAAAGTTAAAATAGGTACAACATTATCTGATTCACCACAAAAAGCTAGGCAGCTTAAAAATAGAACCAGAGAAGATGAAATTATCTTTCTTCCTTGAAGCTAGGCACCTTATTTCACTTTGCTTGGAAATCCAATCTGCTAAACCCCTATTTTGTGAGATGTTGTTATATTTGTAATGGATAGTTCTGCATCTGTTTCCACAGCAGTGGGCCACTCAAGCTCATTATTTCTTTTCTCTTCTTTCTTCATCCCCATCCCTTTTTTGAGATTATAATATAATTACAGCATTTGCCATTACCATTTTTCTTTTCAAACCTCTCCCCGATCTCCTTCAAATACATGCCCTCTTTCTCACTAACTGTTATTGCACGCATCTATGTGAAATGTATACATATATGTCTCTAAATAAAGTCTCTTCAGTCTCAGTCTCTGTAATGTTCTTTTTACATATATTTTTAGGACCGATTGATTGGCACTAGACAGCTCTTGGTGTGTTCTTCCCTGGAGAAGATCACTTCTCTTGCTCCTAACTTTAGACAGATCCCTATAGTTTTTGTGTAGGGTTAAGACTTCATGGGATTTTCTATATTCACTTTTACTTTATTTTAATTAAATTATTAACATTTAAATTTTTAAAGGGGAAGGATATTATTAATGGGAAATAAATAAAAGTTTCTTCTATTTTAGGTTAAGGTAAATAAGTGAATTCAAAAAAGGCATACATTTTAAATATTAATTTTATTGAATGTCTGTGTGAGTCTGTGTGTATATTTATTTTTGCACATGTGTGAATACACATGCCCACGGAGGCAAGAAGAGGGTATTACATGTCCTGGTACTGTATTTATAGAACATTGCCTCATGTGGTTCTGGGAACTGAATTTGAGTCCTATGCAGTGTTGGCATGCACTCTTCACTCCTGAGCCATTTCTCCTGCCTCACCTTTACACTGGTTTTATTTGGAGTCAATATCATTAGCCACACATTCCCATTGAGATATGGAGTTAGGACCATATTCACTCCAAACACAGTTGGTCTTTTCTGCTTCTATGCTGTTTTGCCGATCACTTCCTCCTACACTGCTTTATTTTTTTTTAATTCTAAATCTATATGACTGCCTCCATGCTCTCTTTACCCTTTCTTTTTATTTCCACCCACAATAAATATGTGAACATTCAACTCATAGACATGCAGAAAAGTTATTTATAGGCTTTTGATATTGGAGTAAGATCCAGATCCACACTAGTGGAATCATATTCAATAGGAGTACAAAAACATCACATGTCCGTTTGCATTGTTGGTGCTCCTAGGCTCTCATGCTAGTAATATGTAGGCTGTGTGGGCTGTGATCTGTTGAGTCTGCCAAACACTGTGTTGTCACCCATCACCAGAGAATCCACAGGAACCTTCGGCATGGGAGAACTCAGTCACAAAAGTGTGCTGATTAAGGAATATGATCTTGGGGAGAGAGAAACACACTGTTTAAGCACAATGAGCAGAATCTGATGTAAGAATAGCCAGGCATGATTATTTGCACTAATAATACCAGCATTCTAGAGGCACAGGTTATTGGATTGTGTGACTCCATGACCAGCCAGCTTATTCACACTGGTGAGCTTCAGTCTACTCAGAGACTCTACCTCAAAACTCAAGATGGATAATGACCGATAACTGACACTTAAGGTTAACTTCTGAAGTTTACACACACACACACACAGAGAGAGAGAGAGAGAGAGAGAGAGAGAGAGAGAGAGAGAGAGAGAAACACACACATACACACACACTCCAAATGCATGCTTTCTGTGCTTCTTGCTATTCACTTTTCCAGGCTAGAACATTTTGATAATTATACTGTAAGTTCTTCGACATTGCTAACTAGAAGTTGGGAGTGGTTGCTACAATAGAACTTCTGTATGAGACACTCAATAAAGAGAATGATACTGATATGAGGATAGGGAGGAATGCTGCCTTTGAAGCAGCTACAAACAATCCCTCTTTGAAGATGGTTTAAAAACACACTGACTACAGTATGTGATGTGCTCTCCTTTTGATTTGTAACTGATAAGTGATTCTCAGCATGGTTCAATGTGAGTTAACTACCTCAAGATACAGAGTCCATTTGTACTGAAGGTGGTGATGATTAGGCATAGTACAGAGCTGCATCTTTTAGTTAGTAGCTAAAATGAGATGGTTAATTTAAAAAGTTCACAAATGTAACTGTGTGGTACTTTTGTTTTGCTTGATTATTTATCTAAAAAGTACCTTTATTTAAAACATCTTTTGTTTTAAATTTATGTGTGGGTGTGTGCACATACACACACATGTTAGTGTAGTATCTGTGAAGGCCAGACAGCATTGTCAGGTCCCTGCAACTGGAGTTACAGGTATTCGTAAGATGTCTTATTTGAACGCTGGGGACCAAACTCAGTCCCTCCATAAGAGCAACAAGTTCTCTTGGGGCTAAAGAGATGAGTTCGTGCTTAAGTACACTTGCAGAATACCTGGTCCCACATAGCTTTTCATCATGTTCTGAAATTCCACTTACAGGGAATTGAATACCTTCTTTTTGTCTCTGTGTACACTAGTAAAGTGTGCATACATATAAGCAGGAAACATACTCTTCCAAATAAAATAAACATAAATAAATCTATAAGAGCAGTGAGTGGTCTTAACAGCTAAACCATCAGGCCAGGCCAAACATAAATCCTTAAGGGAAGACACACACTGAATTTCAGTTCATTTGGTTTATGCTTCTCTCTAATACTACTGCAATGTCAAAGGGAACTTGGGAAGTTTTTAAAGATTCTTCCACTTAATGGTCAACCTGAGGTAGAAGGCCAGTCCCTCTGAAATCCAGTTTCATAAACTTATGCTTCACTAAAACTAAGTGTTCAGGGGGTCTTTTGAATAAACCTCAACTCTCCTGCCACCTCTAGTTTTGCTTGTTCATAATCTTAGAAATCCTCTTCCATTATGAATATGATCAAAGGTGGTCAATAAGGGGATCTTCAGACCCCTAGAAAAATACAAGGCCAAATGTAGTATCCCAGGGTGATTTCCACTCTACTTTGGGTTTTTATATTAAAATCTCTAAAGGGCCAGAATGTACTTGTGATGGTTATTTTAATCTGTTCACTTGACACAACCTAGAATCACCTGAGAAGCTAAGAAGGAGGTATTAATGAATAAATGAATAATTATCTAGGCCAGGTTGGAATGTGGGCCCATCTTTGAGAGATTGTGTTGAATTTTAATAGGTACAGGAAGACTCAGGCCATTGTGGGTGGAAACATTCCTTAGGTAGGTGGTTCTGAACAGTATAAGAGAGAAGAAAGACAGCTAAGTAAACAACTAGGCCAAAAAAAATAAAAAAATAAATAAAAAACCCCAAAAAACAACTAGGCCAATACTTCTTCTTCTTGCCTTTGTTTCTTTCTGCTCCTTTCTGTGGATGCAATGTGACTAGCTACTTGAGTTCTTGCCTTGACTTCTCTCAGTGATGGACTATAATAGAACTCTAAGTTAAATAAAACCTTTCTTCCTTTTGCTGTTTTTTTTTATTTTTTTTGGTCAGAATGTTTTATCATTATAACAAAAAATGAAACTAGGGCGGTTCTCTTTTGTTGTGTTTTGTACAGTGATATGCCTTTGATGGGATCTCCTTCATCTTCTCCATGACTTGATCAGATGTTAAAAAGGTCAGAGAACTGGGGTGGAAAAGGTGGTTGTGACTGCATTACAGGTATATTGAAGTTCTGATACCACAAACATGAGTGTCAATTTGAACTATTAGCTTTTCTTTACTAATGAGGAAACTGAGACTGACTTACACGACTTCTCTGTACAATAGGAGCATACCAAATATGGGATACAAAGTTAAGTTGATAGGCACTGAAGCCACCATCTATTTGATGCCAAATCTTCTCTTTCTAACTTTTACCTATACTGTTTTACAGACATTGTGCCATAAGTTTAGTGTGTTGTGGTAGAATAATTTCTGATCACTCATGTGTTAGAAAGGTAACTATGCTAGATTTATTTTTCTATGCAATGATTCTAAAATAAAGTATTCTGAGCATAACACAGCCAGTACAATCACAAACTCAGAGCAATTGTGGATTCCTGCACAGGGTCAACACAAAGAACGGGCCATTCAACAATCAGGTATAAATGAAGGAGGCAACCAGGGGGCCCTACCCATCACTACATGCTCTCAATAAAGGGTGGGAGAGAAGAAAGTTTTGCCATTTTTATGTACCTGCTAATGACCTTATCTGTCTGCAAACGATAGTTCCAATCTAATTGTCAAACAGATGGCAATGGTTTAACTAAATGGGCCACATAATAAAGCCAAAAATCAGGAGTCTGGGATACAGACTGAAGGATAGAAAAGCAGGTGGGTGGGAATGGAAAAGCCATGAGAGGGTACAGGAGGAGAATTAGAATACTTGATACATATGCATAAAATTGTTAGACAGCAAAATTAATCAATAAACAATATAAAACCCAAAAATATTATATCTGTCATTTATGTAGCTTTGATATGCAACCTAACAAACTAAAAAAAAACTCAAAATAATTTAATGATTAACTTTAGGAGAAATACCAACAATTTTTAAATAAGAATTGATGGAGGCTTTTGACTTCCTTGGCCAATGTCTGAGATATAGACACAAATAGAAACATTGAGATTTATTAGGTTCCACAAATAACTACGAGAAATTGCAAATCACTAGCTAGTATTTTTTATATTGTCCTGATACATTAATTTGATTTTTTCACTTCAATTGATAAAAATTTTATTAAAAAATATCTTTCAACTACAGCAGAAGATATTGTTCCTGTTTTCTGAACAAGCAGTACTTCTGTAATGTAGTTGGATAACTAGCCACGCAATTGAAACACTAGTTTTCAGACTCTGCGCAGGAAGAGGAAAATAATCCTTTTTTTTTCTAAGCCTTTGACTGAAAAATATGTTTCAGAGAAGGCTTTCTTTAAGCACAACAAATTATTTAGATACTACATTACTTACTCTTCTCATGACTGTGACAAAATGCCTAACAGAAGCATCTAGAGTGGTGTGTATGTAGGAGTATGCCACTTGTGCATTTTCTGGCCTCTCAGACATTGAAATAAACACTCAGAAACCATGTTATTTGCAACACTGCTTGGTCAATAGCTTAAGCATATTTCTTGCTAACTCATATTTTAATTTAACCCATCTCTATTAATCTGTGTATTTCTACAAGGCTGTAGCTTACCAGGTAAAGTTTCAGCATCTGTCTCCAGCGGGATTACATGGCTTTGGTCTGCTCTGCTCTCTTTCTCCCAGCATTCAGTCTAGTTTTTCCTGCCTAACTCTACTCTGCCCTATAAGGCAAATAAAGTTTCTTTACTCATTAACTAATAAAAGCAACATATAAACAGAAGGACCTCCAATATCATTTCCTCTTTTCTGTTTAATAAAAAGAAAGGTTTTAATTTTAACATAGTAAAATTACTTGTAAAGAAACACCTATAGAGTAAGAATTATAGTTGCAATATTTATATATACTTTGTCTTTTATCATAAGTAACAAAAACTTTATCTATTCTTCAACTCCATAAAAGACTCCAGAAGAATATAATATTACCTAAGTAAAAAGTACATTGTAAGCAACTTTCAAAACTCGAGAACTGACAGAGACATCTTGTTACCTGGACAGTCATCCAAAGTTCTTTTGCATTCCTGGAGCATCCATCTTCAGCCTACAGGCCCATAGTATCAAGGAGACTTTTCCATGAAGCAGGAAAATTCAAAGCCATTTCCACCTATATTGACAGTTTGTCAGTCACTTTTTTTCTGTGTCCTGTAGAGTGTCTTTCAGACTCTTTTATGAATCAGAAACACCAAGCGATTGTCTCACCTTCAGACAAGTTCAGCAGTCATTTCTCTGTGGGTCTTTCTTGCATGTCCAGTTCATACAGCATAGCATCAAGAAGTCCAGGCAAGAGTAGTTTCTTGCCCAAATGGCTAGCAAAGTCCATAAGGAACCTCTTTAATGCCCAGCTTCCTTCTGAAGTAATTGGTGCTACCAGGAGCATATGTGTCCCATTGAAATGAATGTTCTAAATTCTTAAAATATTTTAAATGCCATATTATTCTGAAGGTCTCTGAAACACTTGAAAAATACTTAACTAACTGAAATATATCTCCACATATCTAACTAACATGACTACAAGCTTGACTATTATAAATGACTATTAACCTATGTTTTGATTATAAATTATATTTTTATATGAGCTACACAAATGCAATGCCTTAACTAAGAGAAGAAATAGACATACAACAAAATAGATCCTAAATTTGTATCAATAAACCAAGATCTATACCAATGCAACTCTCTATAGCATATCCCTCTTTAAATGTAAGCAAACATTTAAAAAACAATCATTTAGGGAATTTGTGTATAGTTCCTTCCAGACTGCCTCCTGATTTTTCTTGAATGAAGTATTTGGGGGTGGGGAGGCTCACGGCAATCTTTTGGGGGATTTTAGTCCATTAAACATCTTTAGTCTGGAAGAAATTCATAGGTTCTCATGTTCTGTGGAAACAAAAGAACCATTTTTCCCCAAAGCAACATATTTTTAGATCAAATTTTGAAGTCAAGAAACCTTTGAAACATATATGTTGGTTTACTTAGCAGTTTCCAGAATCAAATGTCTCTCTGTAGTCAAAAAATTTAAAGAAAACACAATATTATACATAATCCAGGCTCTTTGTATATTTACCATCTTTACGTGGCTTATTTTTCTTTAATCCTTTTAATCTATTACTGTCTGTAATCTGTCTCTTTAAAGACTTTGCTTTATTTTTTTTAATGATTTACTTCTTTTTCTAACTCTCTATACTCTTTTTCTTCTCTCTCCCAAGCCTACAAACATTTATCTGACACTGTGACCCATTTAGAGGTCTTTTCCATTTGAATTTGTCTTTACTGTGTATCTGTAATTCTTTTCTGACCAGGAGTGCTTCTTAAAAACTTAAGCAGTGGCATTGCTAGGGCAAATACAGCCCTTTCTGCTTGCTCTGCCCAGTCTAACATGGTGGAAGTTTGTTTACTGACTCTGAGACTACCAGTTGGGAGCCATCCTCACCACCTCAACTTTGATAACCAGTTGGCCTATGTTGCTACCAAGTAACTTGAAGCACACTGCCACAAACCCCACTTAAATGCTCGGCCTCCTGAAAGAACCAGAGTTTATGCTGGCAGCATGGCCCAGAAAACTGCTGTTTCAAAACTGCACAGCTTTTTTTCTGCTACCACTAAGTCAGGAAATCCTCTCTTCAAGGAGCCATGGTGTTAAGCTGTGCTTGTTTCTTAGTTGATTACATTGGGTACCAATTTGTTGTAGGGAGACTGCTTGTTCATTTCCTGGCTGTCCAGACTCAGGTTTTACACGGATCTACTCAGCCCCATATTGGGTACCAATCTGTAGTAGGAGGCCACTTGTGTGTTTCCCAGGTGCCCAGACTCAAAATAATCGCTCAGAAACCATATTATTTGCAATACTGTTTGGCCAATACCTTAAGTGTATTTCTGGATAACTCATATCTTAATTTAACCCATCTTTATTAATCTGTGTATGGCCATGAGGCTGTGGCTTCCTTGGTAAAGTTCCAGTGTCTGTCTCTGATGGGGCTACATGGCTTCCCTCTGATCCACCCTCTTTCTCCCATCATTGAGTTTAGTTTTCCCTGCATAGCTCTACTCTGCCCTATCATCAGGCTAAATTTGTTTTATATTCATTAACCAATAAAGCAACACATAGACAGAAAGACCTCCCACATCAAGTGTGTTTGTGTGTGTGTGTGTGTGTGTGTGTGTGGTGTTTCAGAAAGATTTTGGCAAGTTGTGGTGGGGAAGAAAAAGTCATAGGAATGTCTCTCTCCTTGGTAGCAAGAACAAAAGGCAATAGCTCCTCACAAGAGAGAAGTATAGGAAGCAAAAATTTGATAAGTAGGATCTAGGATGCTTGCCTGAAAAGGCCCACCTTTAGTACCTTTCTTCTGTTACCCAGGTTCATTTCCCATAAGGTTCCTGATCCTTCAAAATAATGATATAAGCTGGGGAGCACACATTTAAACAAGATTCTGAGTGCATTTGAGTTTGATTCATAAGAAAAGTGAATTTTTTCCCTGAAACTTTGTTAATATAATGGAAAAACTGATGTTTTTAAAGAAACGGGTTCCTGGGGATGGAGAGAAGGCTCATCAATTAAGAGCCTCTGTTGTTCTTCCAAAAAGCCTGAGTTTAGTTCCCTCCATCTAAGTAGGGTAGTTCACAACTGCCTATAACTCCAGCTCCAGGTGATACAACAACCTCTCTGACCCTTACAGGCACTGTACTCATATGCAGAGTTGGATACATATATTCATGCATACATATATGTGTATATATTTGTATGCACTCATATGCATAAATAAAATATTTAAATTTCAAAAAATTAAGAAGAAACAAGACCCTAGCAATATCATATTAGAATACAACTGTCACTACAGTTTATTGTTATTTAAGTAGCTTGGATTTGAGTCCAAAGTTAAATGCCTCTCTTCATACTCCCTGACACCTCTGTGTCTCTTCAAAGAGGGTATTATGGGCAGCAGGACACTCTAATTTTCAGTGCCAGGATTAAATATCAGTATGATATAATTCAAAGCCATTCCATTATGTTAGAAAATAAATAGGAATATAATTTTGTGTTTAACACATGATAATGATCATTACCAAGGGGTGTGCAGGAAGAATGCAAGAGTCAGAAGGCAAAATAAAGGTCTGTGAAATGCTATCCTCTAGACTCAAGACAACCATTGTACTCATTAACTCACACCCATGGCTACCTGCGCTAGGTGAGTACAGTACTGTTCCTATGTTCAATCATTTGTGGAAGAAGGAAGAGATCATGAAGCCTTAAACTTAAATGTTAAACTATAAACTGCTGTTAGATTCTGGGAGAGGGATAATCAGTGTATTTAGTTACATATACATCCCCAAGCCCACCAGGCTTTATTGAATAGCTCCAACCCATTATCATTGCCAACTCTAGTTAAACTAAGTGAGTCACAAAACAAAATGAATAAGCATGTATGTGACAGAGGTTTGCATGGAAGGGGAGGAAGAGGAAGGAACAACAATGAGGTGGATGGTTAGAGTGATCAGTATGCATTGTGTACGTGTGTAAAACTAGCCAAGAATGAAAGTAATTAATAAAATAAAACCTCAAATATCCTGTATATAATTGCCAATAGTTTTGTTTAGACATTGTGGAAGTAGTGCCATCCAAAGGCCAGAAACCAAGGGGGCTGTTTATAATTTCCTTTGCTCAGTACATATGCTTACCAAAGCAGAGTACAGCTATTAGGCATGAACAAGGAGTCATACAGAGACAGCAATTTCAAAACTGGTTTGCTTGTGTCTGCCTGGATGTCTTAACCATCAATTTTCTTCAGACTCCTGGGTCAGTGAGTCTATATCAAGCACACAGCTTAGGAGCCAATGTTCTGATAACACTGAAGCAAAAAATGTGGAGTCACCCCAAAAAATGAAACATCTAAACCTTATAGACAAAGATAATAGGACTGAACACTAAAGATTCTAAAATAGAATAATGCACCTAAACAAGATCTATGAGATAAAAGTAAATATAACTCCCAGGAAGCAGAGTTAAAACATAATTTTGGAAGCAACTATCACAGGAAGCTAATATATTTTAGACTTCATCTGCTTCGATTCCATATGCAAATTTAAACTAAGTCAAATATGATATAAACTAATTTTACAAATCAATGCACATATTTAATGCTAAAAGTATCAGATACATAGAAATTTAAAATTAACCATAATCAGCAGAAAGCAAAGTGACCATGCATTAACTCAACAAAATTCATATGTTTACAAAATGTGGTTGTAAAAATTTAAATTGAACCAATTTTTTCATTTAAATATAAAAAATTAAAAATATGTCTTTATATGCATATTCACAAATTAAGAACTCTAGGTTCAATTAACTTAATAAATCACTATACTAATGATAAAAATAGGACTTAAGGGGCCAGCAAGATTGCACAGTATGTAAGGGCATTTACTGAATTCTGTTCCCAGATCCCACATAGTTATCCAGTTATCCTCTGACCTCTACATGAATATTGTCATGTATAAACACACACACACACACACACACATACACACACACACAAGTAAAAGAATAGGAAAATATAGAACAAGAAGAAATTATAAGAAGCATAAACAAGGAAATGAGGTAATAGACTGAGTGTCTATATCTATGGTTACTTATTCTTCTTCAGAGTATTCATTATTACAATTTATTAACTTCTTTCGAATTTTCCTAACATACATTTAAAGAGAAATATTAAATCAAAAACAAAGCAACAAAAATTGAGATAAAACCTGAATGTTTCCAAGTAAGAAATAAAATGATTAGAAAGAGCCCTAAAATGTAATAACTTTACTAAACGCTAAAACACAGGACGATGGAGAGGGAGTAACGGTTAAGAAAACTGGATGCTCTTAAAGAAGACAATGGTTTCTTTCCTCAGTGCCTACCTGGTGGCTCACAACTGTCTGCAAATCTCTCCAAGCCCAAGGGATCCAAACGTCTCTCATCGCCTCTGTAGTTACCTGTAATCGTACACACATACCCTCATGCAGACACATAACTAAAAGTAAAGTAAAATAATAATGATTTTTAACAATTGGTTTCTTTTTTTTTTGCAATTTTTTAGCTCATTTCTTTTCATCAGGACAACAATCCATTGTCTAGATTTCATGATTTTCTTATATATATAGTAACAAAGATAACAAAGGCCTATTTCATTGGCTGATTTCTGGGAGTAAAATAAGCTTCCATTTTGCAAAGCAGTTGTGCAGTTTTCCTACAGAAGATTCAGAAATTAAGACTCCATAGCAAACTATTAAAAGTCTTTATACTTAGACAAAATCCTGCACTAGAATAGCTGCAGTTACTTGATTCATGAGTGCCCCAAACTTGAAATGGCCATGGCGTCCTTTGGCAGGTGAGTGACACAAGGAAAGACAGGAAACATTAACCAGTGAAGATATTTATGACCATGAAACAGCATATACATCTATCAGAAGCCACACATAACAACCAAGCCTTAATGTGAGCAATGGTGTTTAGTTATGAACAATCCATCTGTGTTTATTCATCCATTATCACAAATAAATCATATCAAAGTGAAACATTTTGTGAAAAAATTGCTTTAAATTACTAGTTTAAAATAAATTTATTTTAAAAAAGCTTAAAAGTCAAAAAGAAAGCAAATTTGTATTTACTATTTTGGAAAAAAATCCTAATGTTCATTAATAGTAAAATTTTTAGGGTGTTTTTATTTCTAAATAAATGACTGGTATTCAAAAGAAAACATACATTGTACAAAAAGCAAAAAGAAGTCATAAAATATGTTAATATATGCAAATTATACTAATATAGATGAAAACAAAATTGGTAAGCTAAATGAGAAAAATTTTCACAGTGAGTTGAAGCACTTTATCTTAGAAATTTGGATAAAAAGAATATGAGATTATCTAACCAAGTATAAAGGATAAAAATGATAATACAGAACAAGAATGATAATGTGATTTCAACACAGAAACAGAAATTAAAAAGTTGACATATATGTCAATATGTGCAAGAAATATTAAGTTTGAAAATCACTTACTTTAGATCCTCACCAAAATTTTACAAAATAAAAAAATCTCTGAAGATATTGTTAATGTGCTGTAGCTTTTAGAGAAAAATTGAAGGCATTTTTGAAGAGGCACAGAAAACATGCTTAGATGATTGTTACCTAATAAATAGAAATAAAAAATAAAAGTAGTTCAAATAATGCACAATTTGATGTTTTGATTAATGTATTGTGGAATGGCTACATCAAACTGCTTACAATATCAATACCACACATACTTATGTTTAGGGGACATAGCCCCAAGACCCTCTTTTTCCAATGATCAAGTGTGTTACTGACTGCTATGAAGTGACGTCCAATATTAGTTTGACCACCACCTGATGTGGGAGAGTCATCTGTCTATTTGTTACTTTCATTGGTTAATAAAGAATCTTCCTTGGCCCTTTGATAGGACAGAAAATTAGGTAGGTGGAGTAAACAACAGAATGCTGGGAAGAAGGAAAGTTAGGCAGACGCCATGCCTCTCCTCTCTAGGTCAGACATGATGGAGCCAGTCACCAGGTCAGACATGCTGAATCTTTCTCAGTAAGTCACCACCTCGTGGTGCTACACAGATTATTAGAAATGAGTTAATCAAGATGTGAGAACTAGCCAATAAGAGGCTAGAACTAATGGGCCAACAGTTTTTAAATGAATACAATTTATGTGTTGTTATTTCGGGGCATAAGCTAGCCAGGGCCGGGAGCCAGGTGGCAGGAAAGCAGGCCTTCCTGCAGCTCTTCTCAATGATGTCATGACATTTTAATCTTGCTAATATGGGAAGCCCTTCTATGTGCTGTGAATATGTATTATTACCATTGATCAATAAAGAAGCTGATTTGGTCAATAGCCAGGCAGAATAGAGTCAGGCAGGAAATCCAAGCAGAGATACAGGGAGAAGATGGTTAGAGTCAGGGAGATGCCAGCAGCTGCCAAAGAAGGAGGGTGTGACATATCACAACAGCCACACGGTAATACATAAACTAATAGAAATAGGTTAATTCCATTTGTAATACCTAGTTAATAATAAGCCTGAGCTATAGACCAAACAGTTTGCAATTAATATTTAGCCTCAGAGTGATTATTTGAGAACTGACAGGCAGGAGAGAAACTTTCATTTACATCTTGCTAGGTCTTGCTCATTTCTAGAAATGTATTATAATTCCTGGTTTATTTTTGTCATGACAAAAAACAAAATTTTCTCCTATTGTCAGGATGAATACTATTTTAAAGGCATTCCATATTTTCTATGTGTTGACTTCAGTTGACAATCACTTATATTTCTTTCTATTAACTAGCTATTTCTATAAAGAATCGGTGCAGATATTTACTTATTGACCTAACTCCTTTCTTTTGGGATGATACTTGCCTCTGCCCCTCCAATGTTAGGACTACACACAAATACAGATGATCACAGAATATGTTTTCATGGACTCTGAGGATCCAAACTCACGTCCTTGTGTCTGTGTGGTGAGCACTTTATCAACACTCCAGTACCAGTGGTGCCGTGGTTAGTGCCTGAGAAACTTCCATACTGTCTCCAATAGATACGGTACCCAAACCCTTGACAAGATTTTTACTTTTGTCTTTTGAAAATGAGCACTCTTAACATGTGTGGGATGATGTTTCATAATGGTTTAAGTGTCTGTTGTCCTTATAACTAGTGGTGGTCTTTTTTGAACACCCCAGGAGCTGCCACTATGCTTTATCTTGACACATCCTTTAAGTATCTTGCTTGCATTCTATGGAGGCTGTTTCTGTCACTTTGGCATTGTCAGAGCTGCTTACACATTCTGCATACTAACCTCTTACCAGATGTATTGTTCAGAAATATTTTATTCTAAATCTTGTGCCTCCCATCTGTTGATGGCTTCCTTATTGGCTTGATACAATATGGTTTATTTATCCCAGCTTTTGTTGCTTGTGGCTTTAGGTCATATGCAGCCCAAAGTGAAGCAGTCTGTCCTCCACATTTATTCTCACAGTTTTAGAGATCCGGGCCTTTTGCCGACTTCTCTATAAAAGAGTTCCATTTATAATTGTTGCAAATCAAGCCACCCCCAAATTTAGTTACTTCAAGTAACTATTTCAGTCCCAAAACTAGAGTCACAGGAGAAATTTGGAAATGGCAGAGTGGTAAGTTCCCACTCACAGTCTTTTCTGTAGTTGAGGTCAGCGTCTACTGGGTTAAAATCCTCTGAACATTTTATGCAGAAGTAGGGATGGTGTTAGCAGTCACCTGGGAGCTTAGGTGATAATTCCACCAGAGTCCATGACATCTGAAATATGAAACTCTCTGGATAATTATCCTTTCCACGGGGAGCTGGATTGTTACAGAAGTCACATGCTCAGCAACCAGTTGGAAGCTGCTGGTGTGTCCTGATCCAGGTTTGGATCAGAAATGCATCATCAAATCTATTTCATCTGTACCTCCAGAACTAATCACCAAGGTCAGTTCTGGCTCAGGGAGTGAACATAAATGGCTTTGAGAATAATGCAGTGTCCTGAAACATCTGGATGAGTCTGGACTTGCACTTGAAAAGATATACTCAAAACTGACCATGAGTCCTTAGATATTCATTCTAAAGGGTAATGTGTGCCCAGAGAATTAGCAGACACATGACTTCTCCCCCTCAAAACTAGAAAAAAAAGCCCTGCCTGTATATTTTACACACACACACACACACACACACACGCACGCACACACACACACACACACACACACACACTTTTAAGGAATAAAATGGGCTGCGCTAGAATTGTTCACAACACCAGTGCAAAAGCAGATTTGAAAGATACACCATCAGATTTATCAGAAGTAACAAGAGAAACTAACTACAGTGTTTGAACAAAAAATATGTAAGAAAAGGTACTTGCATAGAAATTTTATTTTTGCAATGATGTAGAATGCTTCTAAGAAATATACATAGCTAACTTTCTGATATTTGTTGAAGAATAAGTTAGCATATATAATTTAATGCATACACACACAAAAGCATAGGTTGTTTGTTTAATGAAGAGAGTAAAAAGAACGAAAGATATGTGTAGTAAGAAGGGTTGCTTGTTGGTTCTTGGCTGCCTGGCTAGCTTAGACCAGAAATAATCATACACAAACTGTATTAATTTAAACACTACTTGGTCCATTACCTCTAACTTCTTATTAGATAACTCTTACATATTAATTTAACACATTTCTGTTAATCTGTGCATCCCCACCCACAAGATCATGGCCTACCAGCAAAGTTTTGGCATGTGTGACTCCGGTGGTAGGTCCATCACTTTTCCCTGACTCCACCTTCCTTCTCCCATGCTATAAGCAAATCCAGTTCTTTATTCATTAAGCAATAAAAGCAACACATAGACAGAAGGACCTCCCACACCAGATATGTGTTTTATGGGAATTGGGACATAGAGATCCCAATGGATTAGAATTAAATTAGATGGTTTGCATAAAAGTATTACTAAAAAAAGTAAGTTATTAATGTTGATTATAACTTTAAAATGCTATGTGCAAACAGAAAAGGGAAAGAATTAAAGGAAGTATTGAACAACTATCTCTGAAAAGATGAGGAACATCAGATGTCACTGGAAGACTTATCCAGGAGAATGCTGCAGCATAAACTGGTAACCTGACTCCACAACTGTCAGCGTGGAAGGAGAGAAGAAACTCCACAAAACTGTCCTGTTTCCTGCACACCTGCACACAGGCACAATACCTTGTATGTGAACACATACACTACATACCACACACGACAAACACACACACACACAAAGTAAAAAGCACACATGCACTAAAAAATTTGATAAGGTCCTGAAAGATATTTCAGCAGTTAAGTGCACATATGAGTTTTACAGAAGATCTGAGTTCATTTCCCAGTATACACTTCATACAATTCCTAAATACCTGTAACTCCAGATCCAGAGGACTAATATCTCTGGTCTCCAAGGGCACCTACATGTGTCACATGCTCACAAAGACACATGCATTTATACACAAAATTAAAATTCAATAAATGTTTTAAAATAATAAAAATAAATATTTAAGTAATAGTAGTAACAATAAATCTTTTAAAGAGCCAAGTTTTCCAACATCTTTTGGAAATGTTAAGTAGTTGTATTTCATTCCAGGCCTTGGATATATCTGTGTCCATTCAACCAATCCCTTAAGAGTGGACCTTAAAATTCTCTTCAGTTTTGTTCTTTAAAAAAATAAAAATTAAAATCCTTGTTTTTAACACACATTGATAATGAGTGCTCTGGCATATTCACCAAGAAATAAGTTATGTATTGAAAGACCACACAAATTTTGTTATTTTGATAGATATTCCTTTATTTATAATTTCAGGCTACATATCACTAATTCTTATCCAGTGGCTGATATTGTCCAGGCTTTTCTGCTTTAAATTTCTGTAGATACAATGAACTAGGAATAGGTACATTTAAGATACATACCTATACAAACACATAAACACATACTAATATGTATATATATGTGCAATTTTCATTTCTTTTTTTTCCAGACCACAGCATTTTTTATTGATTTTTATTGTGCTCCACATTTTTCTCTGCTCCCCTTCCTGCCTCTCCCCTCACCTTCAACCGTCTCCCAAGGTCCCCATGCTCCCAATTTACTCAGGAGATCTTGTCTTTTTCTACATCCCATGTAGATTAGATAATTTCTTAGCATGAGGTTGAATAATATTATTGATCAAAATTATTTACTATTTTTATACTTATTACTGAATTGTTTCATGTTCTAGTGATTCATTTAGTTGGAGGCTTTTCCAGAAAGAAAGTGTATTTCACACGTTATATTAACACTTTAAAGTTCCTTGTTTCTCTTTGCCTCGAAAGTTCTTGACTGGCTGTTCTGTTCCTTAAACTCTTATTAATCTTATGTGCTGATTGCTTCAGCTTCACTCTTGTGGAATTGTACTGCAAACGCTCTCAAGTCCAGTTCCTGGTGCTCTCTCATGAACGCTGTGTGGCACTGTTTGCCTATCCACGCATGGCATGAACAGCACATGTCCTCACCATTGTCGAGGAATGTCAAAGAGGACTTTTGCTCAGCTGCTCCTTTTGCTCACTCCATTTAGTCTGAGATGGGTACTTCAGTTACCTTATGAGGGAGTCCATGCCTCACCTATGAAATGGATACAGAGTCAGTATTTAGGCCACAACCCTCTACAGTGGCGCTCTCTCTCTCTCTCTCTCTCTCTCTCTCTCTCTCTCTCTCTCTCTCTCCACAGATTCCAACAGGAACATACTGAGATATCGTCTATGTGAAGAAGGATTTGTGCTCATAAAGTAGTATAGGACTTATTTTTAAAATAATAACTTACATAATCTATCCTTCAAAAATAAATACATTTATCTTTGAGTAATTCATTTAAATTTCAATTTTATTTATTTTTAATTGTGAAGTTGGGCTTGGGTGTATGTCTGTGTATGGAATGCATACCTGTGTGCATGCTTAAGTGGAGAATATTTGGTGTCCATCTGTATCATTCTTATTCCTTTCAGACAGGATATCTTATTCAACTTGGAACGTGATTGGTTGCCAGCAATTTTCAACGATACTTTTGTGTAGTAAGGAGGCTGCTAGTTATTTCCTGGCCCCTTAGCCCAGAAATAACCACACAGATACTGTATTAATTAAATCACTGCTTGGCCCATAAGCTCTAGCTTCTTATTGGCTAACTCTTGCATCTGCATTTAAACCACTTCTATTAATTATATCACCACCGGCTAAAGTTCTGGCATCTGTCTCTGGTGGGGGCTACATAGTTTCTCCCTGACTCTGCCTGCTTTCAGCTTAGTTTACCCAACCTAGCACTATTCCCCTATAGCTCTGCTATAGGCCCTTTTTTTTATTAATCAATGAAATTTACAGCATACAGAGGGGAATCCCACATCACTTTTGTAACTGTCCCTCTGTCTTACAGATGTGGGAATATAGGAATTCCAGGTCTAGCTCAGTCTTTTGTTTGGGTCCAGTGGATTCAAATCCATGCCATTACACATGTGGAGTAAGAACTCTTACTTGCTGCTCCAGCTCCCTACCATTTCATTCTTTTTCTTTTACAAATTTATTTTATTTTTAATTATGTCTACATACTCACTTGAGTGCCAGTGCTCAAAGAGGCCAGAAAGAGACACTGGATCTCTTGAATCTGGAGGTACACTGATCTCTAGGTTGTCCAGTGTCGCTGCTGGGAACCAAATTCTGGTCTTCTGCAAGAGCAGAGAATTGTCTTTAAATGCTGAGCCAACGCCCCCAAACTAACTTCACTACATCTGGGAGCAAGGGTGTATACAAGCCTAGTCACATAAGATAAGATCAGAGTAAACCTTGTCTTGACCCTGTTCTTTCTCAAGCGGGCCTTGGGGTTGAACTAAAGTCCTCAAGCTTGGTGGCAGGCACTGTCTCCTATTGAGCCATCTCACTGGCCATAAAAATTTTCTCAGGTTTTTTAGTGGTGTTTTTTGACATTTAATAATTATTTTAACAAATACACCCTCCTGGCATTTTCTACCCTTATGATTTTCCAATGTGTTGTATAATGGTCATATAATCACACAATTATATATGATTGAACTATGAAGACCTGTGGAACATTACAAAGGTCACAATCATGCTCCAGGAAGAAAGGGGAAATTCTTCTATATTTTGTATGTGATAAAATGAAAGGTAATGAAAGGCTTAGCCAAAAGTTATGAAGGTAACACTAATGAGTAGATAATTAAAACTTCTCCATCTTATCTCCCAGAGCTACCTCCATCTACTAATGGTAGTGATAATCCTAATTTGGGGTCTGGCAGGCAGTCAATCACTCTGATCAGGAGGAAAAGTGTGGAATTAGACTGCTAAGTGCAGAACACTTACTGTCTAGGTAATATATCCCTCTGTACTCAGCTTTCCACACCTATCCAATGATTCACACATTTGGAAACTGTGATAATTAAATAAAATTATTACATAAATTGTGTTTGAAATCCTACCTGGATTACCAGAAATGATAAATAGACCTCTGAGATTATTGGATAGGTGAAAAGCCAAGAACCCTTGGATCAACTTCATGTTTCTTTTGGACTGTGTTCTAAGGAAGATAATGAGGGCTCTTTCTGAAAGGTGGCTATTCAAGTGTGTTCTTCTTCACTTTGTAGTAAAACTCGGGGTCTAGACTATTGCTTAGCTGGGCCAAAAATTAAGACCTCGTTGCCAATCTGAAGCTTGCTAGCTTTCAAATGACACCAGACATAGGAAAATGGGCAATGAAATAGCCTTTAAACATTTATTCATAAATTAATCCCCCAAAGATCTTTGAAAAATTATAAAATGTCTGTTAGGTAGGATAATGGCCAGTGTATTTTCTGCATTATATAGAAAACTCCAATGAATTTTAACTGTAAATATTTTCTAAAAGATTAAAATGTTTTAAACATGCTAAAGAAACTATGAGGCTGTATATTTTATATTAATAAATATAAAATGTATTAATTAATGTATGTTAAAGATTAATTAATATATATTCCTAAATGCTCTTATTCTTCATAATTGCATTGGAATTTCTATCCAATTTAAACATTAATATCCGCTTATTTTAGAAAATTTATACATCTGTAAAAAGTATCTAACAAGTAATGGGGCAGAGGATAAGGCCTGGTAGGCAAAGAGCTTGGTGGGAAAGCAGGAAGAATCAAATCCAGATCTTTAACACCAATGTTTAAAGCCATATGTCGTAGCATGTGTCTGAAATACCAGTCCTGGTGTGGCAAAGAAAGGAGGAGGACCCTTAGAGCTTCAAATCCACATAATCTTGTGAAACTGATAAAATCTAGATACAGGAAGAGACCATGCTCAGATAATAGGATGCAAAGAGATTGAGTGAGCATGCTTAATATTGATTTCAGACCACACACACACACACACACACACACACACACACACACAAATAATTTTACTCATAGCTTCAAATACAGTGTTAAATGGTTTTTATTTTTTTTCTTCTGGAGCACACAAAATATACACATATCCATAGCACTTGGAGATACATGCTAACACACATACAGAGCTACATATATTGGGTGAATCATGAATCATATATGAATTTCTGGTTTATTAATATTGTTTTCTTATACTATAAGCATGGTAATACTGACTTTAAAAACAAGCACACAGTAAGAATCCCAATATTATGAAACTACATTCTAGTACACCCCAGAAAATATTACTCTATCATCTTAACCATTTCATTTTGTGGTTTTAGGATTATCTTTTTGCACACATGTGTATTAAATCACTATCCCAGTCTTGACAGTGAACATTGGTTTTCCAAAATTCAATTCGAATCTTTATTATTTATTTATGTGTGTGTGCGAGTTTATGTGTGTGTGCACATGTGTGTGTTTGCATTGCTCATATAGGTCAGATTCCTAGATGCCCTAGACATGGAGTTACTGAAAGCTATGAGGAACCCCACATAGGCACTGGGAAGTTAATAAGCCATCTATAAGAACAATGCCCACTCTTAGCCACTGAACCATCCATTCAGCCCCTCAGAGCAATAACTTCAACTGCTGCCATATTTCAGATTCATCTTTATACAAACATAAAGTCATATGTGTCTCTCCAGCACAATCCAACCATGAACACAATTAGCATTTTATAACTAAGATTATTTTACTAAAAAATGTGTTTGTAACCAATAGATATAAGTGTGTGATTCCTTTACCAAAGTAGCAGAATGATGGAAGCAATTCTACTGGAAGCATGGCAAATCATTTACACGTGAAGTGTACTGCAGTATTTTCAGTTATTACACAATTAGCTGCACTCAACAGATGATTTAATTACTGAAATATTTGCAAATATGTGCACAGTTGTGCAGTTTTCTGTACTCTAATGGGTTTTTGCAGAGCAGTTGAGGTTATTTAGGTCGACACAAAGTCCAGATGTCTATTTTCATCCAAAGGCAGTGTATTCCTCTAGTCATATAGTCTTTACATATTCTTTATCTAGACCAAATATTAAATGAGACTTTTAGTGTATATTGCAAATCAAAATATTTGTAAAGAATCAATTATGGCAGCATATTTCTTTATTTTTTAAAGATTGTTTTATGTGTATGTAGGCAAGTGTGCAATATGCATGCAGTACATGTGAAGGTCAGAAGAAGACAGTGGACCCACTGGAACTGGAGTTACATCCAGCCGTGAGCTGCCATGTGAGGTTTGATATCAAACATGGGATCTCTATAGGAGTAGCCAGTGACAACTGAGCCACCTCTCCAAACCCTATAGATATATATTTTTTGTTTGTTCATGAAATTAAAATTATGCAGATTAAACTCACATGTATGGGTTTACATGTTCTCAGAACCCTTCTATCTCATTACAGTTCTAGACACTACATTTATTCTCTTATGTACATGATAATTTCAAGGGCAAACATCTTACCTTCTTTCCCTGTGTTCCAGCCCCATACACTAATTCTAAGTGATGTTTTTCTACAATGTCTTTTCTTCCTTCCCTTTATTGCCAGCATGAACTGACCTAATCATCCCATTTGAGAAGATTTCAAGTGGCTAATGACTCTTTCCTTTGTAATTCGACTTAGGTGACTGTTCCTAGTAAAACACTCAGACACAAACACATACACACATATTAATAATAATAATAAATAATAAATCAGAAAAAATAGCATCAATTTTAGGTCATTTCTGCTATTATCACTGTGACAGAGAAGTTAACATGTCAGTTCTGGATGGAAAGAAGCTTAGAATATTTGTGGAGAACAAACCTTGGTTTTCAGGTGGCTCAGAACATAAGTCAAGAACAAGTTTAGGACATGAGGCCTTATGACAGATGATTATGGTCTCTCCTGAGCTACCATAATGTCTAGAAAACTAAGTAGCTGTGTGAAACAGATCTGTGATAGAAGTGGAGGCTATAAAACAGGTTGAGTTTTAAAAGTATTACAGAAGTTTACCCTGGGCTCCAAAGTACTATGAATGAATGACACATAGTGTCACTTGACAACCTCAGATGGACAGATTCACAAGTGGATTGTCTTGTCCCTATCTCAGGAACATTGGCCAATGTCTTCAGAAACTTTTCTCCAGAGGACCCAATCTCTTTGTGGCTGAACCACAGGTAGTTCTGTTAAACTAGAAACAGATATGTTGGCTTCATAACGTTTGAAATCTCATCACAAGTATTTGATAATTTAAAATCATCATTTCAAGTCTTTTGAAAGCTAACACATAGAATCAAAGAGTATAGTGACAGTCTCTGAAGTTTAGGTCCCTTCAAAGATTTATCTTTTGGATGGGACAATTGAAATGAAAGCATTATGATGAGGAATCTAGTCTGTAGCTTTGCAGAGAGAAAATGCTCCCCTGAGCTTATCATTGTGTTAATCAAGTACTTTGAGCAGCCTTTAGTTTTTAAGGTAAAGACACAGGATAACCAGAATCAGAAATGAGATATAAAAGCAAGTTTTAAAAGCCTAGATTTCCAACATAGAAAATCCTGAAATTATTAACAACTGTAACATAAGACAATTCATGTTTTACATCAAGGTTTCTTTTATCTGGCCTAAGTAATATTTTCATTATTCTTTTTGTAGCTAACACCTAACAGATATCCAAGAACAATACAAAATTTGAATAAATAAAAGAATGCCTTATTAAAACCACATTAATCTGAGTTTCTCTCCATACTTGTAGACATAAACTTTTCCATCTTTGAAGGAACATGTCCCTTCTTCCATAAATATGATATAATTGTATTTTATCTTACCTATTTAATCAGCCCCCACTGACCACTCCATGCCTAACCTGCAAAGCTTCTCATGACTTGCACTATTCGAATTCAACTCATCATGACCCCAATTATTATTAGATCATACTTCTCATTGTTACGCTAATACTTTCAACCCAAATATTTAAAAGTGTATCTACCTGTTTAGCTTTAAGCTTCCCAATTCTGTTACATTTAAGATGTAGGTAATAACACTGACTTCAGACTCAACAAAGAAATCTTACATGTAAAATGATTTGAAAAGACATGGTGATCTTAACCTTCCAGTCATTTTAGTTATTTGCTAAATCACAGACAGACCCACACTACCAGACAAGAAACATTCTTCTTCTTTCTCAATTGTTCTACCCAACTCTGCCATGCACGGAGAATCATCACATGAAGAATAAATAAGGGCAGAATAGAATCCACTCTAAGGAAGATGACTCCACATATGTTAATGTGGCCCAGCTAATGAGATGCCAGGGAGAAACATGGTTATTTGCCAGATTCTGTAACCAGAGTCCCCAGCAGAATCTACAGGAGAAATGGGAGTCAATAAGATATGAGTTAATAAGTCATCTTTATGAGTCCTCTCTCTCTCTCTCTCTCTCTCTCTCTCTCTCTCTGTGTGTGTGTGTGTGTGTGTGTGTGTGTGTGTGTGTGTATGTTGTACACCCAAGCATATATGTAGAGGCAAAAGAATGTGTCAGGCGTCTTGTTCTAGCTCTCTTATGTTTTTAAGACAAAGTCTCTCACTTAAACAAAAACAGAAAATAATTAGTAGATTGATAAATTTCTTTATTCCCACAAATGAATAAATTTCATTGGATAAGTATTTAAAATTCATATTTTGTTGTACAACATAGCTTTAGTTTTTCATGTATTGATGGATTTGTAGGTTTTATTAGATCATAAATCAATATTTTGATAATATATTAGGGTAACAAGTCTGCACTAGTTACTTCTTCCTTTTCTCATAGCTATGAAGAAACATTTGACAAACACAAGTTAAGGAGACTAACAGTTACAAAAGACAATCTGCCACAGCAGAGAAAGTTTGGCTAAAGAAGTAGGGGGATGGCTGGTCATAAGTATTGGTCCTTGGGAAGCAGAAAGTGAACAGAAAATGGGGCCCATCTATAAAACTTTAAGGTGCTGGGGGATAATGCTCTTGTGCCCTGTAAAGGTTTGTCATTTTTATTAGTTTAATAAAACACTGATGGGACAGTAGGCAGGCAAGAAGTATATGGAGAGTGACCAGACAAGGTGAATTCTGGGAAGAGGAAATGCTCAGTTTGCAGCTGCCACCCAGATGGAGAGTAAGCAAGATAAAAATGCTTCACTGAGAAAAGGTACTAAGGCACGTATGGGATAATTTAAGTTGTGAGAGCTAGTTAATAATAAACCTAAGCTAATAGATCAAACCGTTTATAATTAATATAAGTTTCTGTGTGTTTCTTTGGAATTGAACATCTGTGGGACCAGGTGGGACAGAAATTTCTGTTTACAAATGGCACCTGAATGTTTGGCAAGAATTTCCGCATAAAGTCTCATAAAGCCTTTTTTAAAAAAGAAAACTGATTCTAGACAGACAAAAGAACATAATCAAGCATAGCTTCATGGTAGCAGCATTGTCTCTGGGAGGCTCTGTTTGCTAGGAGCAAGGAGAGGCATGACTTTTATAAAAGAGGCTTCCTGCCTCAGCATTAACAGCAAAAACCTCACATCTTTTTAAGAGGCCCTAGCACAAAACACTTAAATGGTGTTTTTGAGAAGCCTCTGGCATGCTTCTCTTGGTGGTGGCATTGACCTAGCAACTACACAAAGTTGTGGTAAAAAATGGTTCCTGACAGCACCTCCATGATGAAACTAGACTCAAAAAACTAAGGAATGGGATGGAGTCAGCCAGCAAAGCTATACCTTTAATCCTAGCCATATAGCTTAACAAATTGAAGACTCATGTAATCAGAAAAAGATAAAGATATACAATAAAAATAGACTCGGGCAGAAAAAACCTTATAAATGGATAAAGGCCTTTAAAAAAGAAATATAGTTGGGTGTGGTGGCACACAACTTTAATCCCAGAACTTGAGAGGTAGAGGCAGGTGGATCTCTGATGTAAGAGCACCCTCTGTATGCTATGAATATGTTTTATTGACATTGGTCAACGAAGAAGCTGATTTTGGCCATTGACTTAACAAAGCATAGTCAGGCTTAAAAAGATATATATGGAGAGTAGACAGATTCAGTGAGTCTCCATGTAGCCACCTCAGGATATAGACAAGCCAGAACCTCTCTGGTAAGCCACAGCAGCCATGACATACTGCACAGATTAATAGAAATGGGTTAATTTAAGATATAAGAGCTAACTAGCAAAACACTTAAGTGATAGGCCAAGCAGTGCTTTAATTAATACAGATTTCTGTGTGATATTATGTGTGCCTGGGCAGCCAGAAAATGAATGACCAACCTCCAACTATAGATCTCTGTGAGGTCTAGGCCAGCCTGGTCTACAGAGTGAGTTCCAGGAGAGTCAAAGGTACACAGAGAAACCCTGTCTCAAAAAAAAAAAAAAGAAAAGAAAAGAAAAAAAACCCAAAGCTTAAAAAATAAAAGTAAAAGAAATAGAGCAAGAAAAAAAAGGCATGTAAAGATGGAAAATACACACAGAATCTGAATACTCTATGCTATTATGTGCGTCTTTGAATTGTTTGGCTGTTGAGGAAGGAACAATGGCTTCTACAAGACATTTAATTATAAATTCTCCTGGAATAAACTAACCTATATATTTTTAAAATGTCTTGGCTTCAAAATATAAGCCAAAAGATATATTACTTTGGAAAGGAGGTTTTTCTTTTGCTTCCATAGGAAATGAGAGGCTATGGATTAATTCTAGGTTAAGATACATGAAGTTTGTTCAAGGAAGACTGTCTGAAAAATATCCAGTGGGAACAGATGTCTCAGATGATCCAACATTTTAGAGTATCTCATGGATGGCCCCGATAATCCAACATTTTAGAGCACCTCTGTTGCAGATTCCTCTGAGTTCTATATCCAGAATAGCATCATTATTTCTGGTTGATATGATCCAGCCTCACAGAATACTCCAGTCATGAACAGTCAGCACTTGACCATAATCCTAAATATTCTCTGGATCTCCATAAGATTATCATTAGCCCCAACCAGCAGGAATTAGCCCAGAAAACTACGCCCACATTCCCAAAGAAATGAATTACAGATGTTTGTCTTTTTTTAAAGTGTTGGTTACAAGTTGTTATTGATAATGGTCAGGAAAAAAGCTAAACAAATAAGATTAGATTCAGAGTTCTTGTTTTGAAAATAAAAAAGGGAAAGTGCTGTTTATTAATGCTCTTGTACCCTGTAAAGGTTTGTCACTTGTATTGGTTTAATAAAATGCTGATTGGCCAGTAACTAAGCTAGAAGAATAAGTGGGGTAACCAGACTATGAGAATTCTGGGAAGAGGAAAGGCTCAGTCTGCAGTTGCCATCCAAATGCAGAGAAAGAAAGATAAAAATGCTGCACTGAGAAAAGGTACCAAGCCACGTGGCTAAACGTAGATAAGAATTATGGGTTTATTTAAGTTGTAAGAAGAAGGTAATAAGAAGACTGAGTTAACAGGTCAAACAGTTTATAATTAATATAAATTTCTGTGTATTTCTTTTTAACTGAATGGCTGTGGGAACAAGAGGGACAGAAACTTTCTTCTACATTAAGCCCTGCCACTCATAACCATTTTCTGATGCAAGGCTCCACCTCTTTCTTAATTGTTTCATAATCTTCCTAAACAATGCCACCAGCTTAGGGACAAGGTATTCAAATAAATGTAGCTATTAAGTACATTAAATTATAGTATTGTCCAGCCACAACATCTAACTTCACTTCTGAAAGTTAAAGCATTTTATTCACAAGTTCTTCTCTACTATTTTATGTAATTCCTTGTAGAACTTTTTTCCCTCTACTGTTGGTTAATAGAATGTATATCCAACAATTGCAAATCTTTCTGAAACATTGAACAGCTAATGGCTTGTTCATTAGAAAGTATTACAGTACTAAAAGATTGGTCCTGCTTTAAATAGGTTCTGGAACAGATGAAAACCGTTTTCCTACAGATAAAACCCATGTGTATGTAGACTGTGCTTCCCAAGGGGTTGTTCATCAACTTTGCACTGCACCTTTACCCACAATGCCCTATCCCTCAGGGTCATTTCTGTTGCTGATCGTGTAAGAACACTTGCGAATTTTGAATGGTGATAAAATCCCCTGACTTCTCACTCCTCATAGTTTTTCCCCAGTGTTCTAATTGTGTTCTAAAATACCAGGTTCTCTAAACCTGATTATCATAAAAATAAGATCAGAACTCACTACTTCTTCTTGTCTTTCCTAGACTTTACTTATTGGGGTAACATGGAAGGGGATCCAGAGAAAGAAAATAATTGCCTTAGCTTGAACAGATGCTGAGAGGACACACATGTTTGAGAGGTGTTATTTGGTTACTTCCACGTGTCTGTCTTGTGTTTAAGACCTGTTCAGTCCATCTGCCCTTCAGATAGATACCTGCTATTCATCCTGGAGTGAAGATGCAGTCATACATGCTGTTCCTTCATCATCTCAGCCAGGTAAGTTCTGGGCCACAGTCAAAGGCAAATTCAAATCTTTGCTCACAGGTATGTGTTACTAAAATGTTAATTGAAGGTTTTCATGTCTCTGTGCCTAAGAGTAAAATGTTGGGTTTACATTTAAAGACAGTTTGAGGCAATGTATCTTCCAGAAAGTATTGGAATTGAAGCCAAATGAGGCACAAGATGGATGGAAGAAAGAATGAGCAATAGTTTCCAAAGTCTCCATCTGTATGCAGAAATTTAATGGCTAACTTGTCTACTTTCTCTTCTTGGACCTCAGCAGCTACAGTGACCTTTGAAATGTGACTTCTGTGACGGCCACTCAGGGTGCCCAGCTCTTCCATCCCTCTGCACTCAGGGTCTGTAGACAATCTACACTAACACAGCATAAACAGGTCTGAAATAAAAACCTCTTGCCTCAAGTTTTTTAATGATGCTTGCAAGTTTATATTGCTACACAGATACTTGGCTTTGTCCAATTTCTTCTTATACCCTTTTAAATTTTTTATGTTCCTACTTTCAAGCACATGCCTGGATTTCAGAGAATTCAATTGTGAAATACTTGATCATATCCTTGTTCCGAAACAGTCATCCCAGTAGCTTCAGCTTGATTCCATTATCACTGGTCCCTTCTGGTTGGACACACAAGTCTCATATGGCTTTCTGATGTGTACTGTCAGATACATAATAACTGTCTGCTTGGCCTCAGGGCATCTCTGGTCATTTCTAGGCAGGCTTTCTGCTAGTAAGTGAAGGTTAGTGATTGTAATCCCAGATACCCTCCATAATTATAAATGTGTGAATACTAAAACCCACTAAATAATAACTTCTTGTTAGAAATATGTTTCTTGTTTTCCTAGGGAATTTCTTGTCTGGTTTCCATAGCAATAATGCTAGAATTTTTAAAGTATCAAGACAAAAACCAAGATAATGTTTGATGAGTATTTGATTAGGTATTCATTCCCAGAACTGGTTTTAGAAACTTCTCTTTTCAAACTAAATTATTTTTCTCAGATGCATTTGTATATTGTTTATGTTTCAATATAAAAGAGAGTTAATGATGTTTTGAATGGTCAATGATTTATTAAAAGGCAATGAATACTCAAAGCAAAGCCCATGCATCTAACACTGCTACTCAGATACTTGGCTTTGTCCTATTTCTTCTTATACTCTTTTAAATTTTTTATGTTCCAACTTTCAAGCACATGCCTGGATGTCAGAGAATTCAGTTGTGAAATACTTGGTCATATCCTTGTTCCTAAACAGTTATCCCAGTAGCTTCAGCTTGATACCTTTATCACTGGTCCCTTCTGGTTGGACACACAAGTCTCATATGGCTTCCTGATGTGTACTATCAGATACATAATAACTGTCTGCTTGGCCTCAGGGCCTCTCAAGTCATTTCTAGGAAGGCTGTGAAACATATATGACCATGATTTCCTGCCTTCTGTGACCTTAAACAACACTAAAATGTCCATTATTGAACACACAAATAGACACACACACACACACACCGAGAGAGAGAGAGAGAGAGAGAGAGAGAGAGAGAGAGAGAGAGAGAGAGACAGAGAGACAGAGAGACAGAGAGAGACAGAGAGACAGAGAGAGAGAGAATGAGATTGCATTGAGAATGCTGGGCATGTGTTGTGGCACTCTTTTACATCTTCCTATTCATGTATGCTACTACTCTTCTCTTGTGCCATCTGCACCATCTTGCTTTCAGGTCATATGCCCACTGTACAATCTTGCATTATTTAGTCTTTCATCAATGAGAAAATGAATCTTTTCTTACTTAAGAGCCCAAATGGTTCATATTTTCCTATTGAACCATAACTGACGAGACTATCTTCTCAATAGAACCAACAAAAACCACAGCCATTTAGGATAACAATGGACAATACAAAATAAAGTAATACTATGTAAAACTTTGAAAAATGTTTGCATTTTATGTAATTTTCAGATACTGGTATGCAAATAAACTATGGGAGAAAATCTAGTCTCTGGGAACAAATTTAGTCCAATGTTGGCAGTATGTAAGCTTTAGTCAATTATAGTCTCTAGTTATGCATTTTTATGTAGGACCATAGAAAAAGTGTGTGTGTGTGTGTTTAAAAAGAAACATATGGGTGTTTGTAGAAAGAGAAGATTAGAAGCAATTTGGAAAAGATATGTCTATAGTCATCTGCTCTTTGAAAAGAGTTTAGTCCTTGAACTTGACACTAAATGAGAATGCAAGAACTAATGTGGCCAAGCATGAGAAGAAAGAGGAAGATCCATAGAGAAAAAAAAAAACTCTCTCCTTAGGCTCAGAAGATAAAGAACTCTTCTTTTCCTTCTTCTAGAGTGATCTCTACCCAACACTAAATAAAAAGTATTTTTCCTTCATAATCTATGTATGCATAATTATATGATAGACAGGAGAACCATTACTCTGTCATTTGACTTAGCTTTTTTCTCCTTTAGTTGGTCCATCACTTCTAGAAGCAACAGGAAAAACTGTATTCTTAACACCTTTAGCATTTGAAATTAGAATCAAATTACCTTAAGATACAACATCTTAAGGAGTATTTAAGATTATGGGCAAACCAGTAATAAACATACGTAGCTGTAATTAAGGAAGCAAGTTAAGTCATGGGTGATGTTCGATATGTCATAATCCCAATGTAGCAAATATTTGCCTATGAGCAGAATGAGATGCTGCATATTTAGAATATTAATACTTTGCATTGTACTCTCATGACTGTTACTGCAAATTTTGAAAATAGCGGTTCACAGGGATGCAGTTCAGTGTGGGTGTTTTACTTCATTTAAGCAACATATTCCCTAGAGCCTGTTGTTTTCATATCATTCTGGGTGTTTGGGAGGGGTTCACTAAGAGACATGACAGTGGTGACTTATACCTCTCCTAATTTTATTACAATGGTCCATTCCTCTTTATGTCATCCCCACGCAGGAACATAATATGTGTTCAATAAATCCCAGAAAGCTTTCTGAAGACGCAAGATTAGATTTCCCCACTAAAATCAAATAAAAAGGGATTACATCCCCATACACCACCACACATGTGTGTGTAGCTTAAGCATGTGTGTATGTAGGCATGCACACCTATGTCTGAACATGTGAAGGTCAGAAATGGATTTTGGGAAATTACTTCTGTTGCTCTCTATTTTGTACTTATAACATAGTCTCTCCTGAATCTGGAGCTCTCACTTTTAGCTCCAGCGGGTCCTTGGAATCCACGTGGCTTCCAGTAGCTTCCCCAGTCCTGGGACTACAGATGCATCACACCCAGGCTCTAGGCCTGAGCCAGGTCCTCATGCTTAGACAGTATGCACTTTACCTCCTGAGCTGCCTCCTCACACCCCAACTAAAGGTACTTTGCTACTTTACAAAATATTGCCTCAGAATTGTCAAGAAGAAACAAAGTGGTCTGTTGTCCATGTTGAGAAAAGATCCACAAGAAAAATTAAAAATGAAGACAATATTTAAGGCCATTCATCACTCATAATTCAAAAATCAATCTAAATGATTACCAGAAAATCATTGAAATAAAATTTATTGGGATAAATGTTCAATTTGCATGCTGCCACATTCATTGTATGTGCTACATTTATATGTGGCAGTTTTGATGTAATCTGATTATTACTATTTCATTGCAGGATTCAAATCTTTTGTGTTTCTCTGTTATAATGTGATAGGTAAAGGTGTTATGGGATGCTGCTTGTTTGTTCCCGGCTGCTCAGCTCCAAAATAATAAAAAGAAATTGTATTATTCCCAATCCTCTTTTCCCAATAGTGTAAGCATATTTATGCCTAACTCTTATCTTAAATTAACCCATCTCCATGAATCTGTATATCACCATGAGGCTGTGGCTTACCAGGTAAAGTTCCAGCATCTGTCTCCATCAGGGCTTCATGGCTTCTCATTCAATTCTGACTTCTTTCTCCCAGCATTCACTTTAGTTTTCCCTACCAAGTTCTACTCTTTTGCCCTATCACACGTTAAGACAGTTTATTAACCAATGGTATTCACAGCATAGAGAGGGGAAATAGCACATCAGAAATGAAAGGTTTTATTATCAATTTTTGGAGGGAGTTCTTGTGTCAGGGCACAGAGTGGAAGTCAGAAGACCTCCTGCCGGATTGAATCCTTGCTGAGATTTTACATACTGCACTTAGATATGTATTATGGTGCCTGTAAAGTCATGTTCTTTTTTTTTCTATCTAGCACCTCCTTGAATGTTACAGCTCAAAAAGACTGGTTTTTTTTATTTTTTATTGATTTTTATTGAACTCTACATTTTTCTCTGCTCCCCTCCCTGCCTCTCCCCTCTCCTTTCCACTCTCCCACAAGGTCCCCATGCTCCCAATATACTCAAGAGATCTTGTCTTTTTCTACTTTCTACTTCCCATTTAGATATCTTAGTGTCCTCATTGTTGTCTAAGTTCTCTGGGATTCAGTTTATAGACTGGTTTTCTTTGCTTTATGTTTAAAAATCAATTATGAGGGAGAACATGTGATAACTGTTTTTCTGTGTCTGGGTTACATCATTCAAAATAATGTTTTCTAGATTCATCCATTTTCCTGAAAAATTCAAAATGTCATTTTTTCTGCTGTGTAGTACTCCATTGTGTAAATGTACCACATTTTCCGTATCCATTTAGGTTGTTTCTAGGTTCTGGCTATAACAAACAATGCTGCTATGGACATAGTTGAGCAATGTCCTTGTGGCACAATTGAGCATCTTTGGATATATATACCCAAAAGTGATATTACTGGTTCTTGAGGAAGGTTGTTTCTCTGTTTTATGAAAAATTACCACACTGACATCCGAAAGAGTTGTACAAGTTTGCACAAATTGGTGAGTGTTATAAATAACTGCAAATGAACCTTCTTTCAGGAGGTATCCTTGCCATATTTTTATATGTAGTACAGATGACATATAGCAACTAAAAATGGTCACTCCCCTTTAAAGGCTTGATATCCATAACATGCCATTCACATACATGTCATATCCATAACATGTCATTCACAAACTTGCTTATGACACATTTGTTTCCCTATGTGCACTACCAAACCTTTTTAAGAAGCAACTTCAGATTATTCTTGCCTTTCCCTAATACATGGGACAGGGTCTGGCAAATGAATAAGTGATGCTCAATAACCAGAGAGTGGAATAAGCCTATATTCATGTTTACTATAGAAATTTGCATAGTCCGAAGTGTTAACACAGCTACCACACCATACTGGTTGCAAAGCTCTCTGTAAAGGGAATATTGTATACTCTCCTCAATCTAACAGACAAAGCAATTAGCCAGTGATAAAATGGGCCTAATTTCATCAGTTATTTGATGATAACCTTGTTTGTTCTGATGTGGACTCCTGGTTCATATTTCACTACCAAACCTCACAGCTGTGGCATGATGACATATAGAGCACAATTTAGAGTTCAAGACTGTTTATCAACTTTATAAAGAAACATGCCACTGTGAATATGAAAGCCTGGATGTGGAAAATCCGTAGATAGTGAGGGCATTCACAATGAAAAATAATGAAACCACACTCAAAGGTTCAACAAACTGTGGGTGTTATTTGATGTGACAAATTAGCCATTTCTAAAATAAAGAAGTCAGAGGAAATGATAAAGAGTTTCTTCTTTATTTTTTTAATCTTGTTTATCAAGAAAAGTATAACGAGTTTTTTAAATTGGTGTCTGTAGTGAGTAGAATGTGCATAGAAGAGGGGAATCTGGTTCTCTGTGGTAGCATACCTCCTACTCCAACACAGACTGGATTGTGTGATGGTGTAATGTAATGCAAAGTCAAGATAAAAAAGTTAAGACTCCTCTAATGAGCATCTTTCTGCCACTTGATCTTTATAAGCACTGACTAGGGGTCTTTTGAGGATTAGGCCCTCTCATTCCAAACCTCCGAGTACAAATGAAAAATGTTCTTTGTGGAACATCCTGCTCCCATACAAGCCTAGCTTCTCTTTTGTTGTTATTCCCTCTATTGGATTTTTTGTCCCCAGTTTTACTTCTGTTTTCATGACAGATACAATGTGTGTGTGTGTGTGTGTGTGTGTGTGTGTGTGTGTGTGTGTGTGTGTGCGTATTGTAGGAGGCTGCTTGTTTGTTTCCCAGCCATCAAGATCCTGTGGTTATTTAAAAAGTAATTTTAGACACAAAAGAACAGAGTTAAGCACAGCTTCTTGGTAGCCAGCATTTTTGCTGTCAGCTTGTCACAGCTCTTTGAGAGAGGTCTTCCTGATTCAGAAACAGAACAAAACAAAACACAAAACAAGCAATTTCAAAAAGGTGGTTTCCTGGTTTTCCAACATGACCAGCTCTTGGGAGGTCTGGCTATGGAATATGTGAATAATGTTTGTAAGCAAAGTGCTACAACTTGCTTAATGACAACATAGACCCCCAGAGTGCCTGTAAATGGGGCTGTGAGCATGATTTGTGCTAAACAGAGTTCTGCCCTGGACTGAACTGGGCAGAGCCAAAAGGCAAAGTAGCTTTAGTCTTAGTAATGACACTTAGCTGCTTAACAAGTTTTAGAAGTGCTTCTGGTCAAAAAGGATTTAAGATACACAATAGAACAGATTCAAACATAAAAGACCTCTAAATGAGACATAGTGAGCTTAAAAAATGTACATAGGCTTGGGACAGAAAAGAAAAATAATAAGAGACAGTAAATATAATATTAAAGAGTACAGACAGCCATAGATTAAAGGAGTAAAGATAATAAAATATTAAACTTTCAAAAAAGTAATAGAGTAAGAAAAATAATCCACAATAAGTAAAGATGGAATATACACAGAGAGTTATAATATACACAGGATTATGTATATTAATGTGTTTTTATTGCATTTTTTTTGACTGTGAAGGAACTAAGTAACCAACATATATACTTTAAAGATATCTTGTCTTCAAAATTTGGGTCTAAGGATATGTTATTTTGTAAAAGAAGTTCTTTTGTTTCTACAGAGGATGAGAACCTGTGAATTAATTCCTGACTAATGTGGTTTGGTGGACAAAGACCCCCAAAAGGTCACCTTAAACACCCCCCCCCAAAAAAAAATACTTTCTTCAGTAATAACCAGGAAGCAGTTTGGAAACAACTATACCCAAATTCCCTGAACTATTGTTTATAAATATTTTCAATTAAAGGGGATATGCTATAGAGATTTGTATTGGTATGGATATTGGTTTATTGATACAAATTTAAGATCAATTTTGTTATATGTATATTTCTCTTATTGATTAAGGTATTGTGTTTGTACAGCTGATTTAAAAATGTAATGCATATTTAAGAAACACAGGTTAATATGTAGTCATCTATAAGAGTCAAGCTTGTAACCATGTTAGTTAGGTTTTCTAGATGTACAGAGATGTATTTCAGATGATAGGCATTCTTTAAACCTTTCAAAGACTACAGAATATGGCATTTAAAATGTTTTAAGAACTTAGGACTTTTCATGACAATGAGACACATCTGCTCCTGCCACTACCAATCTACTTCAAGAGAAAGATTGGCATTGAAGAAGTTCTTTATGGAGTTGGTTAGCCACTTGGGCAAGAAACTGCTCTTGCCTGGACTGCTTGGTGCTATGCTGTATTAATTGGACATACAGGAACCACAGAGAAATGACTGCTTAACTTGATTAAAGGTGAGATAATACCTTGGGGTTCCTGCTTCATGAAAGAGTCTGCCAGACATTCTGAAAAACACAGAAAAGAAATCTGATGGACTTTGCCATTACAAGGCAGAACATATTTTCAGATTTCCTGCTTCAGGAAAAACTCTGCTGGATACTATAGGCCTGTGGGCTGAAGATTGGATGCCCCAACATTATAGAAGAACTTTGGGTGACTATCTGGGTGACTATCAAGTCAGCAAGATGTCTCTATCAATTCTAGAGTTGTGAAAGTTGCCTACAATGCACTTCCTGTTTACTTAGGTAATATATCTTTCTGGAGTCTTTGATGGACTTGAACAATAAATAGTTAAAGTTTTACTTAGTTGTGATAAAAGATAAATACTGTAACTGTAATTCTTGTTTGATACCTATATAAATTACAATAAAATGTGTAATTTTATTATGTTAAAATTAAAACCTTCCTTTTATTTAAGCAGAAAAGTAGAGGTGATATGGGATTCCCTTCCATATGCTGTGAATACCATTGGTTAATAAATGAAGTGTCTTGGGCCTGTATAGGACAGAATAGAGGTAGGTGGGGAAAACTAAACTGAATGCTGTCAGAAAGAAGGCAAAGAAAGGAGAGGCCAGGTAGCCCCCACTGGGACAGAATCTGGGTGGAGCTTTACTGGTAAGCCACAGACACATGGTGATACACAGATTAATGGAGATAGGCTAGTTTAGGATATGAGTTAGCCAGAATTACGCTTAAATTATTGGTCAAACAGTATTGTAAATAATATGGTTACCATGTGATTATAATGGGACTGTGTGGAACAGAAATCTTCAACTACATATGTGTGTATGTGTGTGTTTATAATTTAACATACCTATATAAAATTTGGGATCAACAAGTAAGAAAAAATATACCATATTTGTCTTTCTGGGATTAATTAATTCACTTAATGTGATTTTCCTGAGCTGTACCATATTTATTTGAAAATGCCAGAAATTTCATTTTTTTGTTACAGCTGAATATTTTCCTTTGTGAATAGACACATATTCCTTATGCACTTCTCTGTTGCTGGGCACCTAGGTGGGTTCCATAACTTAGCTGTTTGAAGAGTGCTAAAGTAAACATTGATGTGTAAGAACATCAATGATGGTTTGGAGCCTTTCAACTAAATATACTAGAAATGGAACAATTCAGTCTACAAGAGTTTCTGTTTGCTTTAGATAAGGAAGCATGTATTTTCTAGAAGTTACATAAAAAACTCTGACATGACTAGTTACATAAAGAAAATGATGAGAGTCAATTACCAAATAATACCTAAATGGAGTGTATATATCTGTTGATATATTTATCAGACTATTTAACTTTTCATCATTTATGTTTACTTCCAGTTTAATTTATGATGGACACACTCTTAAAATCCATATTTTGTCTTCTAATTCTCTTAAAGAGAATGTTTATACATTCAGAAAACATAAAAACCTATTATCTTTACCTAATTTTCCAATTTTGTTGATTTCATCATTTCTTAGTTACATAATTGAATTGGTATTTTATATATACATTATTAATCCATACATATGTAGTGTGTGTTCTGTGATTGTCTCAGTCTCTGTGTGGTAATGGACCTTCATTTTTCTCTATATTCATTATATTCTGACATGAATTATTTTCAAATATGATACATATCAATCAATGGATCCCATTAATTGCATATGGAATATTGTCTGAATATATCAGATTAAGGAACTCACAGCACGATGTAAAACACCCAAGGCCTGAAGCTTTTTTAAACTTTGAAATTTATCAGAAGTAGTTTCCTAAGATAGTGCAAAGAATAGACAGAGTCCTACAGTGGCCAGAGTAGAACACACTGGAATGATGGCTCATCTTCACAACACTAATTTGTGGTTATATCTTCACTGGTTATTTGTAACAGAGGTAAAGAGAAATAACGAATATGCCTTTAATAAATATTTTCCATTCCAAAATATAAGTGTTCAATCAAAAGACAAAATAAGAGAGAAAAAATTAAATTAAATACCAACTTTTAGAAAATATGGTCTGATTTGATTTTGTAAATTAAGGTGGGAAACTGGGAGGCATTAAACCAACAAATCCTAATGGTAGTCAAGAAGCAAAGAAAGATAGAATCTCCACATCATCTCCTGTCTAGACTGTAACTTGATGTAGAGGAATTGAGTGTGAATGCCTAGTTTAGACAATAATTAAATCAATATCATCAGACAGATTGCAAAGTTTTGTTAGGGTTAGTACGTGTATATGAATGAATATATGGTGTTCACTCACTTTCAATTCATAATTCTCTGAACATTATAGAGTCTGTAAGTAGAAGACCATTCCCAAATAATTTTAAACTGAAGGGCTTCAAGTTAGATGGGTGGCTTTTTTAGGGCCTTTTTAGAGCAGTCCTAGCTGATCCATGCTTAATTCTGGGTAAAGGCTTGGATAGTTTCAGGCACCTAGCTATATTATTATTCCTCACCCAGATTAACTTGTTCTGTGACAACTAATCTTCCTTAGTTTTCAGATATTCACTACATCCAGACATTCAGGGCCCTGTATCACCACCTAACCCATGTAAATCACAGAGCTTTGACCAAAGTCCTAAAAACTCAGCAGTCATGACATCCTAGGTGAACTTCCTTCATCGCACATCATCCTACTGACCACTACCAATATACAACATCCCAGGTTTCTAACGCTCTCTTTCTCACATACCCCTTCAGATAATACATGTAAATGAAAGACACCTCCTGGTGCTTGAGGATTCTGAAATCCCTTCAATAGATAGCCAATGAAGAGTTCAGTACTATCAAAGACCTAGTTACATTCCCTCTGTTTAACATTACCAAAGTGGGCTCTAAAGTCAAAACTTTCCCACATTCATTACAGGTAAACCTCAAATTCTCTAACCTAACTTGACCATATGCTGCACATATCTTTTGACTACCTGTTAAACCCTGGAGGTAAGAGCCTCCAATAATTGATCACTGGCTGGGTGATGACTTTTAGAAGTCTAAAGTTTAAACCAAGAGAATTCCACTCCCAAGAAAGATATATTTCCCCACACAAATCCAAAATGAAATAACAAGGAGTTTTCTCTGGTTGGGTAGGGAGTGGGGATTTCCCTATGCTAACACTTACTCAGAGATAGGGGAATGGCACAAATGAACCCTATTAATGACACAAAACTTAGGGAAATAATCCAGACCCAGTTAGAACACATCTCTGCTTAAATTCAGTTTAAATAAACCAACTTAAATCCAAGGAAGGCCTTGTCATTGCCAAAGTCCATTCTACCACTAGTGTCTATCAGACCCAGACCTTGAAAGCTATATGTGAGGAATCAATTCTCCTTCTCTTTGTGTTATTATTATGGTCTTCTTTACTCAACAGCTAATCCCTTACTTCCTTTTGGTAAGAGAACCCAGAGTTTCAGCAAGGTGGAAGAGTTCTAGATATTGGCAATGCTGATTACCATTTGTTGTTGTTGGGATGGTATTTTGATCAAAGCTGAGCCAAAGGGCATAAATGATTATTGAAATTTCTAGGCTACATTCTTAAAAGGAAGCACATGGCCATCACTTTAACTTTCTTTTTCCCATTGGTTGAGATGATGAGAGGAAGCCTAATTAATCAATTTGTTTCCAAGGAAAAGCAGGGTACCCATGGTAAAAAGGCAGAACCATAAAAGAGAGAAGATATCTAGAAATGCAAGAAAAATTATTCCAAGTAATTAACCTGCTTTGTCTCTTAGACATAGGTACATGAATGTAGCATTAATCTTTTTATGTTGTTTAACTTTGTTTATTGGACCTCTACGAAAATGGATGAATGGACAGTGTTCTAACCTGTATGATAAGAGTGGAAAATGTGGAAGTTATAGAAATTGGGAAGTTATAGCACCAAGCAAAGATACTTTATGATGCCTATACCTGCTAAGGTAGTGCATACTTTATGATGGGGAAGATGTATATAAATTCATGCCAGGATTTTTACTGCAAATAAGTATTGACTGAAGGCCAGAAGTCTCTTTTGGATATACACAAAATGTCTGTGGAGAGATGCTTAGTTTTAAAGAAAACAGACTAGTAAAAGTCTCTCAACCCAAATGATAAGTAATATCTTGCAGAGGGAAATGCTTTCCAGTAGAGAGAGATCTTAAGGAACAAATGATAGCCATAAAGGCATCCTGTTGCTATAGAAATAACAACTGTAGGGTACATTTGGTCACTAATACATAAACTCAGGGAGCATCGAGGGCTTATTGCAAACAGACATGCTTTAGAAAAAAACAAAAAAAAAGGAAAATGTTTTTTCACATTTTTAAGGCAAAGACGCTTTTGATTAGTTTGTGAAATAGCTTTTTAAAGATTTTTTAATTATCATTTATGTATAACCTTGTAGTGTGTGTGTGTGTGTTTGTGTGTGTGAAGGTAGGTGCACTTGAATGCAATGACAACAGAGACAAGAAGAGTAAATCAGAGATACCCTGGAGTTGGGGTACAGGTGGTTGTGATCCACTCTACATTGATTCTAGGAACAAAATTAAGGTATGTTATTACAAAATAGTATGTAATCTCAACCCTAAGTCATCGCCCCCAGCCCTGGTAAGTTTTTTTTGCACTTTGCTTAGACCTTATAGATGTATTTTCACTCATGGAATTTACAGTTCTCTACACAGGTTGACTTAGGCATGAGTTTCTGATGTAGTGCTGACACTCTTTCTATTATTAAAATCTGTAGAGCTACAGTATTATCTTAATTAGGCAAAATATATTAATGTTGTCAGAGCCAATAGCAGTTTACTTGCTACCACTACAGAGAAACTGGTGAAGTTATTTTTCTCACTTTTATGCATAATTAAAGATTTTTGCTTTGACTTACATAAACTAGGAGCCATTATATTGTATGCTGGTAGTCTGATGTTTTCTGCTTAATGTCCTATTTAAAGTCAAATTTTATGTAAATTTTGAGAATTTGAAGATCCATAGACCTAGTTGTCAAATTAAAAAAAAAAACATTCTGCAACTAATAGTTATCTGCTCACCAATTCTATCATTTGCCCTTTAGTAGCATAGTACCTAGGGGGCAAGGAATATGTGTTCATATCAACTTAGAAAATAAAACATAGAAAATAAAAAGCTCCTTGTTTATAATTTGCCTAATATTTTTCAATTATGTTTATGGCTAGTAAGTCAGTTGACCATCACATCTTTAATTCTCCGCAAGTCATGAAGAATATTTGCTGTTATCACCAATACACAGAACTTTAGATGCCTTAAAATATCATATGACTTCCTGAAAATCCCAGAGAAAATGTTGATTGTAAGTTAGATCAGAACCCAGACCACACTGAGCATCAGGTTTCAAATCACATTCAACTGGATTTATTCTCTGTAGGTAACCACAGTCTGTCTAGAGCTCTGTATATAATAGCAATAGTATATCTAGAGGTCATTATTTCATAGCAACCCTTCTTCCTGCTCTAGCATTCTTTCTGGCCCCTCTTCTGCCATGCCTCTTGAGTATGCTCTCTCTCTCTCTCTCTCTCTCTCTCTCTCTCTCTCTCTCTCTCTCTTTCTGTCTCCTCTCTTCCCCTGTATTTGTGTTTATGTGTATTGCGTATGTTGATATCAATAGATATTCTACTTATGGCTGAGCACTCATAGTGGCTGGCTATGCTGCAGGAGATAACCCCATCATCACATGTATGTGGATGGTGCTAATAAGACTTAGAAAACCCTGAAAACTCCCAAAGATGACATTTTCAGGCAAAGCTAAATGGCTTGAAAGAGCAAACCTTTCGGCTATCTCAGAGAAGAATGCTGTACAAAAGAAAAGTGAGAGAAGCTCTGAAGCAGTTTTCTTGATAAATTCAAAGCACCCAAAGATCAGTATCAGTTGAGTTGGAAGAGAGTAGAGAAAAACAGAAGAAGGTCATCAGAAGGGTATTTGGGACCCAGAGAGCAGATGAAACACTTCAGATTTCACAGTGAAACAGGTTGGGATACAAGGAAAGTTCTGAACACAAGATGAACAGAAACAACAGGATTAAAGGGAGTTCTGCACACTTGTTGACAATAACAGATTGGGTTTTTAAGATAATGAAGAAAAACAGGTGATAGTTAAATAAAATAAAAGTCTTCTTATAGCAGTACCCTCTAGTTACTCTAAACCGGCCATATTTTCATTCACAAAATGAATGTAGTCACTGTTATACTGACTTATGAGACATCTTTACATTAATTTTAAGTTGATAAGTAAGTTTTGAAAAATCTGACCTGGATCAGCTTTTACAAAGTCCTGTGAAGTGAAGTAGGCTATTCTTCTTTTTAATTTTTATTTCTCACTATTATTGGACCCTATGTAATTTAGGTAGAAGTAATTTGATAAAAGCAGAAAAAACATTGTTTTAGTAGTGTGACTGTGTAGTGTGGGAACTGAGGTATAGATTCACTATGGTAGGGAGGCTGAGTTCAGGTCCTACCATTGAACTTGCCGATTTACTTAATGAGTTTCAAGATAGTTGGCAGGGTCCAGTATCCCTGGGATTCACGTGTTGAGTGTAAGAGAGTAAGAATTAGAATTATTAAGCAAAAGGAACGGAGATATAGAGAAATAGAAGACAGAAACACAGAACAGCACAGAGAGGTAAATTCAATGAATACTGAAATTGTCGTGTTTATTTTCCATCTGCTTATATACCCCACTACAAAGGGGGAGTGAGCAAGGAGGCAGCAGACTTCATTAACACAATATAAGGAATAAAAAGAGTATTTTCATTCAAGCACTCTGTTGTTTGGACAGGACATGTAAGGACTACATCCTTAGACCACGTATCCTGCAAGCAGTCACTCCCTGCAATCACCTGCGAATCCCCTTGAAAGAGCAGGAATAGACTTGAATTCTCTGCTGTTTGGTCAAGGTGTAGTAGATTCACCTTTATACTCAAAATACTAATTAACCACACCCTAGTTTAGGATCTCTTGTTTGTAGCCATACCTGTTGTCACCAACACTGAGAGAGCAAGAATAAGCTTAAACTTTCTGACCTCACATCTGTGGGCCCTGGCATATAGCCTCACCTATATAGTAAGGCCTTGCCTCAAAAAATTAAATCAGTAAGCAAACAATAAGTATAAATATATAAATGAAAAACATAAAATTTAACACATGCAATCTACTGTTGAAAACATTGGTAAATTGCGAAATTTTACCTGTCTTTTAATTTTGTTTTGTTTTGTTTTTGTTTTTTATCTTGCTTTGTTTTGCTTGTTTGAGACAAGGTCTTACTATGTAGCTCTGGCTGTCCTGGAATTCACTATGTAGATCAGGCTGTCCTGAAACTCACAGAGATCCACCTGCCTCTGCCTCCAAAGTGCCAAGATTAAAGATGTGTATCACTATGCTCGGGTCACCTTTTAATTTTTTTTAGGAACTTATATATTCTTATAATTTTCTAAATATTTCTTAATATTTCTACAATACTCAGGTTTTAGATATTTTGAAGATGATTTTTAGGGAGTACTCTTTTCAGACAATTTCTCCCACATTAGAAAGGTTGATATTTTTAAGAAATAGAAACTTTGTGGATAAATATTGCTGTGTTTTAATCATTTAGTAGAGAGCAGACAGATTTGAAAAAAATTTTCCCTGTGAACTCCCAGTAATCCTTATCATCAGATGATAGTTTAATTCACATGTGATATCTTGATGAGCATGTTTTAGTGGAATATGGAGGCCTAATCCTCTGTATTGGCGTTGGTTCTGAGAAGTGCAAGCTAGTTCTCACTGTGTTTGGGACGAGCCAGTGCAGAAACCACCTCACTTAGCTGCATGCAGGCAGATGGATCCAAGGAGCAACAATCTCATCTTTTCTCATTCTTTTTCAGATTCAATAGCAAATGTCACATGGATAATTTTCTTTTAAAAAAAAACGGTCTGCAGGGAAAGTCAAAAGATAACACATAGCCAACAAGGTGACCTTTCCCCCTAATGATGTGAGAGCCACAGGAACCTTCTCCTGCTCTTAACAAGGTGGAAGAAATTCTGCTTAACACTCCACTATAGAGCTGTTATTTTCCCCCTCTGCAGGCTCATTTCTTTAAGACACATAGAAAATAGACTTTTATTCTCAATACAGCCAACTCGACTTTTGTACATGAAGGGTGGGATATAAGTCAGAAAAATCTAAGGAAGAATTCTACACAAAATATTTTGAAAAAAAAACAATAATCACATTTTTAGATCTACATGTTTTTATAATAACTTGGATGAATGCAAATATTTAATGCAGCTCTGGTGCTGTTCTTCTGAATATGGTTTAATTGTTGCCTCCAGGATAGAAAATAGGCCAAGGAGGTTACCTCTCCATGTTATATATTTTCACCAAATGCCTTTTATTAACTACTAGTACCAATACTAAATCTGCTCATCTAGAAAAGAACATAATACAGGGGCTATACCATACCCAACTCCCATGCATCAGATTGTAATGAAGTAAAATCATGCATATGGTAACAATTAGTCAGTGAGTGACTGGACATTATATGTTAATCAAAGTATTTGAGGGCTGTAAGCAGAAGCTAATGAAGAGAATTTAATAATAACAAAAAAGAACTCTGAGCTTTTTTCTGCAAAAGCCCAACGGACAAGTATGTTGACAGTAGCATGGGCATTCATAGTTATATTTAAAACAAGGACAATTTATCATAGCCAATCAAATAGGTTGTCACATGAATAATCTGCTAGTATTCTTGGATAGCTTTACCATTTCTGAGTGAGACTCACTTCCATAAAAGAACTCAAAGTGAAAATAACCTGAAGCTACTACAAGTGAAGTAACCCTGGATTCAAACCATTGTTGGCATCCTGGCCAGACAGATGAGCACAAAGATAGAGCTAGGCAGTTTGAAACCAAATGTGATTGACCAAGACAATGATGCCAACAGCAGACACAAGACTGACGAGTCCAGATTTACCCAGATAATACGTTGTCATGGGTATAGATAAACAAAAGATCAGTTCAAAAGTGAAGAATAAGACACTTAAAAAATGTGATGGTTCTTAAGGTAGCTGATCATAAATCAAGATTTTTAAATGCAAGATGGAAAAAGGTTGATAAGTAAGAGTAAGAAACACCTCTTCCCACCTAATAACCCAATTTCAAAGTATCTAAAAAGGAAAGAGGGAGGAGGAACAGATAAAAAAGTTATTTGGGAGGTCTTGGAAGATTGGATGGCTCAGTGGGCAAGATGGTCCGCTGCCAAGAATGAGAATTTGGATTTGAGTCCTGAATCCCACACAGTAGAGAGAACTAATTCCTGTACGCACACACACACACACACACACACACGCACACACACACACACACAGTCACACACAATAAATAAATAAACAAACAAATAAATATCCTATCTTGGTGAGTACAAAGTCTTATACCTAATACAGAGAACTAATTCCTGTACACACACAAAAAATCATACAAAATAAATATCCTATCTTGGTGAGAACAAAGTCTTATACCTTATTTAGTTTCTATCATAGATTGCTTGTTGCATCAGGTAAACAAGGAAAACTGTAATTATAACTATCTACTCTTCAACTACCTCAGAAACCCAAGAAGGAAATAATATTAACTTAGTAAGCACAAAATGCAAGCAAGCGGCTTTCAAAAAATGTGGATAATGACAGAAGCATCTGACTGCCTCGACAGTTATCCAAAGCTCATCTGCATCCATCTTGGGTATCCATCTTCAGCATAGAGACCTAGCATGCCAACAAACCTTTCTGTGAAGCAAGATATTCTGAAGGGCTATCACTCCTTGTCTACACAGTTTAACAATCACTTTCTTTTGTGTCCTATTTGTCTAATTAGGGCAGCATACTGTCAGCAGCTGGGGCAAGGGCATTTTCCTGCCCAGTAGCTTACTTTTCCACAAAGGAAATAAATTCCATGTGGAGTTTCTTTGATGCCCCACCATCTTTTCTGAAGTACATTGGTGCTGCCAGGAGCAGAAATGTCTCATTGTCATAATAAAAAAGAGGCTATGCTATTACAACATCTAAAATGTCATATTCTATAGATCTTTGAGGTGTTTGAAGATGACCTATTTAAGATATATCTTTATTTGACATTGAAAGCATACATAATGTGACTATAAGTTCAATTATAATAGGTGATTAGTTACTAATCTGCATTTCTCTTTTATCCTAAACAGCTGGTAAAAATAACTTTCAAGGTCTAGAATTTGCATTACATTGTTGAATGAGCTCTATAGGTACAATACCTTAAATAAGAGTAGAAATGTGTATACAATATGGTTTAACAAAACCAATCTCAAATTTGTATAAACATACAAAATTTGTATACAGTATACTAAAGTCAAAACCAATATGAAACATTAAAAACCAGTTGTTGCTTTTGAACCCAAAGAAAAACATATAGTTATCCTCCTGGATATTGGAAGTAGACAAGATTGCCAGGCAAAAATTGGAAACTTGGGGGTGGGGTGGGATGGGGGTAAGGGGAAATGGGGAGAGAAAAGTGAGAAGGGAGGATGGAGAGAACTTGGGGGAATGCGATGTTTGGGATAAAGGAAGGGTGGACATGGGAGCAGGGAAGTATATATCTTAATTAAGGGAACCATCTTAGGGTTGGCAAGAGAATTGACTCTAGAGAGGCTCCCAGGTATCCAGGGAGATGTCTCCAGCTAGTTCCTTGGGCAGCTGAGGAGAGGGAACCTGAAATGGCCCTATCTTATAGCCATACTGATGAATATCTTGCATATCATCATAGAACCTTCATCTGGCGATGGATGGAGATAGAGACAGAGACCCACATTGAAGCACTGGACTGAGCTCCCAAGATCCAAATGAGGAGCAGAAGGAGGGAGAACATGAGCAATGAAGTAAGGACCACGAGGGGTGCACTCACCCACTGAGACAGTGGATCTGATCTATTGGGAGCTCACCAAGGACAGCTGGACTGGGACTGAAAAAGCATGGGATCAAACCAGACTCACTGAACATGGAGGACAATGAGGGCTGAAGAGAAGCCAAAGACATTGGCACTGGGTTTTGATCCTACAGCATGTACTGGCTTTGTGGGAGCCTAGCCTGTTTGGATGCTTACCTTCCTAGACCTGGATGGAGGAGGGAGGACCTTCGTCTTCCCACAGGGCATTAAACCCTGACTGCTCTTTGGACTGGAGAGGGAAGGCGAGAGGAATGGGGAGAGGGGGAAAGAAATAGGAGGCCCAGAGGAGGCGGAAATTATATATATATGTAGAAATTATATATATATATATATATATGTATATATATGTAGATTCAATGATCTACCTTTTTATCTTATCCTATCTATAGCTACCCTTTTTTCTTTTCAGAGTAGATCCAATTATCTACTTTTTATCCTATCTATACCCCCTTTTAATTTTTATTAATCATGCAACAGATTAAGAACAGTCCTCTCACAGAGAACCTGAGCTCAGTTTCCAATATGCAGGTCATATGGCTTATAAACACCAGTAACAGAAGTTCCAGGGAATCTGACAATCTGACACCCACTTCTGGCCCCCCACAGCACCTGAACTCTTTTACACACACACACACACACACACACACACACACACACACACACAAACACACTCCTGCCTGAACATGTGCACATATACAACATATTCATACTCCATACATATGATGCTCTTTTGGAAACTGGAGATTGACTCTGGTTCCCTTCTTTTGTCACCCTTCATCTCATTTTCAAAGGCAGGCTCTTCTACTGAGGCTACAGTTTGCTATTTTGACAAAGGCCTAGAGACCCACCTGACTTTGCCTGCAATTCTTGGACTACAGGTGTATCCTGCCCAGATTGTTTATAGGTGTGCAGAATAGAAACTGGAGGCCTCATGCTTGCACAGAAAGTCCTTAACCCACCGAGACATTTCCTCATTCTTAAGTGTCTTTTATACTCCTCTTCTTATTTGCTAACTTGAGAGATTTATTCTAAGATGAAACTGTCTGGTAGAAAAAAAAAGACATTATCAATGTGGCACTGTATTAAAGAAGAGCTAAGAGAGAAATTAGGAATAAAAATTGCCACAGGACCTTTAGAAACAGAAGCACTTCCCTTTTTGTGGGTGAGGACAATAAAGATCTCATCTTGTTAATGTCACATACAATAAATTGAAGTACACTTGGATCACTCACCTGGGGGAAGGAGTCAAGCAAAGTGCGAATGTCAAATGCTGCCATTCTGAAGCTGACCTGAGACTTCACCTCCAGTAATCAAAATTGAGAAGTTAAAACCACCAAACAAAATAGCTGGATGTAGCTTTTAGTGGAATTGATGGCTTTGATTTAAGTCGGTATTCATAGAAAAAATAGAAAATCAAATGTGTTTTATTGAATTGAGCTAGGGTTCAAAAAACTTTGACAAGCTACAGGCTCTCTAGGAAAATAAATATAAAAGCCCCCAAGGAAGCTGGACTTTATTCTGTAGGCTAAATTTGGGATAAGAATGTAATTTAGATTTAAGCAGTGGGCAGTTCTGCCATGGACAGGTACTCTTCTATCCCTATAAATCTATGTCAACCTACATTTGTTCACATATTATTAGATTTAGCCTTTCAATGATGGACTTCTTTAAGTGAATATTATACTTTTAACATTATAATGAAGGTAACTGGGTTTTGTTCACTTTTATGTATCAGTACACATAAGGCATCTGTTTCCCATTTAGTCTCAAAAAATATCTGAATAAGATGTGGGTTTATTTCTCCAAATTCTCCTGGGAACTAGTCACTTGGACTAAAGAGGGTGAATTTCATTGCAAGAAGACTCAAGATGACTGTCCTTAATAAGGAGCAGATAATGCTACCTGGAGTTCAGTCAAAATGTGAAGTGTTGTAAACAAAGGAATATAAGAGTAGAAGGAGATGGGTTTGTACCTGTGCTTTTTTTTTCTAGAGTGAGTTTGTATTTAATCGATATCTGGTAAACTTGAATGAAGCTAGTTTGAATGAAGCCAGTTTGGAGAAGAAGGCTAAAGAGTTTTAATATTTAATGTGTGTGTGTGTGTGTGTTTGTGACACGTTTTATGTCTATATGTACATTCACAGATGCCATAGGAAGACTTCACGTGTCCTGACCTTATTCCATTAAGATAGGATCTCTCACTGAACCCAGAACTAAGTTGGCAGTCCTAGCAATCCACCTATTTCTCCCATCTCCCTCAGCACTGGGACGGCATATGGTCATTTCCTGGATTCTCACTCTGGTCTTCATGCTTACACAGCAAGTGCTTTCACCTACTAACCTGTCTTCACATCCTATAACACGTGGTGGCTTCACATCTTGTAGAGATGACTGAGAAGGTGGGACCTGAGTCACAAGACTGCCCCATCTTATCAGCACGTTGATATCAACTGTTTTGTGTCCCTTCTTAACCTAACCTCTTCTTAGTCTTTTATAATTAAGTGGGATACTTACTCTCAAATGTATTTTCCCTAGAGCAAGTCCTTCCAGGTTAAGTATAATAAGATGCATTTGGCTTTGTTGCCATGGTTGAAAATAACTTTGGTTCTGAAACTTCTTAGCAGTTTTCAAAAGAAAATGCATAGCCAACTTCCAGAGAGATCATAAACCTTTTTTCTTTGCTGGGTCTTGATTTATTGACTGGTGTCCATAGTAAGGATTGCTATCTTTTGGTGCACTGATGTAAATAAAAAAGGCAAAGGCATGGGAGAAAAGAAACATTTGTTTTTAAATTTCAGTATTTCAGCAGTTGCTAAATCTCCCTGAGCCTCAGTTTCTCTGACTGTAATAACCTATTCATTATTATGCAGTCAAAAAAGTACAGAATGGAAGAAAGAAATGAAATGAAATGATGGAAAGAAACTTTCTGTCATAGCTTTCCATAGCTGCTTATCTTCTGGGTACTTTAATGAGCAGGTTTCTCATGAAAGACTTCTTGCTTACATAAATATGATGGCGAATTCATGAATAAACACAAGAAGCAGAGAACTACAAAAATACAGAGATGGAAAACTTTGTATTATTTTTTAATGCAGAGGTAGGTCTAAAATTGTAAATTGTCAAGTGTATTTTGTCGGAATTCAAAAGTAGCTCAACGGGCTGAAGTGGTGAACAGGAACTAATGAGATGTTGAATGGGTGAACAGTGAAGTTGGCAGTAGTTATGGAAGGCCTGGAGGCTTTCCATTGACTCCTCATCTAATAAACCAGCAATGGCGCTCTAATAGACCTAGTGGGACCTGTAAAATGTATGAAGTGCCAAACTCAGTTCTTAGCCCCACACACATATACAGTCAGCAATACGTTTTCATAAGAAGGGAACTCTTTCCTAATTAGCATTGATTAGAAAAACAGAGAAGGTAACAGCTTATCACTGTGCCTGCCACTTGCCACACACACACACACACACACACACACACACACACACGTGCACACACACACACACACACACACACACACATACATACATATACATATACACTCCCATTACAAACCCTTTCACAGATTGGGCTGCTCCAGATTCTGAGGCAGGGAAGCTAATGCACTCAATACCAGCAGCAAGCAAAAGTGGAGATCCTGAGGGTCCTGGACATAAAGGAGCAATGATAGATCCTGATGGCGGCTGACAGAGTGAAAGTAAATTATGAATGAGGAATGAAGAGAAAAACACTAGTCACAGAGAGAAGAACAAAGAACAAAACAGCAAACTATTAGAACAGACAAAGAGTTCCCACCAAAGAGATGGGAGGAGCCCCAGAGATAGGAGCCTGCCTTGGGGCTCTGGGTTAGAGTTTTTATAGGAGGCTCTCCCAACTCTTGACTTCCTCTTCTTTTTTAGTGGGCAGGCCTGGGAGTCTCAGTTTGATAGCCTAGTTTCTTTCAGCCAGTCATTCTGTAACAACTTTGATTCCCTGACCCTCCTGGAAGACTTATTTTTATAGAGGAATAGAGTCCATAATTGTAGGGACAGCATAAAGGCAGGTATTAGGCATAGCAGCAGGAGCAGTCAGCTCAGAGTTCACGTATTTATCTGGAAGTGTGATGTAGACAGAGACCTAGAAGTAGGCAGGGCTTTTCACTCAACTTCCACTCCCAGTGATTTACTTCATCAAACAAAACCACACCTCTAAATCTCCCCAAAGAGTATGGCCAACTGAGGACCAATTGTTCAAATACACGAGACTATGGAGGACATTTCTCACTCAAACCACCACACCTCCATTCAATGTACCAAGGACACTCGATGAGAAGTTTACAAGCCACCACACAGAGTTGTGAGAAAAATGAGTAATTTGCATGTTCAAAGTATTGGAACACTGTGCATTGGGGAAAAGAAAATATCAAAGAAACGCTGTCTGATGAGCCCAGCATTCCTCTACCTGTTCTGGGCATTCTATTTCTTTTCAGCCCCTGATCCCTCATGGCCCAAGCTACTTTCGTCTGAATTGTGTGTTCTGACTCCTGATGTCTCTAATGACTTACCTCCCGGGCTGGGGAAGGGGGGTGACTCGGTCATTACTTCCGATTAGCACATTGTTTGCTGTAATTTACTCTGCAGGATTTAGAGGTTTGCGTGCTTGATTAAGTTTGCATACTGCAGATCAGTCTACGCTTCCCAAATATGAATGGTGTAAGAAGAAAAGCAAATGAGTAATGTCTGTTTGTAAGAGTCCAGATATTAGGGAACAAATGAAATATAAATGGAATTCTAATGATACAAGCCACTTTTAATTTAAATTCAGTGACGTTAATGCTATTTTAATGGTGACTTTACAAAATATCTTTTTCCATCCATGATTTTTTTAATGTGATATGAGTTCTTCATGAAAATACCCTAATTTAGGAGAAGTTTTAACTTCTAAAAAAAAAGGTTAATCAATGAGCTAGTCAGTGCTTATTGGTTTAATCTAAATTAGTTGTTTATCTTATGTTTTGATATAGCTACAATATTTGAAACTGAGGCAAGTCTATGGAATCGATGTTACCAGAGTCTTGTTTTTCCTTAATTACCAGAGAGACAGGATAATAAAGCTTGAATGTTTTTATTATGTTTAGCTATATAAATGCAAATTATGTTAATAATTACTTTAATGGAAATGAATCTCTAGAAGAAAATAAAAATACCTATAAGATTATATCATATAAATTTTGCACATATGTAGTTTAATACATATATGGATACATATATTTATGTCACATGCAGTGATTTGTACTACTTTAAAATACATTGTAAAATAATTTAAAGATTATTATAAATGCGTTACTATATGTTGAGATGCTTGTAATAACTGGTATTTGAATATTCACAAATTTTTTTGCTTATTTATTGAAATTAGGCCATATCCTACCCTAAGATAGCAAATATTGTATATAACAATTGTATTTCAGAATGCGTTTACCCTAGGAAACTCCACTTTACAATTGTTTGAGTCCATTTTGAGAGAGACAAATGCCTGTAAGCCAGGTATCAGCAGTTCTTAACCTGTGGATATCAGGGGGATAAAAATCTAAGCATGTATTCAGCATGCCAGACCAAGAAAAGGGTATAAATTCCTCAGCTGGACCCAATAAATTGATGAACATCTAACATTTCAATATCAGGGTCCCATACCAACCTGTCATCTGATACCTGCTGTGCATGTCAAGGACCAAGAAACATTGACTACCCCTGGAGGATCAGCTCAAGTGGGTCCCGTGCTTTTGAAAAGGACTTCTCAAATGCCTGCTCATCCACTTGTTCACTCATCTGGACCTGTACTTAATTCTGTCCTTCACCTTGTAGCTAAACTCGGCTACTCCATTCTCCCTCTGATCCAGCCGTAGCTCCCTCCCAGACCTGGCCGGGCTCATTATCTCATCAATACAGATTTGCTGTCAGTCAACTTCTAAAGCCTTTTGGAGTCTGCTGCAGCTTATTAAATTTTCATTCATTCTGTAAACTGCATGTGTATATAGATATATTTACTGTGTGATGTGTGATATGAGAGTTAATACTAGTAATTAAGGTTGGAATGAAATAACCTCCACTCACCTTGCACAGATTACTGTGGTAGTCAGGATTATCTGAGAAATTGCTATCATTCCCACTGTTGAACCTTATGAATTCATTTTTATTGAATAATGTTTGGTACTATGGAAAAATGCAAGCTTATCAGTGTATGTTCCTGGTACAGCACCTTCAGGAAATTGTATTAATTACTTTCCTTTTGCTGTTATAATATATCATGACCAAATCAACTTATAGAAAGAAGAATTTCTTTGGACTTATGGTTCCAGAGGAAGAGTCCAAATGTTGCAGGAAGGTGGGGCAGTAATGAGCAGTCATGGTGACTGAAGAAGGAATTGAGAAATCACATCTTCATCTACAACCAGGAAGCAGAGAGAGGAAGTGGAAGTGGGGCAAAGCAACCCCTCAAAGTCCTCACTCAATGACGTGCTTCTTCCAACAAGGTTACACTTCCTAATAGTTCCATAACCTCCAGTAATGGCTCCACCAAATGGAGACCAACTTTTCAAATAATTGAGCCTATGTAGCGACATTTCAAATTTAAACAACAACCTTATATGAAGTATATTCCTGACTCCTGAAACATTGGATACATTCATAAAAGAAAGCTAGATTCCATTCTTCTCAACACTTTTGCCTTTCCTTTGAAATGTCCAAAGAATGGTATAATCAGACAAGCTTAGACCTGTCACAGAAATCTAGTAATAAGTGTGATATAAATGATAATAATGCCATAGCAAATCTACATAACATAGAACAAGGACAAGATAAAAATTCAAAAGTCAACAATAGAATAACTGGAGAAAACACAAAGGATGCCCCCAAAGAGTGGAAAGGTCGGATGTGAAGATGCTAATGCTTTACCACAGTGAGCACTGAGACAATCACATAGCTAGGGGTAGATGAAGGTAGAGCTGAAGTTTTTCATACATGCACATTAATTAATAATCAATATATTTCTTCAGGATACATTGTAATCTCCATTTCCAATATTGATATATTTATTTCCTTGAAATTATATCTCTGTTAGAAACAAAATTACTAAATGAATGACTAATAAATTAAAAACTGAATAGTATTCAGTTACTAAACTGAAAATCTGAGATAATGTATACTTCATCAACAAATGGAAAAGAACAATAACACATCCTATAGGTTTTATTATTTTTTACTTAATGTAGATTTGTTGTAAATTGGTAGAACCCATCTGTATTAGTTAGTATTCTTTTATAATATACATATAAATTATATGTATATTTATAATATACATCTATTTTTTTATATTATAATGGATTACAGACTTTTGTTCAGCTAGTGTGACAATGGCTACTACCCAGGGAAGGTTCAAGAATCCAGTAGTTTTCCAGTCCACAAAGCTGGATGCCTTGACTAGTCTTTGGCATATGCTAGAATCCCAAATTAGTAGGCTCTAATGCCAATGAAGGAATGGAGTTGCCTAATTCAAGGACTTATGACTTCCCTAACCGAATCCTGAGCAGGCAGGCAAAAAAGAGTGTTTTCTTTCTTATCCTTTAATACAGACTGCCAACAGAAGGTGTGGCTCAGATTAAAGGTTCATCTTCTTTCCTCAAACAATCTAAATTAAAGGTGTGCCTCCCTCCTTCAAAAGATCCAGATTATAATTGGGTTTCTGACTTTGAATGATTCAGTTAAGAAACAGAAATCCCTCACAGGTTTACCTGGCTGATTGGGTTTTAGTAGATTCCAGATGCCATCAAGCAGATAATCAAGAATATCTACTGTACCACCATTGTTTGTTTATTTTGGTCAGTGCTGAACATTATACACAGAGAGTCTTCTACAAGAGAGCAAGGCAAACCTCCTACCACTTTTCTCCATGCGCCCCAGTCCTGAAGGTACTTTATTTATTTATTAACCTATTGGCAAATCTTGAACTGTATTTCAATAATCGCTGACCTATTTGTGTTGGGTTGCTATAAATTTTTATGACTGATTTGAAATACAGATATCTGTTGAAGACCCTAATCTTCATCTTCTTTATTTTTCTTAGCACTATTCCAAATTGTTCTTAATATATTTGTTGATTTCAATTTATTGCTGTAATATTTACATTATAAAAACCTATAAACTGAATTTCCATATTATTTCTATTAATAATATACATTAAAATTTAGCCATCCTCTACTTTATATAAGTGCTGACATTTTAGTATTTTTATTTGATTTTATTGAGACAGTCAACTATCTATTTTGGTAACACATGCAAGCAATTATGTAAATGTTTGCCATGTTTGTCAAATGATCCCCAAATATTTTTAAGATAACAGAGATATTGCACACTAAGCTGAGCTACCAATTATATTAGAAATATAAATGTGGAGTTACGCAGGTGAAATTTCTGGTTTTTCTGTTCCCTTTCAATTGCACATGCAGTGTGTGTGTGTGTGTGTGTGTGTGTGTGTGTGTGTGTGTGTGTGTGAGAGAGAGAGAGAGAGAGAGAGAGAGAGAGGCAGAGAGAGAGACAGAGAGACAGAGAGAGAGCGGCAGAGAGAGACAGAGAGACAGAGACAGAGAGAGACAGAGAGACAGAGAGACAGAGAGACAGAGAGAGAGAGAGAGAGAGAGAGAGGCAGAGAGAGGCAGAGACAGAGACAGAGAGACAGAGAGAGAGAGAGAGAGAGAGAGAGAGGCAGAGAGAGGCAGAGACAGAGACAGAGAGACAGACAGAGAGAGAGAGAGAGAGAGAGAGAGAGAGAGAGAGAGAGAGAGAGAGAGAGTGTGAGAGAGAGAGAGTTCACCCTAAACTGGGACAGTTGTTGCTTTTTTCACTCCTTGACAAGTGAAAATACCTCAATGCAGGCCACTTTACACTTCGCATGATGATTAGATGCTCTCCTTAGATATCTTCTGGAAAAGGGCATCGGACTCTTATCCAATTCCAGTTTCTAAGAAGCTTCATTTCAGTATCTTTTCTCAGAATCTGATTTTCTGCTACTTTGAACACACAGATTTTAAGAAAATGGAAAGTTCTGCAATGGGCTGTTTTCAAGATTATCCTGGGATTCCTAAAACACGGAGATTCCCAGTTCTCTTAGGATCATGCTGGTAGAGCAGACTCTCGAATTTTGGGTTTGTTTCTACTATGCCTGGAACCAGACCGAAAAAAGATATGTATATGTAAAAGATCTTGCCATATTGTCCTGTTTTCTGGTTCCTTTTGTGAGTTTGGGATATGACACGTTGGGGAACACACTTTATTTCATTACTGTATGATCAAATTCAGTTTATTAAATTTTGTTTTACTGCTAATTACTTTATTTTTTACTTTCTATTCCTTCCTCTATAACTATATTTAATATCATAAAATTTAGAGTGAAATTCTAAGACTTCTACCTATTCTTGGTGACTTGAAGACTTGAAGACAGTATTCTTTATGTAGCCTTAATTTGAGATGTTTCTTTTATTTTTGAGAATTTTATACCTGAACACAATAATACTTGGTCATATATATGCCCCATCTCCTTTAGCCCATCTTAGATACCTACAACTCACTCCCAAACCAACTTCACAAATTTTATCGTAACCTATTGAGTGCAGTTACTATTGCTCATATATGTGCATGAGTGTGGGACCATCCATAGGAGCACATGAAGTCATCTGTACCCCCAACTAAAAAAAATTATTTTTTTTACCTTCCTTAGCAATATTAACTGCCAACAGCTCCTCAATAAGTGGGGAGGCTAGGAGATCATCTACTCCATCTATACCAGAATTTCGACTGGCTTGATGGAAGGAATCTTATATATTTCTGTCTTTTGGACATGGCAGGGCTATTGAAATCATGATCTCAACATAGCTATGGTCACTTGCTTCATTGTTTCTAAAAACTGATCAATATTAAACAGGAAAATACTTGATGCAATATACACAATGGGCATCTGTTTTCCTATGTTGAACAATTCTACGCTTAGAAAAGTCAAGTTACTTTGTATCGATAATTTAATGTATGTGTTGTAAGAAGTGGGTGATTATATAGCTTATAATTGAGTATGGGGCCAATTCTCAGTGTTTGGAATTGGAGAAAATTGGGTTTGAATCTTGTCATAAGCCCTTTTTTTATTATTGTGGTTATGTTGGAAGTATCTTTAAGTCCTTTTGGATTTATCTTTCTCATCTATGAGATCTAAGACAGACTCAGGGTACATAAGTGTTCAATAAATAAAACTATTTTTAAAATTACTTTTCTATCAACTTTTCTTCAAATGTCTTTTATAAGAGGAGGGAAGGGTTTATTTGGCGTATATGTCTAGTTCATGGTCCATCATTGAAGGAAGTCTGGGTAAGAACTCAATCAGGGGCTAGGAAAAAGGGAACACTATTGTGGAATATTAGTTTAAGATGTATTACATTTATTTATACTGTAGGATATTTGTTTAATGATGCAAATGTGTGCTGCATTTGTTTAACTAAGTAATGCTGTGCTACTTCATCTGTCTAAAACACCTGATTAGTCTAATAAACAGCCGAATGGCCAATAACTAGGCAGGAGAGAGAATAGGTGGGGCTGGAAGGTTGAGAGAATAAAGAAGAAATCTAGGCTCCAGAGAGAGCAGGAAGAGTGAGAAGAAGATAGAAGATTCCAGAGGCCAGCCACCCAGCCAAACAACCAACCACAGAGGAAGAAGGAAAGAAAGGCATATAGTTTAGAGAAAGGCAAAGTCCCAGAGGAAAAGGTAGATTGGATAATTTATGAATCACTAGATAATAAAAAAAAAGAAACAGGAAAGTATCCCAGGATTTCCCAATAAAAACGAAGTTAGAGTCTAAAAAAAGAATCACTAGATAGAAAGCCAAGCTAAGGTCATAAATTCATAAGTAAGAAGAGGTCTCTGTATATTTATTTCAGAGTTGGGTGGCAGGCTCCCAAAGAGAAAAAAAACAAAAAACAATAAACAAACAACAACAAAAAAAACCCACATTGATTGCTGACTTCCTCTCTGGCTCATGCTTAGCCAGCTTTCTTGTACAGCTCAGGGCTACCTTCCCAAAAAATGGTGCCCATTACAGTGAGGCAGACCCATCTACATCTATTATTGCTTAAGACACTGTGGAATACACTCAGACATGTCCACAGGTCAGTTTAATCTAGGCAATTTTTCACATGGAATTCTTCCTCTTGGATGCCTCTAGGCTGTGTCAATTGATAATTGAAGCTGTGGGAGCCCACAGATTTGACTTCATTCCATCTTGACTTAAGGTCAGAGAGTTTAAACCTATTCTTGATCCTCAAGGCTAGATAACAGGATGCTTGGTATAAGGCATGATTACTAGATGCTTTGAAGTTGAAGGAAATAAGTCTTTTGCCCTCCCATTTTGCTTGGGATATATAAGAGAAATGAGAAATAAATTTGGAGGGATACAGTATTCAGTGGGTACCCTCCTGACTCTGTCTTCTGTCTCATGTCTATTCTTTCCTCAATTCTCACTTCCCCTTTTGGGCACTCAGGTCAGCTGGTTTCCAACATAAAAGCTAACTAGTACAAGTAGTTCTTAAGCAGCTCAACTAGAGCCCGAAACACTAGCCCGACTGAGCCTACTTCCTTGTCTAGTGTCAATTTCCTTTCCTCTTTTTTGGTACATCCTCTCTCCTCCTCCTCTTGTTGTTGATGTGTTGATGTTGTTGATGATGTTGTTGTTCTCCTCCTCTGTCGCTGTCTCCTCCTTCTCCTCTTCCACTGTCTTGGTCTTCCTTCTTTTTCTCCTCTTCTTCCTCCTCCTCCTTTTAATTCATTGTTCTCTGCTTCCAAGTTTATAGTAGTGAAATTCAGCAGCAGATATATTGGACTGTTAATCTTCTTTTGAAATCTATATTTCAAACAAATTCACACACTAAGCTACTGTTCTTGTTATGACACAGCCTGAAAGAAGCAACTGAAGGGAAGAAGGAAGGATTTTGTTTCCTCTTGGTTTTTTGTTTGTCTGTTTTTGTTCAGAACTAAAGAGGATACAGTCCACACAATAGGGAAAGCCTGGTGGAATTCAGAGCCTCAACACCATGAGGCTGTTGTTTCAAACATTCTGATGTTTGTGAAGCAGAGGGCTTGGGATTTTGACCCTAGCTGGCTTACTCCTTTTTTCTTTTTTGTTAAATACAGTCACTACCCGCAGTGAAGATGGGTCTTTCCCTTCTCTGGAAATACCCTCAATTGCACACCTAAAGGTGTGTCTCTAGGTGGTTTCAAGCTTAGCAAATTTGACGGCTCACTAAATAAGGTACATCAGTGTCTATTAATACAGGGTGGAACACACCCTCCATGGGTTTCTGCTTCCTGCTCCATTTTGAGAGCCACTGATGTATACAGTACCCCTGTAGTGTTGTTGTAGTTTAAAAGGTCCCTCATAGGCTTCTGTGTTTAAACTTCTGGTCTCCAGTGGTGGTGCTGCTTGGGAATGTCATGGATCTTTTGGAAGGTAGATATTGGCTAGAAGAAGTGAGTCACTGAGCTGCCCCTTGAGGTTCCATAGCCCTAACCCTATTTCCTATCTGCTCTTTGTTTCCTGGCGACAGACAGAACATGGGACACCACTTCATACTCCTCCTGCCACGCCTTCTTCATTGTGATGGACTGTATCTCCTCAAGCAGAAGGCAGGCCAAAAGAAACTCCCCTTTCTTTAAGTTCCTTCTCCTCAAGCATTTGGTAAGAGCAAGGAGAAAAGCGACTACTACACCCTGCTAGCATGAACCTTTCTAGCAAATATGTTTTAGTGAGTCAAAATAAAAATACAGCTCAAAATCATTATGACAGCTACACATGACAAAATAATTATATATACAGAAACATTCATTCTTAGTATCAGTCTGGCCAACATAGATATTCTAGTACTATGCAAGTAAACTGATGATTGGCAGCCATTACTCTAAGCATTGAAATGCTAATAAGCACTGGAATCATAGGCTCAGCTATGTTTCCTTGCCTTCAGTAAATAAGATCTAGTCTACTGTTCTTTACTCAACTGTATTTTAAATATAGGCCAACAGCTTGGGAGCTTCTCTTGTCAATCATTTTTTTTCTTTTGAAAATATGTATTTTCCATTAAATTGGTTTGACCATGAGTCAAAAAATATCTCCTGGACTACACCTGCAAGTACTTATCAACCAATAGGGAGAGCCAGGATGACTCTGACCTCTGCCACTTTGCTTAGGAAACTGTCTTCCCAGAAATTTAATGTGTGGATTCAATGGTTTCAATTTCCTGCATTGTAGGTATCTGCTCAAGCTGGCAGCCACCCTCTTTGAGGTCAGTAGACAGCATTAATAGGCACACAGTTAGTGTTACAGCTGTGTTAATGTGAAGTTTGAACCCACTGATTTAGAGAAAAAGACAAAATACAAGTGAAACTTTCTGGAACTCCTCACAGTATGAACTTTTACTCAGATTTTCAAAACTCACTTCCTCTTCTACCTAACTCCTATTCCCACTGGGTTTCTTTTTTCTTGTTGTTTCTTTTTAAAAAATGAGGGATCTATTGTAAAGCCTTTATAAAGATTTCTTTCACTTTTTTAAGACAATTCAAGTGAAGCTGTCTTTTGAAATACCACCAGACAGAAGTTTCCCATTAGGGGACCATGAAGTTAAAAACTTTGCTTTCTTTTCCCTAAGGTAATACAATGGTTTATCATTCACTTTCTAAATTCCTTAATTTGGCTACCCGAAAGAAACTATTTTATGTGCATTGTCAAACACCTGATGAGAGCCTGCTCATTTTAAAGCTGTTAGAATGGTTCACCATATTCCTGAAGGGTTTGAGTTTTGAAGGCTCTTTTAATGACTGTTTCAAAACTTTGGCTTCTCTGCAGAAAACACACAGCCAGTCACCGGAATAGGCTTGCTTGAGATTTTGTGATTACAGATTATTTTGAAACCCCGATTCAGTATATATTTAGTGTGACATTATAAATGGGAAAAAAATCATGAAATAAATAATATATTTCAATAGCCAAGAAGCAGTTTTTAAATTGAGCTTTGTGTGCAGACTTTGACTGATAATCACTAAAGCTATCAGGGAACAAAGCCGCAAATATATAAACAGAAGAGATGGCAGTGGTTAAGAACACTTGGTACCCTTGGAGGAACAAGGTTCTGTGCCAAGAACAGACAAGAGGCTGCTCACAACCACATGTCACACCAGCTGCAGGAGATCCTGTGACCTCTTCTTACCTTTGTGGGCACAGTACATATACACAGATAAGGTCGTACTTCACATAACAAAATGTAAACAAATCTTAAACATAAATATATAATAAATAAATAGAAAATCGGATACAAAGATAGTAGAAACAGTTACCTTGTTATGTGCTAGCTGTATTTCCTTGAACATACCCTCTGAATTTTAGTTGTCTTAGCTCCTAATTACAGCATATGGATATAGCCAGCTATTTTATGTGGTTAATTTAAAATTAAAGTTAAGGTAATATATGCAAAGCACCTAATTCCATGATTGCCGCATATGGTGACCTCAATAAACACATTTGCATTCTCTTTTCCCTAACACAATGCTTCTCAATTTGGGATGTACATAAGACCAGCCCAATGAACTTCTACAAATATGGATGCTCTCAACTCTGCTGCCAAGGTTCTGATTGAACTGCACTGGACCAGATCCTGAATCTCTTTAATTTATAAAGCTCCACAGGCAACTGCAGTGCAAGGTCAGGTTTCAGAGTATGCACAAAAGCACTCATCCCTGAGTTTTAGGCAGCTCTAGAATTGCCTGTGAAGGCCTTTCCCTTGTGGATGCCTGCCTTTTAACCTCTGGTCCAACCAAATATGAACGACGGTGTGAGGAGTCTGAGCAAGATGTCCTGCTGTCCCTTTTTGGAATGTTTGGAAGTTTAGAGCTGCTGAGGTCATTTTAATCTGTCTCAGTTTCATAACCGATTTGAGCTCACTCTCCTGTACATTCTTTTTTTTTGTTATTTTTGTTATTTTTATTTTTTTGATTTATTTATTTATTAAAGATTTCTGTCTCTTCCCCGCCACCGCCTCCCATTTCCCTCCCCCTCCCCCAATTAAGTCTCCCCCCAGCCCGAAAAGCAATCAGGGTTCCCTGTCCTGTGGGAAGTCCAAGGAACCCCCACCTCCATCCAGGTCTAGTAAGTTGAGCATCCAAACTGCCTAGGCTCCCACAAAGCCAGTGCGTGCAGTAGGATCAGAAACCCATTGCCATTGTTCTTGAGTTGTCAGTAGTCCTCATTGTCTGTCCGGTTTTATCCCAGGCTTTTCCAGACCCAGGCCAGCTGGCCTTGGTGAGTTCCCAATAGAACATCCCCATTGTCTCAGTGTGTGGGTGCACCCCTCGCGGTCCTGAGTTCCATGCTCGTGCTCTCTCTCCTTCTGCTCCTGATTTGGACCTTGAGATTTCAGTCCTGTGCTCCAATTTGGGTCTCTGTTATGTGAAATGGGTGGGCCAAATGTTGTCAAAGCTTCTTAAAAGATACAAAGTCTTAAATTTGAAAGATGAAATAGCATGACTTTTAACAAGATTAACTACAATTTGGCTATGCAACAATGGGAAATATTATGAAACCCTCACTCTGCCCCAGTATTCCACAGGGCCCCTACCATGCTGCTGTTTGTCTGTCCAGCTGTAGTCTTAATACCTCTTTTAGTAAGTCTCTTACTCAAATAGCAGCTTGCCACAGTGTCTACCTTGAACCCTAAATCTCAAGTCATTCTGTGTTCTTATCCCAAACGAAAGAGTCATCTATGACTTTTGCATTCTCTTTATGAAGCAGCAAACCCAGTAGTAGAGAATAATTTGCTTGAGACAAAAAATTCTAATTTTATCTCAGTTTTTGCCCCTCCTGGAATCCTTCAAGAAGGTCACCCACCCTTTATTGTCTCCTGTGACTCCAATGCCTTCATCACATCCACACTACTCTCTAACAGCCTCGGTGTCCTCCAGTGCCTAATTCCAAGGATACGTGATGGTACATATGATTGCTGTTATCATTGTCTTAAACTGTCTGATCCTTATTTGGGTTCTAATAAAACTCAAATTCTCTTTCTAAGTCCAATGCTAACTTTAAAGGAGGGTGCTTGGGGAATGCATTGGCTCATGGAAGCTTGAAAAACAAAGCAAAACAACAAAAGCATGTCTCTGGGACATGGTTTTGTCTTTTGAGACAAGTGTGGCCTAGGGATGACCTGCAATGAAATTCTCGGTGTAGAGCCCACTAGTGCAAACCTTGCCTCAATCCTGTTGTCGTTGCCTCTAGAATGCTGGAGTTACAGGTAGGTGTCACTGCAGCAGGCTTATCTCTCCCTTGATCAGCTTCACTCTCTTCTAATGGTAACAGCATGTTTTTAGAGAGACAGTCTGTGCCTGTTTGAGAGTAAAAATGACAGCTAGCTCTGGACTTTTGAATATTAATTAACAATACAGGGTAAACTCAGATATCAGGAAAGTAAAAAGGGATCACAGTGCAAAGAGACAGGTTATCTAGGGAAGGGAAGAGGAGCTTATAGTGGCTGTGAAAGAAGAAATGAGAGAAACTGGTAGTGGAGACTTAGCTGGGGAGGGAGAAAAGAATGTAGCATTGGGAAGAGGTAAGATGGAGGATTAAATAATGCTGGTACCATCGTAAAATCCATAGGGAATTATAGTATTTTATCTTTACTGAAAAATATATATCATACTTACATATCATATATATATATATATATATATATATATATATATATATATATATATATATATATATATATATGGGTATAATAGCTTAATTTAGATTACCTAATAAAAATCACAGTGTCAAACATGCGAAACATCTTATTGAGTTAGTCAAGAGAGTTCATAAGACCTTTTCTCCAAACAATACAGAATACGATTGTTGCTGTTGGCCTTGACTGTACTCCAGAAACAGGAGATAAGACCTTATTGCAAATGACACCATACATTTTGATCACAAGACTTGAAGGAATCCATCTGTCTCTATACTAGAAGCCTCCTTCCCAGGGAATAGCTCTCAGATAATGGGGCAAAAAGGGAGATGACTTTGAGAATAAGTGCCTATGTCAGAAATGCTTGGAAGCTATATGTGTGTGTGTGTGTGTGTGTGTGTGTGTGTGTGTGTGTGTGTGTACGTATATGTATGATATGTGTGTCTTGAGACTAGAAGTCAAATTTCAACACTGTTCTTCAGTTACTTGTCTACCTTGTTTTATGAGACAAAAGTGCTCATTGGCCCACAGCTTGCCAAGTAGTGTAGGCTGGATGGCTGGTAATTCCCATCACACTCTCAGTAACAGAAGGAACTAGGCAAGCTTCCCAGAAAGAAATGGTTCTATCGAGCTGTAACACTTGCCAAGCATAAAAATGACCAGCACAAAAAGTGCAATAGTGGCACTTACATCCTGGAGGTAACCAACAGCTCAATAGGAGAAAATTCATGCCTGGTACTATAAATTTATCCAACTCCCCATGGCTGGAAGAGAACCTACTATTGCCATGTTTCAAACCATTATGTCTGTCTTCATTCTAATATTTATTATTATACTGACAGACAAGTTTACCTTCTTCTTGCAACAGGAAGAGATCATTAAAGAAAACCACAACTGGTCTAAATTCAGAGATCAACTATCTTGATGTACACACCCCCAATTAATACATTCACGATGCAACTCCTACACCTATGGGTGAGGGAATGTTGCTGAACAGAGAGCAGAAATATTGTAAGAGCCAGGAAAACTGCTGCAAAATAATCTCTAGTAATAAAATAAAATAAAGACTGAAAGAAGTTGGGGGTTATTTGTCAGTGTTTGTGCATTTGCTTTTTTAATGAGTGTTTGTATTTGTGTGTTTGTATATGTGTTTGCGAGTGTGTCTGTATGTGTGTCTATGTGTTTCTGTCTTTTTATATGTATTTATGTGTTTGTATAAGGTTGTATCTTTTGTGTGTTTATATATGCGCCTCTACATGTATATTTTGCTATATACATGTGATTCTGAGCATTCAAACTAAGCCCTCATAAATACTAAGCAAGTACTTTGTCATTGAGCCACACCTTCAGCCCAACAGAACTCTTTTAAATTATCAGAAATGTTTAAGTCTCCTCCAGTATCATAATTAATGAAAATAGTTGTTTGCTATTCGCATGAAACAATATTTTTCTTTTGTTTTAGTAAGAGAATCAAACTGAAATGTTTACCTCTTGAAAATCTTCAGAGATTTAGCCTACTCTCCTATAATCAAGAGACAAACCCTCTACTTTGATCTGCACCATGCTTCTTTCAAAACCTATATTTAGACCCATAAGAGTATAAAATCAAAATTAACCTTTACTTGAAGATAGGAGAGAAAAATTCTGTTATGACATTTCTGAACAATCATTAAAATCAATACAAACTGATCCCACATGTTTTTACTAAATGCCCCATTTATTTCATGTAATATAATGTTATTACCTCTCTAATCTCTTTCTCAGACACTAACCCTATAATATCTGGCATTGTAACAATTCAGCATATCTTTACTTTTATAAATGTGCTAGTCCTTCTCAGCCGTCTTCTTGCTTTCATGACATTATTACACAGTATTTACCTTAAATATCATAGATGAAGTTTTCAAGAGAGAAGGATCAACAGTTAAGAATGCTTGTTGCCTCCTCTCCTCCCCCAGCAGTTATCTATTGTTAGGACCTTGTGAGATCACCCCCTTCCTCCCATCCCATCTTATAATGTCATAGCCTCATCTTTTGTAGGCAAACATAGATGCTTTCCTCTGGTAGTTCCTAAAGTCAAATGCTTCCATTATTTCTGCTGCTTCTTCTCTACTGAGACTCAAGCTTTTAAAGAGGGTTGAGACAATGGGGATGTTCTATCGGGAACTCACCAAGGCAAGCTGGGCCTGGATCTGAAAAGCCTGGGATAAAACCGGACTCGCTGAACATAGCAGACAATGAGGACTACCGAGAACTTGAGAACAAAGGCAGTGGGTGTTTGATCCTACTGCACGTACTGGCTTTTTGGGAGCCTAGGCAGTTTAGATGCTCACCTTACAAGACCTGGATGGAGGTGGGTGATCCTTGGACTTCCCACAGGGCAGGGAACCCTGATTGTTCTTTGGGTCGATGAGGGAGGGAGACTTGATTGGGGGAGGGGGAGAGAAATGGGAGGCGTTGGTGTGGAAGAGACAGAAATCTTTAATAAATAAATAAATTTAAAAAAGAGGGTTGATATAATGGAGATGTTGCATTTTTGACTGAGTTCTCCACAGTCATTTTTTCTCTACACTCTAACAAATTGTGAGTTTATGTGTTACTCACTATCCACTACATAAATAATTTTTCTCTAATGAGATATGAGAGCTGCAATCATCTAAGGGTATAAAAAGATTGACTTAGAAGCCAATGTTTATGTCCATTTCAGAGAATAAAGAAGCATGTTCACTCCTGAGTCCTGTGAGCTCCCAACCATGTGTTCTTGTACAAATTAACAGTAAGAGGGATGAGTTTCCTCAAGTGAAGCAAGTCTTAAAACCAACCAGAAAGTTGTTGGTTATCCCCATAATATCTATGCCATTATTGCTTCCATAGACATACCTTTGCCATGCTTGTCAATGTTGCAGTTCACAGGATTTCCAGCTGTATCAAACAGTAAATGACACCCTCAGTAGCAGCTTAAATACCGTATTTTGGTGCCATGAAAGCTGACCAGCAGAAAGGAAGCCTCCTTATTAGTACCAGCTTTGCTTCTTTGTGTCCTTGTCCAAAGCGTGTGGTGTCTACAGCAATAGGGTCTTAATATCAAGTTCTGGAGGACAACCAAGAGCAATTTTAGGTATACCATGCTCTAATCAATGATTCCAGTCTTAGGAGTATATGGTGTCATTCATTGTCTTTAGAAATTAGACGAAGCAACTTCACTGAAGAAAATGCCCTTCTGATTTTTAAACAGAAGATATCAGTACATGATAATTCTAGGGTACTCATTGCAAAAGCCAAAGATTTATGCATACTTCTGATCTGTGAAATCTCCAGGAACTGTACTTATTAAATTAGTTAGAGTCATATATCTTATTATATTACTCAATTTTATGTGTGCAGAGCCCAGATGTTATAGTTTAAAAATAATGTGAACAAATAGATGTTGGGAAAACAAATCCAATTAACTAACAAATATCCTTTGCAGAAAGGGCTACCTGAAAAAAAATGTCAGCCTGGTTGAGGCAAGCATAAAGCAAAAGATTGTTGATCCTATTCTGTATAATTGTTGTTGAATTTTCCTATTTCACAATAAACCTGAAAAATTCCTATAGACTGGTAATGCCATAGCTATTATACTGTTCCATAAAAAAACAACAATAAAATGTTAGAAAATGCAGTACCATGTGGTGAACTATCCTGAATAATTTCTGGTATGAGAAGAGATATATGACCAAAACAATTTATAGAAGAAAGAGTTGATTTGGGCTCATTGTTCCAGAGGCATATTATCCATTTTAGTGGGGGCAAAGAACTGTAACAGAAACAGGAAGCTGAGAGATAATGTCTTGAACCACAAGGATGAAACAGATAGAGCAAACTAAAGTGTTTCATCACAGCAGTAGAGAAGTAACTAATATAGATAGTAAGAGAGACAGGAGATTGCTGCAGGCATATAGGCCAGCTAGCCTGCTATGAATACGAGACATTATGCCAAACAAGGTACAAGTTGAGTACAGACATTCTGTTATTCTCTGTCTTCCACACATGCACAGAACCATGTGCATGAGCATGCACACACACATATACATCACGCACACAGGCACTCACAAACACACACACACACACACACACACACCACAGACACTCACATTGAATAAAAAATGTACTAAAGAATGATATGAAGACAAAATAGCCTATAGAGTTACATAATGTTTGTTTTAAGCTATTTATTTTAATTTTTCATCTAGTTTATTATTTGTTTTTAAGTCATACATTCATATGTAATGCGTTTTCTCAAAATCACCATCTTTTCTCCTGCGACTGCTTCCTTCTCCCCTCACCACTTTTACCTGTCAGCTTTGTGTGCTCTTCTTTTCATTTCCTTTTCAACACTCACTGTTGATGCCTTTAGCAGCCCTTGATGATGCCTATATGAAGACAGATGGAGATCATCTATGGGAGCAGACAGAAAATTGACTTTTCCTTCCCCAGGAGCCACCATAGCCATGAGTACCGTCCCAATCTGTGCTCGGAGTTTGGTGGCTGGGTTTCTACAGTTTGTGCATGAAATTACAGCTGCTGCAGGACCATGCATGTAACTTCCTTCCCATGGTCAGAAAACAGTTTCTCTAGAGAAATCTCTCTCTTGCCCTTAGAATCTTTCCATCCCTTCTTTCCAAAGGATCTCTGAACTGTGAGGAAAGAAGGTCTCCTATTCTCTGTGCATTAAATATTTGTGTTTCTATTTTTTTTTTAAAAAAAGCTTCTCTGGAGAGGGATGAATTATTATACTAATAAAAAACTATAAAAATACCAAATAATAAGGAAGGCCAATATTAATTTATAAATGGATAAAGATACATTTTACAAGTGTAATGTGTCCTCAACATATGTGTTATGAATTCATGTAACAGCACAGTAATATCCCAGATTTCTCTTTTAATCCTCAGCTAACACAAAGCAGCTTTGAGTCTCCACAAACTACATTCCTAGTAACTGCTCTAAATCAGCATTCTATTGTTATCTTTTTCATCATAGCTTTCAGTAGCTTACCTAGATATGTTGACACTTATTTGTCCTAGATTGCTTTATAATGCTCTGACAAATACCCCTACCAGAAACAAGTTGTGGAAGAAAGATTTTCCTTCACTTTACAGCTTATAGCCTGTCATTGAGGGTTTGAAGACAGGAATCTGGCTCCGGAGATCATGTTTAGCAACCCTGCTTATACAATAAAAACTAAACTGTCTAAAGAGGGTACTGCCTGCATTTAGTGTTCTGATTGCTATATAATGTGGGAACTTTCTTTTCTGATCCAATCTACTTGGTGTTCTTTAAGTTTCTTGTACCTTTACAGGGACGTCCTTCATTAGGTTAGTTAAATTTTCTTCTACAAGCTTATGAAACATATTTTCTGGACTTTTATGCTGAGATTCTTCTTCTTCTTCTATTCCTATTATTCTTATTTTTGGTCTTTTTGTGGATGAATTGTGTTAAGAGTATTTAGGTAGCATATTCTTTAACCAATGAGATTCTCTTGGTTTTATATTCTTTTGGTAATATTTACATCTGTAGCTTCTGTTGATGTACCCAGATTTTCCATTTCCTGAATTACCTCAGTTTGTGTTTTCTTTATTGCTTCTATTTTGATTTTCTATTTTAACTAGTTCCTTTCATGTGTTTTTTTTTTCTTGACTTTCTTGGTATTCCTTAAGAGATTTGTTGATTTCTTCTATTTTTTTCATTTTCTTTTTTCAATTTTGTTAAATGATTTTTCTTTTCATTTTGTTTTTAATGACCTCAATTATCTTCATAAAGTTGGTTTTAAGATCGTTCTCTTGAGCTTCTGCTATGTTGGACTGTTTAGGTCTTACATCATAGGATATCTGGTCTCTAGTGGTAGCATACTGCTCTTTCTGTTGTTGATTTTATTCTTTTTTTTTCTTTTTTTTTTAATTTATTTATTTATTAAAGATTTCTGTCTCTTCCCCGCCACCGCCTCCCATTTCCCTCCCCCTCCCCCAATTAAGTCTTCCCCCCAGCCCGAAAAGCAATCAGGGTTCCCTGTCCTGTGGGAAGTCCAGGGAACCCCCACCTCCATCCAGGTCTAGTAAGTTGAGCATCCAACCTGCCTAGGCTCCCACAAAGCCAGTGCGTGCAGTAGGATCAGAAACCCATTGCCATTGTTCTTGAGTTCTCAGTAGTCCTCATTGTCCGCTATGTTCAGAGAGTCCGGTTTTATCCCAGGCTTTTCCAGACCCAGGCCAGCTGGCCTTGGTGAGTTCCCAATAGAACATCCCCATTGTTTCAGTGTGTGGGTGCACCCCTCGCGGTCCTGAGTTCCATGCTCGTGCTCTCTCTCCTTCTGCTCCTGATTTGGACCTTGAGATTTCAGTCCTGTGCTCCAATTTGGGTCTCTGTCTCTGTCTCCTTTCATCGCTTGCTGAAGGTTAATATTCAGGAGGATGCCTATATGATTTTATTCTTATACTAGCATTTAGGTGTCTGAGTTTATAGATTCAGGTATTGGTTCCTGAGTTTGTCTTTGTTGGATATGTGTTTTGCTCATTTGTTTTTATTTCTTCTTTTATCTAATGTTTCTGGCATGGATTTCTGGTTGCTAGCATGGCCTCTTCTGATCTGTCTATTTGGCAGTCTCTGATCAAACTGAGTATTGTCCTTCTGATGGTTGTCTTTGCCTTTGGGGCAGCAGGGGTTTCTGTTCTTTTGATCTGTGTGACCTGTACCAGACCAAGTCTGATCAAGAGTCTGATCAAGCTGATGTGAACTGGACCTCTTCTGAGTGGTGTGGTTTAAACCTGAGTGGAAGAGGTCCACTAGGGGCCAGCAATGAATTGAGACGGTGTGGGCTCTGGGAGAAATCTGATATAAAGACTATAGGTAATAAGGCAGTTTCACCAGCAGGCATGTCTCTCAAGTTCTAAATGGTGGGGCCTGCACCTGAGTGGCAGAAATCTGCTGGGGTTAGGGGTGCAGTCTAGCAGCAGGCAGACAAGGAAGGGGTGGCCAGGAGGGGAGGGTCTGAAGAATGTCCAGGGGAGTATCCAGGGAGGGAGCATTTCTGCTGGTAGGCAGGTCACTCAGCAGTTCTGACTGGTAAGGTCTGTGACTGAGTGGCACAAGGACATGGGGTTTGGGGCCTGAGTCCAACAGTAGAACAAGAAAGGGGCTGGGATGGCAGAGGAAGGGGAGAATGAGGCATGTTTTTAGGATTTATTAATTGTTGCTTCATGTATATGTGTGCCTGCTCATCTGTATGAGCACCATGTTTGTGTAGTGCTTATAGAGGTCAGAAAAGGGCACCACATACCTTTCAACTGGACTTTCATGTGGTTGTGAACTTCTTAATGTATGTGCTAGAAACTTGCTTGACCAGAGACATCTGCAAAAGAAACAAGTACTCTTAACCCCTGAACAATCTTTTGAGTCCCTAAATAAAGTATACCCTAAAAATAAAATAAGAATAAAATGCACTTTGCTGGGGACACACTTTGCTGGCATTAACATAGATAAAATAGTGACGAGACTATTCTACTATTTCTAGTGCACTTCTATTTAAGTGAATTTTGTATGTTGTATGCAGATTACCATGCATTCATTGAACTGCGAAACCACATTGTTTAAAAATACCTATTCAACTGAGTTAATAAAGTTGTAGAACACTAGTACGTCATCAAAATAAAGCAGGCCTCAGATACAGCTATCATTATCACCTCAGTCCCATTTACATCTCAATTGTCAGCAGCCCTACTGATGCTCAGAAATTAGAATTGTTAAAGAAATTTTCTATAATTTCTAAAATCAGGAAGCAAGTGCAGAAAATGAATGATAATTTTGAGTAAACCTAGCTATACTAGTAACATAAGGTAACTTAACTTCCAATTTATCATTTTGCTTTTTTTTTGTCCCTAGCCTATTCTGTAAAAAAGAATGATATACTCTAGCTGGATTCTGTATTTTCTTCTTTATTTAAGTTTCCTTATTATTTCTATTTAAGTGTGTGCTTGAGAGCCAGAAGAAACTATGAAATTTCTTGGAGCTGGAGTTACAATTGAATGTGAGCTACCCAATGTAGGTGCTGGGAATGGATCTGAAGTCATCAAAGAAGAGCAGGATCTATTTATTCAGAGGCTCCATCTGTGGAAACCCTGCTGACAGGACTTCTTCCTCAAGCAAGCTTTAAGTATTTCTTTAACAACATTATTAAATTCTATATCTTACCAGCTTGACATTATGATTACATATAATATATGCTATATTTTGCTGTTCTGATAACAGAATTAAAGTCCCAGTTTGTAAATTTCCCATAGACTATTTGTAACCATTATGCAACAGATCTTCAGGCAAATATGTGTCTGTCCAGTATGCACAATATAGAATGCATGGAGTAAATCATATATGCACATATGAACACATATACCTCAAGTATGACACATATGACTCCAGTATCTTCAACAACTAAAATCATCACTTGTACTTGGCCTGTGGGCTTGTGAGGACCTAAGTTTCAAGGAAGAAATCCTGCAACGTTCATCTTGTTAGAATGGGATCCCTCATTAACTCGGGGTATTAAATGAAACACTTGAGTTAGTAACCCAATCGACAAAGAATGAACTGAGTATCTGTACGATTAGGGAATTTATCATTTTGTTCTTAGATTAATTACATGGTTCATTATACCAGAATGTGTGCTTAATTTCAAAAACTATTTTCCCTCAGAATATGATTCTTGCATTATATTATGTGACTTGTCTTTAAAAAAGAACAGAACTGTGTGTGAGAGAGAGATTTGTAGCAAAAAGTTAAATAACCAATATTTATGAAAATAAAAACCATTTCCCAATAAAGCAAAAGATTCTTGAACAACCAAATAAGAATGTTGACTGTATAATCAACTGTTGGCATTCCTGAACAATAATTTTCTGAAATTATACTTGAGTACCACAGTCCAATGCTATATATTAACATAATTTCCAAAGAACTTAGGTTTTAATAAAGATAGTAGAACATTTTTCTGTTTTAACTATAAATATAAATATGTCCTAAGATAACTATCCTGTTAGTGGAAAAGCATTAAAAATTATCAAATAATAAATACTTGCCTATAAACTACGTTTGGTCATTTTGAATAATCCCTTATTATGAAACTCCTGCTTTAAGCTGACAAATTGATAGCATTTATTTAAACACAGTTTCTCTCAATAATGGAAGTGGTTTGGAAAAAGAAATCAGGAGTGTTGGTATTACCAAAGTGATGGTTTTCTGGAAGAAATTTGGTGAGACCAGACTGAGGAAAATAATGAACACCAAAGAAAGTGGATTTTCTGAGAGATTAATGGGTGGAGTTCCAGCAAGATTCCCCGTAAGTTTGTGGCAAACTTAGAAGATGAGGCAACTAGATCATTGAACATGCAAAAGTTTGGGTCCCAGATGTACATAAAAGTTGGTGCACTGAAAGCAGGTGCAGGAGAATAGCCACTGTTTTTGCAGATGCGTAGTCAGTTGCACATGCTTTACTGTATCAGATACATCAAGCTCCCTCCTAGCAGGACCTTCCCAACCTGCTCAGAGAGTCTCTCTATCTACTACCCACCTGTCATCCTTCCTTTTCAATTGGTGGGATCCTGGTATATTTATTGAACTGTTCCTATTTTCTCCTTTGTTTCAGTAGATGTAGGCCTAGGTAACTCTTAAAAAGTTCTTAGACCACATCTTCAGTCTGTTTGTTTGAATGCTTTTATAGCTTATTGACCAACTAAGTAATTCTGTGTAGAAATCAATTTCTGATAAGATATGAAGCTTAATTTCCAAGTTTTTGGAGCACATTGGACTGTTGGTCACAATGAGAAAAAAATGATGTGTATCTGGCTCAAGCTCTTGCAGCAAAGGTTTGACATTCTTAGATCATCCGTAACTTTTTCTTTCCAAAAAATTTTTCGCTTGTCCTTATGATCACCATGAAAACTCCTACTCTTTGTAAATTTCATTCATTATGCTAAACACTCATTGTCACCATTCATTTTAAGATGTGTCTTCAGCTCTGGGAAATTTCTTTTTTAGCCTTCACAGTTTCCGTTCTCACTGCTGCCTCTGTTCAGGTCTTTGTGTGCTTCGTCATTGCCAGGTTAGGCCTCCTGGATGGATTTCTGCTTTGTCCCTTCTCTCTATTATTCTCTGCTCTTCATTTTGACTATAACTACAAAAATAATGCTTTCCAATTTGCCTTTTGAATACCCTTTTTAATATTTGTTTCCCACTATGATTTTAATTTCTAAGAGATCTTCATTATTCTTTCACTCTCCCATCTCTTTTTGGTTTACTGAGGATAATAATTAAGATATATTAATGTTAATTTTAAATATTTTTTCAGTGACTTGCCTTTTTATCTGCAAATCTCTGAGGATCACCTTTTGTGCTTTTTCAATCTTACTCTTTTGTTTGCCTGTTCCCATGAGCTATCCAATGATTCTTGAGTACTGATTAATATTTAAGATTTAATTTCAATGAATATTTAAACTTTTATCACATAAATTAGTTATATCATTGAAAATAATCTTTGAAAAATAGCATATAAGGTAAGGGTTCAACGAAAAGAAAAATATTGAGGGGGAAGGAGAAAGATTTTTATTGCAAAGAGTTGGGTCTTGCAGTTGTTAGGGCTCTTAAGCATTTCTGAAATCTTCAATGGGGACCATTGGGAAGGTAGGAGAGACTTTAAGCAGGAAAGGAATATACAATCCATTCATGGAACTTGTATGTATTTCTCAGGGGAACCTCAGGTCTATTTTTTTACCTCTTTAAACTAATTGAATCCCACTCAAGCTATCAAGAAGAATGTCTTTCCCTCCATGTCTACACGCTTTGTGTATTAATCTCACCTACAAAATGGTTCCCAGCAGCTCTCCTCGTTGTGGTTGAGAATCTTGACGGAGTAACGCATCTCAATAGAATTAGTGCATAAGAGCCATCATGATTGTGCAGAAGTCCACCTTTTACATAGCAAGGAAGCAGAAAGGTTAGAGACTCAAATCTGTAAGGGGTTCAGATCTCAGGATTGGGATGCAGTTCACCAACGCTCGGATTCTCCTTCTAATCACTGGCTGTATTCAGTATTGAGCATCTTCTCTGAAATGTGGCTGTCATGGATTGATGGTCAGAACAGGAGGAGGAAAACGGACTTCTTCTGTTTTTTCATTTGCCTGTTATATTTATAGTAAGAAACTATTGCTTTTCTGAAACAAAAGTCATTTTAATTATAATGTGATTAAGGGAACCTAATTAAATTCAAGTACTCATCTGGAACAACAAGGAATGAGAACAAGGATGATGAAAAGCAATAACTTTTAAAAAATGAGAGAGACTTATGAGCTCTACCACAATAATCTAATAGACACTTAGATGCTTTTCTAAAAAGCCTGCCTCTTCTCTGGAGTTCACAAAAGCACAAACCCAGACTGTAAGTCCAGCACCCCCACCTCAATCTCCTGTCTGTCTCTTTCACTCTGCAAAGGCATGTCAATCACTCCAAGAGTGTCTGCCTGGAAACCAGTGGTGAACTATCAACCCCCCTCAAGGCTTAAGTCACAAACATAAGAGTAACTGTGGCATTTGACTGCCAGCTTTTCTAGTATCATTTGCAGATCCCCAGGGGCATCTAAAGTCCTCTTAAATCTGGAGTCACCTGAGATTCCAAAAACAGGTGAGACCCCACAGACTATTGGTACACAGGTATTGAAATGAGGGTACTCCCAGGAACAGGAAATCACAGGGAGCATGTATGAAAAACAGACTGATTCACCTCAAGTGATGACAGTGCTAGCAACTTCTCTATCAGTTTTGCAGAAGCAGAACTGGGATGCTAATAACTCCTAGATCAGAATGACCTTGTCCTACACATCTCCTGCCCCCGCCATAATTCTTTCTCTATTTAAACAAAGTTAGTGTCAATATCCAAAAAGTGTACATGATGGTAGAATTTATTTGGTATATAGTTCCAGAGGTTAAGGAATGGTACCAGGCAGGCATGGCCTGGTGGCAGAGCAGAAAACTGAGAGCTTGCATCTTTGACCTGAAATGTGAAGCAGAGATCACAAACCAGAAAGAGAGCAAAGCTATGAACCTGTAAAGCTTGCCCCAGTGATGGGCACACTCCATAATAGCAGTAGCTTCTGGAAGTTCTATAACTTCTCCAACACAGCACCACTAGTTGGGGACCAAGTGTCTAATGCCCCTGGTAAAACTTTATTTAAATCATTATGAATTCATCAACAAATATCATACACACACACACAAGATATGAAAAATCCCTGGTAGTATGGGGTTCAGAAAACTCTTTATGCCCATTGTGGTTTTTTTTTTTGTTGTTGTTGTTGTTGTTCTGTTTGTCAGGAAATGTGTAATCAAATCAGGAAAGAAAGTGTGAAGTGGAGAATGGTTAGGCAGGAGATTGTTAGAAGAGGCACCCAAGGGTAAAAGAGACAAGAGAAGCTGAAAGTCTTGGGTCATATTGGTTTGAGTCATTAACAAAGCAGAGAAGTCAGTGCAGCATTTCTCTCAAAGATGCATTTGAAACACAAAGGGAAATAAGTGAAAAAAATAGACAAGCAGACATGTGTAATTCTGTGTATTTTGAAGGAAATTAAAGCAGGTTAAAGGAATAACAGGACCCTGGGGATGTGTGTTCCAACTAGGGGCTTGTTTGCAAGATAAACAGAGAGAGAAATCCTCACTGATGGAGAAAGAAATGAAGAGGGAGGGAGCTCCGTGTGAGAACCAAGGGCACAGTACAAGAACATAGGGACAGCACTGTGCAGAGACCTTGGGTAGCCTGCAGTATATTGAAGGTTCTGTTATAGCTTCCTGGATGTCTCAAAGAAGCGACACAGATTGTGTATATACAGGCACAAAAAGCTTTGACAGTAACATGATAACATTATATATGAGAGCAGATTACTAAAATTTATTGAAACCTTGCACTGGATGATGTCAATCAAAAGAGAAATGGTTAAATAAGTTGCTATGTATTTAATGTCTAGACTGCTTCTCATCGAGGAAAATGAATCACTTATATCCAAATACCCAAGATAAGAAAGTACATACTGCATGATTTTGTTCAAATTCAAACTCAGAGATGTTTGGAAAACAGATGGTAAGAATAATTGCTGTGTAAAAGAATAAGAGATGTTTCAGAGGCATGACTTCGGGACACAAGTGCATTAACGTTGTGGCTGTGTTTGAATGAGATCGTATGCTAACCATCATCATATTTCTCTGTACCTTTTTCTATTCAAGATGGTATGGGCTCGAAAGTAAAGCTCTTTCCTCCATACCTCCCATCTGTTTCCTAGAGTGGCAAGAGCTTTTATGGCATATAAAAGCGTTAAAATAAATAAATAATAGGGTTTAATACTCCAAAATAATAAACATGAAAAGCAGGGTTTAATATTTTCAAATTTAGGTGCATAATATTGTGACATGTATGCTATCATATTCTATTGTGTGCTCATATCCCCACTTCTAAGATATTTGCTCCTAAAATGACAGTTCTCAACCTTCTTGATGCAGTAATATATTTCTTTAATATGGTTTCTCATGTTGTGGTGATCTCTAACCCTAAAACTAATTTTGTTACTGATTCATACCTATAATTTTGTACTGTTATGAATAATAATGTATATTTGATATGCAGGGTATCTTATATGTGACTCCTGTAAAAGGGTCATTCAACCCCCAATGAGTCATAGACAGCAAGTTGAGAACCACTGTCCTACAATCTCTTTTCTTTTCTTCTTTGGTAAACTTACTAGTTACTTTTACTGTTGCTATAATAAAAATCTCTGACTGGTGTGGGAGGTCCTTCTGTCTATGTATTGTGTTTTTTTTTTTTTTTTTTGATTTTTCGAGACAGGGTTTCTCTGTAGCTTTTGGTTCCTGTCCTGGAACTAGCTCTTGTAGACCAGGCTGGCTTCGAACTCACAGAGATCTGCCTGCCTCTGCCTCCCGAGTGCTGGGATAAAAGGCGTGTGCCACCACCGCCCGGTTTATGTATTGTTTTTATTGGTTAATGAATAAAGAGCTGCTTTGAGCCTATGACAGGGAAGAACAAAACTAGGTGGAGAAAGCTAGGCTGTATGCTGGGAGAAAGAAGGTTGGAGTCAGAGAGAGACAAGCCATGGAGCTGCAAGAGTCAGACATGCTGAAACTTTGCTGGTAAGCCACTGCCACATGGTGATACACAGATTAATGGAGATGGGTTAAATTAAGATGCAAAAGTTAGCTAATAAGAAGCTAGAGATAATGGGCCAAGCAGTGATATAATTAATACAGTTTCTGTGTGATTATTTTGGGTCTAAGCTAGCTGGGTAGCGGGAAGAATAAGTGGCCTCCCTCCTCCAACATCTGACCAAAATACTTTAGCGAAGAAGGGATTTGTTTTTTTAGTTCACAGGCTAAGGTTCAGAGTCTGTCATAGTGGGGAAGACTTGGTGGGAGGAGCTGCAAATGGCTGGTCACATTGTGTCCACAGTCAGGAAAGAAACATACCAAAATCAAACAAATGGCAGCAGCAATAAAACAGATGGGATGTAGGGTGAGGCTGTACTCCTCATGACCCACTCTAGGTACCCACTCTCCAGTAAGTTTTCACCTTCAAGAAGTTCCAGCATATTTCAAAACAATGTCAAAATCTGAAAACCAAATGTTTAACATATGAACCTCTGGCACCTGTGGTATGCATTTTGTGCTCAAACCCCCACAGGTTGCAAATACTGACCTCTATTTAAGACATGACTAAGAACCTATATTGTTCTACTTTCAATGCCCCTTTGATGCTACAATCATTTGTTTTGTTTCCCAATTCCTAAAAATTTTGTGGTTGTCCTGAAAACTAGAGGATAATAGAAAAATGTCTTTTTTCTTTTCCACTTTTGAACTTTAGTTGAGTTCCTTTCTTTTGAGGTTGTTCAAGCTTGAGCCTGTACTGACCTTCATCTGCAGTGTTTCCTCTTCTCCTCTGATGCCTAGTTGACCACTTGTTGACTTGAATAGTGTCATTTTATTTTTTATTTTCACATACATATATATATATATATATATATATATATATATATATATATATATATATATATACATATATATATATATATATATATATATATATATGCAGGCATGTACATGTAAGCACAGTTGCCGGGAGAGGATAAAAGAAGGTGTTGTATCTCTGAGATAGAGTTGAAGGCAGTTATGGGATGTTCAACATTGGTGTTTGAAACCAAATTTGGGTCCTTTTTCTCAAAACGAAACACATAATCTTAATGACTGACTCATCAATGAAGTCCCACACAGTTTCATTAGTGAGCCACCCTTGTGTAATAGGTTCTCCTCTTGTTCTGATTTCCAGTGACAATTGTCTTACTAGTATGCACTCCCCTAAAAATAGAAATAAACTCTGTTCATAATCATCACATAGGGAAAGAATGGTTCCTTGCTTCTAATAGTGGCTCAAATATTGATCAAATAAATTAATGTAAAAGGCTATCATTTATAACACTGTTCACATATAAGTAATAAAACTGGTGAATTGTGACTTAAACAAATACAGGTTTATTGCTATCAAATGAAGATGAGTGTGATCTAAATGATGGTCCAGGGACATGGCAAAGCTCTCACAGGGCTGGGTTCTTATTCTCTTTCCCCTCTGTTCCTTCCTAAACTCAAGGACAATATTCTGCATGGTGCCCCATCTAGTTATTGCTCCAGGAGTTTGTCATAGACCTACTCATGATCCTATCCCAATGATAGAGACAGTGTATAGCATAAAGAAAAAAGAGATACTTCTACGAATCCTCAAAAAGGATACTATTCTGATCATGATGCCAGCGTTACTCCTGCTTGTAAAGAAGAACAAGAAAGTAATTATCTCTCACTCAGCAAATGGTGGGTGATGGCTAAGAGGATAGTGGGAATGCCATCATGGACAGCCAGTAACCTCATCATCCTCAAAGCTTCTGAGACAGCTTTATGACTTTAACCCTCTATGACTTTGGACATATGAAGCAATAGAGTAAGCATTCACAGCTGGAAATAATTTTTCAGCTTTATTATCTATTTAAACATCAACAAGCATTAAGTCAAGTCCATGGTTGTACAGAATCCAAACCCATTTTATATGCAGTCACAAAAATGTATCTGAAACATCTGGGAAATCACATTTCCATAAAAGTAGAGCAGACGCTGGAGTGATGGTTCAGTGATTAAGAACATCTACTTCATACACTTCTCTTGTATAGGATCTGGAATTCGATCCCCATCACTAGTTGGGTGGCTAAAACTGTCTAAAACCATGGGATCTAATGTTTTAATTTTGCCTCTGGAGGCACTGCACCAACAGGTGTGCATGTGGACACACATATACACAAAGACACACACTTTCAAAAATAAAATAAATCTTTAAACTCTAAAATAAATAAAAGTCAAAACAGACAAACAAAACTAAAGTAAATACAGTTCAAGATAGCAAATATTATCATGAAATTTCGACCTGGATTTCATTGAAATTGATTATTTCTTTTTCATTAGCTCAAAAATGATTCATTTTCCATTCTGCACAGACAAATTGAGTGACTGGAAATGAGATAACAGCTGTAATTTAAATCATCTCATGGTTCACAATTCTGGGGGCATAGGTTAGGAAAGAAGCAAATGAATCTAAATATTTTTAATATAATAAACTAATGATCTTACCTTTGTCTGTCACTAGATACACATGATGCCTTAATATTGGTGATGTCTATCTTTCAAAAATGTAATCTTACATAAAGTGTGTCCGTCATTCTGGAATTCAAGGTTAGACGAATCATTAAGCAATTTGAGTGATTTTTACATATTATGCCAAGGGAATCCAATGTGATTTTATTTTTTGACATTGGAAGACCTGTGTCATTTAGTCTCATTGTAACAAATGCATTATTATAATAATTTAAAATTACACTATTGAGTGACTCACTAATTTTATCATCCCTCTTCCTTAAAAAGGAACTATGAAAAATTTTAAATGTGTATAAAATATGCTTACTGCCTAGCCATGTTAGGTTACTAATAAGTAGCAACCATGCCTTTGGAAATGCGGTATGTGTGTGTGAATGTGTGTGTGTGCATGTGTGTGTTATAGTTTTAAAACACAAACAGTAGAACTCCCAGCTTCTATGGCTGCCCCTCAAGGTCCAACAAGTTAACTTTTTGACATGGTGGGCCAGGGAAGATTATGAAGCTTTACCTATAACTGAGGAGCTATCTATCACTGATGGCATCTAGGGGAAAGGGAGTCTCTTTTCTTTTCTTTATGGGGTTTACCCTCAGCATGTTGACTTTGCTCCAATATATGGTATCATACCCACGAGTATGTGGGTAACAAAATCTACTAATAAGATTTGGGGAATTGTTTTTCTAATGTTTAATAGGAAATTGGAAGGGGATGTATAAAGAGGAGCTGAATTGAAAGCAGTTAGGGAGAAGAGTGGAATATGAATATGAACAAAATCATTATATATATATATATATATGAAATTATCCAAGAATTAATAAAAATATCATATCAAAAATACATACATCAGTGTACTTCCTGATTTTTCTTCTATAAGCTTCAGCATGGTTGGTTTTATGTTGGGGTCTTTGATCAATTTGAACTTGAGTTTTGTGCATGGTGATAGGTATGGATCTATTTTCATTCTTCTACATGTTGATATCTTTATGATCTATGATGTGATATGATATGGGTCTATTTTTGTTCTTCTTTATGTTGAATATATTTTCTTTTTTTCCATTTTATATTGTTTTTTCTGTCAAAAACCAGGTATTTGTAAGTGTGTGGAATGATATCTGGGTCTTTGATTCAGTTCCATTGTTCCTCCTGTCTGTTTTTATGCCACTATCAGGCTGTTTTCAGTACTGTACCTTGGTAGTAGAGTTTGAAGACAGGAATTGTAATACCTCTAGAAGTTCCTTTATTTTACAGGATTGTTTTGCCTACCCTGGATTTTTTGCTTTTCCGTATGAAGTTCAGTATTATATTTTTGAGGTCTGTGAACAATTTTGTTGAGATTTTAAAGGCATTACATTGAATCTGTAGATTGCTTTTGGTAAGATTGTTTTTTTTTTAAACTATGTTAATTCTACCTACCAAAGAGCATGGGAGATCTTTTCATTTCTGGTGTCTTCTTCAATTTCTTTTTTCAAATATTTAAAGTTCTTGTCATACAGGTCTTCCACTAGTTTGACTAGAGCTACTCCAAGACATTTTATGTTATTTGTAGCTATTGTAAAGGGTGATGTTTCTTTGATTTTTTTCTCAGCCATTTATCATCTGTTAATGATGGGCTACTGAATTTTTTGAGGTAAACTTGTATCCTGCCACATTAGTGAAGGTGTTTATGTGTTATAGAAGTTCCTCGGTAGAATTTTTGGGATCATTAATGTAAATTGTCATATCATCTGCAAATAATGAGAATTTGACTTATTCTTTTCTGATTTTTATCCCCTTGATCTCCTTTTGTTGTCTCATTGCTTTAGCTATAACCTCAAGCACTATATTAAATAAATATGGAGAGAGTGGACAACCTTGTCTTGTTCCAGCTTCTGAAGAAGTGATGTCTTTGTAGGTGCCTGCTCTCTGACATACATACACATAATTAAAAATGAAATGAAATTCTCTGAAATGCAAACAGTTCATTAGGGAAAGAATGAAAATAAGCTCTATAAGTGTGTACATTTATTATTCAATGTTTGTGTCAAAATAGAATGAACAGTATCATTCATTGTATTAAATATAGATGTTCTGGCCACGATCATTACACAGTAAGAGACATTATTTCAAAGAAAAGAAGGACCTGTGGGAGAGGAATGAGGGAAAGAGAAAGAACCATGGTAGAAAGGAAGGGAAAGGAAATGGGAAGATCATGGTATGGTGATTTAAATGAGAAATCTCTCATAATCTCAGGAACTTTACTTCGAGTAACTGTACTGCTCAAGCAAGTGGCAGACCTTAACATTATCCTTATGCTGCTAATCTGTACCCATGCAGAAGGTGAGAGATAGAGTCATGGAGTTAAAAATCTTACAAGATTTTATAGGAAATTTGGAGAAGCCAAGAGCTATGTAGCAGGTCCAGAATTCATCATTCATCATCTGTCAGGACAATGCATGAAGGTGTAATGATATAGACTGGTAAGACATTCATAAATATATATATATATACATACATATATATATATATATATATATATATATATATATATATATATATATATATATATATGTCTTGAAATGAGTATTCCTGAATGCATCTCACTTTAGCCATGGTACATTTGCAGAAGTCAGAGAACAACTCTGTACAGTCAGTTCTCTCCTCTTACTATACAGGTCCTAGGGACTAAATCAAGTCATGGGGATGGTCAGTAAGCGACTTTACCTACTGAGTCATTTTACTAGCTCTATACTGGAGATTTTGAACAATAGTGGTTGGTGTCTTAGTTAAGGTTTCCATTACTACGAAGAGACACTACGACCACAGAAACTCTTAAAAAGAAAATATTTAATTGGGATGACTCAATTACAATTTCAGAGCTTTAGTCCATTATCATCATAACAGGGAGCATGAGAGTCCTTCATCTTGCAGGTAACAGGAAGTTGACTGAGATACTGGATGGTATTCTGTTACTAGAAGGGGCCTGCTTGTTGGCCCCAGCTGCCCAGCTAGCTTATCCCCAAAATAACCACACAGAAATTGTATTAATTAAATCACTGCTTGGCCCATTATCTCTAGCCTCTTATTGGCTAACTCTCACATCTTGATTTAATCCATTTCTATTAATCTGTATATCTCCATTTGGCTGTGGCTTACTGGGAAAGATTCAGCATGTCTGACTCTGGTGGCTCCATGGCAGTTCCCTGCCTCTGCTTTCTTCTTCCCAGAATTCAGATCTGTTTTTCCCCAGGCTTCCTAAGTTCTGCCCTATCAGCTAGGCCAAGGCAATTTCTTTATTCATTAACCAATGGAAGCAACACACAAACAGAAGGACCTCCCACATTAGTATCCTGAGTGGAGAAACATCTAAATCTGTCCCCACAGTGACAGCTTCCTCCAACAAAGTCATACCTATTCCAGAGAAGTCACATCTTCTAATAGTGCCACTTCCTATGAAATTTTTGGGACCAATTCCATTCAAACTACCACAACTGGCAACTATAAAACACTGAGACATTTGAAGATGGACTAAATGGGTTTTGTATTGTAAGAAGGAAAGCAGTCTTTGGGTGAAAGGACAGAATTCTATAGTTTGGAAATGTCTCTCAAAGGCATATATATATATATATATATATATATATATATATATATATATATATATATATATATATATATATAACTTAGCTATCAGCTACTGGTGAAAAGTAGTAAATCCTGAACAAGTAAGTCAAAGTTGGAAGCAATTATGTCATTTCAAAGGGACTTATGCTCTACCTTTCTTTTTGTCTTCTTCTAGTGGGCAATTGCATCTGTCATATATACCTCCTTTCATACCATGTGACCTTCCTTCAGGCTCAAAGTCAGGAAGCTAAGTGATTATGGACTGAAATCATGAACCCAAATAAACTTTTCATCTTTATACTTTTCTACCTCAATGATTTTGTCACTATAATGAGTGAACTAACACTGGTAAACTATTTTTAATCATAAACAATGCCATATGCTGTATTTTGCCATTATAAAATATGTCTAATACAACACTCATATTGTATACAAATATAATTTATCTATCCATGTGTTAATGGATGAAGAGTTAGTACACTAAAGGACTATTTGTGTGATTATATAGGTATATTTCTCAATTGTGCCACTAATATCTTGTAAATTGCGTTTTAGATTTATATATTAATATTATTTATCTTGTCTCTGTGTACATGAGTGTGTGCATGTCTGTGCGCACACACACGTGCACATGCACATGGAGGTCCAAAGAGAGTGCCAGATTCCCTAGAGCTGGAATTTTGAGGGCCAATGAATTGTCCAATGTGGGTCCTGGGAATCAAACAGGTGTCTGCTGCAAGAACAACAAATGCTCTAAACTTCCGAACCATCTTTAGCACAGGCCTATTTATATCTGATGTTCAATTCTTTCTTTCCATCCTTTCACATCTTAAAATAGGCTCAGGATATGCCTAAATTTGGGTTTTATAAACTCCCATTCCTCCCTCTTAAATATATCTCAACACTGTTCACACTGTGAATTCTAGTCAAGTGTACATTTCCATACACACACACATACACTCAAAGTGAAGAAATGAAACAACTAAAATGTTCTAGTCTGATAAACGTTTTTCTAAAATAATTTTCTTCCAGCCCCTATCTCTTTCCTCATTTTCATTATTATCGTTTTATTTTCCTAAGCAAAAATACTAAGTTCTCTTTAATATCTTGCTCTGTGTTTTCTTAGTAAACTCTATGTCCTAGGCACATCATTTCTGAATTGATTCAAATTTGACATTTACTCTGTTGACCCCAAGATGTTACCTACTTCCTGATTTTCTCAACTTGCAAAAAACAGGACAAACACATTCATTTTTTTTGTTTTCAAAATAATATCATCAGGTAGGATAATCATTCCAGTTTATGCTTTGAAGCATGTCTTCACAGAAGCTGATGAGAAAAAGAATGGAATCATTGACCATAATCTAGGCTGTCGCTGAGTTGACAGTGCTGCCTTGCTAACTATGTTGCTTGGAAACAATAAGGAGATAGCTACAAAAGACATGGCTGTGAACTGAGTAGTTTCATTGGAATACGACCAATAGCTCAGCCTCCGAGGCTATTTGCTAACGCTGGAGACAAGACCTTGTGGATAACGAAGGGTTCCTTAGAGTTGAGGATGTTGCTCAGTCATATGAAAGTGGAGCATCTTAGTTAGATCCCTAAGTCCCAGGTAAAAGCTGAGCAGGATGGCACATGCTAGTGATTCAAGCACTGGGGAAAGGGAGACAGGATGAAACCGGACACTCGCTGGCCAGCCAGTACAGGTAATCTGTAAGCCCTGGGTCTCTGTGAGAGAGATTGTCTCATATAACAAGGTGAATGATTCACCTGAGGGTGGACCCTTGAACCTCCACACAAACTCAAAGACTCATGCACTCACCTGCAACACACATGTGTAACCACACACAAAAGTGAAGATAAAAATAAACTGCTTTCTGATCACTATGAAAACATTATGCATCCTTCAAGATTACAGTGTGAACCAATGATGTATATAGAACTTCCGGAATTTCTACTCAATACATGGTAGTCACATATTTAAAGGAGATAAGCCAAATAATAGTTTTCAGAACCTGGAAGCAGAGGAAAGCAGGAAAGTAGGAAAGATTAGAGTTAACCAGTCCTGAATCCAGTGGGCTTGGAGCAATAGCAGTTACTGTTATAGGGTACTATAGTGGGTAATAATTAATTGCACAATTCAAAATAGCTATTAGAACAGATTTTAAATGTTCTCAACACAAAGAAATTATGAATGTTTGAGATGATGGATGTGTCAATCACCTTGCCCTGAGCACTATGTATTGACTCCATGTATTGAAATGTCACAGTGTACCTCATAAATATGTATAATTACAGTGTCAATTAAGCAAAAGATTAGATTTTAAGTGCATACATAACAAATTCTTACAAATCACTAAGAATAAAATGAACAGAGTTTCAAATAGGCTCACCAATAAAAAAGATATATTAATAGACATTTGAAAATAGCTTCAATATTATAAGCCTGTGAGATTTCAAATTAAAATTACAATACACAGTACATTTTAACTTTAAAACATTTTCAAAGTCAATGACTCTATTGACACTGATATAAATGAACACGTATTATTCTTCTTTTAAAATTTTTTTTGGATTTAAAGATATTTTAATGCAGTGATGAGAATCAGAGCACCAAACATGTGAGACACTCTGCAACTGAATGTGTCTCTGAACCCCTTTTTGAAAAACTGTTCAATAAACGCTTTGTATTGTGTATAATGTGATAATTATATATACATATATATATATATATATATATATATAATGTATAATGATTATAATAATGACTATTTCCATTTCCTTAATCTTTTACCACTTCTAAGATTTGGGACACATGGAACTTCTATCTATTTGTGAATGACATGAAAAACTGTCATAAAATGTTACGTCCATACTACACCATAGGACACTAGAGTTCCTTCTTTCTATGACTGTGTCTGGTACCTTCCACTAGGTCTCTGTCAACACCACCCTCCTTTCCCTTCTTGGCTTGTGAAAGTCACTGTTCTATTCTTTAGTCCTTTTCACACCAATGCTAAAGCCAGAGGGGCAGGAAAAGTCCTCACCCTGGAGCTCCCCATAATATAAACTACTACAGACGGGTAACAGGACAACTCGCTGCTCTTGGGAAGTTGCTGATCCTTCCAGGTGTGACACATCTCTTCAACCCCCCAGTTAAGTAAGTATTAGCTACATGACTACAGGAACTTAGCACACTGTAGAATATAGTTAAACATTTAATACAACAAAAATGTAAGAACACTTTTAGCAAAGTTCTTTTTTTGTTTCTAGTTGCTTAATTTTCTTTAAAAATTATATACATGTATACAGTGTATCTTGACTACATCTACCCACACCCACTTAATTGCATGAGGTCTATAAAATTACATTTTTGCCCATTTAGAGTTCTCAACAATGCATTTTGCAACTCCACATTTGATGAGTGGCTTCTATGAAACAACTCTTGAAGACTCGCCAGCAGTCCCTGGTTGGAGCAATGATTCTCTACCCATCCTGTTCTTCTGCTTGACTTCAGACCTTAATGCTGACTGGCACATGTTTCTAAGCCATATAAAACAAGCACAAAGCATGCTTTTTTGTTCATTTGATCGTTTTATTTTCAGCCTCTTGTATCAAGATAAAAGCTGCAGCTTTCTATCCTTGAAAAATATTTTTCAGCAGGCTTCTTTTTAAAATACAGGTCCATGGGGCTGGGAAGATGACTCAGCAGGTAGGAACATGTGCTGCTCTTCTTGAGGACTTGAGTTCTGCTGACAGCTTCCACAATGAATAGCTCACAACTGCCTGTAACTCCAGCTCCAAGGGACCCAGTGCCCTCTTCTGGTCTCAAAAGCAATACACACACACTTATGTTCACACATACACACACACACACACACACACACAAGCACACACAATTTAAAATAAAATAAATCTTTGAAATTAGCAGTTCATGGCTTCCTAATTCATTCTGCAATCTTCTGTTGAGCCAGACTTGGTGTCTCATGCCTGCAATCTCAGCACTTGGGAACTTGAGGTAGGAGAATCATGAATTCAAGACCTGCCTCAAATACATATAAAGCCATCAGCAGCAACGAAAGTATTTATTGGGCAACTTCTTTGTGGCAGGGTCTGTTTTATGCCCTTATAAAGAAAATATATGAATCTATTTACTCATGGAGGTTATATCCTAGACAAATGAAACAGAATTATATGCAAGTTAGCAATTAACATCACTTTAACCTAGCACACGTAGAAAAGGAGCAGGCTCCTCTAACAGGAAAAGGCTCTGTGTGCATATGCATAATGCATATGTGTCTGTGATTGTGGGCATGCATATGTGTATGTGTGTGCACATGGGAAAGAGAGGGACCAGTCTTCAAAAAACTGCATTCAGGAAACAACATGCAAGATACACTGTTTTCCTGATATCTCAATAGGGCAAATCAGTCATCAGAAGCATTGAAAGAGAGAGCCTCGGAACAAGACAGTAGCATGATGAAAACGTTCAGAGCCAGTAAGAAGCTGAGCTGCTTAAGGATCAGCAAGCAGAATTTTCTGGATCCAACTTGGTAAGCATAGGGGACACACTCCAAGTGCAGGTATGAAAGGCATCTTGGGCCAAATGTAAGAAAGGCTCAAATCCGGTGATGGCGGGGGAGGAGACTAGGATCCCAACATATGGCAGGGTGATTGGCAGGGTGCTCTTCTGGTTTCCTTTTATTGCTCTCACCTAAGCACTGACCAGCAGTGCCTCAGTGGATGGAAAGTTTATTTTAGCTCACAACTCTGGTCCATGGTCCATCATTGAGGCAAGTCAAAGCAGAAATCCAGACAGCCATGCTTGTCCTTCCACACGGTATAACATCCAACCAGGGAGCTCACTTCACAGACAAGAAACAAGAAAGACAGCAGGAACCACAGAGGAATGCCACTTGCTGGTTCTTGGGCAACCTTACACACACATAGTGTGTGTGTGTGTGTGTGTGTGTGTGTGTGTGTGTGTGTGTATCTCAGGCTAACTTGCCCAGGAACAGCTCCCTTCACAGTGGGTGGGCAATCCTATATTAGTAAACAGCTAAGACAATCACTTCAAAGACTAGTCCATCACAGACTTGTCCATAGGCCAACTTGATCCAAGCAGCTCCTCAGTTGAAACGCTCCTCTCAGCTGAGCCTAGACTATGTCAAGTCAACAGTTAAAGTGAATCAGGACAAACAGACACGAAAAATTAAAAACGTAGAGGAACCAAAGCGAGATAACATTTCCATTTCTTGCTGGAAGAACAGAGATTCTATTACTAAAATGTGAGGATTTAACAAGCGATGTCAAGCGAAGGGTGCCATGTCATTATTACTAGAGCTGCAGAGATTTGTAGCTGAGATGATAAGGGAATGTTTGGGTATTTACTGAGGTTATCCTAGCAACAAGATGTGGGGCAGCCTATAGTCTATAGGAAAAAAAATTTTTCTTATAGAAATAAAGGATGATTCTAAGAAAAAGAAAATGGGTATAGAAAAATTAAAAATCAGAATCAGAGAATAAGTACAGAGAGATGTCCCAAGGAAAAAGAAAAAGAAAATGCTACTGGGGAGGCAAGAAAAATAGTGATTCACCAAGACAAAAGAAAAAGGTTCTTTCAAGAGGTTTCTCTGTTGCTTTACTATGGTGGGTCCACCATGAATCCACCTAACACTTGGTCCACACACAAAAATAAATAAATAAATAAATAAATAAATAAATAAATAAATAAATAAATACGATTAAAAAAAAAAGTCTGTCTCTACCACTTCTCTAAAGACACATATGGTGATTTAAAACAGTTCTCTTCTCTATCTATTGCTCTTTCTTTCTTTCTTTTTTCTTTTTTCTTCCTCCCTGCCTTCCTTGCTTTCATTCATTTTGTGTGTGGGGGGGGGCTGGATTGCTGTGCTGCGTTGCTAAGGTAGACATGAGAAGACAACTTTAGAAAGTCAGTTCTTTCCTTCTATCATATGGATCCAGGGGATCAAATTCAGATCTTTGGGACTGGTAACAAGCAATTCCACACAAAACCATCGCCTTTGCCCCTCTATTGAATGTTTTTAATCTAAAAATGAGTTTTATGTTCAATGAGTTCCTTTGTAACAACATTATGGGTTCTCTTTAACTTTCTTATAGGCCCACCACCCTCCATAACACCACATGTGTGTTATTTTCCATAGCTTTTCTTTCCATTTTTTAAAATATGTTTGCTTTTTTTCCCTTATACTTGAAATTCTACAACTTTTAAAACACGGTTACATCTCAATCATTCTCCAAAGCTATTAAGAAAGTGGAATGGTTGGTATTCTTTAAAAGCTCCCTGAACTGTTTTTACAGAGGTGAACATGGCCAGTGAGCTTGTTTCCTGTCACTTGGCCTTTACGTCTGCTTGCTATGGATAGAGTCAGGACTCTTGAGCATCACAAGCTCCATTCTCATGTTACCCCAGTGCATCATCTCTTAGTCGCAACACATAGTTAAACTTGTTTATTGTTCTCAAACTGAACTCCACATGTCTTTAACCATCAGCACTGGGAATAACATTTCATCAGTATCACACACAAATCTTGTTCCTCTACAAATATGTCATACTCTCTCCATACTCAGTTCCCTGCTTCTTCTCTGTGAGCAGAGGCATGGGGCAATGATGTCTAAGGTCCTTTCCATTTCTAAGTATCTTTTGTTATTAGAATACAGGTTATGAACATAACACAAACTAGAGTTATCTCTGAAGAAGAAACCTAAAGCCGAGGAATTGGCTCCATTTTCTTGACTCAGAGACAAGCCTGAAGGTAATGTGAGATGGTACAGCACACTGAAAGTAGTGTCACCCCTGGGCAAATGGTTCTAGATTGTATAGGGAGACAGGCCCAGCAATTGGCAGTAACTGGCATTACTCTAAGGCCTCTGCTTCAGTTTATGTCTCCAGTTTCTGCTTTTGCTACAGCCCTGACTTCCCTCTGGAATAGACTGTGATGGACACATGTAAACCCTCTCATGCCCAAGCTGTTTTAGACTGTGCTATTTATAACATCAAACTAGGAGAACCTTGCTGCATTCCATCCATACCCAGGAGGTCAAAGAAGGCTGGAAAAATTGAATCAACTTTGCTAGAGGAAATGGGGGAATTGAACAGCTCCTTGAGTGATGGGGAGAATCTAAACTAGCGAAATATTGTCCCAAAATGGAGAAAGCTGCCTGGTTCAAAGTAGGGAGGTGGGAAGAACCACAGTGAGATGACTGACTGATGGGAAATAAACTTGGCGGGTCCAGCACACATTGATTGCCTGATGGTGAAAAATAAGTGTGAATCAAAAATAATAATAGTAAATGGTAAATCAAGGACTGCCTAAAGGTGACCAAAATGTAATCCAAGCTTAGTAATGGCAGCAATATTCTGCACTCACCTTTTAAAAGGTATTTGGAAGGCAAAGGAGAGTTCAAATGAAGAAATTTAAGAATAATTTGTTACTCTAGTAAAAATTTATCCCCTGGCAGTGAAGAATCATCTTAGTTGGTTTCAATATGCCCAACTATGCAGAGAAGCTAGTGTGTTCCAGGAGTACTGTTTTCAGCATTTGACCCACACCTACAGGACAAATGTTAGTTAGATATCTTTTGCCAGAAAAGAAGAAAAGTAGTTCATCCCTTTCATAGTGTTGATATCTGAAAGAGAATTAAAAACCAGCTTAGACCACCATTAAAATGTTGTCTTGAGAGAAAAGATGGAAGGAAGGGAGGATGGAGTAAAAGAGGAAGAGAGAGGGAGGAGGGAGGGAGGATAGAAGGAGGACAGAGGAAGGAAAAGAACAGTAAAAAGGTTTTATCAGACTTGTCAGCCTTTTAAATCTCAACAATTTAGTTATTTAAAAAAAATAGTGCTAATGTAAATTAAAGTGCTGCGGGACAATGGCTTGTACCAGTCAACTGTATTTTAATAAAACACTGATTGGCCAGTAGCCAGGCAGGAAGTATATGTGGGACAACAAGGCAGGAAATAGAGGCAGTGTGATAAGAATAGGAGAATTCTGGGATGAGGAAAGCTATTTCTGTAGTCGTAACCCAGCCACAGAGCAAGAAAAATGTGACTGCATCGCCAAAAAAAGGTAACAAGCCACATGGCTAACATAGACAAGAATAATGGGTTAATATAAGTTATAGGAGTTAATAAGAAGCCTGAGCTAATGGGCCAATAAGTTTACAACTAATACAGACCTCTGTGTGATTCTTTCAGACTTAAAGGCTTTAGGATCACACAGGACAGAAATATTGGACAATATTAAAGGATGTTGAGATAGCCCAGTTTTGGCTCTGTTCACCAAATGCAGTGACCTGAGTTTAATTCCTGGTACCCACATGGTGGCAGAGGAGAATCAGCCTCGGGAATTGCTTCTATCTCCACGGTGCACCATGGCATGTACATGCCTACACACATACACTCATACTCCCCCACACCCACCTCTCACTCCCCCACACACCATATCAATGTTTTTAAAAGGTGAAATTTATCAGAAAGCCTTGATCAGTAATTTTCCTCAAATTGAAACCTATGATGAACTCTAGAGAAATTATATGTTCTGGAATCCAGATATCACCTGTACGTTAGCTATATAAATGAAATTTACAAATGTACAAATGGTTATGCTTTCTTAAAAATAAGTTAAAGCTGGGAAGTATGGTTGGCCAGGTATTTCACACTGAACTATATTTTATACACCCTTTAATCAAGACAACCAATATTGTAACAGGCATACCACCCAGGAATAAAAGATGCTGATGTCAAGCACATAATGATTTCCCAATATATACAACTGCAAAATGACTAAGCTGGGAGAGGCATTAGTGAGTATTGTACATTAAACCTATTTGCATGTGTGAGGCTTCTCTTATATAGATACAACCAACCATGGAAATTAACTGAAATATTTGAAGAATAATATTATTGTCTGATATGTACTTTCTACCAGATGCGGATCCAAAATCCCAGCAGAATTGGCACTTGATATGATGGTCGATGACATGGAGAGAATACTATTTCTCTTTAGAGAAAAAAAAATCAAATCAGAAGATAAAACTGTGACAAACTTAGTGTAAGACTTGGTTTTATTTGACTCCAGGTTGATTCTCACACCTCAATAAAATGTTTACTGGGAACTTCACAAGCAAATCTATTGACTTACTGGTGAAGATTAATCTTCCTCACCAAGTGCAATCATGTCATTCACACTCCAAACCACCCGTGCTCTCATTTAAATCTGTCCCTTATATGCACTTTTAGACAGCAATCTCAAAATTCACCAAAACTGTGCACCTGACTATCACAAAATAAAATGTAAAATGAAGTGTGACTGTACTTTGAGAAGATCATGGGTAACCTCTCGAGTATGTATTATCCTGGCCTGATCTTCTATCTATTGGGTTTAAATAGAAATGAACCATAGGCCCATGCGTTTTTTCTATATAATGGTAGTGTTGAGAAAGGTTATGGAACTCGTAGGAGATGAGGCCTTGCTAGAGAAAGCTGGGGATTAGTAGTGAGGCTTTGTGGGCAGGCCCTATGCCTCCACTACCTTTTCCTGTGTGTCTATGCATTTACTGGTCAACCAGGCTTCTTCTGATGGAACCATGTTTCCCCTGTATTCTGTTATGACTTTCCTGATAGGATGGAAAATAACCCTCTGGAACACTGAGGCAAAAGCAGCCCTTTCTCCGTAAGTTGCTTTTTTCATGGTATTTTAGCATAGCAAAAAGAGAGTAACTAAGACACACTATTTTTCTTCCATGCTTTAAAAACAAGTCTGCGTATAAAATGTCTTCTAGGGCCTCTGAGAGGGCTCAGTGGGTAAAGATACTTACAGCCAAGCCAGATGACCTGTGTTCTATTGTCAGATCTTGCATGATGTCAGGAGGGAATAAACTTATATCAAGATATCATCTGATCTCCACATGTATGTCTTGGCAAACACACATAAATTAATAAATAAACATGTTTTTTTCCTAAAATATACCTTTTAATAAATAAATAAACTGTAGCTCTTTACTGACTCAGAAAAGTTATTTTCTGTAGCAAAATAAACTTTTGGCTTTACCTGAATGGAAGTCTCTGTAACTTTGAAAGGCAAACTCTTCTGGCTGTGTATATGAAACTCAAATAGGGGTCATGTTTCAATATAATCCACAAAATAAAAAAGTGTAACAGCTGTTACATAACATTCATACTACATTAGATTCTTTATGTAACCTAGGATGATTTAGAATCAAAGAGAAATTTGGGGAGATTATATACAAATATGAAGCTATTTGACAAAAGGGATGAGAGTCCTATTTACAGACCTGCACAAATCTATTACTGATATGAGGAGTAACCACTTCTCCTCACCACCACACATACATATGACACATGATTCTATAAATAGTCCTACTGAATATAAAGTATAGACAGAAAACACTACACCTAAGCCACCTGAGTGATGACCTACAAGGGCATTCTGCAGCCATCCTCACCCATGTACTAGTGATACACTCTGAGTAATTCTGCTATACACTAAACTCTGGCCTCAATGCATAAAGCAAACTGCTTCCCCTGGATCACATAATATCAATGTCATGCGAACTTTTAAAGATAACTCTTCCAAGCCCCGTTTTTGGTACTTAAGCTTATATTTTCATCAAAATCTAATATCTCACAACTTAAACTGAAGTCACCCGGCCACTATATTTGACTTTCCAACATAAGGCTTTCAAAGTCAAGCCAGAATAATGTCTGTGAACTGAAAGATTGAAGAGTGATGAGTGACTGGAGAGTCAAATAAATCAGTTTAAAAGATGGGAAAGCTTTTAATGTTATGGGAGATTAATAGGTCATGAGTGAGTCAGAAGAGAACAAGGTGAGAGAGTTAGCACTGGCCAAGCAAAGTTCCCAAGAACTCAAGCAACGCACATATTTTTTTAAATTCCATTTTAAAGTATAATTTATGTAGAATTTTTTCTAGGTGAGGTGGCATATGCAAAAGTAATTCCAGCAACTAGGAAGAAGTTCAAGACAAACCTAGGTTACATAGAAAAGCCTGAAACCAACTGAATGAGAGGGTGGAAGGATGAAAAGGTAAAAAGAAGGGAGAGGAGTCAGAGAGAGAAAGTTATCAAGAGAAATAGAATCAGACACAGAGAGACAGACAGAAGGGGGAAGTGAATTCTTAAAGGTTTTTCTGATGGGTTTTCCTTTATGTATGCTATTAATGGTGTAGCATGTCCTTCTGTATTTGTATTGCTTTCATTGGCTAATCAATAAAGAAACTGCTTAGCTTGATAGGGCAGAACGTAGATAGTCAGAGAAAACAGAACAGAATTCTGGGAGGAAGAAAGCAGAGACAGGCAGATGCCATGAATCTCTGGAATGAGACAGACATAGGTTAGAATCTTGCTGGTAAGCCACAGTCACGTGGTGATACACAGATTTAATAGAAATGGGATAATCAAGATGTGAGAGTTAGCCAATAAGAGGCTAGGGCTAATGGACCAGACAGTAATTTAATTAATACAATTTCTGTGTGATTATTTCGGGTGTAAGCTAGCTGGATGGGATGGAACAAAAGAACCTGCACTCTGTACTACATATGAATAAGTTTTATTACCATCGGTGAATAAAGAAGCTGTTTGGCTATGGCAGGGCAAGATAAAGTCTGAACAGAGATATAGAGAGAGAGCAGACAGAGTCAAGGAGACACCATGTAACTGCCAAAGGAGACAGACACTAGAATTTACCCTGTAAGCCACAGCCTCATAACAATACACAAAATAATTGAAATGAATTAATTTAAGATATAAGTCCTAGATAATAAGAAGTCTGAGCTAATAGGCCAACTAGTGTTATAATTAATATAGTTTGGGTCTGGGCAGCCAGAAAACAAAAGAGCAATCTCTGACTACAAAATGATGCCCATACACTTGGGGTAACCCATATGGATAGCCACCCACTTTGGGTCTGGGTGCTTGTATGCCCGCTTGAGATTAGGAGGAAAGTAGCTGAGAACATGCCTGCTGCTCAGCACCTCTGCATGGGCAAGCAACTATATCCGGTCTCTTAGGCATGCGCTGGCAGGAAAGCATGGTGGATTCCCACCATTACATGGAGACATTTCCAGGCTGCACAGACAAGAAGGATTTATACGGTGTTTCCCAGAGTTGAGGTAATAAGGACAGCTCCCTCCAGCAGTCCCAGAACTGGTGGTAAACACTCCTCCTCCATATTAAAAGGCCAAAAGAAGTGGACCCAACATCTAGGGCTGCTGCTACCTAGCTGCTTACCACGTTAAAAGTGTTCCTGGTAAGAATATGATTACAAATATGTGATAAAGTGTAGTAATAAGAGCGGCGGGGCTGCGTCCCCAGCACCCTGGCCGCCTGGCTAGCTTATGCTCCAAAATAACAACACACAAACTGTATTCTTTTAAACACTGCTTGGCCCATTTCTAACTACCCTCTTCTAGGCTAATTCTCGCACCTGGACTAGCCCATTTCTAATTATCTGTGTAGCCCACAAGGTGGCTTACCAGGGAGATTCTAGCCTACGTCCATCCTGGGTCGGAGCTTCATCGCGTGTGCCTCAGAGAGCAGAGCTATCCCTGCGTCCGCCCAGGAGAGGGGAGCATGCTGTCTCTGCTCCAGAGAGCAGAGCTGTAGAGTCTGAGCTCACTTTTTTCTTCCTCCCAGCATTCTGTTCTATTTACTCCTCCCACCTATGTTTTAACCTATGAGGGCCAAGCAGTTTCTTTATTGCTTAACCAGTGAAATCAACAGATTGATATATGACACTCCCACATCAATAAAGACAGATTTAGACAAAAATAAACTTCTGAACGGGTCATAGTGTGTCTCAAAAAATGTACATAGTCATGGGAAAGAGAAGAAAACGAATATAGGCAGTATAAAAGAGTACAGACAGTCCTAGATTAGAGTAAAGACGAAAGTGACAAAAAGATAAAATACAGACAGAGAGTCTGGATTATGTATATTATTATATTTACATTGAATTTCTTGACTGTAGAGAGACATTTGACTGTGGGAGCTACTAAGCTAAAGGAACATAAAGGTATCTTGACTTCAAAATTTGGGTCTAAGGATATGCTACTTTGGAAAAGAGGGTCTGCTTTTGTTTCCACAGAGAATGAGAACCTGCTCATTCCTTCCAGGCTAATGTGGTTTGGTGGAATAAGATCACATGAAAGGTCTCTCTGAACCCTAAAAATCTTTCACCCAATAAACAGTAGGAAGCAGTTTGGAGAAAACAATGCCCCAATTTCAAAAATGATTGTTTGTACATGTTTGTTTTCTAAAAATAAAATAAGGGGGATATGATATAGAGATGAATACTTTACATTGGTATGGATCTTCGTCTATTGATACATATTTAAAGCTAATTTTGTTACACTGTGTATATGTATATTTCTATTATTGTTTAAGGTATTATGTGTTTATAATGCTCATTTAAAATATAATGCATAATTAAGAAATACTGATTAATAGATAGTCATCTATAATAATCAAACTTGTAGTCATGATAGTTAGCTTTTCTAGATGTACAGAGATATATTTCAGATGGGTAGACATTCTTCAAATCTTTCAAAGGCTTACAAAATATGATATTTAAAATGTTTTACAACTTAGACATTTCTTGACAATGATAAATGTCTGCTTAGGGCAGCACCAATCTACTTTAAGAGGATGGTTGGCATTGAAGAGTCTCCTTATAGAGTTTTCTAGCTATTTTGGCAAGAAACTGCTCTTGCCTAGACTGATTAATGGTATGCTGTATGAACTGAACATGCATAACCCACAGAAAACTGGCTTCTGAACTTTCCTAAAAATGATGAGACAGCCCTTAATTGATGCTTCTTCATGAAAGGGTCTGTCAGACATTCTGGAGGACACAGAAGAAAGTGACTGACAAATTGGGCCTGTATTCTAAGTATGGTTGTCCCAAAGTTACAAAAGAACTTTGGGTGACTATCCAGGCAGTGTGATGTCTCTGTCAATTCTAGAGTTTTAGAAGTTGCTTACAATGCACTTCCTGTTTACTTAAGTAATATTATATTTTTATTGCGTCTTTGAATAGTTGAAGACATACAGTTGTAGTTTTTCTTAGTAACGATAAAAGATAAATTAAATATAAAACTTTCCAGATACAAATAGACTAAATATCCTAAGTGTAATTCTATTTTGATATCTGTTTTGTTATGTAATTTTACTATGTTAAAGTTAAAATCTTACTTTTTATTTAGACAGAAAGGGAGAGATTATGTGGGATTCCCCTCTGTTATCTGTGAACATGTTTTATCATTGGTGAATAAAAAAGCTCTTTTTCCCATGGCAGGGCAAAATAAAGACAGGTAGGAAATCCAAGCATACAGACAGACAGACAGATAGGAAGGGAGGGAAGAAGGAAGGGAGAGAGAATAGGCATAGTCAAGGAGATGTCATGTAACTGCCAAAGGAAACAGACACCAGAACTTATCTGGTAAGCCACAGTCTCATGGTGATAAACAAAATAATATAAATTGGTTAATTTAAGATGTAAGAGCTAGCTCATAAGAAGCCTGAGCTAATAGACCAAGCAGTATTGTAATTAATATAGCTTCTGTGGAATTATTCAGGTCTAGGCAGCCAGGAAATGAAAGAGCAGTATCCATCTACATTTTTCAAATGCATATAACTATTCAATGGTGTCTTATCAAATGGAGTCATATAAAACATTTCCTCACAGATTCCCATGCTGTTTTCAGTCAATGCTATGCCTTACTAGTTCTTTACAGTCTTTCATTTGAATCACTGAATAAAGCACATTTTTAAAGTATTTTTTATTCATGTGCCTGTGTGTATGTAATTCCATATGAATGTACAGCATGTCTGCAGATATTTGCAGAGACCAAAAGAGAGTATCCAGTCCCCCAGATCTGGAATTAGAGATGGTCATGAGCCATCATGTGATTGCAGGGAATAAAGACACCTATCTTCGACAAGAACAGCCACTGTTCTTAAAAACTGAGCCAACTTTCTAGCCTTGAAATATTATCATTTTATTCTATCAGCTACGTGATTGGTTGTTTCTTCTTATGCTCTTACTGACTGTCTTCACCTCTACCAAATGAGGCACAATTGTCAATGATCTTCTGTTTTAACTACTTTCAGTACAATGAAGAAGCATGACTCTGAAATCTACCCCTGATCTTCTTTGTGTTCTTTTATGTGTTTATCAGCACACTATGAAAAAGCTATCAGGCATCCTAAAAGACTTTTGTTTCAACTCTCAACCCTATTTGAAGAACCCAGAAAGATCACCAGTCTTTTATCACAGCAGTGTTTATCTCATATCTGACTCTTCTTCATGGTTGGATTCTTTCCTGGTATCATTATTCTTCCATCAAAGGAAATATCTTAGCAAAACCTTCACATTGAGTGTCCTTTCCTCACATCCTCTACATTTTGCTCCTTTGAGGAATTGTGATACCATTTCATTTTTGAAGGCTGCTCACTGGGTAGTTTCAGATGACTGCAATGCTCCTCTAGCCCTTGACAAATGCTGAACTACTACCTGCCAGCCTCCGTGGTTGCTGAGGAAGAATCTACTGTCCTTCAGTCAGGATGCTCCACTGGATAACATGTTATTTCTTTAACTGCTTTCAAGACCGAGTCCTTTATTGTTAATTCTCAGTGGTCTGGATCTGGCAAAATGGGGTTTATTGCTTGGTGTCTTTATTCTGTTTGCAATTCAATGACATTACTGAATCATTTATTGCTTACAGATTTAAACAATTTTAGGTTTCTTTTTTGTACTTATCTATGAAATAGTATACTCTTTATATGCTTTTCCTTTTGCCTTTCTTCCTAGGATTTAACATAAACAACCTATCTCTCACTATATTTCCACAGGCCTTTGAACATAGTGGAGGATTGTTACTTTGACTAATTTTTATGATGCTAAATTTATATATACATTTATATTTTTTAATTGAAATATAACTATGTCACCTCCGCCCTTCCCTTTCCTCCATCTAATCCATTCCCTGTCAGCCCTTTCACTCTCTTTCAACCAGATGAATGAAGACTGAACCCTCTAATTGGTTATCCAAAACCAAGGGATCAGATCTGAAATCATATACATATAAGAAACACTAAACTGACTCACTAAGTTATACATATAAATATTAATGAATATGTGAAAATTTTAGTGATTCAGTGTTAAGGGTTTTTTATTTTTTATTTATTTTTTGCTGTACTCACAAAGAGTGTTTTATTTGAAGAAAGGGAATGGGAAACGGGGGAAAGGAAGGGAGTAACTGACCTCTGGGGACAGAAATAGCAGAAGAGAAGAGAAAGGTAGAGAGAGAGAGAGAGAGAGAGAGAGAGAGAGAGAGAGAGAGAGAAGGAAAGGCTCAAAAGCCTGCCTGCCTCTTCAGAGAAACAAAAGAAAAGAAAAAGTACAGCTTTACATTTCTCAACTCTTTTATTTCTCATTCTCATTCTATTATTAAATCCATATAAATATCAAACTTACTTCATGAGTTTTCATCTCTTATTCTTTTATTTTTACTAATTTAAGGCACATTTTAATGAACATGTATCAAAGATTTGAGTTGATTTACTTGACTCCTTAATTAATGGGGCGATAAGATTTAAAACCAATTCAAAGGGATGTGGTGAAAATTCAGAAAATTTGTATTTAGAATAACATTTCTGGTAAGGTGAGCATCCCAAATTCCTAGGCTCCCACAAAGCCAGTACGTGCAGTAGGATCAAAAACTTATTACCATTGTTCTTGAGTTCTCAGTAGTCCTCATTGTCCACTATGTTCAGAAAGTCCAGTTTTCTCTTCGGGCTGATGAGGGAGGGGGACTTGATCGGGGGAGGGGGAGGGAAATGGGAGGCGGTGGCGGGGAGGAGGCAAAAATCTTTAATAAATAAATAAATTTGAAAAAAAGAATAACGTTTCTGGATTAAATATAAAATTAAATCATCCTCCTACCAACAAATGTAACTTTGGTGTTATCTTTTTCCAGATATAATTTTGCATTGCTGTCAAAGAAAATGTCCACAATATGTGAACTAAAATTTCCAGAAGAAAGGACACAACCATATTAAAGAGTTGACAAGGCTAACTGTGGAATGTTGGAGTGTTTCAGATCCAGAGTCAAATTCTCTTGCTCCCCTTAGTCACACATTTATGCTTTACTTCTGCATATGACACAGTATCATTTCAACTACCACATAAAATCTTTGTAATATAAAACCTTAGCAGGCATGAAACTTTTAACAACTCCAAAGCTAAAAATGTCATCTGATAATATGTCATGTCTGCTATGCTCAACAGGCTACCTGCTGTCCCCACCAATGTGTTTGGAAAATGCCTTGATGTACAACTTTCTTTTGTCATGTGACTAAAAAATTTCATGTAACCAATGTTCCACCACTGAATATATCATTTGGGAAATAGTCACACATATTTGGAGGGAGAATAAACCAACATTTCTCTTTATATCTGTACATGTGTTTTGGGTTCATTCATGTGAGGACTCTGTATTCATGCTGGTACATGTCCACATGTATACACACATCTGTGGAAGCCAGAAGTCAATCATTCCTCAACTGTTGTCTACCTTGTCTTGTTGTTGTTGCTGTTTGTTTTGTTTCAGTTTTGAGACAGATTTTCCCGCTTGTTTTTAAACTTGTGTTTAGGTGAGACTTGTAGCCAATGAGCCCAGGGACCCAGTATCATTGAGATTACCAGAGTGTACTGCCCTGCTATGTTTTCTTTTTTTTTTCAAATGTATGTGGGTGTTAGGAATTGACCTTAGTTCTTACTCTTGCAAAGGCAGCACTTTATTAACTGCGCAATTTCCCACTCCCCATTAACTTCTTCTTGTGTGTCAATCCACTTACATTACTTCCAATTTTCTAACAAAAAAAATCTTATCCAAAAAAAAAAAAAACAAACGGAAAATGAAGTTATTGACTAGATAAGAAATACTGAACTCTGCATAATACCGTATGGAAAGTAGATTTTACGTAATTATCAGCAAATAAATTTTGAGTATTGTCAAGTTATACTATCAGGTACCCTGTTGAGGAGGTCACCTACAGATTGTCTATGGTTATAGGAAATTTCAGATTCAAAATATTACAGTTAACTTTTTACAATTCTTGGAATAATTGAGGTTTTCTGTGTTATTTCTGGGATTTTCTCTGGTCTTGTTTTGCTGAAGTTGCTCAATTTAAAGTTCTCATTTTCATGCTATTGTAGTCATGGACAGAAAATAAGTCCTTTCCTTTCCTTTTTTGTACAACACAAAAATAAAGCAAACTTCTTTGTACAAACTTCATTGGAAAGTTAAGATGGAAGTTTTTACATTTCAAATGAATTGTTAGCAATTCTTTCCCCAGAATGACACTTCATTTTCTTTTCTTCTCCTCATTGGCCTTTCCTCATTTCTTTTCTCACTAATCAAACTGAATTATCTTTGTAAAAAAACAGTATGAATAATCACTCAGTGGCTTACAGTATTATCTTCACTTTAGCATTTGATTAAAAAATATTCTAAAGAAAATTTGACCCCTCCTCTCTGAAAAATATCTACCCAATAATTGAAATTGTAACTCTGATTCTCTTTTCATGTGAAACATTAATTCTGTTATTAGCAGTTTTAGTGGGAAATTCTGTGGGATGAAGGGAATATTTTTGCAACCCTAACTGGCTATGCTCAGCCATCAATCCCAACACACCAAATAAGAGACAAGGAATAGTGGAAATCAGAAAGTGGAGGTTATTTGATGGCCACATCGAACAAAGAACCATAAAGGAGTACAGCTACCTCAAAACCATTTTTGGACCACCGATAAAAATTTTGACAGAGTAAGAATTATGGCAGAGGCTAAGATTCATATGCAAGCAATTCTAGTCAAGTTTTGATCCTTCCCAGCCTTTCTCGACTCATATTCTGCAAGGAGGTCCAATACCTTTTGTACTATCACACAAGGAGATCATCATAGATCCTGCAGATGCTCTCCAGCAAACAGCCTCTTCTTCATACTCAACTCTTATTTTATTTTAATGAAGCAAACAGTCTTGCTGACTCAGTATTGCCTGATGGGGCAATTTAAATCTCATGTTACAAACATGGTAATTGATCTTCTCTAGTTTCTGGAACCCACAGTCTCTCTAGGGAAAGAGTAATGGGCAGTGATTCAGTTCTGTGCCTTCATTCTTAGAGAGGTTGGGGTGGGGGTAAAGTCAAGTAAAGAGTATGTCATTAATCTGGTTCTCTAGAAAACAGAACAAGTAGAATGGTGCATTTTTAAATATATATTGAAATGGGATTTATTGGATGTGTTTAAATAAGATACTCTGGGTAGTCCAAAATGACTGCCTTATAAAATCCTGTCATTGTTCAATCTGTAAGAATGGATGTCTTAGCAGTCACAGTCTGACAATGAAGCCTGCATTGCTGGTCTTCAGTCTATGCTGTTCAAAATGCTACTTCTATTATTTGTAAATTTATAGAGCAATGGCAGCAACAGAATAGATGGTTTTTTGAACAAAGGCGAAGGTAAGGAGAAAGAAAGGCAATGTTTCCTTCTTCTGTGTCTTTTCTTCCTGGCTGCCATTGGAATGCGCTGCCCACATTTAGGGTGGGAGTTCCAACTTCAAATCTACAAGGATGACCCCAGTTAAGAGTCATAGCAGTAGTGGATATGTAGCCTGATGTGGCCTGTGACCAGATTGGTGACTACACCAATTGTCAGCAGAGAGCCTTCATCCAGTAACTGATGAAAACAGACGCAGACACCTACAGCCAAACATTAGGCAGACCTCAGGGAATCCTGCTGAAGAGAGGGAGAAAGAATTGTAGAAGCCAGACACCACAAGAAAACTCACAAAAACAACTAACCTGGCTCATGGACACTCACAGAGTCTGAACCAACAACCAGGGATCCCCAAGCCCAATATGTAAATGTGACAGTTGTGTAGCTCGTTCTAGTTGCAGGATGCTGCTATAGAGATGGATACTTTGCATTGGTATGGATCTTAGTTTATTGATATAAATTTAAGGCCAGTTTTGTTATATATATATATATGATATATGATATTACCTAAGCAAATAGGAAGTGCATTGTAAGCAACCTCCAAAACTCGAGAATTGACAGAGACGTCTCGCTGCCTGGACAGTCACCCAAAGTTCTTCTGTATCACTGGGGCATCCATCTTCAGCCTACAGGCCTATAGTATCCAACAGACTTTTCCATGAAGCAGGAAATTTCAAAGACAGTTCAGTCACTTTCTTCTGTATCCTGCAGAATGACCTGTAGACTCTTTCATGAAGCAGGAACCCCAAAGGACCATCTCACCTTTAGGCAAGTTCAGCAGTCATTTCTCTGTGGATCCTGCATGTCCAGTTCAGCAGTCCAGGCAGGAGCAGTTTCTTTCCTAAATGGCTAGCAAACTCCATAAGGAGCCTCTTTAATGCCAATCTTCCTCTTGAAGTAATTGGTGCTGACAGGAGCAGATGTGTCTCATTGTCATGAAAAGTCCTAAATTTTTAAATCCTTTAAATGCCATATTCTTAAGGTCTCTGAAAGATTTGAAGAATACCTAATGGAAATATATCTAGAAAACCTAACTAACATGACTACAAGCTTGACTATTATAGATGACTATCTATTAACCTGTATTTCTTAATTATACATTACATTTTTAAATGAGCTACACAATCACAATACCTTAATCAGGAGCAGAAATATACATATACAGTATAACAAAATTTACTGTAAATTTGTATCAATAAACCTCAAACTATACCAAAACAAATTATTCATCTCTATAGCATATTTCCCCTTTAAATATAAACAATTATTGACAGTATTGCTTAATACCTGTCTTGTTATATGTAATTTTACTATGTAAAATTAAAACTTTTTTACTTAAACAGAAAAGGGGAGGTGATGTAGGAGTCCCCTCTGTGTGCTGTGATTATCATTAATGAATAAATAAATTGTCTTGGCCTGTTGATAGAGCATGTATATTGATTTTAGATTTGTATCAACAAACCAAGATCCATACCAATGCTAAGTATCCATCTCTATAGCAAGATGCTGTCCTATCATTTTGGCTGGCTCTTGGCAAAATCCTCATACTGGATTATCTTTCTCATCCTTAACAACAAGGGAGGTGCTTAGTCTTACAGCAACTTGATATGCCATGCTTTATTGGTTTCCATAGGAGGGATCCCCTCTTTAAACTAAAACAGAGAAGTGCATTGGGAGGAGGATGTAGAAAAGGTGGGGGAAGGATATGGAATGAGAGGTGGGAGGGTAAAATTTAATCAGGCTGCAAAATGAATGAATGAATGAATGAATAAATAAATAAATAAATAAATAAATAAATAAATAAATAAAGGAAGAAAGTCCCTGGCATATGTGCTCAATGGTCTGCCTGTTAGTGGATTACAGATGCAGTCAAGCTGATAACCATGATTTACTACTACAGGAACAAACAAAAACAAATGAAGACAGAGATGTCAGGTTTCCAACCTATTTTGAGCTGATTTTGTGTACATTTTTCAGTTCTTCCCTGACTCCTCATTTCCAGTGAGTGAGGCTGCTTCTCACTCTGTCAGGGAAAGGTTAAAATTGGAGCAAAGGATACAGACTTCCAAGCACAGTATAAGGAGTCATCTGAGAATTTCTCTGAGATAAACAGCATTTCAGTGCAGTGTGTGTACAATATTTAATGTTCTAAACTGATACAGAAATATATTTTAAAAATCATGTGGGACAGAACATCCTTATTACAAATCCTACTGAAGCAAGTGCTGATATATTGGGGTAAGGCTCAGACCTCTGCAAATAATTGTTACCAGTTTATGAATTATTGTTACTTTCTGATATTTTGCTTAACATAAAACTCTTTGAGGTACTTCTGATTCTTGAATATATGTTTCAGGGGCTGGAGTGATGACTAAGCAAGTAGGAGTAATCTAAGAGTACCAGAGTCCAGACTCCAGCATCCACATCAGGTGTTACACAAGAGCCTATAACTCCAGATCCAAGATATCAGACATCCCTTTTCAGTTCTTGTGGGCACACATGAACATGTACACACACACACACACACACACACACACATGCAGAGAATAAATCTCCAATGTGATTTATCTCAGTCATAGGCTTTTCTACATTTCTTTTTTTTCCTTTCTGTTTTTTCTTATTCTTTTTTTTTTCAGAACAAGATAGTAGATACCAGGAGAAGACATTTTCAGGAGAATAACCCAGCCTTTACCATAACAGAGAAAGAAACATTAGCTTAGGAGCAGAAGAAAGCGACCATAGACACAGATTCCAAGCATTTTCACTTGGGGTAGAGCCATCATTTTTTTCCTCTGCCATTTAAACCATGTGTGCTGCAAAGTCAAGTGTGTGTTACAATATATAGATTTCTTTCACAGTTTAAACACACTGGCATTTCTTTAGTGCTTTCTGAGTAGTTTAAGATCTACTGTGGTTGTCATTTAAAATCTGTCTTCTCTGGAACTGAAAGGTCTTCCTAGTAACACTTCAGAGTGCTTGCTCACCCCCAAGAGATGGGACTGGGTAAGATGAGGACACAGGCCTATGTATTTGAGGAGTATATAAATATGCAGCACATTCCCACGACTGACTGAAATTCATGGGCAATGTTCGCTACAAATGATGACATTTAGGTCAGACTCCCAGCTCTATTATGATGAACAGAAGCACACTTTACACATTTGTGGTCTTTTTTCAAGTTTTATATTGATGAAAAATTAACTATTTTGGTAATGAACACAACAACCTCAAATCATCACCACAAGTATTACTAATCAGCATCATAGTCTGAAACCCATCAAGTCATTTTTGTCCACCCATCCTTGAGAAGGCAATTTAAACAGTCAGATTAACAGTAAGAAGCAGAAAAAGGAAATCTATTAAAGTTAGCCATATTAGGAAGAGCAACAAAGAGATCCAGTGCCCCAGTCCTCCAGTCCATAGTCACAGTCCTGAAGTAAGATGAAATTTTAAATAGAGAGACAGGCATATGCACATTTAAGCAGTCCTAGTAAAGGTGTGGTTTGACCTACCATTGACCCATCATTTTCTTAGACTAAGTCTAATCCTGTAAAGTCATCTGAGAAGCTGCAAATCTCTTTCTAGGGACAAGGTACCCCTTCCTCCTCCAAGCATGAGGTCCCTAGGAAAATTATCATTTATTGGGATCTATTTTTTTTTCAGTAGTTTCATAGTCATTTTGAGGGACACACATGTCTCTTTAGAATAGCTTCATTTCTACCAATGTGGCTGTGTAAATATTGATGGAAATCAATAGAGAGGTAATAACAAAGAGGGAAAAGTATATCCAACATAGGACCTGGGAGATGGCTCTACTTGCATATTACAGATGCACAGGGACAGATATTAGATATAGCATATATGATGGTATGTTGAAAATAATACTGGCAGTAAATCTAGATCAGAAGAATGTTTCTTCACTGAAAGGAGAAAACAGAAATAAATAATCTTTTTTTAAAAGTTTTAACCCAGAAAAAAAAGTTAAGATCTAGAGGTGTGAGTCATAAAGAAAGTGTGAGGTGATAGAACAAGAGTGTAGCACACTAAGCTTCTTTATTTGACTAGAAAGAGCTGGAAATAAAGCCAAGGGCTCCCAAATACAACTGGAAAGTGTGATGGTTTAATTGTCACCTGGCACAATCTAAAGTTACCTGAGAAGAGAGTCCCATGGTGGTATTGTGAAGATCAGGGTGACCAGTGAGAAATTTTCTTAGTTCATTGATTGACGTGGAAAGACCAAGCCTGTAAACAGAGACTGTGTTTTCATTTCCTGGCTCCCAGACATGAATAATTACATCAAAACTATATTAATTACAACACTGTTTTGCCAATGGCTCTGGAATATTCCTGGCTAGCTCCCACATCTTAAATTAACCAATTTTTATAATCTGTGTGTCTCCATGAGGCTGTGTCTTACGAATAATGTTCTGGCACCTTTCTCCTTCAATTGCTACATGGTGTCTCTTTGACTTTTCGTCTTCCTCTCCCTCTATTGCTGTTCAGATTTCCCACCTGACTTTACTAAGTCATTGCCTGGAACAGCTTTATTTATCAACCAATAAAAGCAACACATATAGAAGGACATCTCACATCACCAACCATGTGGTTTGCACCATTCCCTAGAGAATGGATCATGAACAGTTAAGAAAAGAGAAAAAGAACTTGTTACTAGTCATGTATTCATTAATTCTCTATATGCTTGACTGTGGATGTGAAGACGAACTTCAAGCTAGATGCTCCACTCTGACTGCCCCAAAATGATGGACTGTAACCTGGAATTGTAAGCTGAATAAACCCATTCTTGGTCAAGTTTTTTTTGTCAGGGTATTCCTATCACAGCATCAAAAAGAGACTATAATATCATGGGAATGAGACCAACCAAAATATACCAAATAATATCAGGAGCACAGAAACATCTCTCAGTACATTTGTACTCTTTTAGGGAGAGTAGACAAGGATGGGAGAAGTAATAGTTTAGAGATACTGTCAGTATTTAAGGCTGAAACACACAAAAATGTAATATGTGTATCCTGCAAAAGAATGATTGGGAGAGAGGGAAACGTTGATCAGGAATGAATTCTGGTTAGGGAGATGAATAAGCCAGTAATGTGTTTACCATACAATCAGGAGGACCCAAGATTCTTGCCCTATACCATCCTGAGACAGATATGATTGCAGTGAACAGATAAGATTACAGTGATAAACATTTATACAAACACATGCACACACTAAAAAAATCAATTTAAAATAATGGAATTGACTGTGCAATGCAGTATGTGCTAATTAGAGTTAGTATCACTGTCATGAAACATCAAAAGCAAGTTGGGAAGGAAAGGGTTTATTTGGGTTACCCTTCCACATCTTAACTGATCATTGAAGGAAGTCAGGACAGGAACTCAAAACGAGCAGAAACATGAAGGCAGAAGCTGATGCCAAGGACACAGAGGAGTGCTCCTACTTGTTTTGCACAGTCTTCTCTCATACAGAACCCAGAATCACAATGCCAAGGACAGCACCAGCCACAAAGACCTGGGGCTTCCCCTATTTATCACTAATTAAGAAAATATCCTACAACTTATGGAGGCATTTTTGCAATTGAGGTTTCTTCCATTAACTCTAGTTTATAAGTTGTCATAAAAATAGCCAGCACACAGTACATAAATCACAAAGGTGGAGACTGTAAGAAAATAAATAACTGACTACTTAAAATGGAATAGTAGAAATTAACAGTAACTGAGAAAAAATTAAACATGAAGACAAGAACATGATGGATGTGTAATAGCAGCTTGGAATATGAACAATCAATCTGACTAAATAAATTTCTAAGATAAATGGAACAAATTATTTTCAAAAATATGAAGACAACAAATGTGAGATGAGAAATCAAGAGGATAACATGAAACAGGTAGAAGTAGGATCAAAATCATTTAACTTTCATATAGTAATTTGATGAGGAAGAGGAAAGAAAGAACACTGGTGATGTTGTGAGTTGAATTATCCAAATGGCAACAATCTCAGAAAAGAAGCATGTTGAGTAGATAATGTTCTTTTCCTAACAAGCATTGTTCATCTTGACAAGACAGAATTTGAGCCCAAAACATAGGTGTCTAAGTGTGTCAAGGTGAGAACTTCAAAGAGCTATTCATATCACATTCCTAGTCAAGAACAGGGGGAATTGAATGCATAAATGCTTGTTTGATTGCTTGCTGGTGCTCTGCTTGACTTATCCACTCTTTGGATGTCCTACCAAGGAATGGTGTCATCCACAGTCAACTGAGTCCTTTGCCATCAGTTAACGTAATATGGCAGTACCTGGATGACATACACCGGGTCCATTTAAGATAGAGAATTCTTCACTGAAACTCTCTTCCCTGATTCTAGGTGGTGTCAGCTTGACAATTAAAATTAACCATCACAGATGTTGGATAAAATAAGGGGATCAAAAGGTATCCCAACAGCCTTGCCTTAAAATGAAGAAATTCTACTGATGGGATTCAACAGGATAAACCAGCTTTCTCCAAACAATTTTTGGGTTAAAACCATAGAAATGAAATTCTGTAGGATTCAGATCAGAACATTGGGACATTATTAGAAAAGATTTGGATTTTTAAAAAAGTAAATAAAGTGCCAATAATAGCGATGAGCCAGAGAATTTCCAGATTCTTATCTCAATAGAAGGCACTTTAAAATACAGCTCCCCAAGGCCAGCATGAGAGCTAAGTTGACAAAAAGTTCTGAAAGCAGGATGTCCTGAGTTTGATCACCAGAATCCATAATAAATAAATAAATATATTGAGAGAAACTACCACCCTTTTACAGGTACGCTCTTATAATGTAGCTTTGGGAAGGTGAAGATAAAAAAAAAAAATCCTCCTCAAACTAGCCTGCAAACCAGTAGGGTCTACTTAGTGAATTCCAGACCAGTGAAGAACTTGTTGCAAAACATGAACAAAAATGAAGGAAATTTGATAAATGACACCCGAGGTTGTCCTCTGGCTACCTCATACATACACACTTGCAAACAAACACACACACACACACACACACACCAAAAATATGGTCCCTAAATACTTTGACACCTCTACCATTGTGAAAATCAATTTATATACTTAAGCTGATTATGGCAAAGGTCAGACCATACCAACATCAAACTTTCTTCTACCTTAGGAATTTTGTATCTTGCTTCTTGTCCTTCAGATTACAATTCAGCTACAATAGCACAGCATAGCCCCTGTATACCCCTCTCTATGTTCAGACTTCATAATGAACAACAGGTGAAGAAGAAAAATTGCACCCTGAGTCAGACCTGGCATCACAGGATTAGGGAAAACAGCCACATGTGTATTTTAAAAATTCTTTAGATTGATTATTAGATAATGAAGGAAGGTAAAAAAAATCTTCCCTCTGACAAATCTTCAAAACCTACACCTTGTTTTTCATTTTGTCTCCTAGAGAGACATGGCCTCAGGTCATGCTGTATACTGATTTGCAGCAGTGACTAATAGTCTGGTCAGACATCTAATAAAGAAAGAGCAGTAAGAGGATTTTGTGGTAAGGAGTCTTGGGGAAAAAGGATGTGGCTAACAATCAAGCATTGAACTCGGAGCAGTGTTAAAAATCACTGGCTCATGACAACAGAGAGTCAAAAAAGATAAATAAAAACCAGGTCTTTCATTGTAGATTCTTAGATACTTTACAGCATGTAAAGCTATATGCACATACAGAAAGACTACTATTGTTCAATAATTTTGCATATTCAGAAGGAAGGTAAAAGCCATTATAGACGGACTTTAGCCTCTTTTCCTGGCCAAGCCAGTTTTCTAGATGAACTTAGACTCAAGAGAAAGGCTAGAAAAAGATGCTTCAGTGACTAAGAATGCTTGTTGCTCTTGTAAAGGACCTAAGTTTGATCCCTAGCACCCATGTCAGGTGGATTACAACTACCTATAACTCCAGCTCCAGGGGACCTGACACCCTTCTTCTAGTCTCCATGGGTACCTGCATACATACAGCATATAGTCACAAAGACACACAGCAGACAGAACTAAATAACAAAATAATCTTTAAATTATTTTATTATGTACATGGATGTTTTGCTTGAATATATGTCTGTTCAGTATACACAGAAGCCAGAAGAAGAAGTTGGATCTTCTTGAAACTGGAGTTACAAATGGTTGTGAGCTCCTGTGTGGGTGTTAGCAATTAAACCCAGGGCCTCTGGAAGGGCAGACAGTGCTCTTATCCTCAAACCACCTCTCCCATTCCAACTATTTTTAAAACTAGGCAGTTAAGGGACATATATCAGGCCTATCTCTGTGTTTAACTATGCGAGCCTTAGAAGGCTCCACTTCACTATTGTTCTTGCTTAGGTTACCATTCAATCTGTGCGATGCCATGACACATTAGCGTTCCAGCTAGCATTCTCGTAGTAGGTTGATTACATGTGACCCTTTTCATTGCAAAGGGGGCAAAGATTCCTTCCTACCAAATAGACACCTAATCTGGATTTGAAGTTGCCTTCCCTGCCGTTGTCAATATCAGTCATCCATGAAACTACTCAGTGCCCCTGTTTGGATCCAACCATGAAAGCAATTCAAAATAGAAGAAATAAACCAGAGGCCAATGCTTGGGCGGTTCATTGGCCTTATTTTCTATCTATCAAGCTGTAAGCAACTGATTTCCTACAGAGTAGAAAAAGCAGCTTGAACTGGGAAGGACAATACAAGTCAATGAGATAGGCTGTGCTTCTCCCATAGAGATAACTGCAGTGCTATGAATAAAGAATTCACAGCTGAGTAGGCAAAGGAATCTGTTAGTATTATAGTCAATACTTCATTTCAAATGTGTTAACTTCTTCAGGTTGTCAAACTAGGGGTCTTACTGTGTAAAGAAAAGAGCCCCTAATCATGCCTTCACTAATACAAGCTACAGGCATAACTCAGTTTTGTAGAACTCCTAATGCATGTAGGGAAATAGCTGGGGTAGGAAGATAAATACTTATTCCTATTGAATTTTTTTCATATTTAATCTAACTGCCTGTCAGAAATATGATAGTAATTGTAATGTCTAGAAAATGGGAGGTTCTGCTAGAAAGAAGGCTCAGTCATTAAAGACCAAGCTTACAACCAAAAATAGAAAAAGGTGGGGTGGGGGATTGGAAAATGTGAGGGAGGAGAAACTTTGTTTGGGATGTAAAACCAAAAATAAATAAATAAAAAACAAAAAAATGAATGTTTCTTGCTGGCTTATATTCTATTCCACAATCTTGGTGCTCATGAATATTTTTGTTCTGTTTGAAATTATTTTTCATTGTGTGTGTGCATGTGTGTGAGTGTGTACATATAAGTGTGTAGACTGCAGAGTTCTAAGGGGGATATCAGAGTCCCAGATCTTCATTTTTCAGGTAGTTATGAGCTACCTCACATGGGTGCTGAGAACTGAACGCCACTACTCTGCAAGAGCACTATGCTAGTTTATTTCCTAGCCATCTCTCCATCTCCAAGACCCTTTTCTTTGAGTTGAGGATTTTCTTTCTTCTACTAAAGTAAAATTGTGGAGTGAATTCATGTGGCACATGGAACAGAGAGTGGAGACAGGAATTCATGACTAAATTCATATGCAAAATCATGGATTTCTGTCCCATCATACAATTTCACAGTTACCCAAAATAAATACATTTCACATTTTAGTGTGAATATTTCTTTCCATCTTATGTAGCCAATTTTGTAAATGGAAAATTACTATTATTTCTCCTCTAGCTATAGAAAACTTTATATGATGATGCTAAAAAATGAGCATCCTAAGATACTTTGCAGTTATAAAATACAGTGTAAGTTAGAATTTGTTGGGCTGCAAGCAGCAGCATCCTAAATCAAGCTTATTTTAACTGTCCTATGACTGAACAGTCAGAAATAGTGGGATTTTCTCAGCTTAGCTTTCTATCTCTCTTCTGTATGTCATCTCCGTTTTCTATATCATTTGGTAGCTGGTAGCCTTAAATAGAATGAACTTTACATGATAATGTAAGAGCGCCACAGTACAGGAAACTACTACTTCCCTCCTGTCTTAGTGTAAAATTTTATTATTTTTAAAAGTAACTTTTAGAAAATTCTCCTCAAAACTTATTAGCTAGAATTTAATTGTATTTCTAAAACATCTCTTGAATATAAGAGATTCTCCTACATATAAAATGTGGAGGCAGGGGTAGAGTTAAGCGGAGGTATGTATGTTAGTGCGGGAAAAGACAAAGGCTACAAATTACCATTGGGAGAGTGATGTTTAGGAGGGCAAAAGAGAAGTATATGCAAGTAGTTAAGCAGTAATGTATGTCATAATGACTCTAGTGGTTTGAGTGGGAAATGCCCCCCTTAGGATCTTGTCTTTGAACACTTGATCCCCAGTTCCCAGTTAGTAGCAATAATTGGGAATGTTTTGGAATCTTTGGGAGAGTCCCATAATTGGAGAAAATATGATGCTGGGGTTGGACTTTGAGACATTGCCTCCTTTTATTCAGGGAGTAATTGATTGATTCTGAGCAACAGTTGCAAAGATTTGGTCAAAAAAACCCGTGTTTTATTGCAATTCTTTCTCACTGAGTGAATTTACGATAAGCCTTATTGGAAACATAGGAGTGGAGAATAAAGCTTCATGGATGAAGAAATAAAGCACCTACAAGTGTGGACTGGAATTCAGGTCCAGAATTCAAATAAAATCAGGAGGCTTGGCAGTCCACCTGTAATTACAGTTTCTAGAGAAGGAATCCCCAGAGCAAGGTGGCTAGGTAGTCTGCCAAAGTCAGTGAATCCAAGGTCAATTGATTTCCCCCAGTAAAGTGAAAAGCAATCAAGCAAGCCATCTGACATTAACCTCTGGCTTCCACAACACATATGTGTACACAATATATGCTCAGATGGATATGCAAACACACCTTCACACAAAACAAGAGACATCTGCTTTATATATACAAGTCAGGGGAAATAACCCTAAGTTCTGTGCCTTTATTACTTCTTATAACCTCTTCTTTAAAGTAGATCATGTCTTCTGAAAGAGTCAGGAAAACTTAGCATCTTGTTGGAAGCATTGAGGACTCAAAAAAATCCATCAGATTTACAACTTTGCTCAGATAATCAGGATCATGCCTTATTTATTTTTGAATCTTTCTTTCATATTATAGTGTTAGAGATGGAATGCTCATATTGCTTCTCAGTTTAGATATCATTTCCCTAAAAGATTTTGGATACCGTTAGCACCTCACAAAAAACAGGCAGATAAACTGTAACCCAGAGTATAAACTTTGCCTATCTCTTTTTGTAACTCAAGTTATATTAAGCAGCCGTGTCCATTTGTTTATGAATTTTCTGTGGCTATTATCTTTTATAATTGCCGGTACTAGACAGTTATGACAGGACTTGTATGGCCTGTAAATCTGAAAACACTTACAGAGTAAGATTCTTGGCTGTTGATCAAATCCAAACTCTCACTATATGATTGGGTGTCTTCACCCACAGTTTTTATTTTTGTGTTATAAACTTATCTCTCTGAAATAACTCATTTTTTCTGAATTTACTTTGCATTTTTCTTCTCTATATACTTATCTTTTAAACTTTAAATTTCACATTAATTTTAGACACAGTGATGCATGTGTTATAGCGAATGTTAGTAAGCACCACCCATGTTTTGTTTGTGTGTCCTTAGAGTCTTAAAAAGGATTTATTTTCTTTTAATTTATAAGAATGTATGTGTGGGTGTGTATGCACATGAGAGCATGTATCAAAAGAGACTGCAAGAAGGCATTGGATCACCTGGAATTAGAGTTACAGGTGTTTATTAGCTGCTTGATGAGAATGAGAGGAGCTAAGTTAAATCCTCTGCAAGGACAATAAGCACCCCAAATCTTTGAGCTGTGGTTTCTGTCCCCTTTTCTTACATTTTTGCAAATGTCTTTTTTATGCCCCAGAAATCTATAAAATGGCATTGTTCTACTTATAACTAAAGTTTTATATTTAGGTTCTTAGGATTTCTTTGTTATTTAAAGCCCACTATTCTTTTAGTGAGCTTGAATGAGGACCTTAGTAAGGAGTACTGGCTATGCATTGGTATAACTTCAAGTTCAGTTTGTCAAAGATGTTTTTCATTATCAGACAGTATTTTTGGAGTCTTGGAGAGAAAGCCAACAGCTGTAATTGAAGAGTTGCTGTCCAAAACTCAACTAGCAGAATTTGACAACTGTAAGACAGGATGAAGATAGGGGCCTTTGAGAGCTGATTTGCTTTTGAGGGCACCTTACTTTGTGAAAGAGATAAAGGCCCTCATAGAAGAGATAATCTATCATTTTCTGCCCTTTCCACTCCTCTGACACACGAAGACAAGGCCCCACATCCCTTCAGAAGGCGGGAGCAAGGTACCATGTTTGAAGGAAAGAGCAGGCTTTGCCAGTTACATAATGCTCCTTTTAATCATATTGTTCTTCCCTTTTGATCGTAACTGTTCCAAAATTATTTTATCTTCTTTATAAATTTCTCATTCTACATTCCTTTAGAGTAAGATAGCCAAAGAGGTAAAGTACCATTCCTGTGTGATTTCATTCTTGTGTGATTGAGGTAGCTTGCTATGAGCAATGTTAATTGTGATAGATAATGTTGATTATCGACTTCACAGTGTATAGAATCACTTAGGAGACAAGCCTCTGGTGACATGCCCATAAGGCACTGTCTAAATTAGGTTAACTGACTTGGGAATACTGACCCTGGATGTAAGTGGCATATTCTATGAGCTGGGGTTCCATACTGCATGAAAGGGAGACAGTGAATGAAAACCAAGATGCAATTCTTTTTGTTTGCTAACTGAGCCTATAATGTGGCCAGCTGACAAAAAACACTGCCTTCTTTATTTCCCACAATAGTGGCCTACAGACCCAAACTTGTAGCGCACTATGCCCGTCTGTGCTCTATGCGCTACCATACAGTTCATGAACCAAGCAATGGGCTGAAGATTGAAACACGCAAAGACACACGGACAGAGACACGGGTCATTCTTGATGCCAGAATGCCCCCTTTATTGTGTCCAGGGGCAGCTTATATAGGGATCCTTAACAGATAGCCACGCCCCCAGCCAAATGCACCAGAAACCACTGCCCTGCCATAAGGAACTCGTGAGGGTTTCATGCTCAGGGAAGCTACAAGCATTACAAGTTGTTTAGCAGAAATTTAGAATCTAGGGGGTTCAAAGCTCCCAACACAAACTGTATGTTAAAATTAACCTTTATTTCCTCCCAGGAAACTGATACAGAAAACTGCTACCAGGAGTGAGGGCTGTGATGACCTTGACCTCATGTTTATTAGGATCTGGTCTGTTGTAAATTTGAATGTGAGAGAACTTCGATTTTTGGACTAGGAAATCACTTGAATACTGTAAGCAAAATCTAGTGGGCAGAATCTGTCCAAAGTTGAAAAACAAGAGACATGGACAGTGGAAGCTCTGTTCATAAGCGCTTAGACGAGAATACAAACTCCACCAGGACCTTGGACAGTAAAGTTATGGTATTTGGCTGAATTTTGCACATATCTTGAGAACTTGAGAGAGGCTGAGTTTAAAGAAAATAGTTTGTATTTGTTTGCTTCCTATGGCTCTCAGAAAGAACACGATCAGAGTAAATCTGGGCAGGACAGGATTGATTTGGCTTACAGACCTGACTACAGTCCAACATTGAGAGAACCCAAGGAAGGCACTCAAGCAGGGCAGAAACCTAAAGTAAGGAAATGAAGCAAAGGCCATGGAGAAATGCTGCTTATTGGTTGACTTCTACGGCTTGCTCAGATTGCTCTCTTTTACTACCTATGACCACCTGCCCAGGCTTAGCAAAGTTTACAGTGGGCTAGTCCATCCTAGGTCAATCATGCATTATGAAAATGTCCCTTAGACTTTCCTACAGACCAATCTGATGGAGATACATTCTCAACTTTATTCCTAGAAAACTCCAACTTGTAACACATTGGCAAAAAAGCCCTAACCAGTATATAATTTGCTTGACAGAGAAAATTTTAAGACAGGAACATATTCAAGTTGTGACATAGCTATTGCTTACTACACTTACCCAAACCTGTAGTCATAAAAAGCAGATAATTGGACAGAAAGTGTTTGAATCTTTAGACAATGGGGATTTTTGAAATTGTACAAATATATTTTTACATGATACAATGGCCATGAGTTCATAGACAAGAGGGGGAAGATCATACTTTTTTTAAAAAAGGTATTTGGGTGTCAGGTTGACAAGAAATAGAACAGTAATGTTTAATATTGGCTTTCAGCCTGACAGTATGCAGAAGACTACACGTGTATAAATCCTGGAAACTGCACTGTCTAGATTATGTCAATTCAGAAGAGCAGACACATATTAACTGAGGCCACTACCATTGAGTGGGCTGGGGTCTTGGACAAAATTGAAAGAGAAAATAAGCTGAGCAGCACCACTCATCACTCTGCTTCCAGACTCCAGATACAATGTGACCAGCTGCCTCAAAATCCTGTCCCATGCTTATCAGCTACGGCAGATTATACCCTGTCCTCTGAAAGCCCAAATAAGCCCTTCTTCTTCAAGTCATTTTTGCCAACGTGTTTGTCACAGTACCAAGAAAAAAATTTAAAATATTCTCAACTATCACCTGAATGTGGTAATATCTTTCAGATTTCCCTAGAGGAAATTGTATCCCCCAGTTCATACCATGATCTATCATTTCTATCAGATCCTATATGACCATGAATGATCCTTACATTTTTTTGTCAGATCTAAAATCCTCCTTATTTTTGATGATGCCTGTATGCATTCGTGTCTGTTTTGCATCAGCATATGCTTGAATTCTGGACACCATGTAGTTACCTCATCGGCCATTTGTCCCTACATCTACAGATTTTCTCCATCCTGGTAGATCCTACTTTCCAAGTTTGTTTTTTATGGCTTTGATTTGAGGTCTTGTAAGTTGCTTCAAAACACAGTATACATCAAATAGGATTGCCATATACTAAGATAACAAAGTAGAAAAAAACAATCAAAAGTCATCACCATTAATGTTTAATAACATGAACTCTGATAGTGATGTAAATATGTTATGTTGTATTAGTGGTGGTAGGAAAACACTAAGAAGACATTTGATTTAGAGAGCCTATGAAAGCATATGAAAAAAGTTCTTGAAATAGATTTATAGAATTCTTGAGAAAATATGGACTCTCAGGTGAGATAATGGATATTAATGGCATATAATCACATACAAGCTGTAGCATAATGTATAATTATCTCCTCTCAGCAGATGTAAATTTTAACTAAGCTTATAGAATGTTGAGAAAGGAGATGGCATGAAGACGAACGAAGCAGGGAAATATTTTACAAAACATTTTAACTGACTCAAAATCGAAGTGTTATATAGACAAGATAAGGAATCTAGTTAAGCAAGAAGTATACTTCCTTTTGACCAAACTTTAATATAGGATCCCACCTAGATGTTCGTCAATATAGAAAATAAAAATATGAAATGTGGAATATACATACAATGAAACTATAAGTAAAAATAAGTTTTATATAAAAACAGACAGATGAGGAAATTATTAAACTGAATTAGGTGACCCAGACCCAGAGACAACTATCACATATTCTTCCTCATATGAATAATCTGTCTTGCAATGTTTATACATATGCATGCATGTGGTTTGATGGGACTATATTTTATGGAACTTTCAAGAGGCAAAGGAATCTTCATGGGTTTGTGAAAGGACAACAGAACTCACAGGACATGAAAGCAAAAATTGGAGAGAGAGGGTTGCAGGTAGGACAGTGGGACAGGTGGGAAGACACAACGAAAGCAGATGTTTGAAAATACTACATGCAAACCTGATGTTTTGTATGCTACTTAAAGTTAATTGATTGATATATTTAATAATATAAATATGATGCATATTGAATTGATATAAAGTAAATATTTTCAAGAATTGATGATTACTGGGATGAAGGAAATCATTTAAGTCCTCCTTATCTGAAGCTTGAACGCAAGTCATATTCTTGGAGCTAATCATAGAAACTATAATGGCCATTGTAACACAAATTCTAATTAGCCTTAATAATAAAAATCCAGAGTCAGAGATCTGGTGAAATATTGAAGGATTAGAGAGAAAAAGGAACAAGCCACAGCCACTTCTTGCTCCTCAGCCTGAAAGGGGAGTAGCTCCAGTCTTAACTCACCTTATATTCCTCTCTCTGCCCAGCCATATTACTTCCTGCTTTCTCCTTCCTAGTGCTGTGATTAAAGGTGTGTACCACCACTGCCTGGCCTCTGTAGTAAACTAGTGGCTAGCTCCACACTCTGATCTCCAGGCAAGTTTATTTGTTATAGTACAAACAAAGTATCACCACAGGCCTTTGGTGGGGACAAATCAGCTATCATAGTATTTTTACATCTATCCTTATCAGAATTAATAATAAAAAATTTAATTAGATATTAAGTGGATTTTCAAAGTGTTTTTTATTTTAAAATTTTCAATATTTTGCTAGCTTGAAATCCACTTGAAATTTCTTTTGTGCAACTCCAGCCTACTAACGTCAACTTCCAGCATGCAAAGCTGCTAAAGCCAAGTTACTAAATACTTTTCCTTTTTCTCAAACACTGTTAGCTTTCAGTGAAATTCTATTAAGAAAAACAACAAATTACATTGATCACCATTGCAGTTAAATATGCTGGGGACTCCAGCTGTGTGTTTTCTCATCTAAAAAGCGGTTTGGGAGGAGAAGGTAACCTTGTTCTCCCTGCTTTGTGTAAACTGAAGCGCTTCCCTTTGGGATAGGTGATAATTAGAACAAGGAATGAGGCATTTAACCAAAACATTTGACTACATAATTAGATAGCCTTAGTCTTACTGCGATGGCACAAAGAATTCTGCAGTTCCTGAAAGAGGTGGGCAGACACCCATACCCCCCTTGGACTCAGTGTTCTATAAAAACTTTGGAGGACTGCGCTCAGGAGTAGGTACATTGATGGTGGTCACATTATTGGCTCAGCAGTGCCAGGGGAGGCGGGACTTGATGCATTATCCTGTCAGAACTTGTTTTCACTCCTTGTTTTGTCTATGAATACATCCAGAGGCTTTGCTGCCTCTTTTTGGGAAGCTCACTCTTCCCCACAGGAGTTTCTGAGTGAAGTGTGAAAGCTCTAATTGCCTTAGTGAAATAGACAAATGAATTAATAAAATACCCCCCTAGGGATATGCCTGAATTCCATTTCTTTTTTTTTAATTTATTTATTTATTAAGGATTTCTGCCTCCTTCCCGCCACCGCCTCCCATTTCCCTCCCTCTCCCCCCGATCAAGTCACCCTCCCTCATCTGCTCGAAGAGCAATCAGGGTTCCCTGACCTGTGGGAAACCCAAGGACCGCCCACCTCTATCCAGGTCTCCTAAGGAGAGCATCCAAACTGCCTAGGCTCCTCCAAAGCCAGTATGTGCAGTCGGATCAAAAACCCACTGCGATTGTTCTTGAGTTCCCATTCTTCCTCATTGTCCGCTATGTTCAGCTAGTCCAAATTTATCCCATGCTTTTTCAGACCCAGGCTAGCTTGCCTTGGTGAGTTCCCAGTAGAACATCCCCATTGTCTCAGTGTGTGGGTGCACCCCTCGCGGTCCTGAGTTCCTTGCTCGTGCTTTGTCTCCTTCTGCTCCTGATTTGGACCTTGAGATTTCTGTCCCGTGCTCCAGTGTGGGTCTCTGTCTCTGTCTCCTTTCATCGCCTGATGAAGGTTAATATTCAGGAGGATGCCTATGTGTTTGTCTTTGGATTCACCTTCTTATTTAGCTTCTCTGGGAACATGAATTAGGGCTGGAGAGATGGCTCAGCCGTTAAAGGCTAGGCTCACAACCAAAAATCTATTTCTTTTTTTAAGGAAGTATTTATTTTCATGTGTGTGTGTGTGAGTGTGTATGAGTGCAAGTACTTTCAGAGGCCAGAAGAGGGCATTGAACTCTATAGACCTGAAGTTGCAGCATTTGTGCACCATCCTTCTAACTGGGCTGAAATGTAGAGTCTTCTAGAAGAGCAGTATGTACTGTGAACAGCTGAGCCTATCTCTGGAGTTCGTATGGCTTTAAATAGTGAGACAGGGTAGAGAAGATTGCTATATGTGATCTGTGCAATTGATGAATCCTATTGAATATTTGTTGTAAATTTTTATAACCATCAAATATCTATAATGCTGTTTGTTGTTTATCACTATAATTTATATTTCATTTTATAATCCTGGTGATCTGCTGCTTTTGACACTGGTGTTACTGCCGTATTTTGTAGCTTGGACCTAAAAATGATGGTATTTTCATGATTATCTGCGCTGTTAATTACTGAAGCTTAAATGAAAATAGTGTTCTTTCTTATGAAGAGAGTGTTTTCCAGATACATTTAAGCCAATCTTTCTGGAGGTGTTTATATAAAAAGCTAGGTTGAAATAACAGTTCTCCCACAAGATAATCTTTCATACATGATTATTTCTTAACAAATTCAGAAAATAAGACCAGGGGATACAAAGACAACTACTCTACCTCAGTCTTAGAAGATTGGCTATTATTTTCATGTGCATATTTTATTCCACCTACTTCTCCTCCTTTTCCACTTCCATCTTAACATATTAATGATGTCACACCCTGCCTGCCTCTACTCAGAAAAGTGCTGATAAACAAGGATATATGCTGTGTACTTCCTATTATTCTACCATGGAGAGAGTTGTCGGACACTTTGAGCATTGCTCGCACCCTTGTTTCTTTCTTTCAAAACAGATATCTCTGATTGAACTCACAGATATCTGCCTGCCTCTGCCTCCCAAGTTTTGGGATTAAAGGCATGTACCACTACTGTTTGGGTCACTTTGGGCATTGCCAAAGCTGAAGATAGCTACCCTGTCCCCAGGCAGCTCATATTCAATGGCTATTGAAAGGCTGGTTACAGGAACATAACTGACTTTGCCTGTCATATGACAACATGAGACGGGTATTTTTGCTAATTTACTTTTTTAATTACTAACCTTGGTTGTCAACTTTATTGAATCTTGAATCAATCAAGTGACCAGCTACTCACCACTTCTGTAAGAGATTTGCTTGGTAAGATTACTTGAACATGGAAAACCCAACGTAATTGTGGGCAAAGCCTTCTGGTGGTAAGAAAAATAAAGGTGAGGTATGATAAGGAAGGCTTACCTGTTATTGGGAAGATTACTCCTCCTGCTGACCTATTACCGTGTTCCTTAGTGAATATTAGAACTAGCTTCTTTGGGCTTCCAATAAAATAGAAAACCAGTCACTCTTCAGGAATCCTCCAGATCTTCAGTGCCAGACTGGTGAGTCACAACCTTGTTAACTAGGGTACTTTCAGATGCTCAGTCTCTCTGCTGTGAGGCAGCCATGAAAGCCAATAAATCCCCTTTCGTATATATTTATTCTATTCATTTGGTTTCTTCAGAACTGCATGACTAACACATGTCCCCGTTTCCTGAGAAGAAGGCTTGGTGCTTCTGGCCCGCATAGTTCTACTTCTGCCACTGCTCATTCATTCTCTCACTTTATTCCGTGGTAAAGGCACCAAAGTCCACCTTTTGGTATTCAACCAGAACAATGTACAAGCGCTTTTCTGCTATCTTGTGTCATTTATGTTGAGACTGACTAATGTTTTTCCTTCTCCAAATAATCAATGTATTCAAAGCTTCCAGGTACACTGCAAACAGATGCTATGTAGCATTCTGCATTTAGTGACATCAGTACTAATTACACACCTTTTAAAGGGTGGCACCAATTCTAGTATTTTAAGATTGGACACTAGGGAGTAGAGAGGTGGCTCAGCAGTTAAGAACACTTCTCTCCTCTAACAAAAGATTGGAGTTGGCAATCCCAGCAATCATATTGTGTAGTACACAATCACCTGTAACATCAGCTTCATGAAAACCAACACCCACTACAAGTGTGCATATATGTGTGCATGCATTTATACATATGAATGAATAAAAAATAAATAACTATTTAAATGATTCTTATACCTGAAGATGACAGTCAAAACAATTTTGGTTGGTGGCAGAAGCAGTAAGTAACAATACTTAGTGTTTCACTGTTCTTAAGTGAATTATTTCATCCCTTTGCTGTGGGAAAAATGGTGCTCCAGCTATCATTGGCATAAATAAAAAGGTTCCTTAGTCCAGAAGAACTCTGAGATGATACCTGACCTCATTGATGGCTTCACTGATATGCTGATGATTTAAGGAAGTTGAATGAATGAGTACTACCCAATGTTATTCACTATCTATCAGTTACCAGCACACCAAAGATGACCCCATAAAGATGAACAAAGACATTTATTTGTTACTCACTCTAAGGATCACCTGAACCAAAATCCAAATTTCTCTCCAAAACCCAACATTTTTCTTAAGTTGAACTACACTCTTGGAATTTATTATTTTTATTATTTTTGTTTATGTGCATGTATTTGTCTCCATGCAATACATATGAATATGTATACTTTCAGGTACCAGAAGGAATAGGATCCCCTGGAACTGAAGTAACAGGTGGTTGTGACCACCAGGCGTGGTGCTAGAAAGCAAAGTCCTTCCTTCTTTTAGTCACGTACCCTTCTCTCCAGGTCCCACCTTAGTAATTTTTTGTAAAGAAATATAAAAGGAAGAATTACTCTTTTTTATTATTTTAGTTTAGTTTAGTTTAGTTTAGTGTTTTAAGACAGGGTTTCTCTGTAGCTTTGGAGCTTGTCCTGAACTAGGTCTTGTAGACCAGTTTTTGCTCAAACTCACAGAGATCCACCTACCTCTATTTCCTGAGTGCTGGGATTAAAGGCATGTGTCACCACTGCCTGACTTGAAGAATGATTCTTTTTTAAATTGATTTTATTGAGCTATACATTTTTCTCTGCTCTGCTCCCTGTCTCTCCCCTCCCCTTCAACCATCTCCCATGGTCCCCATGCTCCCAATTTACTAAAGAGATCTTGTCTTTTACTATTTCTTATGTAGATTAGATTCATATATGTCTCTTTTAGAGTCCTCAGTGTTGTCTAAGTTATCTGGGATGTGATTTCTAGGCTGTTTTTTTTTTTTTTGCTTTATGTTTAAAAACCACTTATGAGTGAGTACATATGATATTTGTCTTTTTGTGTCTGGGTTACTTCACTTAATATGATGTTTTCTAGCTCCATCCATTTGCTTGTAAATTTCAAGATGTCTTATTTTTCTCTGGTGTGTAGTACACCATTGTGTAAATGTACTACATTTTCCTTATCCATTCTTAAAGAATGATTCTAAGTATCCATGCTACCAAAGCTACAGAGAAAAACCAGAAAAAAAGTTAGTTTTCCTCAAGGGAATATTCCTGGGAAAAGAAACCACTCTGAAGAATAGGGTGCATGTGCAGTAGAAGAAGGCCAATAGAAAATGAACTCAGCAGCGTCATTAGAGGTTCTTTGTGACATAATGTCATTTCAGGGCATTTTCTCCCTTTAAACAAATTCAAATTCATCTTATTTTTATTTTACTCTACTATATGTATATGTTTTATTTTTCCATGACGTTCTTAGTATATATGTTATGGCTTCCCATTTGGTGTTTTCATGAGATTCCTGAGTATATGGATAAGTGTGTCTCTGTGTCTATATTTGCTTCAAGTGCCATTACTTGGGCTCTTTTCTGTTGATGGAGGCTGCTCGTTTGTGCCCAGAAATAGCCACATAGAAACTATATAATTTGCAATACTGTTTGGCCAATAGCTTAAGTGTATTTCTGACTAGCTCTTATATCTCTCTGACTCTGCCTACTCTCTCTCTCTCTATATATATATATATATATATCTTCCAGCCTAGCTATATTCTGTTAAGCCATTGGCAGAAAGCAGCTCTTTTATTAACCAATGACAATAAAACATATGCATAGCAATACAGAGGAGAATTTCGTATCATTTTTCCTTCTGTTTGATTGTTTTGTCTCATTCTTTTTAGTTTCTTTTTGTTTTATCTTAACACCTTTTATTTTATTTCATTTTATTATTATTCATTGGAAGCTTGTCTGTTTCTTAATAAAAAAACAAATGGTGATATAGAAAACAAATGGATTTAATGGGATAAATCCAGAAAGGAGTGAAGGTGGCGAGGAAGTGGGAGAAGTAGACAGAGAGGAAAACATAAAGAGACTTTGTGGGAAAAAAAACTATCTTCAATAAAAGGAAAAATAAACATAAATAGAAAGATCATATTTTAGTATGAAAATTGTCAAATTATACTTATAACATTAATGAGTAAATAATCAGGAAGATACTGGAATATGTTACAGCTTTTTAACTGTATCACAATAAAATTGTAAAAAGTAATTAAATAATGATTTTCTTATATGTTGAAATTATTCAGAAATTTACAGTAGGTATTATAATCACATTTTTTTTTGTTTAAACAGAAAAACGGGAAGTGATGTGGGAGAGTTATATATCAATCTGTTGATTTCATTGGTTAAGCAATAAAGAAACTGCTTGGCCCTGATAGGTTAAAACATAGGTGGGGGGAGTAAAGAGAACAGAATGCTGGGAGGAAGAGGAAGTGAGCTCAGAGACTCCATGCTCCCCTCTCCCGGGTGGACTGGACAGCTCTGCTCTCTGGAGCAGATGCCATTCTCCCCTCTCCCAGGCACACCGATGAAGCTCTGACCCAGGATGGACGTAGGCTAGAATCTCCCTGGTAAGCCACCTCGTGGGCTACACACATGATTAGAAATGGGCTAGTCCAGGTGTGAGAGTTAGCCGAGAAGAGGCTAGATATAATGGGCCAAGCAGTGTTTAAAAGAATGTAATTTGTGTGTAATTTCGGGGCATAAGCTAGCCAGGTGGCCGGGGTGCCGGGGACACAGCCCCACCGCTCTTATTACTACAACATAGAAACCCTATCTCAAACAAACAAAACAAAACAAAAGAGGAAAAAAAAAGAAAGACAAAACAAACAAAGACCAAACAGTACGTGCCTGCACCCAACCACAGAGAGTCTAGCAAGGCAGAGACAAGAAGTTGATAAGACACTGACCAGCTAATCTAGTTGAAATGGACAGCTCTGGGTTCAGTAAGACATGTTTTAACTAAGGCAAAAACCAATTGGAAGCAAAGAAACACATTCACTTTGCATATACCTAGTAAAGTGCCCCTACACACTGATTTACACACATGAATGGATGAGTATTCCTATACACAGGGGTACAGACATACATGAATGAGTGAACCCCTATACAAAGGTATACCCATGTAAACATGGGTAGGTACATAGAGGAGCAAAAGCATACATACATGAGTGTGCTTATACACACAGGTACACTCTTAAACAGGGGTCAGTGAACCCCTACACAAAGGTATACATGCATACCACAAAAATACCATAAAGTAAAAATGAAAAAGATATTGGAGAAAATGACAATATTCATAACAAAGTGACTCTCATTGATATTTAAAAGTTTTAAAAAAATAAAACTTTTATTAAATAAAAATAAAAAATAAAATGTTGTCAATTAATGTTGAATTAACAGAGAATTACACAATTCAGAACCCAGAAGACAATTTTAACTTTTATTTTAAGCATATGGGGAAAGAAGGGTAAGTGTAGCATTAAAGACAGTGTGGTATGGGGGCTGGAGAGATACAGAGGTTAAGAGTATATCCGACTCTGGCATAAGACCTGGGTTCAGTTCTCACAAGCCATATGCAAGCTCACAACGTTCTGTAGTTCTTGCTCCAGGAGATCTGAGTCTTCTGCTGTCTCTGAAGGTACACACACACACACACACACATACACACACACACACACACACACACACACACACACACACACACACGTAGATATATAATTAAAACAAGATAAAGCCAGAAAGTTGTGCTGTTTAGTCTGTAATATTGCCTAGAGAATAAATTAGACATAAACTAACCATAGTTGTCGATAGACATATCTGAATCGCCTGTATCTGCTCCAAAGAACCTTTAATGAGCAAATGTGCTAATGCATCATTGTGAATCATTGAGCCTTTTGCAATGTTCAAATCATTTAATATGTTTGATTCTGTAAATTAAATGTTTAATAATTATATAACAAGGAGAAGGGATTTTAAAACTTGCCCCCATCTAATCAGATGGTCAGATTCTAAAGGAGGGTGAATCTGTGCTGCACTTTAGAAGGGACAGGCTGCACCCAAGATGCTGATGGGAATCCTCAGAACAGTCTCCCAAACTTTGAAGCCACCACCACCTGTGTATTCTTTTATTTCTCAGTAATGACTGATCAGGTCACTATTCAAAAGTGTGCCAGGATGCCTGGGGGAAAGACAGAGCAACAGAGGATGATACAGGACTTTGTTTACAAGGGAAACACCTGAACAACAACAAAAAAATTCCCCAAACAGAAAACCTGCTACTATAAATCTCCACAATTAAACTCAGCGCACTGCTGGGCATTGTAAATAAAAGATGTTTTCTTTCTTTTACCAACAAAAGGCAAATGAACCTCTGCCTGACAAAAGACTTTGCTGGCTGGATGTGACCACATGTTTTGGAGATCTGTAAGGGAAGATGGTCAAATTAACGAACCATCAGGGAGACAAAATCATTTTGTTCCAGATGTTTCAGGAAAAGATTAGGACACTTGTAACTGGGTGATCATTTCTATATCCTTTATGTTAACTAAGAAATTACTGTGCTTCCCTACTTCATTGTAGAGAAATGACAACATCTTTCGCCCGAACAGGGAATGTATTTATTACACAGTAATTGATTTATTCATTCATTTCATAGTACTGAGAATGAAGCAACTAACAAATATTGGACATCTGTGAAAAATTATATATACTGTATAGTATTTGTATATGAACATATACAACATATACTATATAATTAATACATTTATGCATTGTATTATATATTAGTTATCTTTTATTGATGTGATTAACACCATGACAGAGGAAACTCATAGTAACAAGGTTTACTTTGGGCTTGGAGTTTCAGAGGGACATGAGTCCATCATGTCAGGGGAGTGGCAAACAGCATGGTAGCTGGAATGGCATGCTTACTGAGTGCTCAAATTTTGAACCGGAAGCAGGAAGCAAAGAGAGAAAACTGGGAATGGCTGAGCCTTTAAACTCTCAAAGTCCCCTCCAAGTGACATCCTCCTCCAATGAAATCATACCTATTAAGCCTTTCCAAACAGTGACAAAGCTTATAGGGGACAGCATATCCAAACTAACACACACACACACATACACACACATATTATGTAGCATATTACATAGTGTAAATATGCATATATGCAAGATACCATATTGAACATACGCATATATTATGCTACATAGTACATTTTTAGAATTATTATATGGTATATATACACACACTTATATCCACTATATGTGCTAGTGTATGCATTAGATTAGACATCACTTCCAGAATCCAAAAGTATTCATTAATATTAATGCACAATATTTCACTGTTGGTTACCCTAGTTACTTCCTTATTTGAAAGGTTTGTTTTACTCATAGAATGCACTTTATGTTTCTGAAAATGGCATTGTGGGTGCACCTGCTGCACAAGCCACTGGGCACATTTTTTGGTCAGAAATACAAGTTCATTCCAACACCGAGAGTGTCACTGTGCTTTCTGCTGCTGGTTTAGCACGTTGAAGACTGAGCTTTCCTCTTGCTCCAGAAAAAAGTCCTGTATCTCTGTCTTCTTATTCCTGAAAGGAGTCTAACCATTCTGAGGAGTGTTCTGGAACAGTTCTGAGGGCTGGATGCTCTGTAGCTTAAAAAAAAATTCTCCATAGAAAATAATAGCCTGAAAAACAATAAATCTGCCCCCCCCTCAGTCATAAAGTTAACACATGGCAAAAAATTGAGTTGCTTAAATCAATCATGTCACTTAGACAGGCAAAAATCACAGAATCAACAGACTCAGTTGCTCATATTTTAATAACTTTAAAATGAAGTGCCAGTCCTTATTTACAGCTTGCCCAATGACAAGCCACTTAATTGTTATGTATTACAACCAAAAAACGTGTCATTGCAGAAAAGAGTTTTCAGAACTGAGCCAGCACCTGTGGGATAGTATTTCTGAAAAAGCTGGCAAAGGCACGTGAGCCATTGTCCTTGTAATTTCTTTCTTTTATCTACTTATTACCCAAACACAAAGAATTTTCAATCTTTTCAGCTAAGATGTGTGACTGTATTTTCTTTAAAATTTTAATAAAATAAATAGACATGTATATTCTTCTAGTTCAGTAACAAAGTTTCTCATTTTTAATAGTTTTCTTCTAATTGACACAGCTATTGTACATATTTATAGAGGATCATAATAAATCAACACAACATGCAATGCTCAGATTGGGAAAACTGGTATAAATAGCATATCAGAGATAACTTATCAGTTATAAATATTCAAAATCATCTGAGATTTTAAAACAGATCCATTTTTCTAATTTTACTACATTTATTTCCGTTTAGGATGAATTTATGCCAGAGAACACACGTTGAGGTCACAGGAAACCATGGTACTTGTTTTTTCTCCTTCTACCATGTGAGTCCCACCCTTATATTTGGGTCCTCAGATTTGGCTGCAAGCTCCTTTGCCATGGAGTCATCTCTCCTTCTTATGTACAATTTTCTAATATTGCTTCTAAATTATGAATGTGGGACTAGGGCTTGGGAGGTAGGTTCACAATAATGGATTTTCTTCCTATACATGGTCATATGTTTCTCTTAAAATCTGTACCATAGCAAAAATAGGAGTTCTCTGAGAAAGGTGACATTATTTATGTCTCAGTTGGGCAAACTTCACCTATGAAATGCCCATATATCTTGACACCTCCATTTCTTTTGGACTCCACTCAACAGAGTATCTATTGTAAATTCTGAATTTGTTATGATAAAAGGCCCAAGGTCAGACTGAGGTCCCATAAGAGATGGGAAAGGAACTAGTCAACACATTTACACTTTGTCTATGACTGGTCTCCAAACCTAGATTTCACTAAAAAGAAAACCAGCATTAGGTTTTCATTAATCTATTTACATCTTTCTGTATTTGCATATGGGTGCTTGTTTGCATTTATGTGCATGTGGGGGCATGTGTGTTGGGCAAGCACACACATGCTTTGTGAAGGTGAAAGTCAGATGACCACCTTGGGAACAGGCCTTCAAGTACTTTGCACATATTGCTTGAGACAAGGTCTCTTGAATGTTTACCATGAAAGCCGGCTGGCCCGTGAACTTCCAGGGATCTCCTATATCTGTCTCCTATTATTTCTGAGATTGTAGGTGGTCAGCTCCCTGGGTTTTCACTTGAGTTGAGGGATACTAACTCAAGTACTAAAGTTTGTAAGGCAAGCATCTCACAGATCCCATATCTTTGTGTCAATTAATCCTTTCCAAACAGGAATAGAAAAATAATGATGGTATATACTGACTGCCTGTAAGTACAACAGTGTTAATAAACTACACTACATCTTGATAGATAGAAATTATGAAGTAGCTAGTTAGATATCAGCAGACTTACATGGCATTTGGGTGAATTCCTTCCTGATCATTAGGCAAGGGATGAAACAGTTAGACTCCAATTGTTAGTCAGAGAAATAGTACCTGAGTTATATCCCCTCCTGTGGGAGAAGTGACTCACAAAGTACCCTGAAATGACACTAAGAGATAACTCTATGAGCCTAGTTCAGATGCCCTAAAACTTATGGGATTACTACTGTCTACCTGGGATCACTCAGAAAGAATAAAGACACACCATTGAATCAATCCAATTGAGCCTGTCAATAACCTAGGTATGAAAATCTCTCCTTAAGAATGTTGTGTGTTCAAACATTTTAGATATAATTTAAATACTGCTTATATTGAATATTAGGACAGCGGTTTCTTTGGTCATTGTCAACTCATTCCTTGAGAATGCCTCAGCTTGCTCTTTAATAAATTATGCTTTTAGTGTACTCTGTGTGTTTCCCCTAAAATTTTTTGATGGTGATTACAAGGTCTGAGGACCAAAGGAGAGAGAAGAGAGAGAAAGAGAGAGAGAGAGAGAGAGAGAGAGAGAGAGAGAGAGAGAGAGAGAAGAGAGAGAAGAGAGAGAGAGAGAGAGAGAGAGAGAGAGAGAGAGAGAGAGAGAGAGAGGTCAAATAAATGGCCTCAAATATGCAGGGACATTTTTGAATATCATTCGAATAACAGATTCATGTAAAGATGAACCAATACATGTTTATGATCAGAGTGTTTGATGTGGGAGGGTCTTCTTTTTGTGTTGACTTCATTGGTTAATAAAGAAACTGCCTTGGCCCATTTGATAGGCCAGCCCTTAGGTGGGTGGAGTAAACAGAACAGAATGCTGGGAAGAAGGGAAGTTAGACAATCTCCATGCCTCTCCTCTCTGGGTCAGACACAATAGAGCCAGCCGCCAGGTCAGACATGCTGAATCTTTCCTGGTAAGACACCACTTCGTGGTGCGATACAGATTATTAAAAATGGGTTAATCAAGATGTGAGAATTAGCCAAGAAGAGGCCAGATATAATGGGCCAGGCAGTGTTTATATGAATACAGTTTGTGTGTTGTTATTTCGGGGCAAAAGCAAGCCAGTGGCCAGGAGCTGGGTGGCTGGAAGCTGCCAGCCGCTCCTTCTACAAGTGTTTGTGTACTACTTATCTTACCAGGTTTTTTATTGTTGTGATAAAACACCATGACCAAGGAAACTTCTCAAAGAAAGCATTTAACTTGTTTTTAGTTTCATATGGTTAGACTACATGATATAGGAAGAACAAAGACAAGAGAGCAGAAACAGATGAGAGTTTACATCCTGATCCACAAGTCAAAAGGAGGAGTAGAAAAAGACTGGGGATGACACACAGTCCACGCCAGTGACACACTTTCTCCAGCAAGGTCATATCTCTTAATCATTCCCAAACAACTGGGGATGAACATTCAAACAGAAGAGCCTAGTTCATTCAAACTACCATACTACTTTTAACTTTTTAAACACTTTTTTCAGTTTTTTTCTCTCTCTGTGTTTCTCTCTGTCTCCGTGTGTGTGTGTGTGCGTGTGTGTATGTGTGTGCACATGTGTGTGTGTATTTGTGTGCACTGTAGCAAGGTCATATCTCTTAATCTTTCCCAAACAACTGGGAATGAATATTCAAACATTCAAACTACCATACTACTTTTAACTTTTTAAACATTTTTTCAGTCTTTTTCTCTGTGTGTGTGTCTCTCTCTGTGTCTCCATGTGTGTGTGTGTGTGTGTGTGTGTGTGTGAGTGTATTTGTGTGCATTGTAGCATATATGTGGAGTCAGAGAACAATTTGAGAAAGTCAGTTTTCTTCTTTAATCTTCCATTATGTTGGTGGTGGGTATTAAAACAACTTAGGAAATAAGGGATTTATTTTGAGTTGAGGGTCCCAGGAGGGTTGGATCCATCATGACAGGTAAGGTATGTCAACAGTCAACTGTCAGGGAAAGTATGGTGTCAGGAACAGGAAATGGACTGGTAACTATATACAGGAAACAGAAAGAAAACAGGAAGAAGTGAGGTTAGGTTATAAACCCTCAAAACCTCTCCTTTGTGCAGAAATTCCTCCAGTATGGTTCCACCTCTTAAAGGTTCCATAAACTTCCTAAATGGCACCACCAAGTGGGGGCTAAGTGTTCAAATACATGAGCCTATGGAGGAGGCTTAGTCCAACACAGCAAGCTATTCAGAAATGATAAAAAAGTCTTAGTTTGGGATTTTAGTTTTGTTTGTATATTACACTTTATGATGATATAATGTCGATTTATAACCACTTGAAAAAGAACAGTCTTAACTCATTTTCTCTTCTCGTACAGTCATCTGGTTTTGTCCATGGTGCAAATGTACAAAACACAGTACTTGAAATGCCCAGGAATTGTATGCAACTATAGTTTCACCAAGTGACATGAAACATTGACTCTGAGGTTGTTTAGCAGAGAAAAATAGAGAGTGTTTGCTAATGGCTGAGGAATTTATACCCTGCAGTGTTTGTTTTGCTATTTAGAGCACATCCTAAGAAAAGCATTCTTCTCTGTCATTCTGTTTCTGTTTGCCACTTTTTATTTTAAGTTAGAACCAAATCGTTTTATGAATATGAAACTGGTTCAAGTAGAGAACAATTGAGCTCACAAAGATCTGTGGATTCTAGGCCTCAGCTTTATCTTCCTGGTAACAAGAAAAGGAGAGACAACAAACAGATGCACACATAAAATAAATACCTGGTTCTTCTCACAAACAAATTTCACAAAGGTAATTCAACTGAAGAGGTAGAGAAAACTGTAAACCAGAGTTTTGGTCTATAAAAACTGATTGTGACATTTTTGAATGTTAAACAAATAATAAATTTTTAAGGTCTTTTGAGAAAGTATGATGAAAAAATTTCCATATCACTGAATTTCTAACAAAAATTAATAATCTTAGGGGGTGAGCAAGATGGTTTAGCTGGTAAAGGGTCTTGTGGCCAAGTATGATGACTTGAGTTCCATCTGCAGGATCCAGGTGGTGGAAGGAGAGAACTTACTCTGATGAACTGTACTCTGACCTCCATATGCACAGTGATGTATGTACACATAATAAATAAATCTAATAAAATTTAAAGAAAGATATATTTACTATCCACAAGTGTTAAAGTGGGAGATAAATATGTGTAGGATTTTTTTTCTGATAAACATCTGATAACTGTAAAAACTAAGGTATACAGAGATTCATAAATAGGTAAATATTTAGATACAGCACCTTTAAGCTATTAAAAGTATTTCATAATTCTAATTGAACTTCATTTTAAAAATATGCAGGGAATCTAAAACCAAATTGAATTGTTTTCTAAAATTTAATGTAAGAATATGGTCAGTATCTAATAATACATCTCACTTTGCATTGTAGATACTCATGTTTTTCCTACCATCCTCATATGGTAGAGAAGAAAAAGTGAATTCTCTGGTACCTTTCCTCCCAAGGATGCAAATCCCTCCTCTTAAAAACAATGGACTGCGATCTCACCTTTACTCAACTCAACCTAAGTATCTCCCGGAGCCTTCACCTCTGACCTTCATCACATGAGGGGTTAGGTCTCTGTGCTTGTTAGTTTTAACTGTCAACTTGATATGACCTGAAATCACATGAAAATGTAATCTTAATGAAGAATTATCTAGATCACAATGGCCTGTGAATGCGTTTTACAGGATTCTCTAAACTATTAATTGAGGTGGCATGACTTACCTTAAATGTGGGACATATTACTTCACGGGCTAGCTGAGTATAAGCACAATCAAATGTGCAAAAGTGTGTAGTCTGCTTTTCTCTTGCCTGTGGTAGAATATGACTATAATTGAGTACCTGCTTTGAATTCTCTTCAATGATGGACTCTAATCTGAATTGCAAGTCAGATAAATCTTTTCTTTCCTAAATTTTTTTTTGGTAAGGGTGTTTTGTTACAGCAACAGAAAGAAAAGTAGTACAGCCTTCAACACGTGAATTGGGGAACAGTGATATAAAATTCAGTGCATGCTAGTAAACAGATGTGAAATCTCATATTTTAAATAAGTACAATGTTGTGCCTCATCAGGTGAGGAGAACTGAGGAAGTAAAGCTCCAGGTTTACAATATTAAAAAACTATGGAGGGCTGGAGAGGTGGCTCAGCGGTTAAGAGAACTGACTGTTCTTCTGAGGACCCCGGTTCAATTCCCAGCACCCACATGGCAGCTCACAACTGTCTGAAGATCCAGTTCCAGCGGATCTGACACCTTCACACCAATGCACATAAAATAAAGTTAAATAAACCATAAAAAAATTTTAAAAAAAATTATGGAGATCTATGAAACTTACCCTAAGATTATGAGAAGAGAGTCTTGTATTATCCCTAGATGTTTACAGAAACTATTCTGTAGAGTGTATTGCCTGATCATTCTAGGCTGTTAGTGTTAGAACATAAGAAATTGTAAATAAGAGTAATCAATGCAGGAGGAGGAGAAGAAAAAAGTGAAGAGGAAGAGACAGGAGAGGAAGAAGAACAAGAATAAAGAAGAAAAGGGGGAAGAAGAAAAGGAAGAAGAGGAAGGGGATAAAGAATAAATGGTAGAAGAGGAATAAGTAGTAGGTAGTAATAGAAGAGGAAGAATAATAAGAAGAGGAGGAAGAGGAAGAAGAAATTGTCGTGGCTAAGAAGTCTGAAGAGATTGCTCAGTGGTTAGAGTGTATTTCTTTCTTGAAAATGACTAAAGTTCAGTTCCTAGCATTCATGTTAGACACATCACAACTTAAAATCAGTTTTAGGGAACCTGACAACCTCTTCTGACTGGTGTGGGACAATTGTCTATATTCTGTTATTTATGTTTTAAATAAACACTGATTGGTCAGTAGCCAGGCATGAAATATAGGTGCGACAACCAGACAGGAAGTAGGGATGGGCAAAGAAAACAGGAGAATTCTGGGAAGAGGGAAGTTCCCTCAGCTGTCTTGTCTAGCCATAGAAGAAGCAAGATGTGATTGCCCCTGTGAAAAAGGTACTGAGTCATGTGGCTAACATAGTCAAGAATAATGGGTTAATATAAGTTGTAATAGTTAATAAGAAGCCTGAGCTAATGGGCCAATCAGTTTATAGTTAATGTAGACCACTGTGTGAATTCTTTGGAACTTAACAATTACGGGAACCGGGCAGGAAAGAAACCTCAGACAACGTCTGACCCCTTCAGGTACTTTCACTCATACACATACACACACACACACACACACACACACACACACACACACACACAAAGGTGAGACAGTATCACATAATCTTAAAAATATTTTAAGGAGCAAAAAATCTCTCTGGAATGATCAGGATGAGAATAAAAGTAAGCTGTGGCGCATTTAAAGAAATCAAGAATTATTCTGAAAAATGTGTTTAAGAATAAAAATGATTGTAACAGACAAACCTCGAGGATTACAGTCATGCATTGCCTCTCACTGCTGCTAATGCTAGACTTGGTGTAGGGCTCCTGACACAACAGAAAGAGGTGTGATTCAGGGTTGAACTTCTTAGCTTCTGTTGATATAACTGTGATAAAGGGATGGACCCTGCAGTGATCAAAAGTCTGATGCTTAAACCTGACCCTATTGTCATTTATGGGAATGACTGTCATCTTGCTGGGTAAGACTAGTGCTACTACCACCCACTTCTCTGAAAGTGGAGCTCCTGAACACCTACCTGCAGCCTGCTCTGCCACTTTTCCTTCAAGTACACTAATAGCTCCATGGTGCCTCACTGGGTGAACACTGCAACAACTGTATCCAGCGCATGCTGAGTCTGGCCTCCCTTAGAGGCAACAGCCATGGTTATTGAACTAACATATATAATCTTTTATCGTAACTAAGAAAAACTATAATTATAACTATCTTATTCTTCAACTCAATCAAAGACTCCAGAAGGATATAATATTACCTGAAGAAACAGGAAGTGCATTGTAAGCAACTTCCAAAACATTAGAATTGACAAAGACTTCTTGTTGCCTGAGCAGTCACTCAAAGTTCTTTTGTAATGTTGGAGCATCCAGTCATCAGCTTACAGGCCAGTAGTTACCAGCAGAATTTTCCATGAAACAGAAAATTTCAAAGACAATTCACCCTCTATTGGCAGTTTGTCAGTAATTATTTTCTGTGTCCTATAGAATGTCTGGCAGACACTTTTATGAAGCAGAAACCCCAAAGAACCATCTCACCTTTAGGCAAGTTTATCAGTCTTTTATCTGTGGGTCCTGCATGTCCAGTTCGTATAGCATAGCATCAACCAGTCCAGACAGAGCAATTTCTTGCTCAAATGGTTAATAAACTTCATAAAGAGCCTCTTCAATGCCCATCTTCCTTTGGAAGCAGATTGGAGATGCCAGGAGCATATGTGTCGCACTGTCATGATGTTTTAAGCTCTTAAAACATTTTAAATGCCATATTCCATAGTTCTTTGAAATGTTTGATGATTATCTATCAACTAATATATATATATATATATATATATATATATATATATATATATATATATATATATATATAAAACTTAACTAACATGACTACAAGTTTGACTATTATAGATGACTAATAACCTATATTTCTTAATTATACATTAAATTCTTAAATGAGATGCACAAATACAATACCTTGATCAAGAGCAGAAGTATACATATAACAAAATTGACCTTAAATCTGTATCAATAAACCAAGGTCCATACCAATGCAAATCTCTATAGCATATATACAGCATATCCCCCTTTAAGGAAATGGAAATAGTAATTGTTTTAATCACTATATATTATATATGGATATATATATATATATATATATATATATATATATATATATAGAGAGAGAGAGAGAGAGAGAGAGAGAGAGAGAGAGAAGAAAATTAAGTTGATGCAATCCCTGACTCACCCACAGCAATGAAGTAACAGATACAAACAAATAACCTGAAAGACCTGTTTCATTTTAACTTTTAACAACAATGGTATCTACGTAAGTGAGGAAGACAGAAGAGGAAGGTGGAAAATTATAAATAATTATATTACACTGTTGCTTGTCATATGCATACAGATAGACAAATAATTTGTGTATAAGAACACTCTTATGGGGGCTGGAGAGATGGCTCAGTGGTTAAGAGCATTGCCTGCTCTTCCAAAGGTCCTGAGTTCAATTCCCAGCAACCACATGGTGGCTCACAACCATTTGGAATGAGGTCTGGTGCCCTCTTCTGGCCTGCAGACATACATACAGACAGAATATTGTATACATAATAAATAAATAAATATTTTTTTAAAAAAAGAACACTCTTATGTTCCTGGCCTTTTGGTTTGTCTGTGTTATTCTTCGCACTCATCCGTACATCTGTTGTACTTTGAAAAACAGAAGCGAGGCTGGACATGTGTACAAATGCAATAACAGTGAGTTAAAACTCTCCAAATGACTCATAAGTCCATTTAGTGAAAGATTAGAAATATTTATATTATGCCAATTTCATTTCAACTCCTTAATACAGCTTGCCTGTGTCTTTTTATTTTCTTATTATTAAATCCAAGTTCACCAAAGTATAACTTTCTTACTCTACAAAATGGAGAACTAGAAATAAATGGTAATAGAGAAGTTACTTTTTATCCTGCACATGGACATTATGTTATCAGTAAGTCATAATAAAAAGTCAGTACATATCATGAGATAAAATATTTATGTACATTTTATATTCATAACTTTGCAAATGTATATATCTATATTTCATGGGATCACTCTTTGTGAACATAAAGCATTTCTGCTTGAATTCATATTTTCTTTTAATTTTCTCCCTTCAGAATATTTCTTCCTGAAGCTATTTTAGTCATTGACTTTGAATCGGTTACTTCTAGATTTACTATGTAGTCCCCAAGTCCCTCTTATTTGCTTTTGGCTAAGTGATTTTAATAAAAACCAAAGAATGTGCAATAGATATCTCAGTCAAAAGACTTGTAGTCAAGTCCATAAAGTTGTGAAAACAAAGAGCCCCTGGAAAGCTGGCAAATGATTTGAAGAAACACATTAACAAAAAAAGAACACAAATAACCAGGAAGTTCATGAAATGATTCTGAATGCTACTAACTGCCAGGAAATAAAGATTAATGTTAGATACTATACAACACTAACCCTTTTAGAATTGGGGGTGGGGGAATATGATTAAATGATGTTGAGGATGCAAATGACTGCAATTCTCACACACTACTGTTGGGGGAAAAGGAGTAGCCACATTGGCCTATGGATGCTTGGATTATATAGATTGCCCATACATCTTCTACACCACACAGACATTTTACTTTTAGAAAAGTACCCAAATCTGCTTAACAAATACTCATGGAAACATTTGTATAAGAACATTTGCATGCACTCTGACCTCTGAACCAAATGGCCATTGTCATCTTAGTCAGAGCCACTGTCATTATCCACTAAAGACCTTCAATATTGGGCCTATTGGCATTCCCTTCTAGGGTGGTCTTTGAACCCTCACCTGAGCTTTGAAACACTCCCTCTTGTTTTTTCCTGGAAGCTGTAATTGTACCTCAGCAGAATGTGGTCTCCAGAGGTGTAGGAGTACCTAGAGTAGATGAACTTTATCTGGCCTTGGAGAAATTGTAATTCATGCTGGGTTGAGACTTTTTCCGTGATACAGCTGTTTGGTGGTCAGTCACAATCTTATGAGAAATCCTTTGCTCATTTTTCTGCAAGTAACTACAATAAACACATTGTCTCTGTAACTGTGACTTACATGACCTCGTTGCTCTTGTCTGTCCTTGGTGGTCTATCCTGGATGAGTTGACATTTACTCATACCTCCCCAAAAAATACTATCATGGTAACAATAACCCAAAATGTCCTGCAGTGGATGAATACATGCAAAAGTTATGTTTTATCTATATGTAGTTTGCTTACAGTGATATTATTGAGAAAACACTATATTTTCTTTACAAACTAATATTTGTAACATTTTATTTTCTTAAATTGACATTATTGACTTATAACGACATGAATAGTTCTCAAAAATCATTCTGAGAAGCCCCATCAGCCAGCAAACAGGAGAGATATCTGCCTCTAGGCTGTGCCACCGTCTCTGCCACCAACTGGAAGCTGTCCCACTAAGGCCCACTATGACACACAACCCCATTCATTTGAAGATCCTCAGCACGACCATCCCTCCTCAACAAATCTAGCAGACTCTTTAGGCGCAGGTGCAAAATACCAGTTGGAAAGACAACAGACTACATAGGCACAGGTGCAAACCAAAACAGTTGGGAAAACCGACATAGGCACAAGCCATACCAGTTGGAAGAATAAATGAGGAAATGCCAGTGTAAGTAAGCTTGCAACAACCAAAATATCAATATTGCACCACCAGAATTTAGTGACTTCACAACAGCAAAACCTGAACATTCTATTGCAGCTGAAACACAAGCAAATGAACTTAAAATTACTTTATGAAGATGACAGAGGCTCTTAAAGAGAAAATGAAAAATTCCCTTAAAGAAGTCAAAGAAAAAATAAACAAAAATTGAAAGAAATCAATAAATCCCTTAAAGAAAGCCAAGAAAAAATGTCTAACCGGTGATGAAAATGTTTGAAGACTTGGAAACTAAAATAGAAACAATAAAGAAAACACAAACCAAGGGAATTATAGAAATGGAAAATCTGGGGAAGTGAACAGGAACTACAGATGTATCCATAACCAACAAAGAGAAGAGATGGAAAGAATGTCAGGCATTGATGATACAATAGGGGGAATAGATTCACCAGTCAAAGAAAATGTTAAATTGGTAAATTCCTAACACAAAACATCCAGGAAATCTGGGATACCATTAAAAGAACAAACCTAGGAACAATAGAGAGATAAAAAGGAGAACTCCAGCTTAAAGGCACATAAAACATAGAAGAAAACTTTTTCAACCTAGAGAAAGACATTCTTAGAAAGGTACGAGAAGCTTATAGAACAGCAAATAGACTGGACCAAAAAATAAAATTTACCTTCCCACATAATAATCAAAACACTAAACATATAAAATAAAGAAAAAATTTTAAAGGCTCAAAGGAAAAAGGCCAAGTAATGTATGAACGAAGACCTATCAGAATTACACTCAACTTCTCAAGGGAGACTATAAAAGTCAAAAGATCCTAGACAGATGTTTTCCAGACACTAAGAGACCATGGATACCAGCCCAGACTAACATACCCAGAAAAATTTCATATCAACATAGACAGAGAAAGCAAGGTATTTCATGACAAAACCAGATTTAAACAATTCCCATCTACAAATCTAGCACTATAGAAAGTACTAAAAGGAAAACTGTACAATAAAGGAAATTCTCGAGGTATTACCATCCATGGCTGCAAACTCTACTATAGAGCTGTAATAATAAAACAATTTGGTATTGACATAAAAGCAGGCATGTGGATCAATGGAATTGAATTGAAGATCCTGACTTAAATCCACACACCTTTGAATACCTGATTTCTGAAAAAGAAGCCAAAAATATGTAATGGAAAAAAGCATTTCAACAAATGCTTCTGACATAAATGTATGGCAACATGTAGAATAATGCAAATAGATCCATATTTATCCCCATGCACAAAACTCAAGCCCAAGTGCACAAAGACCTCAACATAAACCCAGCCACACTGAACCTCATAAAAGAGAAAGTGGGAAATAGCATTGAATGTTGGCTTCTGTGCCTACTTCCTGAATAAAACACCAGTAGAATAGACATTGATATTGACAATTAATAAATAGGACCTTCTAGAATTTAAAAACCTTTTGGAAGGCAAAGGACACTGTCAGTAAAACAAAACAGCATTCTACAGAATGAGGAAAGATCACCAACCCCACATCTGACTGATGACTCATCTCCAAAATATATAAAGAACTCAAGAAAATAAAGATCAAAATACCAAATAATTGCATTAAAAGTACAGATTTAAACAGAGAATTCTTAGTAGAATAATATTGAATGGCTGATATGCACTTAAGGAAAGTATTCAACAGCCTTAGCTATCAGGGAAATGCAAATCAAAACAACTCTGAGATATCGTCTTATACCTGTCAGAATGTTTAAGATCAAAAATGCTAATGACAGCCTATGTTGGAGAGGATGTGGAGTAAAGCGAACACTCTCCCACTGCTGGTGAGAGTGCAAACTTATATAGTCACTTTTGAAATCAGTATGGAAGTTTCTTAAGAAATTGTGAATCAACTTACCTCAAGTCCCAGTGATACCCCTCTTGGGCATATACCCAAAAGATGCTCAATCACACTATAAGAACATTTGCTCAACTATGTTCATAGCAGCATCGTTCATAATAACCAGAAACAACCAAGAAGTCCCTCAACCAAAGAATTGATAAAGAAAATGTTGTATATCCACACAATGGGGTATTACTCAGTGGGAAAAACAATAGCATCATGAAATTTGCAAGCAAATGAATAAAACTAGAAAATCAGAGGTAACCCAAGCCCAGAAAAGACAAACAGTATATACTCACTCATATGTGGATATTGGGTGGATATTGGGTATAAATCAAAAGATAACCTGGCTACAATGTTCAACCCCAAATACACTGGGTAACAAGGAGGACCCTAAGAGGCACACATGGATCTACCTGTGAAGAAGGAATACAGCAGATATCCTGGGTAAACTTGGGGCAGGTGAGGAGTAGAAAGAAGAGAATGGGGTAATTGGAACATGAGGGATCATGATTGTGAAGTTTGGATATAGTGGGAAAGTAATAAAAGAGATATTTTGATAGAGGGGGCCATTATGGAGTTAGGGAGAAACATGGTTCCAGGTAAGCTTGTGATGCCAGAGCTCATGAACTCTGAAGCTAGGGAGCCGTCATGGGACCTATCTAGACCCTCTGCCTGTGAGTGACAGTTATGCAGTTTGATCTTTTGTGGGGTCCCTAGCAGTGGGACCAGGACCTGTCCCAGATGTATGAGCTGGCTCTTTGGAACATTTTATTATGTTGGGATGCCTTGTTCAGCCTTGATACATGAGGGAGGAGCTTGGTTCTGCCTCTATTAGGTATGCCCTGCTTTGTTGACATTACCTTATTTGAATGAAAATGGAAGAGTGGATTGAGAGGGCTTAGAAGGGAAGGACCAGGAGGACAGGAGGGAGGGGAAACTGTGGTTGGTATGCAAAACAAAATAAAGAAAAAAATCATACTGAGTGAGAGAAGCCATTTTAATCTGAGAGCACACTATGTGATGCTATCCATATCAAATTCTAGCAAACTGCATACTAGCCAGTGGTAACCATAATTAGAACACTGTTTGTCCAAGTATCAGGTATGGAGGATATCAGGTGTTTTCCAAGTATCAGGAAAGTAAATGCTATGGAATACAAAAAGATATTAGTGGTGATGGAAATGTCTACTGCCTTGTCTGTGCATAGCTAAATATATCATAAAGAATAAGATAAAAAATTTAAAATTGGTTCAGTGTTCATTTGTATACGATAGTAAAGTCAAAGAATGGCCTTCCCTGCTTTATTTGTACTGTGAATGCAGTTGTCTTTTTGGAAATCAACCACAAAAGACTAGGATTCTTCATTCACTCCTTTGCCTGACTAGGTCTGTATGAGTCTTCATCCTGGAAATGACCAAGAGAAGAGCTTCACAGCCACCTGTAGAATTCTTCTGTGACTTGCCTGACTTCCTACCTGTTCTTGAGCCAGCATTTGTCATTGCTGCTCCTCTGCTCCCTTCAACCCTGTGTGGGCCTCTTAGGAATGAAGAGTCATTTTGGATCATCTTTTCTGGCACTGACCACCTAGAGAGTCACACAGTGGGTATGGAATCTACATTTAATGATGAGGTGGTAAAACTCATGCTACCAGCTTTGCTCTTTGGAGGGTTCCTGTTGTGTCTCTAAGCTCTCGACTCTATCTTTGAGATTGCTGGAAAACGGAGGTGTTGCTTTCAATAAGTTTAGGTCCTATAAAATTTACAATTCCCTGATAAACATTGGGAAGCAATGATATGAGGGGAATGTCTTCATTCTGCATCTCCCGTGTTTCCATGGGTGGTTTTATCTGCAGGCCGTGCCTGGTGTTCAGGAAAATGAGTATAATTTCCTGCTAAGTCTTCCATTTGTTTACAGAAATCATCATCCTTGTGTCATCGGCAATGGCAGTTATTTCTGATTCATCCTCCTGAGCTCCAGAGTTTATTCACGCAGTCTATGTTCAGAGGACTATAACACATTTTTTAAGCTGCTCCCAGCCACCAGAGGTATGTTTGTGGTTGCTTTCTGTGTCTCTATTGTCTTCTCAACTAGGAATCTATAATGAAAAATCGCCTGCAAGGCTTTTGTCAGAAATAGCATAAAGGAACACGTTACTATAGAAGATGCAAAAATTCCATTAGAACTTATTCCCAATTGAAGAGATATATTCAAAGAAGAAACAATCTTATCAGCCAGTACTACATCACAAAAAGCATGTGGATTTTCTTATTGGCTCTTTCCTCACGGAGAGAGAAAGCTGATGGAAAACATTTTTGCAAGATAAGTGCATAAATAAGAAGTTTTTTGAGGAGTTCTCTACAGCCATTACATTATCACCCATTAAGAGTATTTATGGAGTACTCGGTGACAAGAAAATTGTTTGATGGACATACATATCCCACATAATGAGAGTTTTTTAAAATTATAGTTTTATTTTAAAACCAAAGTCTACATATGTCCAGAACAATATTTCCAGATGAAAGGAGTGGATCTTGAGGATTTAATGGAGGCTCATTTAACCTTTAACATCCCAGTAAGTAACAGCATGCATAGAAGGAAAATAAGTAAGAAAAAAATCAAACTCAAACTAATGATTATTTTTATTTAGAAAAACACACACATGAGGTTTTTGACAAATAGAGCTTTCCCAAGGTTATTAAGCAACCCTGCTGGGGCATTTAAAATATGTTTTTTATGCCAAATTTAAAGAATCTTACACACACACACTCCTAAATAATGATGAAAATGACCAAGAGATATAGAAAAGCAGGGAAATTGGCTCCCAGCATTCAGTCCACCCAGTCTACACCTGATACAACTCTCCCAAGAAATTTGTCTTTTGTGACTCTCAACCACATTCTTTCTCCTTCAACTTCTGGGTCTGTGGTTGTAGACAGAACTGGCTTTTGTAAAAACAAACAAACAATCAAACACACACACACACACACACACAGAAACCTTGATCCCTCGCTGCGGGTCGCTCCTCAGTCCTCCAGAAGGCAACTTCTCTTATTTCATGTTTTCCCTGGATAGACCCTGGAGAGATGAGACTTAGTTACTCATTCATTCTCTCAGGCATACTTCCTGAGGTGATTCTATCTAGTTTCTTCATTTTACATGAAATTTGTTTGACACAGTTACAGACTCACAACTCCAAACAAAATCTTTTCTTTAAGTTTCAAACTTATATCTATGGAGATTATATCTACCTGAATATTTTGTGGGCTGAACTGAAGTACAATATGATGAAGTAATAAGCAATGGCAGGATTTTAGCCTGTTACACCAAAGGTGCTGGAGACATGGCTCAGGGGTCAAGAGTGTTTACTGTCCTTGCAGAGGACTGGTTACAGGTCACTGCACCCACACAGTTGCTCACAACTGAGGGTAATTAAAATTCCAGATGATGAGATGCCTTCTTCTGAGGTCTGAGGGTCCATGTATGCATATGGTACATATAAATATACGGGCATATGATATATATGCATGATGCATGTATGTATATATATATATATGCTAAACAATTAATAAAAATACCCTATTTAAATTTATTGACACTTTACTAATTGAAGAGATGTGATCCACGTCTGCCTTTTACCCTTGAATCTTGCAAACTCTTATCTGGACTCTGCCACTTTCAGTACACCGAGAAAAGGCACACCATGGCTGTTCACAACTTCATCCAAAGAGACACGTATGGCTTCTACTCATATTTGCCAGAGTAAGCCAAGTGTCCAAACTATATATTGATGATGTAAAGAACCATAATCTCAGTATGGAGGATGGATCTAAACAGTCAAGAATGATGATATAACCTGGGGGAAATGTTCAAAGTCAGGAAGTTCATAGTTGAAATATTCATTTTTCTCCCCTCAGAAAGAAATGTATATTTCATGTCCTCCTCATCAGGTGATGCCTCCTTGCACTCCTTTGACTCTGCCTAAGATCTGAGAGGCTGGAAAGATGGCCTAGCATTTATGAACACTTGATGCTGTTGCAAAGCAGCAGAGTGTGATTCCTATCACCTATATCAGACAGCTCATAATTCCCAGTCCCAGGGGATTTAACACCTGCCACTCTGTGTGCCCTCCTGCATGTGTGCATATGCACACTCAGACCCATCCATATAGCTATAAATTTAAAAAGTAAAATTTAAAAAGATCTAAGTAGAGAAGACAGGCATTCCTTTCTCTCTGACCATCTATCATGGGATGTTAATGATTGCAAATATGCAAATCTCTCCCTCAGAATGGATATTGTATTTACAAAAACAGTTATCTCAGTGCTCTGAGGACTATAACTGGAACTCCTTAAAGATGTTCACATGTAGCCAGTCATCATACAGCAGCCAGTTATCTGTGTACTGCACACCCAGTAGCAACACTTAACTATTTAAAATCTTTTCTAATATGTGTAAAGATAACTAAGCTCTTGCAGGTGACCGCAGGAACCAGTAGTTTTGCAGCATCCAACCCCTCTAACTTTGCATGGAATTATTCGTGTCTTTGCTCATTGCGCCTCTACCTTTTTATTCCTAGACCCCACAACATGCAAAATTCTGTTCCACATGTATTAGCACAAATGTTAGTAATTTCTTCATAATATGGGTTCTCTTCCTGCAACTTAATTCTCAAGTCCAAGGTGAAACTCTGCTGTTTTAGAGTCTTTTGGGCAGGGGGGGATGGAGAGATGGCTATGGGATTAAAAGCACTTGGTGCCCTTGATGAAGACCTGAGTTCTGTACCTAGCCACCATATTTTTTACTCACAACCATTCCATCACTCTAGTTCAAGGACACTCAATGTCCTCTTCTAATATCAGTAAGATTTGAGCACACATACATACATGTAGGCAAAACACATAAGGAAAATCTAAAGACTATTTTAAATATATAATCTTTTTCAGACAAACATATCACAACTAAGGAACCCAGTTCACCAACCTACTCTCGATATCTATCTTAGATGAATATACAATATGTTGGATATGAACTCTTTTGTCTAAAAGGCGTATAATTTAATGACAGTACTCGGGTTGATACCACTAGGTAGTACTATATCATGGTCATTTAAGTAACAGTCACAGAAAATTCTAGATTGTTAGAGGAATGTCTAATAACACGATTGTGTGGTTCTGGTCTGATCAGTTTTTCTGTTCTTCCAAGATTACAAGGTAAGTGACTGACTTGTCTTCCCATGATTCTCCTTTGTGATGTGTCACTATCACCAGAGTTCCAAAGACTTAGGACGTCCAAACCTTGGACTACAGTCTCCAAAGGCACAAGCCATAGCAATTGACCATTATCTTTAGTTGTGCATCAATGTTGTTATGCCTCGTGTGCAGACCTGCAAGAGAGTTCATTAAGTAATCAGGAAGAAGAGATGAAGAATGACACTGTACAATATATTCTTCCCCTGAAACACAACCAACATTCCAGGTCAGTTCATATCTGTTGATAATCCATTAAGATTGTAGTTTTCCACAAGACATGGAAATGTATTAATCTTATGAAAAGCTGAGAAGTGATAAGCTGTTTCCATATCAGGTTAGTAGGCAAGATCAATAATACCACTTAATTCTAGTAATCTTTCAGATGGAAACTTTATTTAATGCTGATGGAAAATTGAGATCCTGGTGAAAAAAAAACACTATTGTTTAATATGTGTGACAACGTGCACACACACAAACACACATGTACACTAAAAAAAAGTAAAAAAAAAGAGGAGGAATGATTCAAATAGATATTCAACTGATATATTTAATGTTCTCACCAATTTTACATAGTTGATGGTAACAGCTTAGAATCGAAATATATTTTCCAAAAATGCTGAGACTCAATACAATGATACCTAGAGGCATAAACAAAAACAGAGACCATGAAGTGGCATGCATAGTGTTATTTCCTATGGTACCCAAGGCATCATGCCCAGCATCTTCTACACAATCATTAACATATTCTTGCCCACAGGACAGTCTGATAAGGGCATTTTCTCAATTGAGATCCCCATTCCCAAATTACTCTAGTCTATGTCTAGTTGACAAAACTGAAGTCAGCACACTCTACCCCCATTCTTTTCTCTTATTTGCTCTCATTATTCTTAGAAATAAAACAAAATAAATCTCAAAATATATTTTAAGTGCTAATGTAACCACATTATCACATTTTGATGACATTTTTCTACTAACATGACTTTTAGTGTTTAATTTATAATTTGATTTTTTTCCTTTTCCTCAATAAATGTTAGCCATATATATGTATACCCACACACAAATATATATGTGTGTATATATATACATATGTATACACACACACACACACACACACACACACACACACACACACACACATATATATATATATATATATATATATATATATATATATATATATATAAATTTCCTATTGTTTGAATCCTGATCTGTTTCTGACAATAACGTTCAACTGTGTTTTATTTAATTTCTAAGATTTATAATCTGTTTATCTTGGACTTCCAAGATTTATTCAAGACAGAGCATTTGTTGCATGTAAGTCATTGAAACACTGAAAGATTATTTTTGACGATTTATTGATTTTATCTTGTGACTGCTTTCTTTGCACTTATGTGAGCGCACCATGAGCATATTTGGTACCTGCAGAGGACAGGAAAGACTCTGTTTCCAGAAGCTGGAATGACAGAGTGCTATGACTACTATGTAGGAGCTGGTAACCTAATCCAGGTCTCCTGAGTGAACAGCAAGGCCTCGTAACAGCTGCACCATCTCTTAGCTTCACTGAAAAATAATGTAAGGTAAGTTCTTTCTATTTTTAAATAACTAAACACTTTAGTTTTTTTTTACTGCCTGTCTTTAAGACTGAAGACTAAAAACTGACCATTCTTCTTATGCTTCTATCAGTTTTCTTTTCTTCACACATGCATTTCTTTCAAGAGACACATCAAGTAGACTCAATACTTCTGTCAATACACCCCTAGCATCATTTTTGTAAGTTATTTAAAAATAAATTCAGAAAATGGCACAGCTTTCTTTAAACTTTGCTGGAGTCAGCTCTGTTTCAATGAGAGACACCTGATATGCTCAGCTTAGGAAGCAAAGAGAAGTTAAATTTGTCTTGTCCTTCTCAGGACTCTTGTCCAAGATAGGACAGTCCTGGTGGCATTATGTCAGAAGAAAGAAATATATCACGAAGCAGGAAGCCACTGACAGTTTTCTGACACCAACATTCCTAGAATCAAAGAGGGCTCATGAGACCTATCTTTCTCATTGTCCATTGAATATTTTATTCTTGCCACCTCAATGGAGTGAGCCTTTATATCTGGGCCTTTGGAGGACCCATGATAACATCATACCTAAAGCACAGTATCCACCATCCTTACTTATGCCTCAGCATCAGCACGGCTTTCTTCTGATCAGCCCCAACCACTGCCAAGATTTTGCTCTGCATTCTTATGGTTCATTGCTTTAATACTTTGCATGGAGTTTTATTTTTGGAATATTGGATGAATACTCGAATTTTATTTAAAAACCAAGATACTCTGTGTCATTCTGCACCTTAATTTCTCCATGAAATTTATTTCTGAATCATTCATTTCTCTTACTCTCTGTATATACACAAACATATATATGTTCTACAGATTTATATATTATATATTTTATTTGAACATGTGTATCTATATATACAAATTTTATATATTTATACAACACATACATATATGTCATTTGTTTAAACTTTCAGTGATTCCCAGTGACTTTTCCCTTTCCCATATCATTTTCAATTACCTGATACCCCTTCTTTTCAAAGTCCCAACACATTTTCTCCTTTAATTTATCAATAGTATAAAATCCAGAAAAAAATTACACCCCCATAACCTTCACTATCACTCTCAACTACTGGATTCTCACCCAGGCTTCCCTTGGAACAAGAAATACATAGTTCACATTCCTATTATCAAAGACATTTTTATGTATATAGACAGCATTCCTTTAATTCTAGCATTCTGGAGGAAGAAGCAGATGATCTCTGTGAGTTCAAGGTCAGCCTAGTGTACAAGAGCTGGTTCCAAGACATGCTCCAAAGCTACAGAAACCTGTCAGAATAGCTAAAATCAGAAACACCAATGATAGCCTTTGCTGGAGAGGTTGTGGAGTAAGGGGTACACTCATCCATTGTTGGTGGGAATGCAAACTTGTGCAACCACTTTGGAAAGCAGTGTGGCAGTTTCTCAGGAAATTTGGGATCAACCTACCCCTGGACCCAGCAATACCACTCTTGGGAATATACCCAAGAGAGGCCTTATCATACAACAAAAGTATATGCTCCAATTTGTTCATAGCAGCATTGCTTGTAATAGCCAAAACCTGGAAACAACCTAGATGCCCTTCAATGAAAGAATGGATGAAGAAAGTATGGAATGTATACATATTAGAGTACTACTCAGCAGTAAAAAACAATGACTTCTTGAATTTTGCATGCAAATGGACAGAAATAGAAAACACTATCCTGAGTAAGGTAAGCCAGATCCAAAAAGATGAACATGGGATGTACTCACTCACAATTGGTTTCTAGCCATAAATAAAGGACATTGAGCCTATAATTTGTGATCCTAGAGGAGCTAAATAAGAAGGTGAACCGAAAGAAAAACATATGGTCATCCACCTGGATATTAACCTTCATCAGGCAATGAAAGGAGACAGAGACAGAGTCCCACATTGGAGCACCTGACTGAAACCCCAAGGTCCAAATCAGGAGCAGAAGGAGAGAGAGCACGAGCAAGGAACTCAGGACGGCGAGGGGTACACCCACACACTGAGACATTGGGGATGATCTATCGGGAACTCACCAAGGCCAGCTGGACTGGGTCTGAAAAAGCATGGGATAAAACCGGACTTGCTGAACATAGCAGACATTGAGGACTGCTGAGAAGTCAAGAGCAATGACACTGGGTTTTGATCCTACTGAACGTACTGGCTTTGTGGAAGCCTAGGCTGTCTGGATGCTCACCTTACTAGACCTGGAAGGAGGTGGGAGGTCCTTGGACTTCCCACAGGGCAGGGAACCCTGACTGCTCTTTGGGCTGATGAGGGAGCGGGACTTGATTGGGGGAGGGGGAGGGAAATGGGAGGCGGTGGCAGGGAGGAGACAGAAATTTTTAATAAATAAAGAGAGAAAGAAAAAAGAAAAAAAAGAACAAACAAACAAACCAAGACAATAGGCTGTGCTAGCTTTTAAATCAAAAGCCATCCTTCCACTTTCTTTTCAGAGTTGCTTTGGTATCATCCTCATCCATTCCACTTTTCACTCCACTGCTCTACCACATGAACCCTCTAATTACTTTCAGAGAACTTTTAAAATTAGAGATGAGAGTTAATTCTTTCAGCTTGATTCAGTCTGAAATCATGTGGGAAGGGAGCCTCAAAGAAGGATTTTCTAGATCAGATTGGTCTGTGGGTGTCTCTGGTAGGGATTATCTTGAGTGTCCTAACTGTTGTCAAAATCCAGCCAGAGAGTGGGTAGCACCATTCCCTGACTTTGGGTGCCAGCTTGCCTAAGAGTAGGAAGAGCTAGCTGAGTACTAAGCATGCATGCATTCATTTCTCTCTGCACTTCTTGAGTGTGGATGTGCTGTGACAAGCTGTCTCATATTCCTGTCACCTCAGCTTCCTGAAATGATGGACTATAACCTGAGCTAAAATAAACCCTTTATCTCTTAAGTTGCTTTGTTTTAGGGTATATTTTTCTAGAGTCATAGATACTAGAACAATAGGAAGAGACATTTGTAGCAGTTCCAACCCATTCCTCCTGCTAGATGCCATACAGCTCAATCTTGCCTTTTTCGCAATATATTTTTTTGCTTCCATACATTTCTGATGAGTTGTTTAGCACATCAACAGCATATTTCTTTAACCAGATTTTAGAATTAAAATGTCTCATGGTTTTAAATGCCTTTGGATCATTTTCAGCATCTAGTATATTACTAATGAGAAGTTAAAGGTTATTTGGAAGCATGCAAAATGTGTAAATGAAATACATCCAAGCTAATAACATCCAAGAATTAAAATGGAAATATTTTGCATAGTGTCATGTTAATGTTTAGGTCTCACTGGCTCCTAAGCAGTAGAAACAATGAATACACTGGGTTAGTAAAAGAGACTGGTTAAAGAAAATGTCATTTGCAATGACTTTTCAATTACAAGTTAGAAGGAAACATATTCTACTTAGTGTCTTTTTGTCTCAAGAACTTGAAGCGATATCCCAATGCCAAGAATAATTCATTCAAGCATAGTTTTCATCAACCAATACTCTAGCTAGAGTGGCTACTTCTAGAAGAGAAAAATTACTAATGTAGCTAAATTAGATTCATGACACTTTAAATACAATCCCTCAGTATCCACAGGGGAACAGTTTTCAGTCTCCCCCATGAACACTAAAACCCACAGATGCTCAAGTTTCTTGTATGAAATGGCTTTCTATTTGCATATAACCTACTCAGATCTCCCCATGTACTTTCAATCATCTCTATAGTGCTTATAATATTTAATCTAAAGTATATCCTACATAAATGATTATATTGTGTTGTTTAGAGAACAAAGAAAGAGTCCATATGTGTTGAGCACACACACACATATATATGTACATATACACACACTATCTGAGCTTTATCCTAGTTCGTTCTTTTACAAATAATTCTATTATCATTTGAGCATTTCTGTGGAAAGGGAAGCATGATACTGGAATGACAAGCATACCATGAAGACACCGTTGACTTCTTCTTTTCCATCTGTTCTTTTAGGTAACTTCTCATACTAGGGTGTTACAGATTGAAGTGATTGCTTTAGTAACCACACAATGCTTAAGTTATAAAAAGAATTGCGTGAGATAAAAGAAAATGAAACCAGATTAATAACACAAGAAAAATAGATCATTTTGAGTCTCTGTGTCTGTGTGAGTACAAGTATCCACATGTGCTGAACAGAAGAACAACTTTAGGCTCAGTCTTTGCCTTCCACCTTGCTCTTCACACCTCTGTATGCCAAGCTAGCTGCCTTGAAGGCCTCATGGATTCTCCTCCTGCCCATTCCCATGTTGCCATAGGAGCACTAGGATTACAGCCTCTCTATCACTCCTAGCTTCCTGTGATGTCTTTGGCTTTGCCTCAGGTCCCATACTTTTGCTTTAAGCTCTCTACCAGCTGAGCCATTCTCCAACCCTGAGAAGTGGGTTTCAGAGCATTCTAAAGTGGAGGTTTAATTTAGAGAAGAGAATTTCTGCTATTTAACAATGTCTCCAAATAAACAAATTGCTAATTCTACTAACAGATTTCATTGGGTTTTTTTTTGTCATTTTCATTAGAATATGACTTTGAAGCATGAAGAGATGAAGTTATTGTCTTCAAAAGGATCAGTCCCAGAATTGGCACTAGCTGTTTCTCCTTCTTCAAATCAAGCTGATGAACCCGTCGCTATACTTTTGTATCTGATAGACATCTGTCTTGTCTTGATCTATAGTGCCCGTGTATCTTTTTGTTCGTGGAATTTACAGCCCTAAGTGAAACAAATTGAGACAAAGCTTATGAAAGTTAATAGTTTTTAAAGTTAAAATTTATTTCTATTATTAGTGGTGTGTGTGTGTGTGTGTGTGTGTGTGTGTGTGTGTGTGTGTGTAAACACTTTATACATGTGGTAATAAGAAGATTTATGGAATCAGTCATTTTCTCCCACTGTGAAATGAGGAGTTCAAACTCAGGTCATCAAGCAAATGTCTTAACCCAGTTTGCCATTTGTAACCCCACTAAAGTTCATATAACATGGAATATGTGACAAAAAGGTCAAGTGATAGCCTAGAAAAAGAATTTAAATTGAAGAAAATTTACCATTTAGTCAAGTGGTAAGGAAATGCAGGCATCTATAACAAAAGTCTATGAAAAACCAATGCATTTAGAAAAGAAAAATAAACTGAACTCATGTGCCTGGCTGGAGCAGGAAGTGTTGAAGAACATGGCATGTTTTATGAATCTAAAAAGAGGGCTGAGATAATATTAGAAATTGACTTTTCAATCACATGATAAAAGGTTTATCATAATATACTGCTTAATTAACATCCGAGTAGCTCTGTGAGGACAAAATATGTTATTGTTTTCATGGACAACTTTTGGATAGCCACTTAGTATAGAGATAGCTGAAGCAAGACCAATAAAGAGGTTTCCTGCTCCTCCAAGGAAATGAAGGAGGTTTGGCTACTTTTCTTCTTTCTCTTTTTAGGTTTGAAGAAATGATATAGATGAGAGAAAAGCTGTAGAGAAGTAGGAATAGAAAACAATCACCTGTCTTGATTGAAAATTTCTCAAGGCAGAGCTGTAGATGCGGAGTCTTCATGGGAGCTGTGCTGGTAAGGTGGAATTGCACCTTGACACAATCTGGACTCATTTGGAAAGACAGTCTCAATGAGGAACTGTCTGCATCAGATTGACCTCCGGTAGGACTTTCCTAACAGGGTTAATTGAGGTGAGAAGACCTGCAGTCCATGTGGGTGGCACCTTTTCACTCGCGGAGCCTTGCTTTGGAGAATATGAGCTGGGCATTGGAAGCATGCATGCATTTATTTCATTTTTCTGTTGACTGTGGAAGGGATGTGACCGGATGCTTTGAATCCTGGCCTTGACTTTCCCCCACAAAGATAGGGTCTAAGATCTGCCACTGTAAGCTGCATAAACCTTGTATTCTCATCTGAATAAAAGTTGCTTTCTGCCAGGCCATCTTTACCACAGCAAAAGTAGTAAACTGGGATAGGAGCAAAAGCAGGAAGCAAAGTTAGGGAGAAAGACATGAATAGAGAACAAATGTGAGGACCAGTGGAAGGGAGCAGTGAATTGACAAGAGAGGAAGGAAGTCACCAAAGTCCCTGCTCATGGGAAACGTCGGGACTGATTTTCCGTTTGTGGGAACTTTTAAAGGAACCTTAAGGTATCACAACACACAGTCTCCATTAAAAGTTTCTCTCCAGTAAGGTGAAAGCTTTCCACACTTTATTTGCTACTACACACAGGCCAAATGAATCCTGCCATCTAGAAGCAGCCCTAAGACTGGAAAGGTAAAATCATGAAACGATGTGAGGAATTCTCCACCACACCTTCCCGAAATCAGGTGACATGAGGAGACAGACAATGTGACATTAAACTATTTGCCTTCACAATCAGCCACATGATTAAAAGTGGGGTTCTGTAAGGATGTAAAGCAGAGAAATACTTTGGTAATTCAAAAGCCTGATATAGAATTTATTCCATTTAAGTGCTGACACTGTCAGTCTTGATCTGCCTCATTTTCTTCTCAGATATCTCAGAGAAGCCCCACCACACTACCACTCATTTCTCTCCCTCTCCCTCCCTTTCTCCCTCCGCACCCCTCTCCCTCCCTTCCTCCCTCTGCACCCCTCTCTCTCTCCCTCACACACGCACACACACACACACACACACATTGTCATACCCATATCTCATAGTGGTTTCGGGACATGCAAAGTATTAATTGATGCTTATTATACACACTTTTCAGCTGTAATCAACACCCCCATATGGAAGACATATAGCCTTATTTACTTGAAAATGTTGTATAATTTAAAAAACTTGGGAGTCTCAAATGGCAAAAATTCCAGATACAATAGTCAGATTTGAGTGAGCAAGAGAATTCAGAATTTATCTAGTTTGCATCCATTACCATTCTAGATCAGATGTTCATTAACAATTATTTTTCCCTCAGAATAGAGGGTTTCTTAGAATGGGGTAAGAATAGATAGCAGGGGGAGCCAATTATAGATGTGTTTCCATAGTTCACAAGAGGCAAAATCAGTAAGACCTGCTTATTGAAAGGAGAGGAACAAATGAGTAAAAATAGTCACTATTTGAGGATTAAAATGCAGATAACTAGTCAGTTATGGCAGTGTACTCCTGTCATTTCAGTGTTAAGGAGGCGAAAGTAACAGAATTCTCAGCCCCAGATACATAGCAAGAGTCTGACTCTAAGAAAAACATAATTGAAACTCCAGGTGCAATTCTTAAAATAAGAAATAGTGACTGAGAGAACTTCAACAAAAAGATGATACATTTAATTTTTGCCATAGTCAGATACTTTGAAAAAACATAAATCTGTATATAGTCAGTTTGCTAGTTTTTGTGAACTTGACACAAACTACAGTCACCTGGGAAGAGAGAACCTCAGTTGAGTATTTGCTTACATATGATTCCCTGGTATGCAAGTGTTGTAGGGAGCTGATTGTTCATCCTGGTCACTCAGAACCAAAATACTCACACAGAAACTATATTATTTAAATCACTGCTTGGCCCATTAGCTCTAGCTTCTTATTGGCTAACTCTTACATATTAATTTAACCCATTCCTGTTAATCTGTATCACCACATGGCTGTGACTTACCAAGGTAAAGTTCCAGCATCTGTTTCTGGTAGCTATACAGCTTCTCTCTCTTTTCCTTCCTTCTCCCAGCATTCAGTCCAGTTCTCCCTGCCTACATAAATTCTGCCCTATCAACACGCCAAGACAGTTTCTTTATTCATTAACCAATAGAAGCAACACATAGAAGAACCTCCCTACCATTTCCCCTTTTCTGTTTAAATAAAAAGAAAGGTTTAGCTTTAACATAGTACAATTACATAAAACAGTTATCAAGCAAGAATTAGAATTATATCTGTCTTATATTTTATCATAACTAAGAAAAACTATATTATTACTATTTTCTCTTCAACTCCATTAAATACTCCAGAAGGATATAATATTGCCTAATTAAACAGGAGGTGCACTGTAAGCTACTTCCAAAACTCTAGAATTGACAGAGACATCTCACTGTCTGGAAAGTCACTCAAAGTTCTTCTGTACTGTTAGGGCATCCATCTTCAGCCTACAGCGCCATAATATCCAGCACATTTTTTTATGAAGCAGTAAATTTCAAAGACAATTCCACCTATATTGGCAGTTTATCAGTCACTTTCTTCTGTGTCCTACAGAGTGTCTGGCAGACTCTTTCAGAAAGCAGAAACCCCGAAGGATCATCTCATATTTAAGCAAGTTCAGCAGTCATTTATCTGTAGATCCTGCATGTCTAGTTCATCAAGTGGTCCAGGTAAGAGCAGTTTCTTGCCCAAATGGCTCACCAGCTCCATAAGCAGCCTCTTCAATGTCCATCTTCTTCTTAAATTATTTGGTGCTGCCAGGAGCAGATGTGTCTCACCGTCATGAAAAAGTCCTAACTTCTTAAAACATTTTAAATGCCATATTCTGAAGGTCTGTGAAAGATTTGAAGAATTCCTATCTAACTGAAATATATCTCTATTTATCTAGAAAACATAACTACCATGATTACAAGCTTGACTATTAGAGATGATTATCTATTAACTTGTATTTCTTAATTATGCATTGCATTTTTAAATAGTTGCACAAACACAATACCTTAATGAAGAGCAGAAATATACCTTAAGTTTGTATCAATAAACCAAAATCTATATCAAAGCAAATCTCTATAGCAGCTTGCTTGCAGTGGCTCTGAATGCTGGCTCCACCTCTCTCCACTTTTAAAATGGTGAAGGTGCCATTATTGCCAGCTCTGAGACCACCAGGTAGGAGCCACACTCAGTACTTTAACTCTGAGAATCAGCATGCAGCACATAAACCCTTTTTATCTGAGTAATAGCTAGACATGCCATGCAGAGCATTGCGAGGCCTGGAAATATCTCTGTGTATGGTGGCAGGAATTCACCATGCTCTCTTGCCTGTGCTCTCCTATCAGACCTGATCCCATTGCCTGCCCAGGTGGGGGGCACTGAGCTGAGGGCATGGTCTAAGCTACAATCCCAAGTGGGCATATAAGCACCTAGACCCACAAACCTCAGTTAAGAGTTCCATAGCTGGACCTCTGCAAAGAGTCAGAGTTTGTGCTGGCAGCACATCTTAGAAAGCCAGAACTTGAAATCTGCTGCTTTTTTCCTGCTACTGCTGAATCAGGAAAATCTCTCTTAAATGAGCCACAGCATGCCACCAACAAAATGCTGGCTACCAAGAAGCTGTTCTTAAGTCTGTTCTTTTGTGTATAGCATTCCTTTTCAAGCTTTCTTGGGTTTTATATGGATTTTATTCCACTATGTTGGCACACCAATCTGTTGTAGGGAGCTGCTTGTACATCCCAGCTGCTCCAGAACCAAAATAATCACACAGAAACTATATTATTTAAATCACTGTTTGGCCCATTCACTCTAGCTTCTTATTGACTAAATCTTACATATTAATTTAACCCATTTCTATCAATCTGTGTATCGCCACATGGCTATGGCTTACCAGGTAAAGTTCCAGCATCTGTCTCTGTAGCTATATGGCTTCTCTCTCCACACCTTCCTTCTCCTAGCATTCAGTCCAGTTTTCCTTGCCTACCTAAGTTCTACCCTATCAAGAGACCAAGGTAGTTTTTTTTTTATTCAATGACAAATAAAAGCAACATACAGACAAAAGGACCTCCCACACCAGTCAAGTCTATGGGATATTTTCTTGAATAATAATTGATGTGGAAGAGCACAGTTCACTGTGGATGGTACCACAGGTGGCACTAAGTTGTCTAAACCAAACTTAGCAAGTCAGAGAATGTAGTGTTCCTCAACAGTCTCTGCTTGACTTTCTGCCCATAGCTTTCCACCTTGAGAACCTAAGCTTCTCTCAGTGATGAACTATAACCTCTAAGGCAAAATAAACCCTTTTCTCCATAAGCAACTCTTGGTCATGGTGTTCATCACATATGCAGAAATCAAACTAGGATTGTTTTTCAGAGTCATAGATATCTTCATATCTGATAAAAGAACAGTGGGTGGAAACAGTCACATTCGTCATGCTCATTCACTTCTACCAATACCATGACAGAGTAAGGACATCTAGGACTAGACTGAGCTAAAGAGTATGAGGAGAAAGGAAAGGGGAGAAAAAAGGCAGGAGGAAAAAACAGGAAGACTCTGTCTCTATGTGAGGGGTGGGGTGAGAGGACAGATGGACAAAAAGCTGAGAAAGATCAATAGGACATAGAACAGGATAAGAGGGGGTGAGCAAGAAGATGAGGAGAATTAAAGAAAGATGTCTTAAGGTAAAAAAAAATCAATAATTCTAAAACTCTGCATATCCAGGGACAAAGGAAAAGTAATACTGTTAAAAGAGACAAAGAGTACACATTCAATTAAGCAGATCATATGCTTAGTAAAGCTGAAGAGACTGCTGGAGGAGATGCCCCATGCCACAGAAGGTTTAAACATAAATATCAAATCAAGTCCCTTTGTTCTGAAGCACTGAAGGCCAGTATTCTTGTTGGATAGGCTTTACAAAGCTCAAATACACCAATGATGAAAATATGCCCATTAATGTCCACCTGAAGCTCATCATAGGGAGACTGCCAGTGTTCAAGGGAATTGTTGAATGCAGAAAAACAGATGTTGGGGGCAGCAACTGGCTTCACATATGTGGCTGAAGGGATTAAATTGTAATTAGAAAAATCCAAAAGAAACACACAAATGCCAAAAACTTAGAGATGAGGAGTTGCTTTGTAGAGTTTAACTTGCCTGAAACCACGCAGTACATGACATAGCTTGAAGACTCCCACTCCTAAGCCAAATCTCTTCAGCTCAATAATAAGGCAACCTCAGCAAGAGGTGCTGGCATACTCTTGCCACCCACACACTTAGGAGATGGAGGCAGGAAGCCAGCCTTGACTATACGAGATTCAGTGTCAAGCAAAACCAACAACAAACACAGTGTCATACATCAGTTTGGCTTAGAAATAGTCACTTTAAATGGAGCATTTTTCCCTCTGCCAACAACATCCCAGTTTAACAGAGCTATAAGAATGAAAATGCATGCAAAAGTACTATCAAAATTGTCAGAGAGACCTTAGTGTGGTGGTGCACACTTATAGCCACAACAGAGGCTAGGGCAACAGCAAGCATATCTTTGTGAATTCAATACCAACCTGCACTACACAGAAAGTTTCAAGCTAGACAGGGCTACATAGTGAGACCATTTCTCAAAATAAAATGAAAATTTCAGAGAAAACCCAACAAAAATATTAATTGGATTTTTGTCTCTGCATATCACTTTGACACATATTAAACACTAAGCAGAATTTCGTGTTGTAAATATTACCTTGACACAGATTTTCAGAAAGTCATAAACTGTTACAGTCATTATGGAAGACAGGAAAAGAATATGGAAGTTTCTAAAGAAATGTAGAATAAAACTAGTTCCGTGGCACAGCAATCCTTCTGTTTACTCAAAGCGAAATCAGAAACCAGGGAAGAACCCTGTCCTCCCACAGTAATTGTGGTATGATTCTCAAAAGCCAAAATAAACAGACCATGAGAACATCTAACAGTAGGTTAGTAAATAAAGAAAAAATCGTGTGTGTGTGTGTGTGTGTGTGTGTGTGTGTGTGTGTGTATCTGTGTGTAAAAGAAAAAATCTATTATTTGGCCTCACAAAATGAAATCCTGCCTCTCTCACAAAGAGATTCACCAGAAGAATGTATACAGTATGTATATTGCGGTATACATGTATACTGCATGATACAGATACAAAATAGAAATCATCCATTTATTAATATTATCCTTAATTCTGAAGGACTAATACAAATTCCATCCCATAATATCACATTGTTTACCTTAATTTTAATTATATGTGTGTTTTTTTCTAAAAGTATGTTTATGTATCTTGTGTGTGGCTGATGCCCATGAAAGTCAAAGGCAACAGATTCCCTGGAACTGGAGTTACAGATGGATATGAACTATTGTGTGTGTTCTAGGAGCTCAACTCCAGTCCTTTGTAAGAGTAACCAGTGCTCTTGATCACTGAGAAATCTTGGTCCCACACTGTATGCTTGAAATAAACACAATAAAACTTTGTTTTAAAAGAATAGATTAGAGAATTCTTTAGGAAGTGGGTAATACATACTCTGTCAATTTATGCACTATGATTCCACTTGACAAGGGTATTCTCATGACTCAATCTTAATCTTCTTTGTATTTCCACTTCATTTTATTATTTCTAAGATACAATATGCTCAGGGAATATTTGCTATAGTTTATTGAATAATTATCATGTAAATATTGAATATTTACTTAACTTCACTGAGTCAAATAAGAATATAGATTGTAGTTCTAAGATATGGTTAATTATAAAGTTACATTGATAGCTACTCACTATTCAAATTATACAAGATTTACTACAAAACTATTTTACACCCAAGGAACATGTTTGTGACTGAAAAATGATGTTGAATATGTGTCTGGAAGTGGGTTTATGGCTGCATGTGATATGTAGTGTTCAATAGTAGGTCCAGCAGATTCAAAGCCAATTTCCATTCTGCTCCATGCCAAGTCTGTGATTACTAATAGCTCTTTAAGGGAAACTCACTTGTTGTCCTTTGTCATACTCTGGAGTGTTAGTGGTCCTATGTTGCCTTTACTCCAAATATTTGCTCATTAATTTTAGCCTGATAAAAAGAGTTTGGCAATGTTCTTTTTGTTTCTATTGTGTAGAATAATTTGAGGAGTAATGATATTAGTTCTTCTTTGAAAATCTTACACATCAAGCCAACAGCCAACATCAAACTAAATGAAGAGAAATTCACAGCAGTCCAACTGAAATCAGGAACAAGACAGGGTTGTCCACTCTCTCCATATCTATTCAGTATAGTTCTTGAAGTCTTAGCTAGAGCAATAAGACAGCAAAAGAAGATCAAGGAGATATAAATCAGAAAAGAAGATGTCAAATCCCACTATTTGCTGATGATATGATAGTATATCAAAATGACCCCAAAAATTCTACCAAGGAACTTCTACAACTCTTAAACACTTTCAGTAATGTAGAAGGATACAAGATGAAGTCAAAAAAATCAGTAGCCCTCCTGTACACAGACAATAAAAGGGCTGAGAAAGAAGTAAGAGAAACAATACCCTTCACAATAGCCACAAATAGCATAAAATATCTTGGAGTAACTCTATCCAAACAAATGGAAGACTTATATGACAAGAACATTAAATCTTTGAAAAACAAAATTGAAAGACACCAGAAAGTGGAAAGATCTCCCAAGCTGTTAGGTAGATAGAATTAACATAGTAAAAATGGTAATCTACAGATTCAAATGCAATGCCCAACAGAATCGCAGTAAAATTATTCACAGACCTTGTAAGAATGGTACTCAACTTCATATGGAAAAGCAAAGTACCCTGGATAGTGAAAACAATACTGTACAATAAAAGAACTTCTGGAAGCATCACAATCCCTGACTTCAAACTCTACTACAGACTTACAGTACTGAAAACAGCCTGGTATTTGCATAAAAACAGACAGAAGGACCAATGGAACTGAATTGAAAGCCCGGATATTAATCCACGCATATTTGAACACCTGATTTTTTAAAAAGAATCAAAATATATTAAGTGGGAAAATATTTAACAAATAGTCTGACATAACTGGATATCAACATGTAGAGGAATGAAAATAGATCCATATCTATCACCAGGCACAAAACTCAAGTCCAAATGGATCAAAGACCTCAACATAAAGCCAGCCACACTAATAGAAGAGAAAGTGGGAAGTACACACGAACACATTGGCATGAGAGACCACTTCCTAAATATAACACCAGCAACACAGCCACTGAGAAAAACAATTAATAAATGTGACTTCCTGAAACTGAAAAGCTTCTGTAAGGCAAAGGACATGATCAACAAGACAAAATGATAGCTTACAGAATGGGAAATATCTTCACTAACACCATATCAAACAGAGGTCTGATCTCCAAAATATACAAAGAACTCAAGAAATTAGTCATCAAAAGAACAAATAATACAATAAAAAATGGAGTATAGACCAAAACAGAGAACTCTCAACAGAGGAATCTAAAATGGCTAAAAGACACTTAAGGAAATGCTCAACATACATTGACATCAGAGAAATGCAAATCAAAACAACTCTGAAATTCCATCTTACACCTGTAAGAATGGTCAAGACCAAAACACTGATGACAACTTAAGTTGGAAAGGTTGTGGGGTAAAGGGAACACTGCTGCATTGCTGGTGGAATTACAAGCTAGTACAACCACTTTGGATATCATTGTGGTGATTTCTCAGAAAATTAGTAAAAACCTTCCTCAAAATCCAGTAATTCTACTTTTGGGTATATATCTAAAGGAAAGGATGCTCAATCATGCCAAAAGAGCATGTGCTCAACTATGTTCATAGCAGCATTGTTTGGCATAGCCAGAACATAGAAACAACCTAAATGCCCTTAGACTAAAGGATGAATAAGGAAAATGTGGCACATTTACACAACAGAGTATTACACAGCCAAAAAAAAAAATAAAGACATCTTGAATTTTGCAGGCAAATGGATAGAGATAGAAAATATCATTTTGAAGAGGTAATCCAGACATAGAAAGACAATTGTCATATGTACTCATTCATAAGTGGTTTGTAAACATAAAGCAAAAAAAAATCAGTTCACAAATAATAATCCAAGAGAACCTAGACAAAAATGAGGACCCTAAGAGATTCATACATAGATCTAATCTACATGGGTAGTAGAAAAAAATAAGATCTCCTGAGTAAATTGGGAGCATGGGGATCTTGGGAGACGGGGAAGGCAAAGGGAGAGGCAGGGAAGGGAAGAGAGAAAACTGTAGAGGTCAACAAAAATCAATAAAAGAGATAAGAAAAAAACAAAGTCTTTAAAGAAACACAGTACAGACACAGATTAAATAAATAAATAAATATAAGCCATATAAGGATGGAAAATGCACAGCACATCTGGGTTATGTATATCATTGTGTTTTCTTTGAATTTTTTACTGTGAATACGCTAAGTACAGAGAGACATTTTACTGAACAGGCTGCTAAGCTAAACCAACATATATATTTTAAATGTATCTTGACTTCAAAAGGATATATTGCTTTAGAGATAGGATCTGCTTTTCTTCTACAGAGAATAGAAAGCTATGGATTCCTTACCAGCTGATATGGGTTGATTAAACAAGACCCCCTGAAGCAATGGCCCAGATGGTCCAACATTCATGACAGCTTCTGGAGGACTTCCTGAGATGGACCTCCATCCAGGATACCCCATAAAAGACCTGATTAACAGTGCCCCCAATCATCAGGAAATAGTCTAGAGAAAAATGCCCAAAATTCCTAAATAGTTGCTTATAAATATTTCTTTACACTTAAAAGGGGATGTGCTATAGAGGTGAATACTTTGCATTGGTATGGATCTTTGTTTATTGATACAAATTTAGGTCGATTTTGTTATATGTGTATTTTTGCTCTTGATTAAGGTACTGTGTTTGTGCAGCTCATTTAAAAATGTAATGTATTTTTAAGAAATAGAAATTAATAGATAGTTGTCCATAATAGTCAAGGTTGTGGTAATATTAGTTAGGTTTTCTAGATGTACAGAGATATTTCAGATGGATAGTTATTCTTCAAACCTTTCCAAAGAATAACATAATATGGCATTTAAAGTATTTTAATAACTTAGAATTTATCATAAAGATGAGACACATTTGCTCCTGGAAGCACCAGTCTACTTCAAGAGGATGATCGGCATCAAGGAGGCTCTTTGTAGAGTTCGTTAGCCATTTGAGCAAGAAACTGCTGTTGCCTGGAATTATTGATGGTATATTATATGAATTGGACATGCAGGATCCACAGAAAAATAATTGTTGAACTTACCTACAAGTGATACAGTTCTCCAGGTTTCCTGATTCATGGGAGTCTGAAAGACATTCTGCAGGACACAGAAAAAAGGTGACTGACAAACTTCCGATAGAGGTGGAAATGTCTTTGAAATCTCCCGATTCATGGTAAAGTCTACTGTATACCATGGGCCTTTAGGCTGAAGATGGATGCCCCAAAGTTATAGAAAATTGTTTTTGTAACTGTCAAGGCAAGAAGATGTCTCTGTCAATTCTAGAGTCTTGGAAGTTGCTTACAAAGCATTTCCTGTTAACTTAAGTAATATATCCTTCTAGAATCTTTGACAGAGTTGAAGAATAAATAGTTTTAATTATAGTTTTCCTTAATTATGATAAAAATAAAGGAGATCTAAATATTGTAACTAATTCTTGCTTGATATCTATTTTATATAATTTTGTTGTATTAAAGTTAAAACTTTCCTTTTTACTTAGACAGAAAAAGGGGAGATAATGTGGGATTCCCCTCTGTATGCTATGACTATGTTTTATTACAGTTGGTTATTAAAGAAGCTGTTTTGGCCAATGACTTAGCTGAGTAAAGCCAGACAGGAAATTTGAACAGAGATATAGACAGAAAGTAAGCAGAGTCATGGAAATGCCATGTAGCTGCCAAAGAAGAAAGATGCCAGCCACCAGTCAGAACCTTACTGATACACCACAGCCTCATTGCAATACACAGAATAATAAAGCCGGGCAGTGGTGGTGCACACCTTTAATCCCAGCACTCGGGAGGCAGAGGCAGGTGGATCTCTGTGAGTTCGAGGCCAGCCTGGTCTACAAGAGCTAGTTCCAGGACAGGAACCAAAAATCTACGGAGAAACCCTGTCTCGAAAATTCAAAAAATAATATACACAGAATAATAGAAATGGGTTAATTTAAGATTTAAGAGTTAGTTAGAAATATGCTTAAGCTATTGGCCAAACTTTGTTGTAATTAATGTAGTTTCTGTCTTATTATTCAGGTCTGGGTGACTGGGAAACGAACAAGCAATCTCTGCCTACAAATGCTAAATATTGTCTCTAGATAAATACAAACTACATCAAGGCAGAATTCCTCACTAAAATTGAAGAGAGTTTAAGACCAAAATGAGAGAAGAAACAGACTTGGAAAGAACACAGTAGCAGACTCTTCCAAAGCACTGGGGTAAACAGAAGAAGAGATACAGTGAGACATGGATCCATAAATCTTGCTCCTACCTTCCATCTTGTTCACCAGGTGACTGTGGTATGCAATTTAAAATCTAAAAGACAAGTAATATTTTCACAAAAGCAACCATATCAGCTACTAATACCCTGAATGTTCCTCAGCAAATGTTGATTATGTGACTGGCTTCTTCAGGCTGGTCCCTGCCTTCCTTTGTTTAGTTATGTACACAAATCCATCCTCTTACCTTCAAGTGTGGGAGGAGTCACTGGTCTTGCTTCTACCTACAAATCTCTAGTGGATTTCCACTGGGGCAACCATGGATCTCTCTTCCTGTCATAGATCTCACCTTCTGCCATTTTCAGTCAATTCTTGTATACCTAGGCTAGGTTTTTCAAAGCGGCAACCACAGCATCAAAATGAAGATTAAACCCTTCTTTAGAGGTACAAAATAACAGCAACAAAATCTAATGGTCAGTGTTTTTGGACTTACATTACTCAAGCTTTGTACGAAACAGAGCATATATCATACCTCTCATTTTCACAGGTAGTCTATCTTGCAAATCACACAGTACTCTTTATCACTCCAATTTCCACAGATAGAAACTAATTTATTTTTGCAATTTTCTAATTGTTTGATTTTGAAATTAATTTGACAATCCCAAAATTCCATTAAAAACTTCCCAATCCTGAACTAAAGCATTTAAAATGATTTTAGTTCTACTATGAATTCATTATAAACCACTCTGGTTCTAATTTGCCTGTGTGTTCTCTAAAAATGTAGTATAAAAACTTATCACCAAGCTAGTAATATGGCTTAGAAGTTAAGAGTAAATACTGCTCATATAGATGACATACACTATTTAAACTCAAAACACCCACATCAAGAGATTCAGAACCACTTAATACTCTGGCTTTAGAGGACCAAAGACCCTCTTCTGGCCTCCACAAGCATTAGGCTCATGTTCACAAATCCACACAGATCATTCATAATACCCATTAACTAAAAATTAAAAATAAATCTTAAAGGAAACCACATTGCTACTAATATCAATAAGTACATATTAAGTGTTTACTATATGAGAGGCACCATTCTAAATTGTTTGCATAGGAATTACTTATTAACTTTTTAATTCATTCAGTTTCAAAGACTGTACTCCTTCACTTGGCAGTGAGAAGACATAGTCAGAAACATGCTCAGCTCACAGAGCTCATAGGAATTGGCCTGTGGTTTGAATTCCCGAAGTCAGGGCAGTGCTTTAGTTACTGCTGTGAGATTGCGTGGTCCCCATGATAAATCATTGTACTATAAAGAATAATAAATAATTTTAAATATACTGTAACTGGATAGTAAAGAAAGGTCACAGGATTCTCTCACTCTCTCAAACATGTCTTTCACTTCAATAAGATTCTGTGTGGCATATATTTTAGGCCACATTACTAGGGAGTTGTGCTTGAGCTCAATGAAGCTAAAATGGATCTCCAACTGAGAAAACAGTACCCATCTGGTCTGCTTTCATTTCTAAAATGCCTGTGATTTTATTGTACGCTAACATGAGCCCACAAAACTCTCTCACAATCGTTACTGACATTTTACTGGCAGAATACTGGCTAATCAGAGTGTCATCTATGCCAGGATTTCTTAAACTTTCTCTATTTCTACTCCTTTTCTAAAATAGAAATTATTACATAACCCTAGGCATATAGACATATGAACTAAGTATACAAATCAAACATTTACTGCAAATACATCATAAATAAAGTTATCTTTAAACAATTCTTTGGTAAACACAAAAATTTTTCCACTTATCGAAAAGATAAGGAGGACTTTCACACTCATTAAACGGACATATATGATATTTTTATAAAAATAGTTTTGACTATTTGACTCTGCAATTCTTGACTGTTTGATTCTGTAAGACTTAATGGCATCATCAATATTTTTAGGTTACACCAATAATTTTAATTTTAAATCATCAGTGCTCATAAATATCCCCTTTGCATACATACAGTACAAAATTGCATACATTGGTTTAGAACTATTCCAAAATTGTTGGAATGTTTGTAATAATCTAAAGCACACTCAATAATTTTATATAACACTCAAGTCAGCAGCTCAAGCAACAAATTTTGAAGTCAAACAATTTAACACAAAACGATCCAATGATTTAATATTTCGATACTTACAAGCTAAAGAAATGGAGTAGGAAAATATTTAAGTCTTTTTTTTCTGTAATTAAACTATTGCACTTATATAATAGCAGAAAATTTTATATGCACAACACATTCCTGTAATTTATAAGTTATGGTCCCCTCAGATCTAAACCAGTGTCCCCGACTGTATTTACTTGTGCTAAATTGTTTGAAGAAGTATGAACTTCAAGCTGTGCCTGTGTTGTGTTCAGAACCAAGGCCTCAGTGAAGTCACATGACACAGCACTGGCAAGTACTGCCAGAAACACCGGGAGCATGCCACATGCATGATTTTGAGCTAGTTTTTGGTTGTATCAGCTTTTACTGTTGCCCAAGTTTTCTCAACCCACAGTTTAAAAATATAGGTGGTAATTACTACAGAGACTCATATCTGGTTCATGTTTAAGGAGCGACTGTGGAGTTGCTGTATTCCTAAATAGGGCTGCTGCATCACAATCTTTTCCCTCTAAAAATCAGGGAACATTTCAGAAGAAGGGAAGCAAAAATTATAGAAGCCATGGATCCAGGAGGACTCCTTTAAAACAGTGTTTCCTAGACGGACAGGACTCTTGTACTCATGAACCTGCACGAGATATAGTTGCTTGCAGAAGATCTAGCCAATCAACATCCCTTCATGAAGTCAGAACCTCATTAGGCCCTATACCTGATAGCTGAGTAGCTACCGGCAGCTGATGGCTACTTGGGGAATGAGAGTATATTTTCTTCAGGAAAGTGGCTCATGGTCAGTTAACCTGTGCTCCAGGGGAAGGCACCATACACAGATCGATATGAGCAGCACTTGTTAGACTCAGTTGGTCATTTAAATAAAAAGAAAAGAGCTCATGGAGTAGGAAGCTGGGAGGGTGTCAGGGTAGAATGTGGGAGGAGTGGAAGGAGCAACATGGGGTAGAACTAATTTAAATACATTGTATAAAGTTTACCAAAGTATAATATTTTTAAAAAAGAAACTAGATTTTGTATTTTTAAGTTCAATTTCTGCCTCCCATTCTCTGTTAAAATCATTTTAGACAGGCTTTGCTTCATAGCACTACACCTGTATGACTAAGGTAACTCAGAAACTCTCTGGCCAAGTATCCCAGTTATGTGTACAGTTGAACCAGGCCAGTCACTCCGTCATCTCACATGCTGTGCCTTTCTCTATATCATCTGTTAGTGCTCATATTCCACTTCCATCCTCACAGAACTCCATTCTTCATATCTTTATTGCCTCTGTTCTAGATATACTTATCCATGCAGGTATCAGAACAAGATTCCCAACTTGCACCATTAGCTTGGTTTTTCTCAAAGACTCCAAATTCATTTCCCAGAGCCCAATGGACACCCCATGCAAATCCATTACTTCATCATAAACCCAACACTTACAAGACCAAACTCCTGACTTTCCCTCCATCAGTACTTCCACACAGCATCCTGACCATTTTAAGGAAGAAAAGCCCTATGCTTCCACGGCTCATCCTTTGACTATCTTTCCCTAGGCTAAGCACATACAGTAAGGATTGTGCTTCACACATGGCAAGAACACAATGAATCTTTTAAACATTTTACAGTTATTCATTTATATATGTTATGTGAGGGCATGCTATGACACACATTTGGAAGTTATAAAACAACTTGAGGGAGTTGGTTCTCTCCTCACACTATAGGGGTCTCAGGAATTAGCTCAGTTCAATGATAAGCAATTTTACCTGTTGGACCATTGAGTTCTTTCTTTTAAATAAATAGACCATGATAACCAAAAAGAAATAGCTGAATGATAAATAACAGCTAATGTCAGATGTTGCATCCAAATGCTAAGAAATTGTAATTTTCAAAATTTATAAGCACATATTGGTTTTAATAATTAAGAAGAAAATATTCTCTGATATATCAATTTATCGAATAAAATTATTAACAGTATATTAAGTTAAATCTTCTATAACTATAATAAATAATGGTGTGGCAAACAGTGTATATAACAAGTGTGTATGAAACATAATGCAGTGATAACTCAGGCTATATAAATTGTTAGTCATAAGTAAGCATATACAACTGGACATCCTAACCTATAATTTCTATGCAACAATTTTATCACATGTTTGCAGCATCTGGCATTATCTATTGTTTCTGACTCAGATCTGTTCCTGTTTAGTTGTCGTTGCTTTGCTTTTATTTAAAAACTAGAGTTGGCAAGATGGCTCAGTAGGTATAAATACTTGCCAGCAACCCTGATTCTTGATCCTATGAATTCAGGTATTTTCATGCCCTGATGGAAACGTGTTTCCCATGCCAAAAAAAAAAAAGGAGGGCAGTACTTGTTTGGTTTGTTAGGAGAGGCATGGGAGAAGAGTAGATGCTTTCTAGAGATCAGTTTTTATGTTGATACTATGTTTATTTTACTCTATGGTCTTTGAAGTCTTGTCTTTCTGATCTATGTGGTCATTTTTTTTGTAAAGTATCTTTTTCATATTGAATGTACATGTCATGGGAGATGGAATTCATAAGACTTTGCACTTCCTTGAAGGTCTATAATGGTTAGAGAAGGGTAGGAGTAAGATTTTCTTTAATAGGGCAAGAGTAGTAATACACCCATAATCCTGTAAATAGTTCTTCATGCTTGCTCTGTAAGCATCCCAGTGAAATGCATTGGGTCAGAAAAGGAAACATTAAAGTAGAAGGAAGACTAGTTAGGAGGAGAAAGGGATCAGGTGAAATTCAAGAGGGACTTGAAAGCATGATGATCCACACTTATGAAAATGTCAAAATAAAACCTGTTATGTTTAATTAATATACACTGAAGTTGTTTCAAAAGAATTAAAATAAAAACCATACAAGGCTAAATAATCAGTCCATACTCCTGATGCCTGCACTTATAGCAAAATAGATAACATCAGGCTAACTTTAAAGGAATTCAGCCTCACTAAAGGCTTTAAAAAATTCCAGTTGTTTGGTTAATTTCATATCATTGATACGATTTTCTTCATGCACATCTTGATAAAATCAGGCTCTAGAATTTTCTTCTTGGTTTTTCTATTGCCATGCTTGAGGTATACTCACACTCAACTTACAAAAAGGTTTTTATACTCAAATCATTTTTGTTTGTTTCTTGTATATTTCTTTAACTTTTCGTTTACAGTTATTTATTCATTCTACAGAGCCCCTCCCTCATGTGTGTGTGTTCAGGAGCAAGCATCATGATGCCTACATGAAAGCCATTGTAGATATTCTTTCCTACCATGTTCATCTTGAGGATCAATACAGGTCACTTGGGCTTGGTGGGAAATTCTTTTACTTGCTGAGTTGCCTCACTGACCCCTCTTTTTATTTTAATTGGTAAATATTATTAGCTTTCAAATTTTATTTGATTCTTCCCTGCTCCCCTTGTTCCCTCATACCAGATATCTCCCTTCTACTTTAATGTCACATATGATCTGTTACCTATCCCACATTCTCCAATACCCATCCTTCCTATTCCCTATCTCATGGTCTTTTTTTCTAGTTTCGTAGCCTATATTGATAGTCAGGTCCATTTACTTATAAACATATGTATCTTATATATGTGATCTGCCTGGGGTAAAGAACATGAACACATAGTATTTATTCTTTTGATTCTGAGTCATCCTGTTTAAAATGTTTCCAGAGTTTATTTTAGCCAGAGTGACAAAGACTAAACACAAGCAGCGACAAGCAAGGGCATGATAAGCTTCTTCCAATCATTGCTACTGGCAGATGTTGAAGATGTGGTCTCTTTATTAATAAAATAATGCTGCCTGCTGGGTGTTTTGCTGATTTAAACAGACAAAGCAATGCAGTTTCCTTGATGTTTAGAAGTATAAAAGCAATGTATGTAAAAACACCCTTCTCTTGCAGTATATTAACTTCTCTGGGTGAAATGTCTGTCTTTGATTCGGGATCATCAAACAAGAAAATCAAAGTACTTCCCTCCTCAGTCCATTATAGCTTTCCTCAGTTGTAGGAATTACATATTAAATACCTTTCAAGTTCTCCACAGGAGATAATAAAACAGCTTTTCTGTGTATCTTTGGTTTTCAGCAGAAGTCTTGTTAAAAAAACATTTTTAAGAAGTATAAATTCTAGTTCAACAATCTCTGATGTTAATGCAGAATTTCACAGGACAAGGAAGTAATGGGGAATGTGAACTGAATCTGAGACTTGACTGGAAAGAATAAAAAGACAGATCAATTAAATTAAACAATCTGCCTTTGCCTACCACTTTCTTGGAGTTTCCCCAAATCTTTCATAATATAAGTAGTCCCTGTTCTGAGCTCCTCAAATCAGTTCCTTTAGTAAGCAACGGTCCAACAAAACACTGATTTTTAAAGCAATTAAACTCTGGCCTTGACTTTTTTATTCTTTGCATTAAGATGCATTTTGGTTTCACACATTTCTACTTTGCTGGCTTTGGAAAGCCCTCACCAAGGCTCATGGGAAAGAAAATATATATACTAAAAGAGACTGTGGTGTCAAAAATAAGAACCAAATCCTATATATCTATGTAAAAGCTCTAGAAAGAGTATGATGGATTGAGTGCACGCTGACACTTTATTTTTAAGTTCTTACTGTGTTAAAAAGTTTTCTTAAAGCTATAAAACTTGAGACTGGAAATACTACTCAGTGGCTCAGAGTGCTTGCTGCTCTTGTAGAAAACTGTTTGCTTCCAGGCATTCATGTTGAGGGACAGCTCACAACCAACTTTGAATCCAGGGCCTCTGGTGCCCTCTTCTGACTTCAAAAGTACTGCCCTTGTGTGTCAACATCCACACACAGACACACATATGTACACATAATTTAAGAACTACGTTTAGAAAGTTATAAAGCCTACAAGGATGACTACATCCTGATGTTTAGTGGAAAGCATAAAATTCCCACTTGACCTTTCACCTCCCCAAGTATCCAATCTCCTTTTCCTAGACTAGTTCAGTGATTTGAGAGTTAATCTTTAAAATTGCTGTGCTACGTTAAATAAGTGGTATCACAGTTGGACTTTACTTCACATATATGACCATTGTCTTGGTTCCATTTCTGTTGCTTTGATAAGATATCCCTACTAAAACTACTTAGGGGAAAAACATTGATTTAGCTCACAGTTCCAGGTTACAGTCCATCAGAGCAGTGAAGTCAAGGCAGCAGGAACTGGAAACAGCAGTCACATCATATCCTCCAGTCAAGAACAGAGTGAGATGGATGCATGCATGCTTCTGCTTGTTCATCTTCTGTTTAATTTATTCACACTTATCCAGTTCAGAACATCCTATCAAGGGAATGGTGCCACCCACAGTGGTAGAGAGTATCTCACATTTGTCTAAATTACTAAATACCAAAACCTATCAACATAGTATATGATAAACTGCCCTTGCCTCCCCATGATTATTGGATCCTACAGTTCCCTGCTACTGTCCAAACAATACAAGAGTATGGGCCATGACATATTTCAAAAGTACAGTACAGTGGCTACTGAAAGCATATAACTCCCATGTCATCAAAGTATCATAATTTTAACAACTGTTACCTTAAAAAAGTTTCCAATAAATATGAGGAATATATCAACACAGTGGGCTCTCTAGCTAGCCATAAACAACAAAGAATAAACAGTTAAACTTCACCTAAATCTACTACATAGAATTGATAGCAGTTCTTTTACTCTTATTTAGATCTATTCCAGGTCTTGGATATGAAAATTAAAAATGAAAACATATTATATGGGCTGAAGAGTTGGCAAGCATAATAAAATCTTGAGTTCAAATTCACAGCACCCACATAAGAAACCAGGCATAGTATCAAAGAGTAGTTTAAATGGGTGGAGTTGAGAGGCTAGGATAAAGGAATGAACACAGCAAGGATAAATAACACTAAAGGCCTTTTGAAAAATGCATATGGAAACCCGCTATAGTAGAAACTTCCTAAAAAACACACACACACACACACACACACACACACACACACACACACAGTATTTAAATGGAGATATAGTATCTAAGAGAACAAAAATCCCACAAGATACCACAAAGCAACAAATAAAAATACCAGTGCGAAGAATGGATTACTTCCTTTGGGGTTGTTGTTTAGTGAAATCCCATATGCTTCAAATATTACAAGTTATCTGTTAACTTCTAGAACTTGAAGGCAAGACACTAGTTATGAGGACAGCCATACTTAAGTCATAAAATATTACAGAGGCTTTAACCCCACTAGCTACTGCTCAGAGTGCTGGAAGGTTCCATGCCTGCTACCATCAGTGTCACCTAACTGTGCACTCTTGAGCCACCACAATAACTGGTCTCCTAAGACATGCCCACTAATGAAAGAGATGCATGAATGTCATAGAAGTAACCAAACACTTTCTGTTTGGATTTAAGGCTGCTTCCCAAAATGAAACCCACTACTGACTTTGCTTTTGAGGGGTGAGGGTCAGGTTTCAAAGACAGAGTTTCTCTGTGTAATAACCCTAGCTATTCTTACACTCACTTGTAGACCAAACTGGTTTAGAACTCACCAAGATTGGACTGTCTCTGCCTCCCTAATGCTGGCATTAAAGGCATGCACCATTCTTATTGGGGCTAAGAACGAATGGCTAGACAGATCGTAGGTCTAAAGAATAGCTCACTACTGTTGCCTTGCTAAATAGACCTATAATTATACCCACTCCTAATGCCGTATCATTATTCTTGAACATCGATGCATGAGTCACCCTCATCAGGTCACTTATTTTTTGCTGTCTATATGGTGATTAAAACAGAGACCAGCAATTAGTTACAGTCTAGAGATTAAGAGACTATAGAATTCCTAGGTCCAAATACTACACCAAATTTCCCCTGAGGCTTTTTGTGGAAAAGAAGTTGGAAAACTTGTAAGAGTCAGAGGCAGTGAATGACTAAAAAGAAAGAGGTTTCCTGACACAATAAGGTAGGTGCACATATAAAATTGCAACTGTTCTCACAACATGTACAAAACCTGTGCCAACTCAAACCAGTCAAAATTCCAGCATAGATATGAGATGTAGGCATGAAGACTTGCCCCTAGCAAGAAGAAATTTTGACAATTGGTACCTTCTGGGAGAAGAGTCAGTTTTCTTTTATGGTGTATCCCTTCATAGATCAACCATGGTCTGGTAGAAATCCCTATCTCAAGAATATGTGAGTAATATAAATTGTACTTGATGTGGGGCGGAAGATACAAAGTTAAGTAGGAAGGTACCTGGGAGGAATTGTGGGGGAGGGGCGTGAATATGATCAAAATGCACTGTATATTTTCAAACTTCTAATAAATGAATGAAGACTATTGATGTGGGAGTGATTTCTTTCTAATCTGTTGCTTTCATTGGTTAATTAATAAAGAAACTGCCTAGGCCCATTTGATAGGCCAACCCTTAGGTGGGTGGAGTAAACAGAACAGAATGCTGGGAGAAAGAAGCTGAGTCAAGGAGTCGCCATGATTCTCCCACTCCAGACAGACGCAGGTTAAGATCTTCCCTGGTAAGATACCTCGTGGTGTTACAGGGATATTAGAAATGGGTTAGATCGATATGTAAGAGCTAGCCAATAGGAGGCTGGAACTAATGGGCCAACCAGTGTTTAAAAGAATACAGTTTCCATGTAATTATTTCGGGGCATAAGCTAGCCATGCGGGCGGCGGGTGCCGGGGACGCAGCCTTGCCGCTCATACTACAACAAACTATTAAACAGAGTTCTTTGTGCTTATGGCTTACTAGCACCCTGCTATATTGTCAAATATGTGTGGATCAAAATATAAATATACTTTTTATATCAAGAATATATGTGTTTCTTCTTATTCTATATTAAGCCTAGTAAGCTATTATTTCTCAGTTAAGAGTGCTGAGGCACATGGGAAAAACTAACTCTGAAACTGACACACATAAAGACAGAATTTGAGTGGTAATCTGACTGATGAAGAAGTCTGTGGTGCCAGATCTAATCCCCTCTTCCTGTTGACATCAAACATGGGTCAACATTGGAGTTGCTTACCCATGCCCACCAGACAGATTTCTTTACACAAACTCTATGCCAAGCAATAATCATTATAAGAATAGCATTTGGTGGTGTGTTTAACTTTAAAAGAGCATTTATATTTGATTTATTTCATTTAATGACCTACAAAACCAATTTGAGATAGTTGGTATATTTTAACATTTGCAGCATGGTTTTGAATCTGACTAATATACATGCTGAGAAGGGATTTGGCTAATCAACATCGTATTTTTTTTCAAATCAAAATGAATGTTTTAGCCAGATTCATTTTCATAAATATTAAAACTAGTATTTACTGGCTTTGGGTTATTTCTCTCACAGGGCAAATCAAAGCCCAAATATTAATTTTGGCAATACATTATTAGTTCAAACTATAGCTTAATTGCAATTTGGCTTTTTATAGAAATTGGAAATACTTTAGTTGGCCCTTTGAATTTATTTTTTGGAGATAATAAACGTTGATAGGAACAGCATAGTAACTATGGCTAAAAAATATCTCAGGTGGCTCTGAGTGAACCTGTGAGGAAGGTTCTTACTATGGCACATTTCACTGCTCTAAAATTCCAGCAACAAGTAACTCCCAAGACTAATCAGCCAGTAGTATTTTTCAACATTATGAAACTCTTTTATATCCACTGGAGAATCATGTAAACAAGAGCTAGAGAACCAGCCTTTGTCGTCTTTCATCAAAGTAAGTGATATCAATAACATTACCTGACAAATGAAGGAATACATTCCAAACAAATGAACAGCCTACCTAAGTCCTATTCATACTACTGTATCAATGCAAACAGCTACTGATTCAGTACCGCGTGTTTATTCCTTACTCATTTTGGTGCTGGGGAAGAATGGAAGAAAACATTTGATCCGAGGGTTCTGAGAACTAAACATGGGCTCCCGGAAAAGCAGCAAGTGCCCTAAGCACAGAGCCCTTTTTTCTGGTTTCTGGAATGTGTATTTTTAAACTAATCCTTATACTTTCTTTTTAGGTTAAAAAATGCATATATTTCCAAATTTTAGAATGAGTTTTCCTGTATCTATGTACAGTGATAAATTTGTGGGGCTTTCTAATCAATAATATAGATTTTGTTATTGTTGTTATTAATGAAATTTGTTTTTGAACAATTTCACACATGTGAAAGATACATGCTTCCCACCGCCCGTCTCTTAGTCCTTTTATCACCCTGTCTGCCCTCAACTCCTCCCCACAAACCTCTCTTTCATCTATATCTACTTAGTTTTTTTGTGATCCATTGAGATTAATCAGTGGTGTCTGTGAGACCATAGGTTTAGAGCTATCTGTTGGAACCTGGTGGGCTTCAACACTGGGCATATGCTAAAGATATGATTATCCCTTCTGCAATATCTATTAATAGACAATAGCTTAGAGGTAGATGACTGAACCATTAGCCTCCCCATCTTGATCTATTGTTGATCAAGATGTTTGTACCATTTCTTCACACTTTAGTCAAAACAAATGAGCCTGTTATTTAATCTTTATATTATCATTGTTGTAATAAATAAATATGCCTGAGTACTCAAACTAATCTTAAATTTAAAATCCAACCAAGTATCTCAAGATGATTCTGTAAAATATTAACAATCAATATGGTATCATAAGAGAGTTTACAGGATGGCCACCATTATAGGATCATGAATACCTCAAGGTGTGCCTTCCCTTTACCTCTATTCCTCATTCTGAGCTACTTCTTGGGGCATTCAGTGCCCTTCATGGGGCACTGGCACTGTTTTAATTTTGATTTTTTTCTTTTATTAGAAAAGCATTCTATCACAACATGACTACATGAAACAAAGTTGTCCATAGGCTTTGAAATTTCTTGGTGGCTGCTTTACTGATGAAAAAGGAAACTGTAATCTCACAGCACTCACTACCTTCCCATGGATAACTTTCACTATTCATCCTCCTTCTTTCAAGTGTACCTGATTTATTTGTAGGGATTTTTCTCCCTCCAACATGTACCCAACTACCTCCTCCCCATGTGCAACTCTCTATAGCATGCTGCTTGATTTTTCACATAGGAAAATGATATATTACTCTCTTTATTTTCACTTTCCATATGCTTAAGTGAGTTACTTAACAAGTAAGCAAAAGGTTAATTTACTTTTTCTTCTAAATTCGGCATTTGTCTAACTTAAGTAAGTGACTAAATGGTCAAAAAAAATCAATAGCACGGAGTTGGAGAGGTTGCTCGGTGGTTAGGAGTGTAGTGGTTTCTGTTGAGGACCCAAGTTAGGCTCCCAGAACCCACAATGTGCAACGTACAAATGCCTGCAAACCCAGCTCCAGGAACATCCAATGTCCTCTTCTGGCCTCTGCAAGCACCTACACACACACACACACACACACACACACACACACACACACACACGTGCTTGTGTGCACACACACACAGACACCCCTGCACACATACACAATAGATGAAAGAAAAACAGAGAGAGAGGAAGAGAGACAGACAGACATAAAGAAAGAAGAAAAGAAAGGAAGGAAGGAAAGAAGGAAGGGAGGGAGGGAGGGAGGGAGGGAGGGACGGAGGGACGGAGGGACGGAGGGACGGAGGGACAGAGGGAGGGAAAAATAGAAAGAAAAAGAAAGAAAGAAGACAAAAATGAAAATCTTCAACAAACTAATTAAAACTACACAAAAATTTACAGTTTTTATTTTTCATTTCCCTGAGTTAATCGTCTCTTCCTTGATTGAGTTCAATGGTTAGATTTTTGTGTGAACCAATTTGAAATCCTTGAAAAGAGTGTTATAGAAACTACACTAAACTTGATATTCCTGAATACATAGAAATGTTTGCATGTATAAGTATGCCTTTCAAGTTGTCCCTGTTTCCTCATACACCCACATGGAGTTTGCTCTGATGTGTGCATGTCAAAGAAGAAATAGCCAGGTTGCTTCAAAATGTTACACCTTTGCTAAGATATTAATGATATTGAAAACTGCTTCTAAGTGATTTAGAAGTTGCTGTACTCACTCAAAAAAAAAAGTGTTTTTCCTCCAGCAACTTTTTTTTTTGTAGAAATAACATTATTATTCATCTGCAAACTCTCTTAATGCCAGGAATTGTCCAAGTACCGAAGCCACCTCACATGCCCCAGAATGTTCACTGTATAAATAGCTAAAGAAAATCACACTGTAGTTACTGTGTGTGTGTGTGTCCCTAACTGTTTAATCCTTGATTTCACTGGAAATATTTATTATCAGCTTCTAATCTGTTTTACTGTCAGGACAGGGAAAAGCAGTCTCCCTTCTCCATAAATTTATGATTGTTTGAGGAAGAATTTTTCAACCCTAATGTTAAATGATTCACTTCCTATAGATATAACCTTAAAAGTCAGCAAAGACAATCAATGCATGCAATAAAAGTATGAAAAAAAGGACTATGTGATGGAGTAATATCAGTGCTTGCTGCTTTCCATAAAGCTGACTGGTCAGAGATCCCCAGGGATTATCTTGTCTCTGTTATGACTACTCTGAGATTATGAGCATATTTCAACATGCTCAGCCTTTTATTGAGGGCTCTGGGGATTGAACTCATATCCTTAAAGGGCAGATGATGACTTTACTGACTAAGTCCTTTAAATGATCTTTAAAAAAGACTTAGTAAATTCTATAACACAAGATGAGATGGAGAGAATAATATAACCAGTGTAAGTGTGTTAATAGATCTGTCTTCTTTCTATTATAGAATTACCTGGAATTTTCAAATTCCAAAAGTCTTCTAAGAAAAACATAAAAAGGAAACAATAAAGTTCAGAAAACTGTTGAGATAGTCCAGTCCGTGGTTAAGAGTGTTCACTGCTCCTCCAGAAAACCCAACTTTGGTTCCCAGCACCCAGTCCAGAAGCTTAAAATCACCTTTTACCTCCAGCTCCTAGGGAATACTGCCCTCCTTCTCTGAGGGCACTGAACTAATGGTACACACATACACACACAGACAATAAAACTTTCCTTACAAACCATTTTATCACTTGCAAAAAATTATATGTATAATCTGCAGAAAAGTTGAGAACAATTTTGAGAATCTGAGCACAGTAATTAGCTATATATATATATATATATATATATATATATATATATATATATATTAGAATAATATATAACCATGAAGGATTCTTACTGGAAAATTCATTTGTTTTCATGAGTGGCACTGCTATCTGTTTCTATCATGTGGGATGTACTTCCACTAAAGTTTAGGCAAATGTTTAATTAAATTCCTTTCACAGTTTTCAGCTCAACTTGAAAGACAGTGAGACCTTGAAGGTTCATGTTTCACAAAATTTTCCTGTGTCAATTGAACCACATTCATTAACAAAACACAAAAACCCATAAGAAACCGCATTTTTTATTTGGGGTTCTTTGGCAGAAGTAAACATTTTTCTATGTTTTTAAAGAAAAGACTTGATGTCAAAATACTCAATTTCTTCCTTTATTTTTAATCTGCAGACTAAACTGAACATCACCAGATCCATTATCTATAAACAATTTTGAATCAACTCACTTCTTCTGAGTGTCTCTCTCACCATATCTGTATAGATGCTCACCACTACCCTGAGTTTGAGGCCAATAATCTCATGTCTAACCTCATCACCCTCTAGACTTCAGGAATAACAATACCACAGAAAATTATCAAAAGACTGCCATTTCACCCATTCCAAATTGGGCAAGATCTCTGTTTATTTTGTAACCATGGCCCTAATGTTGGATGATGACGCAAGCACAAACCCAATCTGGGACCACACACTTATATCCTTATCTGTCACCTAGAGAAAACAATATCTTTACGAAGCAGAATGACCATCTCTCCTGTGGGAAACATGAACTTTTACTTCATATTAACATCACTGAAGACTCCTGGGTGAAAACAATGTATGTGCATGGGGGGTTATTTTGTGACGTTGCAAAGACCAGTGTCATCTTCCCTCAAATAACAGGTGCATTACTGAACTCAGAGATCAGCTTTTTCAACCTTTTTCAACATGTTGTTTTCTCCCTTTTTTTAAGGAATGAAATAATTAGGGAGTTGCCTCAGTCACCCAAGTCCTTTGCCTCTTGCCATTTTATATTTCTTCAAAAAGACAATGCATAGGTCTTGATTTTGTCAAGTTTACCAGACACACGACTTTTCAAACAAGTTTGGTTGCTAGTATTTTTTCAAGCTAAATTTTACTTTTAATGGAGGGGAGTAGGTAGATTAGCAGAATTTGTTGCAGGGTAGTTTAGCTAGCAGAGTAAGGGTGGGTGCCTAGCAATTTCTCTGTACTTGTATTTGAACCGAAACTAGACTGAAGCACTTTTGAAAATGGATCACTGTCTTATATCCTAATATATCTCATGAGATTGTTGTGAAATTTAATCAAATTCTAATAAATTTTGTAGGGACAGCATTATTATTACTAGTTTTATCAAATAATCAATGGCACAAGCACTGTTGCTCTTCATTAGTTCTCCTGTCCCTTTTCAAGGATCTTGCATTCTTCTTTCTCCTCCCCAGCCTTCACTGTACCTCCCAAGGTTTCCTTGCTCTTTGTAGTCACAGATTCAAGTAAAATCCAGGCAGGCAGAGCTCCCTGGATATTCTCCCTGACATAGGCTAATGTCTCAGCAAAATGTGTGTGTCACTGAAAGAAGCTTCCAGAAACATGGAAGAAATGCTTCATCCGGTCTAAAGAGTCCTTCTATCTGTCCCAGTTGGGAAGAAGACAGAAGAAAAAATTCCATGGGAACTGGAGACAACGAAAAACCAGCACTGTCTTCTGAAAATCTGGCAGGACCGAACTGGGAAGCATTCCCCACATCACTGAGGACAGCAAGCTCATTGTGTGTGGTCAGTGTTATTGACTGTAATATCACTAAAGCGATTTATTTGTAGCAGGCTGTGAATAAAAGCAGACAGAAGCTGGACTGAGGCCCTGTGATAGCCCCATCTCTGGGGGGCTCTTTCCCTTCCTTCTGATTAGTCAGCTAAATAGACCTGTCACTCAGAGCATCATTTTCTTCCTTTCCGGCCCTCATTCTTAGCAGATATCACGGCACTGAGGTAAAATTCGCCACCCTAGAACAGGTGTTCTCATATTCCTAAATCACACTTACTTGGGACAAGATGAGCTTCCAAAAAAAGATTGCTATTTTAATGACACTCATCACAGGCACGACTGGCTCAGGGCTTTCAATCTCCTCCCTCAACTGCCGCAGATTTAGAAAGGCTGCATTTTTTTTTAAGGCATTCTAAAAGATTCAACAGTTTTCTCCATGTAATCAGAGGCACTAATTATCAAGCTTATTTCAGATAAAGTAGTAGTTAATGGCAATTTATCAAGATGGGAAATGAATCTGATTTTATATCTATTGCGGCTGCCCAAAGGCAGGTGGCTTAAGGCAAGTGTATTTAGTTTAATGAGACTCTAGGGGATAAACAGTCTAAGTCTGAGCACCCTCATTATGCATCAGCAAATACAGGGACCTGCCTGCTGCAGGAATTCAATTTCTACCCACACAAAACACAGCCAAACGAGTGCACTGATAACATCAAACATTTGAGACTCCCTTCCCCCAGGTGGATATGGAATATTCCTGTTCCACTGCTTGTATGCCATGTTTCTTTGGGAAGTCATTTCCTGTGCACTAAATTCTTGTTGTTCTGCCTTTTCTCAGAGCTATTATTTTCTAATTTCCAGGTGTAGCAAAGAGTCCAGAGTGCTCCTCTGGGTTTAGTCATTAGTATGTTTCTGTCGTGAAAATTTCAGGGACTTACCATCTTACAGACTCACAGATGTTCAGTCCAGCACCTTGGGTTTCCTTTAACAAATGAACACAAAGAAAGCATTAACTCATAGCTCTGGTATCCACAAGCAGCCCTGGTGATATCTCAGTGGGTTGAGCCTTCATAGTTCATCATACTTATCAGGAGACAGAGTTAATTAGGAGCAAAGACCATAATTTAAAAAAAAATAGATTATTTTTTCTTAAAGGAGAGATGCTCTGCCTACTAGAGTTCAGCTACATTTTGGATCCAAAGCTCTTAATGTGTTGTACATAATTTTCCCAAACTAATCCAGAATCTCAAATTACCTCAATGATTAGAGAAAATGCAGAGGAACTGTTAACCATAGGTGACGATAAATCAGATTGCAAGTGGAGTCAGTGAGAAAAAACAAAAGAGAGGGGAAATGAAGCTGATCCTGTTGCTTCTCAGAAACACATTGATTCTGCTTCCTTATCCCCTTGAGTTTTAGTCATGCCATTTTCTTTGATCAATGAATGATTAATGAGTGGTTATTCAATTTATATTTGGAGACATATTAAGAGCTAGTGTGGACATGCTACGCACCCCTTCACAGTGGCTAGGAATACCATCAGTAAATTGTGCCAATCTGTGTAACTGTGAAGACTGTGTGGAGGTGAGGCATACTTGTGATGATCTACACGGACAGCGTCTAGCTTGGAGAAGTGAGGCTCATCTACATTTATGATATAACCAGGCAGTCAGAGCAGGATCAAGAGAGCTGACATGATGGCTCAGGGCTACGAAGGGAAGAAAAAGGTACTGGAGAAGGAAGAGATGGCAGGTCATGATAAAAGGATGCTAAACATTTGATAGATTATTTCTTGGAGGTTCTACACAGAATAGCATGTTCTTGACTGGGAGTGTGCTGGTGAGTAGAGGCTGTACTAAAAAAGGTATCACAGGGGACCAATCATTTCAGGAAACTATCAGTTCAATATCAAAAATTAAAGCTCACAAGTTTGCAAGTTAAAAGAGGTGGATGTGTTAGCTATCATCTGTTGTTATGGAAAGATGTCATAATCAAAAGCAGTCTCAGGAAGGATGGGTTTATTATTTTGATTACTGCTATCTATCTATCTATCTATCTATCTATCTATCTATCTATCTATCTATCATCTATTTATATATCTATCTCTATCTCCTCTCTCCCTCTCTCTCTTCCTCTCCCTCTTTCTCTATCTGTCTCTCTGTCTCTTTCTCTCTCATCTCTTCTTCCTTTGTGTATATGAACATATGATTAGTCAGCTTCCTAATTCTGTGCTGGTGCCATGGTTTCCTAACTGCTATGGATTTTCCTGCTCTGGACCCATAAGCAAAACTAAGCTATTTCTTCAGTAAGTTGCTTTTGACAATGACATTTTACCACAGAAAAGTAATTAATACAGTTAATAAATGTGTGTGTGCTTGTGCATGTGTTTGTGTGTCTGTTTGTATACAAATGTATGTATATGTGCATGTACTTTTACAGGTGTTTGCATGTGTGTAGGGTAACATGTGTGTGCTTGAATGTGGAAGCCAGAGGTTGAATTTGAGAGTCTTTTTCAGGTGCTTTCAATTTTATTTAATGATACAGACTCTTGCTGGACTTCAGACTAGCCAATTTAGCCAGTCTGGCCAGCTGTCTGTCCCAGGGATCCCATCTACACAGCTCCTGAGCCCCAGAGTTACTGTCAGGACACCATGCTTACCTGGACTTTATGTGGGTGCTGCAGATGTGGACCATGTTCTCGTGCTTATGGTGTAAAGGGCTTTCCCACTGAGTCATCTCCTGGCTCTAGATATGAGAAATTCTGGATATAAGAAGCAGACACATTTTATGTATTCTAAAGTGGACATATATTATTCATGTGATAAAATAATACAACCTGTAATATGATGACTTTTAGAATCACATTAAATATGAAGTAACTGAAAAGTAGAATGATTATAAAAAGTTAACAGAAATAAATAATTCAGTAACTAGTACTTGGGTAAAAGCTATTGAGACAAAAACAGAAAATTTAAACCTTACGTTTCATTCTCACAAAATAAAGCCTAAAGCTGAAATAACTTCTCTATATGAATTTCTGGAATTCATGTGATGCTAATAATTGGTGACAAGGCTACTCTCCATGAGCAGAGGCTTGCAGAATCTTTAGTTACTTTTGTCATCTCTGAGACCAAATGCCCTGCAGGAAGCGACTTAAGGAAGGAAGGTTCATTTCAGCTCACAGTTGAGGGAATAGTCCTCCTTGGCAGGGAAAGCATGGCTGCAAGGGTGGAAGGCAGCTGCTACCAAAACTGATGGTGGGGAAGACGAGTACTCCAGCCATGTTCCTCCTCATGGAGCCCAACCTGTGGGATGTTGCTGCCCACATTTAAAGTGGCTAGTGCGACTTCAATTAACCTAATCCAGAAAATTCCTCACAGGTAGCATCTGAGGTGTGTTTCCATGCTGATTCTAAATCCAGACACATTAACCATCACATAGTGCTGCTCCCTGGAACTAACATCTCTTAACTCTTTATTGTTGACATTTTAATGTGACAAACAGTCAACATTATCCTTTCTGTTTCAAGTGTAAAGAAACAGGGAGAAAGACAGAGGACAAACAAATGACCCAAGCTCACCTGTCTAGGTAGGGACAGACACAAACCAACTCCAAGGACTAGATCCACAATTGCTGTGATGTCTTCGTGATTCCTTCAGATAACACTCACTTGAGAAAGCATCCTGTGTTAAAAATCGCATGCCCCCTTTTGTAATGTTTTGTTCTTATTTACAATTTTAATAAAAGAAATAGAGAAATGAAAATGTTAGTAAATAAATACAACATATGATTTTAATGCCCTTGAGAAAAATATGGAAATCATTAGACATAGAAAATTGTAAAACCCAGATCCACAACTGCAGGCAAATTTCAGGGTTGAATTTAAGCCAACCGTCTGTGTGTTCAACTAGGAAGGAAAACAACAGAATGGAAGAACATCTTGAAAACACAAGAAACATTTACTTCTGGTTGAATCTCAAAAGAGAGATATGGAAACCCCTGGAAAGATGGCAAAGTGTCTTTGAATTTGCATAACTCCTTCTCAGAAACAAACTGAAATTAAAAAGCTATTTGATGAAAGACAAGATGTTGGAAAGTCCGATGAGGTTACAGTGTATGTCGTAGGCCCGAAAGACTGAAAGAATCATACAAGGGATATTGTGTTTGCCTCATGGAACCTCTGAATTATGTCACATTTTCCAGATGTGTATCCTGCAATGAACCCTATCTTCTTTTAGTTTTTCGTGTTTTTTGTTTTCTTTAATTAGCATACTATAGGAAGCAATGCGCATTATTATGGCATTTTCATACATACATGACATCTGATGTGTTTCCTTCCCCTACTCCTCATCCCTGTGTCCTGTGACGTCCTGTAACTGGTGGCCTTTCCTCTTCTACATAGTGCTTGCTTCTGCTTACTCTTATTTTAAATATTTATGTTATTTTCATGCTGTGGGTGTGGGTGTGTGTGCGCGCGCACGCGCGCGCGCACACACACACACACACACACACACAGGTGCAAGCATGCTCATGAGTACAGGTGCTCCATGGAGGCCAGAAATGAATGCTGAATGTCCTGGGGCATGAATTGTAGGTGACTGTGAGTTATCCATCTTGGATACTGGGAACAGAACTCAGATTCTCTACAGGTACAGCAAGTGCTATTAATGCTGAGTCATCTCTCCAGGCCCTGCCATCACTCTTTCCTTGCCCTCTTAAGACTCTCTCCTCCCCTATCTTGATCCACTTTCTAGTTTCATAACGTACATGCACAGATGCACATACATACACACACACATATATATGTGTGTGTATATATATATGTGTGTGTGTGTGTGTGTGTGTGTGTGTGTGTGTATATATATATATATATATATATATATATATATATATATATATAAAACTCATGAATTTGTCTTTTTGAGTCTGGTTTATTTTAGTTAACTTTATGATCTCCATTTGCATCCATTTTTAAATCAATGTCATAGTGCCATTTGTCCTTAGAGTGGCATAAAATTCCATTGTGTCTATGCACATTTTCATCACCTAATCCTCTGTGGCTTAGCCTTTTATGTCCTTGAACAGCTGTTGCCTCTCCTCTGTCACACACAGCTGCTCAGTTCCTCCTGGCCCTGCACAGTCACGTTCCAGCATACCCATTCCTTTTGGAGGAAGTTTTTCCAGTATAGCCACAGCTACCCTGATCTGAGTCCTTTAGTCCTTTCTCCATGTCCCTCTCCCTTCGTAACTAATTAACTTAGAGGTGTAGTTTTCTGTTCTGCTAGGGAGAATGCTTGTCACAGCACACAGCTCTCTCCATAAACACTGGCGCTCTTCAGAAAGATTTCCTTGTCATAGTTTTGTCTAAGTGTCTAATGTCTCACCCAACGAGGTGTTCACATATTTCAAAATCTCTTTATATATTCTACAGAAGCCAAAATACTTTCTTCTTATAAGATTTGCTATTTTTTTTAAAAAAAATATATTTGTGGAGGTTTAAATATGCAAATGTAGGTGCCCTTGGAGTCCGGGAGAGAATGTCAGATCATTAAGTAGCTGGTTTTAGGAAGATGTGAGCTGCCCTGTGTGGATATGAGAGCTGAAAACTGAACTCAGGTTTTCCTCAAGAACAGTGTTGTTTATTGTTGAGCTTTCTCTCTTGCTCCCCATTTTTTAAGGCATGAGTTGATAATAGCATCAACAGTGCAAACACTAATATGATCCTGGACTCACTGAATTGGACATAGTTGCAGATCGGCATCCAAAGCTTCTGTTCATAATTGTATACTGGCATACTCAGATTCCAGAAGCAATATACTCATCATTTCAAATAGTTTCTAGTTTAGAATTTGGAGAAAAGTGGGTGGTTGGGAAGACCCCAGAACTGAGCTGACATCTTATTTACTAGAAGGTTTTCTGTCTCTCTTTTTATTTGGGGATGCGGGATGCATCCTTTTCATAGCTCCGTCTCAACACAAACAAATCAAAAGCAGCATTTACACTAAATCTGCTGTCATTCAAATGGTATCTGTTCTTCTCGGCCATCAGTTTTTCCCTTTAATGTATCTAAAAATTGTCACTTCTAAAAGGTAAATGGCTCTCCAAAGGCTAAATAAAGCAGAAATAGTACTCATAGGAGCAGCTTGCCTTTTAAGACTAAATACATCAAGTTTGTGTGTCAGAGGTTTTACGGAGGTGTTTATTTACTTTTTAAATCATATTGCACTGAAAAATAGCCCCTGATGTGTATTCATATTCAGTAAAGGAAGCACAGTGGTAGAAAAGGACATCATGTTATGGAATTGCAATATTATAATCAACATTATAATATTGGAAAATAAACTGCTCTCCTGTACGATCTGCTGCTCTCTTAGCCCCCACATGCTGGGAGTGGTCCCCCTTCATTTTCTGCTCTGCTCAAGTGATTTCTTCATTTTGTCTATGTCTTTTAAAGTGAGCAGCAAAGGCAGGACTGCCCTCCTAATATAAAAGAATCATATTAAGGAATCTTATTAAGGAAATGTTAAGATGTTTCTTTTAAGATTTACTTAAGAAATGACTTGGTGCTCAGAGGATTCAAGTTCAGGACCTAGCATGACCATCAGGGAACTCACAATCACATGAAACTCCAGCTTTGGAGGATCTGCAGACACCCCACTCACATGTACATACTCCAATGCCACATATAAACATAATCCAAAGTAAAAGCCCTCTATACTGGGTTTCATCCTTTCTCCTTAGGAGTGCATTGCTTCTCCTAATACAACTAGCTATCTTCTCCAGGCCATGATCAGTTAGCAGCCACTTGACAGCCGTGAAAGTTCCAATTCCTCTTTAAAGCCCTTCGCTAGGAGGCTCATTAGAAAGCACATGTTTAAGCATTCCTTAGGAGATCCATCCAGGAAATGGATCACTAGGAATCTAGAAGGGGTGGGCTCTACTTTCTGTGTAGAAATGGGACGGATTATTTTTTGAAGTTCCATGGAAATGCCCTCTGTTGCCACATCCAGTAACCTATTCGTCCCAGTTGTAATGGTTATGATCAGAAATATCTATTCCAAAACATGTCGTTAGCATGTTAAAGATGCTAGGAATTCATGATATGTGGGAGTCCCGTGCTCTGCTCACAGAACAGACATTAATGTCCTGTGAGAACTCTGTCACAGACCTCTGTTTCTTAGCCTTTCTAAATCATAACCTGTTGGAGGATCTTTGACATCCTCAGGAGGGAGAGCATCATGTAAATCGACGTTGTTATTATCAAAGGCTTCCTCATTCTGGACCAGCATGCCTGGCATCATTGTTCTAATTCGCATGCAAACGCTGTGGCTCAGAGTAGTGTTGAATGCCACGGTTCCCTCTGCGAGTACTTTTACAGTGAGAGAATTGCCACGGTTGAATGTGCCACTGAAGTTGAAAGGCTAATGTTATCGACTGAATGAAATAAAGGAACTTTCATCTGATGCACGGTAATAAAAATGAGTTAGTGCAGCATGTAACACTTTGATTGTTGGGAATAGGGAACTTGTAAAGAATGGATTTTAAAAGAAGAAAGGAGGAGGAAAGAATGAAATTTGATTTTAAATCCCAGCTATTTCATCTTCTGAAAGACTATAATTTAGCATATCTGACTTTTTAAAATTGAAATGTCAACATATACAAGAGTATTACAAGCGAGTTCTACTATATTATTAAAGTCACGCTGAATGTTTCTGTTTAAAAGTTCAATAATTAATGTTCTGGCTCCGTTCCTTAGTTAGCTAAAGCACCTGCATAGTGGAATAAATTCAATAATTATTTGTAATTATTTTCCCCCAAAAGTTCATCTTACAAATTTATTGAAAGAACTAGAAAGACCTGGATAAATGCATTAATTTTTAAAGTGCTTCAGGTGGGATAAAACTTGGATTAAAATAAATAAAAAGAGTGGAATCATAAGGAGCATAGAGAATACAAGAGCCAGGAGATGGGACAGTGAGGTCTAAAATTCGACCCTCTAGATACGATTGTCCAGCGTAACGATGAGAACATCTAAGCTGTGGCCACATGCACCTGATCTTCAAGAAAAGACAGGAAAGTAGGGGACTAGAAGGAAAGAAGGAAGCCAGCAGGAGGGAGGGGGTGTAGAGAGGACAATGGGTGAGTGGGACTATATGTCTGAAAGCTGTGAAAACGCAAATAGTGAAAACATAAACAAAATTTAAATCTTTGCATTTTTACTCACCCTTTAGAGTTCTTTGAGCCCCCTTTCTCTAATTAAAGTTGCAGGAAAATACACACTGGGTTATAAATGAGTAATAAGCGTATGCATGTATGTGCACACCCATGTGTACAGGAAGTCCAGTGTATCTCACAGACCACAGACACTAGTTAACATTATACAGAAAGCCAGCCGTACTAACACTTTTTTAATTTTTGAGATTATAATAAAATCATTTCTCCCTTCCTTTTCCTCCCTCCATGTCCTCCTGTGTCCCTCCCAGCTCTCTTTTAAGTCCATGACCTCTTTTTCCACTAATTTTTGTTGGATGCAGAAATGATAGATTGATAGATAGATAGATAGATAGATAGATAGATAGATAGATAGATAGATAGATAGATAGATGGAGTCTCTGTATAAAGCCTGTTCAATCTGTATAATGTTACGTGGGAATCTCTGCAGAGAACAGGGGAGATCATTGGATACCCCCTGGGGCTGGAATTACATGCCATTGTGAGTTCTTTCGTTTGGCTAACCAAACTCAGGCCCTCTGCAAAAGCAGCAAGGGCTCTTAAAAACTGAGACATCTCTCCATTACTCTCACCTAACTCTTTGAATTCCTGGAACTCAGTGGAGAAATTTCCCCACAATATATTCCATGGTATTAGGCCCTAGATAAGCTGGCCCAGAGAGCTTCTAACTATAGGACCAGTCGATAGTTCCACCATTTGTTTGGGCCACCTCTGGCCTGTCACCACAAGCTTACAGTTTCAGTATTTCTATATTGGATCAATATGCCCCTTTGCAGAATTCTGTGGTTCAAATCTTCATATCATCATGTGAACATTCTGTCTTGTTTGTTTTCTGAGCTGCCTTGACGAGATCCAAGTACAGATCCTTCTGAAGTCTTCCCACAAGTGGATTCTTCATACATCACTTACACAGAACCATACAACTCCATTTTCTGTCTCCATTTCTTAGGATTGGCAGTGTATAGTTTTATCCACTTCACCTTGTCCCTAAGCTGTCTTAATCCTCAATTTGAATGATCATCCTGGATCTGAGGCCATCTATTCAGGTAAGTGTTCCTGTTTCCAGAAATATTACCTGCTGTGGCCAGTTCAAAGTAACAATAGTTTCCACTCAACCCAGATACACTAACAAAAAAAGGAGCTATGTTCCAAGAATGTTTAAAAGCTCAGAGTTCTGGAAACCAGGAGAGTCTCAAACACTGAGCTCTAGAAGAAGAATGATTCAAACCTTGGGTTCATTCAGGTAATTTGCCTAATAGAACCTTTCTAAATCCATAGGCACTGAAGTAGGTTCATGGATACTGTGAAAACCAAGCTTATAAACAACCGTCCAGTTCGGTTTTGTGTACATAAACCATCTGATTTTTCTGAGTCTTATTTTCCTTACTTTTAAAAATGCAGGCATAATCACATTCTAGAATCTGCTTTGATTGCATATTATATTAATTAAAAACTTAAAAGTCACCTAAATCATGGTGCAAAATATGGATATAAGATCAGTATTTGGTATTCTTGAATTACATGGACTTTACTAAACTCTTGTATAGAACATTTCAAAACATATTATCATGTTTAGGACTCAAGATTACTGTAAGGTTATTATCCCCAAGATAAAGAAAAGGAAGAAAATTCAGAAACCTGAAGCCTGGTATCTGCTTGGATTTTTCTCCCAGAAAATAAAGTATTGGCTATTAAGCTTTCTTTGACATAATTACAAGAGGAAAATTAAGTGGTGGGCCAAGGTTACAAGAATCATAGTGAAAGTTATTGTCTTCATTTTCCAGGAGGGGAAAAAAACTACTTGAAGAGCTGGTGTCTAAATATTGCCAATTACCATGTGATGAGAATAAAAACGGTGAAATTAACCAGAGGTGATGAGCAATGCCAAGCACTGGGCCACCCTACAGACAAAGTTAATAGAAAAGTAATTGCTGGATGTAAGTGCAATGGGCAGTTGTCTCCATGCAAGTTGAACCCACAAATAGCTATTAAAACCCTCCGGACTTCCAATACTAGCTGTCTATGTCACTTCTTTGTCACTTATCTTTTGCTGAATTGCCTTATTAATTAACTTGAAATGTGCATCTATTATCTCTCCAGCACACCTGAGACCTACCATCATAGCCAGCCCCTTCTCTGCCCAGAGGACCAGCTCTTAAAGAGAGACTTAGCTCTTGAGCTACTTCACTGAGGACACAGCCAGTCAAGGATCCCCAAATCAACAGCCACATTTCTGAACCCACAAATCCTCTTCCCTTCAAGTTTCCTCTTAGCTTCCAGTCAAAGAAAGGAGAAAGGAAGCTACCTTGGTGGGAGCAGGTGCAGGGGGAGGGGGAGGTGCTAAGTAGGAAGTGCAGCCAAAAAAAAAAAAAAGCAAAATAAATGAAGAGGATGCTGTGAGTAAGGATGGTGTGTCCATTGCCAAAATGGATGCAGGAAATCCTTGTGCTCAGTTCAGTATTGCCTCTCTCTCTCTCTCTCTCTCTCTCTCTCTCTCTCTCTCTCTCTCTCTCTCTGTCTCTCTCTGTCTCTCTCTCTCTCTTTCTCTCTCTCTCCCTGCCTCCCTCCCTCTTCCACTCAGAGATGGACCCTTCTTTCATTTGTCAGAGTTCAGGAGACACGGCCAGGAAAGTACTGGGCTTTCTTGAGCACAGAATAGAGGAATTTGTTCTGTAAAAAGGTAGGTTATTCACCAATCAAGTATCACCACTCCTTTCAAAGCACATAACAATTAAAACAGAATGGTATTGGTGTGAAAACAGACACATTCACAAGTAAAACAGGACAGGGTCCCAGAGATAAACTTGAAAACTTGAACATGAGTGATCCATTGATTCTTGATAAAGGTGCCAAAATAAAACATGGACAAAAGGTGGTCTTTCCAGAAACTAGTGCTGGGTAAAGTGGACAGCTATGAGCAGAACTCATTACCTATGTGCAGTACTCATATATTCCACCCTGGTCCTACTAAAAGGGCAAAAAAAAAAAATACCTTCTAACTCTTCTTCTGGCCTGCACAGGCACCTGCACATATGTAGCATACATACAGACACATGCATAAATAAATGTTTTTAATGTTTGAAAAAAACCTATAAATATCTATAAATATCTAGAATTAAAATATCTTAAAGTATCAGAGTAAAGCAGTTTCTTCCAAGAACCATGAAAATACCCAAAATTTAATTCAACTAAGAAAAACAAAACAAAAAAATAGATCTATCAAATACCTTACATAAGAATTAACCTAAATAAACAAAGACCTCAATTTAAACTCAAAACTATACAACAAAATAAAAGATTGAAAAGATTCTATGACATTGGACAGAGAAATGCTTTCTTTAACAGGACCCTGAAAGCATAAACAATTAAACCAAATTTTCAAATGTGGTTTCATGATAAAGTATAGGATAGTACGTTAAGTAAGCAATCCACAGTGATACTAACACCATGTTCTTTGGTATATAGAATCACAGAAAGAGAAAATAAGTGTAGTTACTGGAGCATGGGGAGAGCGTGGGGTTCTTCGATCAATAAGAACAAAGCTAGAAGTAGAGAGAATAGACTCTGGTGTATTATCACACAGGGTGGTGACCACAGTTAGTGGAGAGTGCAGCGTAATTCCAATTAGCAAAAAGGATTTTAAATGTTCTCATGACAAAATGACAGACATTTGGGACAGTGATCGGTACAACAATCATTTCATGCTGTATACATGTACCAAATATTACATTAGAGCTGGAAAGATGGCTCAGAATTAAGAGCACTTGCGTGATTTGCAGTGGCTCACAGTTGTCTACAATTCCAGTTTCAGGGAATCTGATGTCCTCTTACGGTCTTCACAGGTGCACGCACAATCGCACAGACATGTATGCATGTGTGGCGTGCACACACATAATTAAAAATAAAAACAAATATCTTTAATCTTTTAAAATTAAAACAAAATATAAATGTAGAATAAGATGAGAAATTAACAATAATATGTTCCTCCAGAAGTTAGGGTCCCAGTTCTAGGGTAGAGGAGAGTGCAAAGGAAGACATTGATGAAATGTTCTTAGGATTAACATACAAAAAAAGGAAGTATCCTAGGCCAGGCAAAGGAAGAGTAAAGTTCCCATGACACCTCTGTTATCCCAAGGTGGTCCCAGAAGATGTTCTGGAACTACAAAGACCACCCAGATTTTGCAAGTTGAGGTAAAAGAGACAAGCCTTCTGTAGTTGAAGACTACTTGTTTATTCCCCAGCCCTCCCAGACCCAAATAATCACACAGAAACTATATTAATTAAACCTCTACTCAGTTTATTAGCTCAGGCTTCATAGTAACTAACTCTTACATTTTAAATCAACCCGTTCCTATTATTTTATATTTTACCACGAGGCTTGTGGTTTACCTGTAAGGTTCCTGAGCATTTGTCTCCTTCAGCGGATACATGACATCTTTTTGACCCCGCCTACTCTCTCTACATATCAGATTAACCACCTGGCTATATTGTGTCCTGCTATAGACCCAAAGCAGCTTTATTCATTAACCAATAAAAGCAACACGTATACAGAAGAACTTCCCTCACCAGCCTTCCACTCTTCCACACCTCCATCAGGCACTGTATTTAATGCACCCCAGTGTAAGAGTATGACCATGGGAGAAACAGTTCTTTCCAGCCATGGAAAAGGAGTGCTGAGAGCAACTTCCTGCTCTCTTCATAGCCATCAAGCCTGTCCCCAAGGGGATCATGGCAGCACCAGAGTATGCACCAGACCATCAAACAGGATTGCCCAAATTAAAGGTGAGCCTTCCTTTCTCAATTGATCCAACCTAGAATCTTTCCAGGAGACAAGTCAATGGGCATTTATCTGTTTCCTTAGGTGTTTCTAGATCCTGTCAAGGTGATGATATTAACCATCATAGCCAGGCTCCCTTTCTCTCACCCCTCCTTTCTTTCTTTTTTCTCTCTCTCCTCCTTCCTCCCTTCCTTCCTCCCTCCCTCTCTCTCTTTCTTTCTTCCTTTCTTTCTTTCTTCCTAAAACTTTTGCCCCAAACCTTGAATTGAACTCAGTTTTGTGATGAATTCTATTGAGACTGCAAAAATAATCAATGAAACCTCAAACCCAACCCACTTATGAATCTAGTTACCAAGGAGAAATATAACCCAGCTGTGCTATAATAAATGCTAGGACTTGAGTCTTATAATTTAATAGAAATTATGATTATATTGACAGATGCCCTTAAAGGGATGTTTATTTATATACACTGTGGGGACCATTCATGGCTACAAAGTTAAGTTTATACTTTATTAGCTATTATCCAAATGACTTATTCTATAACAAGTTAAGGTCTATTAATCTCAAGTCAGCAGTTAGCACACTACTTTGAAATTGTGAAATACTTTAATATATTGCTAATTAAAGAGGAAGATAAGATAGATGCATGTTTTCATAGCAACTAGCTGTCGTTGCTCCCTAAGGCTAGCTAATGCAAATAGCTTTTCTTTATTTTCTCTTGTCAGATTCATATTTTGGAGAGATGACAGTGCTAGAGGTTGAAGCGAAAGTGCTAGGCAAGCACTCTACCACTGAGACATTTACCTTCTGGACTAATTACTAACCTGAAAAACCCAAAGAATTCTGACGTGCCTCAACAAATGACATTAAGCCGGACTATTTTAAACTGGTCATTCAGCAATATTTTCTTTAATGTCAAGATTTAAATGCAATTTTGAACACATTGTGAAAAACATTGATCCCTCCATCTATTGCCATCTATTTAAGGCATGGATTGATCATGCTTTAGAAGGTCTTTTCCTTCCTAATATTAATTATCAACTAGGCAGGACCTAGAAGTGTCTGGGAGGGACTTCCTAGATTGGGTTAACTGAGGTGGGAAGAGCCACAGTAAAATGTATGAAAGGTACCTTTCCATGCAAGACCAAGCAGAGAGGAGTAAACCAGCTGAGTACTGACATTCATCTCTCTCGGCTGACTAAGGAGGTAATGTGACCTTATGTTTATGCCTCCGTGACTTCCTTGCCATGATGAATGGTTCCCTCAAACTATGAGACAAAATAAATTTCTTCCACCTTTAAATTCCTCTCTTGTGTCTGGTATTTGGTCTCAGCAATGAGGAAAATTAACTGATACGCAATTCCAGAGATGACTGACGGGCTCGGAACCTAGCCATGTGATTGCCTCTGGCTTCATGCTATTTTCTTAAATTATGCCAATTGCTTCCTTGCTATTTCAGACTTTTAAATAGCTAATTCTCCCAAATTTTCTTTCCAGTGAAACATACTAGGTGTTGTCCATTGCCTTCATATTGGAGCCCCAGTTGTCAGGTGCTATTCTGTATCTTTACTACTTGTTGGAATTTCTTTGTTTCTTGAACTATTTAATCCAAATGCTATTTGTATTCTCCTTTGGGAGGATACTTGTCCAAGTGAAAAGAGCCAAAAGCATAAATTTAGAATGACCATCCATAGCAGTTTCGAGAACTTGAAAATAAAATCAGCTAGAATGTCAGCCTAAGAAAGCCAAAGTTTTACCTGGCTTGCTCTGTTCCATATCTTCGGTTCCATATCATGGTAATATATGGAAGACAATCTATAAACAGTCATTGATATAGTGCAGTAAATTTCCCTTTATAGTAAACTTGGGAATATGTTAAAAAATAAAGTGGTCACTGGTGCCGGGGAAGAGTGTGAGGAGAAAGGTGGAGAAGGTGAAGTTAATGGGAAGCAGTCTAGGATGTGGTTGGGTGGAAGAATGATAGCTAATCTTCCATAACACCGTGGGATAATTCTGACTGACAGGAAGGAACTGAATGTTTCACAATAGCGGATAAAGAGGATTTTAAATGCTTTTATCACAAAAAATATGATAAAGCTTTCAAGTGATACTAGCCAAATAGTTCAATCAGATAAGTACACGTAGTATATCAATATTGAGCTACTAAGCATGCACTGGACCATTGAAATACATTCCCTTCCTAGTGCAGCAGAGCACTGCATGACCCTGCACATTTACCATGCATCAATGCAGTAAAATTAATATTTAAAAGATAGCACCAGGATGTGCATGTGCGCTGTCCAGTTGAGAAGTGCTGGAATGAGAAACCCAAAAGAGCAGAATTTGCTCTTGGCTTAAGCTGTTGGGAAAGATCCTTGAACCCTTGGAACATCTGTTGCCATTACACTTCAGGGGAGCAAAGTGTGCTGGGATAACAGAGGTGAGATGAAATATAGCATCCTTGAAACAAAGGACCTTGGTGAATACATAGTTAAAATGTGTGTTTTATGTAGCGTTAAGTAACAGTAGCTCCTTTTCCTTTGCTAATGCCAGAAGAATCTGGGATTTCTTGTCTTTGAAGAATATTGAATTTGGATTAAAAATTTCAGATAAAAATAAAAACTAAGAGTAGATTGTCATGTTTCTTAAGTTCCTATTCCCTCTTCTTGTTTAGGAAGTTTCACATTTACCGAGGGATGGTGCTCTCCTGGAGAGGACCTCTGAGTTCTCTGAGGTCTGTATATTTCATTACACTTCAAGCAGCTGAGACTTCATCTTCAACAGCAAAGCGACACTCCTCAGGTGCAAGGAACAGCCTGGGGTGTCTGCCCTATTGATCAGAACATAAAGATATATGGGATGATTCTGGCCACTGTTGGTGAGACATATGCTGGCCCAATCTGGTTTATAGCATCATCTGCCAAGCAGTGAAATTATCAGAGGACTCTGCTGGGCAGACAAAGCCTGACACAGCTGAGCTTGACCTGAGCATGCCTCAGTGAAGTCCAGGATGTGAAGGCAGATGGCATTGTAGCTGCAGAAGTATACACTTTTATTTAGTGTTTGACAGTTTAATGCACAGTCACAATGTGTTTTGACCAATGCAATGCCCACGACCCTCATCCCCAACTGCTTCCACATCACTCCAAGGAAATGTGTATTTTTAACAGACTAATGTAACCCAGGAAACTGTAGAGACACATCCTATCCACCATTGGAGAATCAGGCCAGATCAACAGAAGTAAGAGCATGTTATATAGTCCAGAATGCAAGGAGAAACAACAAGGACTTTGAAAGAATCTGCAGTGAATGTGTGAGGGAGGACAAGCACAAGCAAGGGCATGCAAAATCACAATGAATAAGCAAAATTGGACAAAACAACCTGTCAGAGGACCAAAAGCATGGTAACTAATGTCACACCCTCCTAGCCAATCACAACAGGCTAGTGATGACCACCAGTTTCAAAAGGATCAACCAAAAAATGTCCCCTTGGAAGCTTAATTTCTCTAACCCCATAGCCACCCCCCACAAAAAAACCTTTTACAATAAAGAGCTTTAACATTGGAATCTCTTGGTGTCTGTGCCCTTGCCCCCATGTCTTCTTACCCCCTGCCCCCTGGGAAATGGGAATTACACAACAGTCGGCAGCAGCAAGCCCGCAACAAATATGGAAAGAAGTGAAACTTTAAAACTTACGTGTATGTTCGCATGCATTTGTGTTTACATGTTCCTATGTGGCAGGTGCACTCGTGTGTTTCTGCAGAGAATGCTTATGCAAAGCAGAGGACATTTTTGGCTATCATCGTAAGAAACATTACCCATCTCCTTCAAAAACGTCTCTTAGGGTCTTCCCCATTAGGCTAGACTGCCAACCCAACAGGCCCCAGGGAGTCCCCTGTCTCTGCTTTCCCACTGCTGGCACATGCCAACTCATCCAGAATCTTCACATATGTTCTGAGGATTGAATTCAGATACTCACGCTTTCAAGCCATTTACTGACTGAACCATTTCCCAGGCAAAAAAAAATAATAATAATAATAAAAGAAAACTTAGAGGCACAGGAGGGAACAACAGACACCCCAGAAACTCAGTACTATTGAGTAGACTGTTTTTTGTCACCTCATATTATGCAGGGCCGTAGACCTACATAATAGTCTCCAGAGGTTGGGTGGTGGGGGCAGAAACCAAAGCAAAATTCAAGATGGAGAATTTTCCTTGTCATTTTGTCACAGCTTCAGCATTTATGTGTCATGTTACTTCTCACACAGGGACCGCCTGAAGACACTTACTAAAGAAATAGATTCTAGGCCTTTGAATGCAGAAATTCTGTATTGATCTCATGGGAACATGGTCCTAGATAACACAACTTAAAGCAAATCAGTGGATTTGCACTGGGTGAATGTCAAGCCATAAATAGTGAGGTAAGGCATCTAGCCATCCTTAGCAGGATCTACAGACCAGCAACATTATCAACACTCAATTGTTTATTATTTTATTTATGTGTGTGGGGTTTTGCTTGTGTGTATGTTTGTGAACAATGAACATGCGGTGCCTGCAATGCCAGAAGAAGACACTGGACCCTCTCTCTGGAATCAGAGATAAAGATGGTTGTGAATGACGGTGTAGGTGGGGTGAACTGAACCTGGGTTATCTTGGAGAGCACTTAGAGCTCTTCATCACTGAGAAATCTCTCCAGCTCCTCAGCTGTTTATTAGAAAGGCAGTATCTCTCGGGCTAGGAAGCTAGCTCAACCAAGAAACTGTCTTAGAAGAAGAAAAATTTGAACTCAATTGTAAGAAGCCATATAAAAAGACAGGTATGGTAGAGTGTGTTTATGATCACAGCAATGTTGAAGCAGAGATGGCGAGCTCCCTGATGCATACTGACGAGTCATCCTAGCCTAGTTGGTGAGTTTTAGGTTCAATGAGAGACCCTGAATCCGAAAGAAACAAGTTAGATGGTGCCTAGGGATTGACACTATAGGTTGCCCTCTAGCCTACAAATACACAGGTATAAACATGTATGTTTACCCACACACTAAGGAACACATGTACAAGTACGTCCACATACACATACACACGTATTATACAAATACATACAAAAATAACATAAATTTCAAGCCTTTCTTAGGGTCAGATGCCTCAGAATCCGCCTTTGATGACAGATAACCTGCATGCAAAGCAAGGTTCTAGATTCCAAAGCTTCAGAAGATATGGTTAATTTCAGGACATACGAACTCGGGGTTTACTACAAGGTAGCTTCTGAGCTAGTGCCAGGCCTCTAAACACAGGCAATTGTCTCTGTCGGATAGCATGTTAGAGAACCCTGTGTTGGTGGCGGGCATGTCTGCCTAACTGGCATAGAGGCTGATTCTACTGGACACATCGACAGATAACTTTGTTAAATCAGAGGAGTGGTGAGATGGCTCAGCACAGAACGACACAGTTAACCCTGATGGCTTGAGTTGGATACCCAGAACTCACATGATTGGAGGGCAGAATCAATTCCCTAAGTTATCCTCTGATCTACACATGTATAAGGCATGGTCCCACTCTGCGGTTTCAGAATTCTGACAGAGGTTTTAAAAAGAGAACCACATTCCAAACCTGCATGGAGCCAAGCGAACTGTGGATCCATTGCTTGGGACAAATGACAGCTCAGTTTGTCTGGAGAGGAGAGGTATTGTGCTCAGGGCCAAGCACACAGAGGGGCCCACATTTCTGAGAAAGCCATTGCTCATCTGTCACTGACGACTTTAACCTTGATCATCTGCTGAGGCAGCTTTGTGAGTTCCCACAATAACAGGGAAACAGACAAAATGAAATGGATTGGTGAGGGGGAGAATGAGGCAAAGTAATGGATGGGAGAATAGAAAGTCCAAAATATTTTTTTTTAATTTAAACCTACTCCAATTTTTTTTTAAAAAATGGGTATACTTAACACTTCAAAGACAAGGCTCCAACTTCGAAATTGGGAAAAAACTTAGAAGAAAAAGGCAGATGTTTTAATAATAATATACTTACAAATGTCAAAAACCAGTACATTTACACAGTGCCCTTTAGATAAATAATTGATATTAAAACTTCAACAGTTCTTATGTATGATTTCTTTTTTCTTTCTTAAATTTGCACATCATATGTATATACATCATATCATATAAAATATTTCTTAAACCTTACTTAGAAGACCACTGGTCTGGGCTGTAGCTCAGCAGTAGAGAACTTGCCTAGCATGCATAGGGCTCAACACACTTGGGTTCACTTGCCAGTCTTCCTTCCTTCCTTCCTTCCTTCCTTCCTTCCTTCCTTCCTTCCTTCCTTTCCTTCCTTCCTTCCTTTCCTTCCTTCCTTCCTTCCTTCCTTCCTTCCTTCCTGCCTGCCTGCCTGCCTCCCTCTATCCCTCCCTCCCTCCCTCCCTCTCTCCCTCCCTCTATCTCTTTCTCTCTCTCTCTGTCTCTTTGTGTGTGTGTCTCTCTGTCTGCCTGTCTCTGCCTCTGTGTGTGTGTCTGTCTGTCTGTCTTTCTCTGTCTCTATCTGTCTGTCTCTTTCACTATCCTCTACACACACACACACACACACACACACACACACTAACAATGCTTTTTTTCTAAGTACTAAGGATGGCTGTCTTCTATTCGCATGACTTCATCTGGAAAGATGTGGCATGTTCACTGATGTGTGCTCTTGTTAGCACCAAATCATGACCAGCTGTCCCCCATTTACTTATTTAAACACTATCTCTTGTTGGTGGCTGTTGAGGTTATTTACAGAGTCTGTCACATTCTGTGACTTCTCATTATCTCCCTAATTCTTTTTTATGTGGAAAAAAATTGCTGCCAGGAATTGAAGATTTCCAGATGCATCCATCCATCCTTCGTGATTGGGAGCGGCCAAGCCTCTGGGCTCCAGATCAGCCATCCTTCCACACATCTGTCCAGCAGGCTTCCTCATGCCTCCCCTCATTACTCTGTGTCACTCTCCTTCTCCCCATCCCATTTCACTTAGGCTCTTCTCCCTGTTAGCTTCGGATGATGATCAAGTTGAAGTAGTTGGTGACAGCTAATCAGTGACTTTCTCAGCAGTGTGACCCACCCTCTGCATGCATGACCCTGTGCAGGATGCCTCTCCTCCCTAGACACACTGGGTTATCCTTTGTCTCTTGCAATGAACTCAGTTTGCTTGGCTCCATGCAAGTTCAGGGTGTAGGTCTCTTTTTAAAAACATGTTTAGAATTCCAAAACAATACCACGACAGTGGACCCACTTTATGCACCAGAAGTGGGGATAATCTGGGATTTCAATCAGAAAGTCTTTCTTTTGAATAACCGTCAGTCTGTTTTGCCGGTTGGAAACCTTGGGCAAATGGACTTTTCCATTTCTTTCTCACAGTATGTAGCCGCCCATTTCACCTTGTCCAGTTATTTACTGATAACAACAAAGTTAACACATGAAAAAGGGAAAAGAAGAATAGCAAAATTTAAGAACTTCAGAGGAATTATGATGACTACTGAAAAGAAAAGCATTCAAAAGGCATAATGGCCAGCAAGACAGCTTAGTGGGTAAAGGTACTTGCCATGCAAACCTGAGGGGACCTGAAGAAGCCACGTAAAAGTGAAAAGAGAGAACAAATGACACAAATTTGTGCTGTGTCCTACACACACACACACACACACCACCAACAACAACAACAATAACAACAAATAATGATAATAATAATAATAAATTTAAATCTTGAAATGATATAGCTATACTAATCTAGGTCTAGTCAACAGTGCTGGAAGCACATACCACAAATTACATATACTACATATCATTTCACTAATATTAAGGGAATATATTCACAGTCACCTAGATATGGAATCAACTACAGTAGATGAACAAATCATAACGTACTCAATCGAATATTATACTGCCCTAAGTTTACGCTATCTATGTTAATATCAATTAACCTAGAGATCATAATGAAATCTCCATGTTTTGTTTTAAGACAAAATCTCATGGAACACAGGCTGACTTCAAACTCAGTATGTAGCAAAGGCTAACCTTGATCTTGACCTTCCTGACTCCACCCCCCCCCCAAGAGCTGGTGTAGTAATATGGGCGCGCGGGGCTGCGTCCTCAACCCCCAGCCACCTGCCCGGACTAGCTTATGCCCCGAAATAATTACACAGACACTGTATTCATTTAAATACTGCTTTGGCCCATTCCTATCTAGTCTCTTCTAGGCTAACTCTCGCACCTGGACTAGCCCATTTCTTATCATCTGTATAGCACCGGTCTTACCGGGAAGATTCTAGCCTACGTCCATCCTGGGTCGGAGCTTCATAGCGTGCCTCTTCCCTGGAGCAGGTAGCATGGCGTCTCTCCTGCTTCTGCGTCTGCTCCGGAGAGCAGAGCTGTGGAGTCTGACCTCACTTCCTCTTCCTCCCAGCGTTTTGTTCTGTTTACTCCTCCCACCTATCTCCTAACCAATGAGAGCCAAGCAGCTTCTTTTTATTTAACCAATGACCTTCCTCCATCAAGCTGGGATTACAGATATGTGCCACCACACTTCGCCACTATGGTGAGTAAAATAAACCACTCATAGAAAGACAAGTGCTGCAAACTGCATGGAATCTAACACAACTACACTCACTGAAGTAAAGGATAGAACAGTGGTCAGCAGAAAACAGGGAGGCTAAGGGAGAGGGAACAATGAGAAAAAAAGTTAAAGGAAACAAAGGCAAAGCTATGTGGGAGCTGTGTGCTCTGGATTCCTATTTCACAGACGATTGGACACGGTTAACAGAACAACAAGTAATCCAAATAGCTAGAAAGTTTTCAGTGTCCCCAAGACAAAGATGTCATAGGCATTTGACATGCTGGGAAACCAAGTATTCCCTAGAAATGTAGAAATATGATAGAATACCACACTGTACCTCATGAACCTGTTCAACTAGCATCTGTCAATTAAAAAACAATAGTTTAAAAGTAGGAAGGAAGGAAAGAAGGAAGGAAGGAAGGAAGGAAGGAAGGAAGGAAGGAAGAAAGAAAGAAAGAAAGAAAGAAAGAAAGAAAGAAAGAAACTATGAAGTCTTTTCCTATTGGCCATGATCCTGTAATTCTTATGGGCTCCTGTTGGTTGAGAAAATATTTATCATTAGCAGACACCAACTGGACTGTAGCTGACAATTGGTGTGTTGCGTTGCTATGAATACATTGTTGAAAGCACCTCCTTTATCATTTTAGCTATGTCACAGGAAGCTTCCTCTGTCAATCGTGGACCACAAGGGAATTTTGTAGCATTCTGCACCTTCTCTCAGTGCTGTGTTGTTATAGACCTGTCTCCATCCCTAGATTCTGAGAGTCACTGGAGATAGCTGGTTGCTTGTTTTTATCTTTTACTGTCCAAAGGAGAACAGAACTTTACGGCATAGGAAAATTAATTGAAACCCAAATTTCAGGGCTGTGACACGGTCTCACTTAACCCTTTACACATCTTCTGTGATTGTTTTGGCAAAGCAAAGCTGAAAATTGCAACAGAAACAATATGGCTGTGAGAGCTAAAATATTGGCTGTTATCTGTCCTGATAAAAGGTTGACAAGCCCTATTTTACTTTGAGGCCAGTGTCTTCTTCATGGATGAGCTGATGGAGTCCAGCACAACCTGCCTTCCATTGTATGCCCATGTGTATAGGAATATGGAAAAGAGAAAGTGGGTTCCTTCTGCATTGGGCACTGTTCAGGAGGGTGGTCCCTCTGTCTTCTAGGGCTCTCTCCATACTGACTGCCAATCTCTGAATCTCTCTCTCCCTCTCCCTCTCTCTCTTCCTCTTTTTCTCTGCAACATGATGAATGTTTTATTAGCTGTTGCTTCATTAACAGAAAACCTTATATCCCTAGCTAAAGGTAAGTTTTCCATCTTCCATGGAGAGATTCAAACCTTATTTTTGTTTGTAGACTTTTACAACTACTGCTATAATAAATGCGCAGGTGGAGGTGTCTTCTCATTGTTCTATTTTCATTTCCTTTATGCTTATACACAGTACTAGGATTGCTGGGTCACAGGGTAGTTCTAGTTTCAAATTCCCCCATTTTATGAAAAATAGATTCTTTTCTCATACATTATATCCCAATGATAGTTTCTCCTTTTTCTATTCCTCCTGGTTCCTTACCATGTCCCTCCTATTATTCTCTTTATATGTTTCATTAGGAAAGTACAGGTTTCAAAGAGGAAACAGCAAAAAGTGAGAAAATAAAATACAACAAAATAAAAGACAAAAAGTATATCGAAGTTCAGCAAGGCAAGCCAACAGAAGAAAAGGGGGTCCAGGAACAAGCACAAGAATGAAAGACCCACTTGTTCACACAATCGGGAGACTCATAAACATACCAAGTTGAAAGCTACAATATATACTTTGTAGAGGATCTGGTGCAGCTTGTGCAGGTCCCATGCTTGCTGCTTAGGTCTCTATGAGTTCGTATGAAGCTTACTCAGTTAACTCAGAGTACCTTGTTCTCCTGGTGTCTTTCAGCTCCTCTGACTATTACACTCTTCCTGACTTCTCTTCTGTAAAGTTCCCTGAGTTCTGAGGGGAGGAATTTGATAGAGACACCTTGTTTTGATCTCTCTCTCTCTCTCTCTCTCTCTCTCTCTCTCTCTCTCTCTCTCTTCTCTCTTCTCTCTTTCTCTCTCTGCAGGAGGAAACTTCTCAGATGATGACTGAATAAAGCATGGATTATAAGTACAGAAGGATATCATCAGGAATCATTTTATGTTACTTTGTTTTGGACAAGTAGTATTTGGTTTTATCTTAGGTCTCTGGTTCGTGGTCACCCAAGCAATATTGGGTATGGGTTTCATCTCATGGAGTGACCCTTAAGTCAAACAGAAATTAGCCCATTACTCTCTCAAATTCTGTGGTATTATTGCCCTGGCATATTTTGCAGGCAGGAAAGATGGTAGATCAACATTTTGTGGCTGAGTTGGTAGCCTTCAGAATACCTTTCCATGTCAAAGTCCGTAGAGCATGAAGGTTCTAGTGGGCCATTAAGATTCTCGTAGGGGTGAAGGATCTATGTTGGCACCAAATTACCTTCTCCATGTTTAATGAGTTGTGTGTGAGATATCAGCAATGGGGCCTTACTGTCAGTTTATGAAGAGCAATCAATTGTCTTAGAAACAGCATGGGTTGTTTGGGGATTTCCATGAAACCCCTCTAGCCAACAGCACAATTGGATGCAACCCAGCCTCAGTACTAGAAAGAAGCTTTGGTGTCAAGAGAAGGCAGGAGTGCTGAGATAACTTTTTGTGGGGTTGAGACAGGGTTTCTCTCTAGCATTGGAACCTGTCCTGGAGCAAACTCTTATAGACCAGTTTGGCCCTGAACTCACAGAGATCTGCTTGCCTCTGCCCCCAGAGTGCTGAGATTTAAGGTGTGTGCCACCTGGCTCTCAGTTAACTTTGAGTTCTGACTTAACGATGCAAATAACATAGAAAAACACATCTCATGTTCTGATCTATGTTGTGTTCCTATTATTCAGGAATCCATCTTCTGTTCTAGATCATGGTGCATTCCTATTAAATATATAATTTTCTACATTGATTTGAATTCCTATTCTCCAAATACACATCCCATGTTCTAGATCACATTGCAGTCCTACTAATTGGGAACAACATGGTTATCTTAGGTAGAGTTTCTATTGCTGTAATAAAAGAACATGACCAAAAGCACTTGGGGAGGAAGTGGGGATTTTTGTTTGTTTGTTTAAACTTTTATTCTTCTCTCATACATTACATCCTGGCTACAATTTCTCCTCCCTCCACTTCTTCTAGCCTTTTCCCCACCTCTCATCTCCCCTAGATCTAGTACTCCATTTCCCTTCAAAAGAAACAAAAGGAAAAACAGGTCTCCCACCTACCACGGTCTAATAAGATACAGTAAGACTAGGCACAAACTCTCATATTAAGGTAGGAGAAAAAGGGTCACAAGTGCAGATAAACGTCAGAGACACCCACCCACCCCCATGTCCATTGTAGGGAGTCCCAAAAGAACACCAAGTTACAAAATCACAAGGCATAAAACATGGTCTGTGTTTGTCTCTTCAGTCTCTATGAACCCCTATAAACCCTGTTTAGTTGATTCTGTGGACTGCATTTCCTGGTGTCCTTGAACTTCCTGGCCCCTACAATACTTTCTCCTCCTCTTATTCAGGATTGCCTTGGCTCTGCCTACTGTTTGGCTGTGGATGTCTGTGGAATTCCCCTGACTTTGTTTACTATTTGACTGTGTGTCTCTGCATATGTTCCCATCAGTTGCTATATGAAAACCCTCTGACCACAATGGGGCTAGGTATCAATCTATGAGTATAGCAGAATATCATTAGGAATCATTTCATTACCCCCTTTTGGAAAATCATTTTTGGTTCTATACTGGAACTCTGGGCTGTCCTCCCTCTGGTTCCTGAACTCTAAGCAGTGTTAGGCATGGAATTTCTCTCATGGTGTGGGCCTCAAATTGGACCAGTCATTGGTTGGCCACTCCCACAAATTCTGTTCCACCATTGCCCCTATACATTTTGCTAGCAAGACAGATTGTAGACCAAAGATTTTGTGGCTGGACTAATATCTGGGTCATGCTGCCAGAAGCCTTGCCTGATTATAGAAGATGGGCAGTTCAGGTTTCATATCCTCTGTTGACCCCATTTTTAGATGATTTCACTAGGGTCACAGTAGTAGATTCCATGGAATTTCCATAGCACTAGGTTTCTACATCATCCCCTAAATGTCCACCCCTAATTTCAGTCATTTTTCCCAGTACTCTCTACCTCCAAACCTCTCATATATACCCCTCTGCCTGATCCCTTCTGTTCCCATCCATTCCTGCTCTCAGCCCACCTGCAAAATCTATTCTATTTACCCTTTCCAGGAAGATCCATGTGTTTCCCACTGAGCCCTCCTTGTTACTTAGCCACTCTGGGTCTGTGGCTTGTAGCATCATTGTACTTTATTTAACAGCTAGTGTTCACTTACAAGTGAGTACAAATCAAGATTATCTTTCTGGGTCTGGGTTAACTCACTCAGGTTGTTCTTTTCTAGTTCCATCTATCTGCCTGCAAAGTCCATGATATCATTGTTTTTAACAGCTAAGTAATACTCCACTGTGCAAATGTACTAAATTTTCTATATCCAATCTTCTGTTGAAGGACTTCTAGGATGTTTACAGTTTCTGGCTATTAAAAGTCACCCGAACATGGTTCAGCATGTGTCCTTTTGGTGTGATCATGCGCCCTTTAGATATATCTCTAAGAGTTGTATAGCTGGACTTTGAGGTCAATCAATTATATTTCCAGATATGCCAAGGTTTGGGGGTTTGTGTCACGTTATCAAATATCAACTAGCACAGCATTTCGTGTTCTAGATCATGTTACAAGTCTTAATTGAGAAAATAGTCATACATTCTAGATAGTGTTACATGCCACTAATCAAGACCATATTTTCATGTTCTACATTGCATTGAATTCCTGTTGATCAAAAGCACATCCCATGTTCAAGATCATCAAGATGGGATCACACTCATGGTGTGGTCCTCAAGTTGGACCAGTCATTGGTTGGCCACTCCCAAATCCTGCACTACTATTGCTCCAACACATCTTGCTGAAAAGATGGATTGTAGACCAAAGGTTTTGTGGCTGGATTGCAGCAAATTGATCAGAACTACCATACTACTGATTAAAATCCTAAGTTTCATATTAGCTACTTGTATCCTCCCAAGCAGTAGACCTGAATATGTGAATGTAATAAAACCATTTAGTTTAGAAATGTATAATATGTACCAGAAATATATGGATTATCTAAAAAGAACTCAGTGAGGAACAGCTGGAATAGGAGAGCATTTGGGGGCAATAGGAAAACCTAGTGCAGTGGAAACTTTTTGGACCCTATAAGGGTGACGCTAGTGAGGAGGATATGGGGCCTGAATTGGCCATCTTCTATAACCAGGCAAGGTTTCCGGTGATAGAAGTGGGACATCAACCTATCCACAAAACCATTAAACCACAACCTATACTGCCTTCAAGATGTGCTGGGACAGCGTTGGCATAAAACTTGTGAGAACGGCTAACCAGTGACTGGTGTGACATAAATTGAGAGCATCCATGCCCAATACCGCCTGGATGGCCAGAAACCTGAAACAGAATGACTCAGAGACCTATGATGGAACCAAACACAACTGACAAATAAATAAATAAGCAAACAAATAAATAAAATTTTTGTCAACAAAATGACTCAGTAATATTCTTCTATACCTATAGATTGGTGCTTAGCGCTGTTATCACCAAAGGAGCTTGCCCCAGCAGCTGATGAAACAGATACAGAGATCTACAGCCAAACATTAGGAAGAGCTCAGGGAACCACATGAAATAGGGACCGAAAGGCATGGAGGAGTAATAGAGGTCAAGGACAGCAGGAGAACATGGCCCATGGAATTAACTAAGCAGTGCTCATAGGTTCAGAGACAGAATGGGTTTGCACGAAGTCCTCTGTACACATGCTGCAGTTTTTCAGTTTGAGGTGCTTGTGAGACTCCTAGCAGAGGAAATGTGTGTGTGTGTGGGGGGGGGTGGATCTCTGACTCTGTTGCCTACTTATGAGACCCTTTTCCTACTACTGGATTGTGTCACCCAGCCTTGAAATGAGAGCTTCTGCCTAGTTTTATTGCATCTTTTTATGCCAGGTGAGATCCCTGAGAGGCCTGCTTTTTTCTAAAGGGAAATGGAGGAGGAGTGGCTCTCGGGGAGAGGGGGAGAGGAGTAATGGGGGCAGGGCTGGGATGAGAGGAGGGAAAGGAGGCTGTGATCAGGATGTATAGTATAAGAGAAGAATAAATAGAAAGAAAAAAGAAAGAAATATTCTATATAGATTGCTGTTTATCTCTTAAATTCAGGGATCTCTGATTTTTTTCTTCTGAAAATTATTAAAATGCTTCCGTCTTCTTTAGAATGGACCTGTGAAAAGGAGAACTTTCATTCAATTAGTTCCTTTGCAACCAGACACTTCAGCAAATTGCCTTTACCTTCAAAAAAAAAACACTAATGTACTAAAGAGATGGCTCAACAGTTAAGAGATCTTGCTGTTTCTGCTAAGGACCTAAATTAAGTTCCAGAACCCATGCCATGGGGCTCATAAACACACATAATTCCAGGGGTTCTGATACCTTCTTCTGGCCTTCAAGAGGATTTCTTTGCATGTGTGTGTACATGGAGGGAGGGAAGCATTTAGAATAAATAAAATGTTAAAAGAAAAAGACTAGCTGTTCACAGACCCCTTGGAATCATTTCCCATGCTGGTCACTCTGTCTATAAATTGCCATGTAAAGGCAGACTTTTTATTTTCTAAAATAACTGCCTTTATTATGTCCATTGACTCATAACTACTGACCTACATAATTTTATGCCTTTTTATTATTTAGAGGAAAAAGTAGCATGTCGTTTCCCTTATAGCCTTTTAGTTGAAAAATAGAAAGTAGGCATGGTGGCACATACCTTTACTCCTAGTGCCTGGGGGCCAAGGCAGGAAATTCAAAATTTCCAGACCACCCTGTGCTATATAGTAAGGAGATATCTCAAAAATCAAATTTTAAAAGAAAAATATGTCAAATGATAACATGTTTCCTTCATTTGATAAATATAGTGCTTTCAGAAATATAAATGTTGTGCTGAATATGGTCTCAACAAAGAACCTTAGAAAACAAGAGTCTTCTTTCCAAAATAACCAGAAATGGAAATTAATAGAATGATGAGAAAAGCAGCTGAAAGAAATGTGCATCTATCCCACAGCTCTCTTACTAGGAGCGAAAAGGGATTGATCGGCTCCAGTCACAGGAATCACAACGGCATGATCCAATTGCCCAGGATAAATGTTCTCAAGTGGTCACAGAGGAGTTTGGGTTTATAGATGCAGAACAAGAGAGAAGCAGAGGAGACGGTCCAGCAGGTTACGTCTTTGCCACTCAAGCAGAAGGACATGAGTGTGTGCCTCAGAGTCTACATCAAAAATCCTCTATGGATTTTTAAGCCTGTTACCTCAGAAGTAGGGAGCCAGAGAGAGGTGTATCTCTGTGGCTAACTCACCTGCCATCCTCACTAACTTGGAGAATACCAGGCTACTGAAAGATTTTTGTCTCAAAAAAAAGTGAAGAATATGGTATCAAAGGAATGACTCCCCATGCTCATGCGTGCACACACGCGTGCGCGCACGCACGCACGCTCGCACACACACACACACACACACACAAGAGTGAGTGGACAAATGAATGAATGAACAAACAAGCCATAAAGTAGGTATGGCAAGTTGGTGATGATACCTGCTTTGTCTGACAAGGGTTGCATTTAGCATTGACTACTCATTGCTAGTCTCTGTTGGAAATTCCAAGTAAGACAGAAGTTGAAACAGGGTATTAGCTGTACTACTGTATACCACACATACATCAGTGAATCATGCTAAAATTGATAAATATTAAAATTAACTAGGACTTTAGAATCTGAGAAAAATGGTTGTTGCCTGCAACCCATGCCTACCAGCCATGATGAGGTTTTCAGAACCCCTTTCTTTATTAGCATCTTCAGAACTAAAATAAAGCACAGTCAGGTCATAAAGGGCATGAGTGCCCACAATTGTTCTATCAAAAAGTCTGCAAAGCATACAAATCCCAAATAGACTTCTCAAAGTATCTCCTTTGCGTGCATTGAACTGTGCTCTTTCAAAAACTAATTACCAGTATGCTGATCTCCTTGGCTCAGAATCTGACCTCACTTGGAAACAGAGTTATTGCAAATGTCATGGATGAACATGAGATGATAACAAAGTTGGGTGAGCAGTCAGTGAAAAAAGATGTGGGATCAGAGATATGCACATGGGGATAACATCACAAGAAGATGTTGGCAGAGAAGTGGAACACCCTTCTTACAGCCAAGGACTTGTACCAGCCAAGTACTACCAAAGATGGGTAGTAAGCTCCCAGAGATTCTAGGAGAGGTAGGAAACAGAATCTTCCTCTGAGGCCTCACAAGGTTATATCCTGCCCTCTCATTTCCAACTTTCAGGACCATGAGACAATAAATCTTGTTACTTTATCCAGCCAGTCTGTGAGACTGTGATACAGTTGCCTCTGGAAATGAACACTACAGCTAAATGCAGGCGCAGCATTCCTTTTTTAGGTGGAAGTCATGTAAGCATGCTGTCTGCAGGAACCTGGGCTCCTTCAGATGCAGATAGAATCTGTCTACTCCTGAGGCAGCTTTTCAGCATGTTGCTGGGTGCCATGCTCTTAAGGGGAAACCAATGGCTGCTTGGAAAAATGAGTATGACAGAATCTTCAAATTTCCTGAGTGTCAGAAGCCACTTGGAGTCTACTATATCCTTTAGTGATTTTGAATCATTTTTGCTGACAATGATCCCTTTCTCACTTTAACATGACTGAGAACACCTACACAGCCTTGAGCACAAGCAGGTGTCTTTACACACACAGCCTGTACTTGAAGCAAAATCAGGTGTCTCTACACACATAGCCTACGAGTTTGAGCATAATAAATAATCTATACACACAAAGTTTGTGACGTTGAGCACAATAAGGTGTCCCTTAATGATGGGAGCATGTTCTAAGCATGTTGCTAAGTGATGTTGAGTACACTTACAGAAATTTGAACAGCCACCCACTACAGCCTCTTGACATGATCAAAAGGAACAGTATGCATACATTGTATGAGGTACTGCCACTGTACACACCACATTAAAGTTACACCATGCCTTTACAGTTTTCATACATGTATACAAGGAATCTTGATAAATCCATCTGTCTTAAAGGTTTATATTGCTGTGAATAAACACCACATCCATGGCAACTCATAAAGAAGGAACATTTTATTGGGGTGGCTCATTTACAGTTTCAGAGATTGAGTTCATTGTCATCATGACAAGGAGCATGGCAGCATGCAAGCAGACATGGTGCTGGAGCAGCTGAGAGCCCTACATCTTGCAGGCAACAGGAAGTTGACTGACATAGTGAATGATACCTTGAGCATAGGAAACCTTAAAGCCCACTCCCACAGTGACACACTTCCTCCAAAATGCCATAACCACTCCAACGAAGTCATACCTCCTAATAGTGCCATCCCATATGAAATTCTGGGGGCCAGCTACATTCAAACTGCCAAACCATCCCTGATTCCATCACCCCAATTCACCACAACCCCAATGCAATTGAACTCTGGTGGGTAACCAAGAGCAATGGCAATAGCTTGTTTCTTTTGGTTGTTTCTGTGGCATCCTTGACCAAGAACTTGTAAGAAATTAACCTATGCTTGGCACTGAAATTTTCATTGATAGCCCATGTCTTTTGTGAGTAGCATGGTATACCCATGTGAGATACCTCTGTCCAATCTCCTTCTAATGAGAAGGCATATGCTTTAAAATCATTTAAAAGTATGCTACCATGATTAATAAACCAGTAATACAACCTTTCACAGCATTATCAAAATATATCCATGTGTATGTATTTGTGTGTGACACATGTGCACATTGATGTATGTACATAATATACTCATATGTGTGTGCACACACATGTGAAGGCTAAGGGATAACCACAAATGTTATATCTCTTGTTTTTTTTTTGACACAGTCTCAGATGGATTGTAGTTTACCTATTATATTAATCACTCCAGTAAGCAAGCCTAAGGAATCTTCCTGTCTCTGTCTCCTCAAGCACCAGGATTACAAGCAGGCAACACCACATGGAGGTTTTGTAGATAGGTACTGAGAGTTGAACTTGAATCCTAATGCTTGCATGGCAAGCACATTACTGATTGACTCATCTTCCCAGCCCCTTATGATACCTTTTACGTGACTTATGACCAGACTATATTCCACAGTATGCATTCCCACAAACTATTAGGTCATTGAGCTGTGACATGACAAGAACACTGTCATTGAGCAAGAGAAATTCTTCAGCTTTGTTATGCTCTTATGGGTCAGCCATTGTGCATCCTATCAATGCCCAACAGTTGCTAGGTAGCACAGAACAGTATATAAAATAAAACTGAAATGGGGCTGAGAACTTGGTGACATTTTTATATAAAAACATGACTTTCTACTTATTCATGTAGACTCAATAAATATACATTGAGGAAGGAATTTTACCTGCCTGGCTAAGACATTCTTTACTTCATGCGCATGTTTGATGTATTGCCTCTGTCCTCTTGCAATGAGTTATAGGAGCCAGAGCTCTCCTTTGCTTATCCCCAGGGGTCTATAATCCACAGGCTTAGAACCATTGTTTTCTTGTACAACTGATTTATTGGAAGGGCCCAATTCCGTGAGAGTCTAAACATGAAATGGTTTTTCTCTCTCCAGTCCTTACTTTCAGCGGAGGTTTGTTGACTTATTCTGTTCCACCATCCCATAATTTCACAACCCTCTCAGTTACAGCAAGCTCATTTTAACTTCTAACTTTGATCACAAATTCAATTAAATCTCATTTGTTTTTGCTCTTTTCTAGCAAAGCTGATAGGGTCTTTCCTATGAAGTTTCCCCACTGTTCTTTTACAGTATATTTTTAGTCCCTCTGAAACAGAGACGGGGTGGGGATTAAATAAGCAGTCACAGTTGCTGACTTTCTTTCATGGTTGGGAGGCACAGGCTGGATACCAGCCCATTCAAGTTCTGTCTTTTCAGATAAGCATCTGCTTCTCAGAAGTCCCCTGCCTGGGACACTCAGCTCTAGCACCTCCCCTTTATTCTTCTTCTCCTCATCCTCCACTGCCAGTCACCCAGTAATTCCTGCTGTTGGGTTTTTTTGAGTAGGGGACAGTCGCACTATGCTGGCTGCTTTGATAACAACTTGACACAGACTTCAGTGATTTGGAAAGAGGAAACATCAATTGAGGAAACGCCACCCAAAGATTAGCCTATGGATGGAATGTGGTATAAGTTCCTGATTGATGATTGATGTGGGTGGGCCCCTCCATCCTACAGGACATGGTACTACTCTGTGTGGGTGGTGGGTGGTCCTGGATGGTATAAGAAGACAGACTGAGCAAACTATGAGGAAGAAGTGAGTAAGCTGAGTTCCTCAGTGGCCCCTTATTAAGTTCCTGACTAAGTTCTTGTGTTTACTCCCTGCCCTAGCTCTCCTGGATGATTTACTTTTATACAATAAGTTGAAATAAACACTTTGTTCACCAAGATGACTTTTGTCATGGCATTTTACTACAACAATATAAATCTGATTAAGATACCCAGTAAGTGTGAGATCCACCAAAACCATTCATCCTAGCAACCATCCGTGTCTTCATTTTTGTACAAGGCAAGTCCAATGGTGTGAATCTCCACCAACCACTCTCATGCCAAGTTTCTCCTGCTTGAACTAATTCAGATAGTTTCATTCAAAGTGTATCCAGAGCGTCAGGGGACTTTGTTACTTGTTTTTGTTACCGTGGACTAGACACTGACAAGAGAACATTGACTACTGTTTAAAATCTGGTCGTGTCACCACAAGTAAGTTATTCTTCAATGCTGGTACCAGATAGAAAATGAGTGATTTAGAATGCCCAAACCTGAAAACAGATGTGTTTTATTGAATATTTTTGCATCGATGTTCATGAGTGAGCTTGGTCTGTAATTCTCTTTCTTAGTAACGTCTTTATGTGGTTTGGGTATCAGGGTAATAGTAGCCTCATAAAAATTGTTTAGCAATGTTCCTTCTGTTTCTATTGTGTGGAATAATTTGAGGAGTATTGGTATTAGTTCTTCTTTGAAAATTTTGTAGACTTCTGAGCTGAAACAATCTGGTCCTGTGAATTTTTTGGTTGAGAGATTGTTTTGATGACTGTTTCTATAGGTCCAATTAATTTGCTGATCTTGATTTAATTTTGGTAAGTGACATTTATCCAGAAAGTTGTCCATTTCCATTAAGTCTTCCAACGTCTTGATGATTCTCTGTATTTCTTCCATGTCTGTTGAATTGTCCCCTTTTTCATTTCTGACTTTGTTAATTTAGATATTCTCTCTCTGCCTTTTGATTAGTTTGGATAAAGGTTTGTTTATTTTGTTGATTTTCTCGAAGAACCAACTCTTTGTCTCATTGATTCTTTGCATGGTTTGTATTTTATTGTTTTTACTATTTTCTTTGTTTTTTATTTGTTTTTCATTGTTGTTGTTGATTTCAGCTTTCCATTTGATTATTTCTTGTCATATAGTTCTCCTGGGTTAGTTTGCTTCTTTTTGTTCTAAAGTTTTCAAATGTTCCATTAATTCACTAGTGTGAAATTTTTCCAACTTCTTTATGTAGGCATTTAGTGCTATGAACTTTCCGCTTAACACAGCTTTCATTGTGTCCCATAAATTTGAGTATGTTTTGTGATCATTTTTGTTGAATTTTAGGAAGTTTTTAATTTCTCCCTTTATTTCATCCTTGACCCATTGATGATTCAGGTGAGCATTGTTTAATTTCCATGGGTTTGTGGGTTTTCAGGAATTAGTATGCTGTTAAATTCTAGTTTTAAGTCATGGTTATCTGTAAGATACATGGGATTATTCCAATTTTTTGTATTTGTTGAGGTGTGTTTTGTTACTAAGTATGTGGTCAATTTTTGAGAAGGTTCTATGAGGTGCTGAAAAGAAGGTATATTCTTTATATATTTGGATAGAATATTCTATAGATACCTGTTAAGTTTATTTGAGTCATAACATCTGTTAGTTCTCTTATTTTTCTGTTCATTTTTTGTCTGACTGACATGTCCAGTGGTGAGAGTGGAGTGTTGAAGCCTCCCACTCTTAGTGTGTGGGGTTTAATGCATGATTTAAGCTTTAGGAGTGTTTCTTTTACATATGAGCATACCCTTTTACTTAGAGCATAGATGTTCAGTATTGAGATTTCTTCTTGATGGATTTTTCCTGAGACTAATATGAAATATCCTTCTTTGTCTCTTTTGATTGAATTTAGTTTGAAGTCTATTTTGTTAGATATAGGGATAGCTACACCAGCTTTTTTCTTAGGTCTATTTGACTTGAATTTTTTTTCCCGTCCCTTTACTCTGAGGCGATGTCTGTCTTTGAGGTTGAGGTGTGCTTCTTGTATGCAAAAGACAGATGGATTCTGTTTTTGTATCCAATCTGTTAGCCTGTGTCTTTCTATAGGTGAGTTGATTTAACCAATACCAAGCCACAAACCCAGCCCTACACAAAATACTAAAAGGAAAACTCCAACTCAAAGAAGTTGGCTACATCAACAAAAACACAGACAATTGATGGTCTCATAAAAGCAAATCCTAAAGAAGGGAAAGACACACAAATTATCATCACCAACAACGAAAACTAAATTAACAGGAGATAGCAATCACTGTTTATTAATATTCCTTAATATAAACAGACTTTTAAAGAAGAGCTAATGCCAATACTCCTCAAATTATTCTACAAAATAGAAACAAAAGGAAAAGAACATTGCTCAATTAATTTTATGAGTCCACTGTTACCTTGATACTAAAATCACATACATATGTAGCAAAGAAGAGAATTACAGACCAATTCCCCTTATGAACATAAATGTAAAATTTCTCAGCAAAATACTTAGAAACTAAATCAAGAACAGAGCCAAAAAGATCATTCGCCATGATCAAGTAGGCTTCATCCTAGAGATGTAGAGATAGTTAAACATACAAAAATCAGTTAATGACATCCATAATATAAACAAACTGAAAGAAAAACACATGTTTTTCTCATTAGATACAGAAAAAGTTTTGACAAAATCTAATACCCCTTCATGATAAAAGTCGTAGGAAAATAAGGAATAAACGAGACACACCTCAACATACTACAGGAAGTTTTTTGACAAGCCCATAGGCAGCTTCAACTTAAATGAAGAGAAACTTAATGTAATTCCACTAAAACCAATAACAAGGTAATCCACTCTCTATATACCTAATCCATATAGTACTTGAAGTCTTATATAAAGCAAAAAGACAAAAAGAAAGAGATCTAAGGTAAACAAATTGAAGAGGAAGAAGTCAAATTATCTTTATTTGCAGATGATATGATGGTATATAAGTGACCCAGAAAAACTTCTAACAGCTGATAAACACTTTCAGCAATGTAGCTAGCTAAAAATCAACTTACAAAAACAGTATCTCTCCTATATATAAATGACAGATTGAGAAGAAAATCAGGGAAACAAAAACCTTTCACAATAACCTCAAGTAAAAAAAAGTTACTTGGAGGTATCTATACCAAGAAAATGAAAGATTTGTATGATAAAAGCATTAAGACAGTGAAGAAAGAAATTGAAGAAGATATCAGAAGATGCTTATGGATCAGTAGGATTAACATGGTAAAAATATTAATCTCTACCAAGAGCAATTTGCAGATTTAGTGTAATTTCCATCAAAATTCCAGCCAGCCTATTTTAAATGGCATGTTCCAAGCCACATATGAGGGTGTTTCAAAAAATAAGAACAAGGGAAGAGTTCCTAAAGAAGAAAATGTGAGATTTACAACTGGTCTTAGCATATGCACACACACGCTCATACACACAAACAGAACAAAGAAGATTCATGGTAAAAGGACATGGAATCAGCTTTGTCACAAGACTAAAAAGTGATAACGAGGGGTGAGTGCAGACCATGTATTTGCACAGATGGGATGACCTGCACTTCCAACAATAATACCACACAGTGATCTGCCTTGTTTTTGTCACACACACACACATTTTTTCTTTTTGTGAAGAATTGGCCACATCTGCTACATCAAGACCATGTTAAATGTGAAAGAGTTGAGGCTAAAACATTTCAAAAGAGTTTGTATAATGTTGATGAGAATTATCAACAGAAAATCACATAGTAAAAATATTTACTCATCACCAGAGACCCAGTGCTTTCTACCTTCCTCTGCTGTATCTCAGAAGAAAAAACACACTTGTATATCTGATTCATTTATTAAAGGTCCAGGAGACATCTTGAGACAAGAGATATCATCAGATAAGTTCTGAATAAAGGATATCTAAGAAGAAACATTACTTAGCAAAACCATGAAAGCCCATTTTGTGCAATATTCTCTTCCACAGGACATACCAGCTCATCCTGGCATCCTGGTGCTGTGGAAATGAATCACTTGCTCTGATTGTCTCATCCAGAGACTTGAGTAAATCATCCTGCCTAGGAAGTTACTAAAATAGAAGAATGAAAATTAACTTTCCAGTCATTTATTTAGTTGCCTGTACCTGCATTAGATTAGATTACCAGCTTAATTTTCTTAGTCAGAATTGGGGATTTTATTGGCTTCTCAAACACAACTAAGTGCTAACATGTGAGTCAAGCACCCCGGGATCTTTTGTCACCTGCTGTATTTTAGCAGTGAGCTGCTCCTCTTTCTCCACTGAGATGCAGCTTTTCAAAGTACATTGGTCATTAAAGTTACTTTTTCCATCCCTTGATAAAGATGCTACTAGAAGATGAGTCATTAGACTGTAGTTCCTGTCTCCATATTTGCCCCAAACAACAAAGTGAGGTATAAGCTGGGCCTCGCCTGGACCAGGGCAGAGTCTTTGACAGAATGATACCCTCTACAGGCCAGTATGACATTGGATAAATTACCAAGAAGTTGATATGTTAGAGTAATCTGGAAGTAATCTAATTAAAATGATGCATACTCTGTGTCTAAGTGGAAAGATGTGATTTAACTAAGCAAATTTATGCAGAAAAGTTACACTTAAAACTCTACTCGGTATAAGCAATTTGAAATTAATTTGCCACTTTAAACAGGAACTGCTTGAAAAGAACAATTTAATTTTACACTAAAGAGAAAACATTCCAATAAAGTGAGAAATTACACATAGATGCAAATTTTCAATGACTACTCTTGTCTATACTTTAAAATGCAAATAAAATCTGAGGACGGTTACTGCATCTCTATGAGAGAACCAGGACATAGTAATCCTTATATATACAAGGTTGATGAATTAATGTTTGCACACTGCTATGAGTTCCTGTATGTTAAGACATATAGCAGGATAAAGCCCACTGACAAGAGCACCAAAGTTAGTCACTTAAAAAAGGCTGGCATATCAACCACAGCCAAGAGTCTGTCTGGGCAGATGCCTCAGCAGCTAGGGACATGTGCTGCTCTTCCAGAGGATCAGTTCCCAGCATCTGCATCTGGTAACTCAAGAGTGGTCTGCACTTCTACTTCCAAAGGAATCCTACACCCTCTTCTGACACAGCAGGCACCTGCACACATCATGAGGTCTACACACACACACACACACACACACACACACACACACACACACCAAATCTTTTAAAAAGCAAGAAAAAAATTGTTCCAACCACCACTGAGAAGAGGATAGGCCAGTGTACATTTCCATCAACGGAGACTTAATTCTTCGCTCCCAAAGAAAAGCAAGAGCAGAAGAAATATTGACCTCAGCCTCTCCTGAAATACTAAGTCCCTTTCTCAGTCATTTGTTTTTCTATTCATTTCAGTGAGTTCTTGAATTCACAGATACACTGTATGCTAATACCTATTGTTGTTAGCTGATTAAAATACATTGACAGTGTTTTCTAAAGCTGCCTGTGTAAAATAAGAGGGCTGTTGGAGATACATATAAAACATTCTCTATGTGTTGGAGAGATATCTCTGTTGGTAAAGTATTTGTCTTTAAGTTAAAAGATCTAAATTCAAAAGAGGAATGGAGACATGTTTGTAACCATTGTCCTGGAGAGGCAAAGGTAGATGTACTGAGAGACCCTGTTGCAAAAAAAAAGAAGATATGTAGCAGCTATAGATATAGATGATACAAATAGATATAGATGATATATATTTTTATATATAGAGAGAGAAGACAGAGATGGAGATGATGGAGATATATAGAGATAGATATGTTCCTAAGTAGATATAGATATACATATAGATGATAACAGATATAGAGATAGAGATAGAGAGATAGATAGAGATAGAGATAGAGATAGAGATAGAGATAGAGATAGAGATAGAGATAGAGATAGAGATAGAGATAGAGATAGAGATAGAGATAGAGATAGAGATAGATGAGAAAAGAAACTGTGGACAGTACCTGAGAAACATCACTTGGGTATTTCTTTGTTCTGCACAGGCATGTAGATATGAACATTTGTCCCTGCACATTAGCAAGACTACAAACACAATATGCACACAAAATAAATAAATAAAACTACTTAACAATCTTTTATTGAATAAATGTTTTATCCTTTAATTTTATTGTACTAATACAATACTCTATTAAATGTAATAGGTTATTATTACTATTGTTCCACGGTTATTATCAATAACTGTTAGAGCAGTTAGTCAGGAAATAAAAGGGTTTGCTGAGCTATGACTATTGTCCTAAAGAGTCTCTTACACTCTCTTTTTCATTACACTAATTCTAAATTCTCTCCTAAGCCAAATTCTTTTTATACCAGCAGGCTATTTTGACAGAGAACCTGTAGCATATAGGATTTAATAACAGGAGGTTGCTAGGAGTGGAGCTCTCTCTGACTGTTTCAGATCCAGCCAAAGTCACCAATTACCAGATTCTCTGGAGACTGGACCTCGCAATGAGTTTCCTGACCCCATACGGATTTAGATAAGCTTTGGATAAGTTCTGTTCTGTGACATGAGCACTGAGTTGCTTAGCTGCAAAACTCTCTCCTTTTCTCCACCTCAGCTAACAATATTTTTCAGGATTTGTGAGGATGCCACTGAGAGAAGCTGCTGAGAGTCCCAGTGTGAGACAATTTTTACCATTCTAACTTGAGTTTTAAGACCCTAAGTCTGTTTTCACGCCCTCTGAGTCGTGTCCTGGGATCAAGGACCCAAGGAACAGAACACTGCCAATACACCTTCCTCCTCTTTCCCAGAAGATGAGGGCAGTGCCAAGCAGGTGAGGCTTTGAAGAAGCAAACATTCTTAGCAATGCTAGTCTACCAGGCCTCCTTGAGGAGAGAGAGGATCTATGGGAAGAAATCAATAACGGATTTGGGGGAACGATAGTAATCAAACATTTGTGAAGGTGTGCAGTGGATTTGAATAGGGAAGTCTCTCAAGAGGGCTGCTTGGGTTCAGGTTACAACTCTGTCTCTCCTGGTAGTCCCTCTGTGCCTTTGATCTCCTTCTACAATAAAGGAAAGATTCAAATAAGTCGTCTAATGGGAAAATTGGAATGACCAACACATGGAGAAAGAAGGGACTTCTAAGACCCCACCCCTTGTTGAGGAGCTATTGGCAGTTTAAGGTTGCTGAGGGAGTAGAGGCACTTTCTTTAGGAGTGTAGCCATGGGTAGGTTGCCCATGCCCCCATGTTATCCACCACAAGGTGGAAGGCAGTGTCATCTGTGAGCAGGCATGGTACTCAAAAGGCCAAAATTAAGATGAATGTTCTAGAAAAAGTTGTTTCCACTCAGTCCTCTTTTATACTGCAGATTCTCCTGGGAAGAGTATGATTCACACCTGCGGGAAAGATGAGGTTATTGGCATCGGACTCCATATGTATCGCAAGCTAAGGGATGGATAAAGAATGTTTTATGCATCACCATTCATCAGTCTCTACAAGGAGTGTTGTTGTTGCAATGTTGCTTTATAGATATTTTACAGAGGAGAGAGCAATTAAGAATGATGAGGCATCTTTAGCAAGATGAAAAGCTAACAGAAAAGGCTATCGAGAAGCAGAGTCTTTTGGATATGCCAGGATCTCTACACCCTTCAACTCACAGTATTCAACACACATACATAAAATCAAGCCAGTCAAAACTTCAACATGGATTGTGGAAGCACACTTGAGCTCCCACTCCTAGCTGGGGAGCTAGTGACGATTGATGGCTACTAGCAATGGGAAAGTTCAGTTTTCTTCAGGCATAAGGTCCCCAGTAGGTTGACCATAATCCACTAGAATGCCCCACATCCATGAGCACAGGGATAACATGAATTATACTCAGTGAGTTAAAAGTGGGAAAAGAGAAAGCATGAAGTTGGGAAGAACACCAAGGAGGGGTCATAGTAGGGGAGTGTGGGGAGTGAATATGTTTGAAATACATTGTATCCATGTATGCAATCTTCTAATAATAAACAAAAGATACTATATTTTATAAAAGCTGTTTATTGAAGAAGCTGAGAGTGTTGAACAGCCAGTGCTGCCCAGGTCTTATCAAGAGACTGCTTTCTCTAAAGTAGACAACATAAAAGATTAATTTACCTTTAAATTTTCTTTCTTTTATTGTATATGTATGAATTTCTGCTTTCTTATATGTATGGGAAGCCCATGTATACAGTGTCTATGGAAACCAGAAGAAAGAATTTGCTCTCCTAGGTCTGAAGCTATAGATGGTTGTGAGCCACCAAGTGAGTCTGGGACCTGAACCCTGTTCCTCCTAAGAGCAAGCAGTCTATGACCTTAACCACTGAGCCATCTCTGCAGCCTCAATTGCTTAGTGGACCATAGATTGCATGCAATTATTGTCAATATGGTGGTTGCAGTTCTACCCAGAGCCTGAGCCACAGCACCTGAACAGACAACCACACACACACCAAGGGACTGCAGATATGTAGAGAAAGGGCTGGAGAGGTTGAGAAGCAGAGAGCTACCAGCCCTCATTGTTAGTCAGCGGGCCATCAGAACACTACAGGCCAGCTGGAGGCTGACACAGGTTTAGAGTAACAAGCAGTTAAAAATGGATTTTGCCATCAATTCAAGGCAGTTCTGATTAATGCCTTCCACTCTGTTCAGAAGCAAAGCCAGTCCATTTTCCTTTCAGAAGGCCCCATACCTAGGAGATTCTGTAAATACAGCTCTTAATTTAACTCCCTCAAAGGGATGGCAGCATCTCCCTGAGTCAAATTACTGCCTTTTAGAAGCACTATCTCTCCCTGGCTGCCTCTGCTTCTTCCCTGAACACTTATTAACCTTCCTCTGGATAGCGAATGGTTTTGTACAAGGCCCTCAAATCGGTGATGTCCTGAGGTTGAAGGGCATTTCCTCCCCATACCCCACCTGACTCAGCAGTGATGTATGGATGCAGGAAATTTTTGTTTGCCCATGTTAGCCACATGCTCATTGTTCTTGCAATAGAAAGGCTATAATTTTCCTTTTCTTCTCAAGTTCTAGTAAGGAAGCTGTTGAGAGGCATAATTGTCTGCTGATCCCTAGCATCTGCCTGGTGAAAAACATGCAGAAATCAAGATATCTCATTACTAAAGTAAGGATATTCTTCATAATTTATTAAAAATGGGTTTAGGTTGATTAAAAGAATTGCCAGGGAGCATAGACTAAAACCTGCCTGGGCCGCACAGAGGTCCAGTTCATGGAGTGTTCCCATACAGCACACAGTCAGCTGACTGATGGCCAGAATGAGCCTTCTGGGACTTTCTGAGAGAAACTGGTTCTCGGATTTCTGGTTTTGGAAGGCATTCATAGCATTCCAAGGAATTTTTTTTCTGGTTGCCTCGAAGAATTAAAGAAAATGTCAAATAACTCTGTATAGAAGATGCCAAATCCTTCCACTGAGACAGTCGCAGCAGAGGTCCGAGAGCATTTGTCACGGGGGTGTCAGACTGTGAAATGCCAGCTACCACACGGTGCAGGCTGGCTCTGGACAACTTTTTCCCCTAGCTTTTGTTAAAGGAAAAGAACCAAAGAGGCCTCAGCCCCACACCTACACAGAAAATCAAGGTCTGACAACGAGGATGAAAATGAAGCATGTCCTGAAACCTGCCAGCTTTCTTTTTGATTATTTATGTATTATTAGTAGTAATTGAAGAATTTCGCACAAAGTATGCTGGTCATAAACATACCCTATCCTAACTCCTCCAAACTCCATGCCCTTGCCCTACTTGCAAGTTTGTGCCCTTCATAAAAAGAAACCAAAAATCCATGAGGTGTGCATACACTGCTGAGTGTATGGCCATGCACTGGAGTGGGGTCAACCTACCAAAGGCCACACTCTTTTTTTATTGCATTCTATTTAACTTTTATTATAAATCCAAAGCAGATATCATATAATTCTTTTTTATTTATTCATTAAAAATTTCTGCCTCCTCCCATCCTCCCATTTCCCTCCCACTCCACTCACTCCCCCTCCCCCTCCCTCTCCAGTCCTAAGAGAAGTCAGGGTGCCCTGCCCTGTGGGAAGTCCAAGGCCCTCCCCCCTCCATCCAGGTCTAGGAAGGTGTGCATCAAAACAGACTAGGCTCCCAAAAGCCAGTACGTGCAGTAGAATCAAATCCCGATGTTGTTATCATTGACTTCTCAGTCCTCTCTTATTGTCAGCCACATTCAGCGTCTGGTTTGATCATAGGCTTGTTCAGTCCCAGTCCGGCTGACCTTGGTGAACTCCCATTATATCAGTCCCACCGTCTCTGTGGGTGAAGGCATCCCTCGCAGTCCTGACTTCCTTGCTCATGTTCTCCCTCCTTCTGCTCTTCATCTGGGCCTTGGGAGCTCAGTCCAGTGCTCCAATGTGGGACTCTTAAAGAAAACTGACTCTTCCCCTCCTGGCAGCTATCAACTGTCAATAACTTCTCAGCAATGAATGGGGTTTTTGCCTACTGCCCTCTGCATGTTTGGATTTTATCTGGGTTGAGCTTGCACAGGCCTTGTGCACGCTTTCATAACTGTGCAGAGTTTAGATTGCAACTGCCCTATTGTGTCAAAAAATCTTTTCAATGATCTTAAAAAATAACTAAACTCGTTGTCAGTTCCATTCAGATTGGCTCTGTCCTTACAGTGAGAGTGGAATAATCATTAGTGCTACCTCCTTAACTGCCCAGTATCACAGGTTAGTAATAACTGTGATAGAAAAGATTTAGATTTTACCCAACTGGGAAGAAAATCAGCCAAGAGTGATAACTGCTACCACTGCAGAAGTCAGACCCAATACAGATATATGAGAAAAATTTTTGTCTTCAGATACCACTTGAGGAGACGCACCTGATTAAAATTAAACAGAATCAAGCAAGCAAATTACACCCCAGAATCTCACTACTTCCTAGCTGTGTGTCCATGGGTAAACTGTTAAATTTGTGGTACTCTGGTTTCCCTATAGGAAAAGAAAGACAATATTGTATCTATAGGCTGGGGAGATGTTTGGTACAAATGACCTAGTTGACTCTGATACAGTACCTTGATGCTCCATGGCAAAACAAGTTTGCCAAATTAAAGACTGGTGTGGTAAACATGCTAACCACAGGTTTTTGTTTTTGTTTTTTTTTTTTTGAAAATAATGAAGTTGGGGCCTGAGAGGGAAGTTCTCAGCATTTCATTAAACTCTGGATTGCTGACTTTTCAAGAAATCTAGTATAAAACCTGATCAGAGAAAGTAAAGTTGTTTTTTGTTTTGTAAGTGTGTGTGTGTGTGTGTGTGTGTGAGAGTATAGCACAGATATTTTGTCATCTTCCTTGTCTTATTTTTTCTTTAGATATTTCTCTTCCTAGGAGTAGGTATCTGGGAAGGTAACTTAGGAGGGAAATTTTTTGTTGTATGTGTGTGGGCACCTAAGTTTGGTTACCCAGAACCCATCTTGAAACCAAAAATTGCAGCATTCTTCTATAACCTCATAGCTTGAAATTGGAAACAAGTAGATCATGGAGATTCACTGGCCAGCCAGTGAGAAACCTTCCTCAAAAATATGGTGGAAAAGTGATTGAGGAAGTCATCCTGATATATACACAACAACACACACATACACACACACACACACACATACACACACACCCAGGTTTCTTTTCTGGAGGATTTTTATGTGCTACAAGTTAAATAAATGTTAGCTTAGCTCCCATATATTCTGCCTATCAAGAAATTTTCTAGATGAATTATGAACAATGAAAATGGACTTAGGAATTTTGGGGTGATTCACTACAGCCAAATAAAAACATCATTAGATGGACAGAAAGTAAAGAAAGAGTAAGATGAGAAAGATCTGTCTGAGTGTGCATACAATAGAGAGTCAACACTTGAAGGGCAAGTGAAGGAAAGAAATGTTCACCAGGAACACAAGTCTTTGTCTGAAATCACAGCACTTGAGGTTGAAGGGAAGACCACTGAGAAGCCAAGCCAGCATGAGTCGGCATTTCAGAGCTTTCAGACTGCACTTGTCAACAAGTAGTTGAGGGCCAGGAAGTGTGACATCACTTCAGTAAGGGTTCCTGCCACTCTGTCATATTCTGTGAGGTCCTAAAGTCAAACATTATCAAACATTTTCCAGCAAGCATATTGACCAACCAAGCAATGCTGGGATTAAAGGTGTGTGCCACACCACCCATCTAGGTTAAACATAAAAGCAAAACCCACATATATTCATTTCCTACTGTGAAGGATTAAAAAAAAATGACCTGCTGTTGCCAAACATGGTGTCCTGGAAGACTTTCAGTGTTTAAATATCTAGATGAAAAGGAGACCCAGGGCTGGCCTGCATCTCCAGCTGGCTGAAATTAGACTGCAGGCATCGTGCTGAATCCTTGCTGTTCAGAAGATGGATGTTCAGCTTTCCTCATGCTTTCTCTTCAGAAAGCCATCCTATCACAGCTTACTTAGGGAAGGAGAACACTGAGACAGGTGGGAATGGAGCAATGCCTGGGGAAGGGCACAACAGACACACAGGCAGGTGCTGCAGAAACATTAGCATTTAAACAGCATCATCTGCCTCTGAAGACCTACACAGAAAAAGGAGACAGATGCTGTTTGTGGGATACTCAAGCTGAACCTGTCTGTCACTTGCTTTCTGTCCTAAACCATAGCTTATCCATGGCCAATTATCACCCCTCAAAGTGATGTCCATTACTGAGAAGTATACAGAAAAAGAGAGGGGTGCCCATTATAAAAAAATCATTTCACTATTGCAATTTTGAATAATCATTTTTAGTGTGACAAAGGAGTCTCCCACACTTTTATTGGTACAATATTTTACTTATTTAATGAATAAGATGTCTTAAGGAGCAAGAGTTAGGTACAATTATGAAGATTTATTCAAATAATAATACGTGATGTCTGCCTACCATTTTGAACCCCGAAGTCATTCATCATCTAGTATGCATCCCTGCGTCTGTGAGTCATGGAAAGATCCTCATGTGTAACAGAATAGGGAGAGGTTCTACCACCTTCCAGTAGCAGCAGTAGAATTTGAACAGGCCTCATCATTTCCCTTAATTTAGAAGTTTTAATGCCAAAAGTTGGGGAGATGGCTAAGCATTTAAGAGCACATGTTGCTCTTGCAGAGGACCAGAGTTCATTTACCAACACTCACATTGGGTGGTTCACAGCTGCCTGTGACTCCAGTCCCATGAAATCAAAAGTCTTCTTCATAAATCTCTGGGCATTGTGCTCACATGTGCATATTCCCATACACAGAAACATAGGAATATGTGTTATCTAAAACATAAATAAAAAAGAATTCATGAATCTGGCTAATATGCAAAAGTCAAACTATATGATGAGAATTTCGTTCCATTTATTATTCTGAACAAATGAAATGGCAAGTATTTCCCAACTACAACAAGGACTGCAAACCCAGGAAAACATGCACATGCCATTAAATACAGTGTGAGCATCCATATTGTGTCAGAACACTTCCTTCTGTTTCCTTTGTGAATTGTCAATCCCAATGCTCCATCATGAAGATACATATTCCCGACCTCCCCAGAACCTGTGGCCATTGTCAGATTCTGGAGAACTTTGGCATTGCCTCAGAAGCAGTTTAGGAGCTCAGTGATGCTCAGTGCTGATGGAATGTTCAATGCAAATAGAAAGCATAGCTATAAGCACTCACACCATACTTGTGAATGAAATACTAATGTGCGGTAGGGTAGATCTGGGAGGAGTCAGGGGAAAAGCAGGACTTAAATATGGTCAAATTACATTGCATCAGATCCTCAACTAAGTAATGAAAATAGTTTTGAAAGCATTTTAGCCACAGAAGACTATTAGCCTTAATAAAGAATAGAAATAGAAAAATGGTATTTGATAGATAAGAATTCCCAAGAACACTAAAACCAGTCCTTAGAGTAGAATTACCTACTGCTGTGTGACAAACTATTCGAAAATGTATTGGGGAAAATGTGCTGATCCTTGCTGTCAGGAAGTCAGACAGACAGCACTCTGGTGGATGATTTGTCTGTGTTCTGCAATAGCAGAAGTCTTAGCATTGAAGACTTAGTTTCTGTATAATAAGAATCATGATGTACAATAGCCATGCTTTAGATATTGAATTACTAAATTTATTCATTGTAGAGAAAGTCAAAGTTAGAAGAAATCAAACAACAAGCCACAGGTAGCAACACATCATCAAATCAGGTGCCCCTTGCACCCAACAGAAACTGACTGGAGTAGCAGAGGGTCAGCTGGAGTTACAAATTCAGAGAGTCCCAGGCAGAGGGATATTTTAGCTATGGATGAGCTTTTGGTTTTCCAGCATAGACTGTTGGTTTCTCAGTGTAGACATTTATATATCATAGGATAAACAATAAGAACTTCTGATAAAATGGTTTACCTAGTAGCTATTTTCCAGGACATAACAGTTTTACTCTTGGGCTCTTTGTTGTTTTTCTTTGTCCCTGTTAGAGTTAAAGGAACAGTCTGCCCCAAGTCATGGAGTTTTTGAGGACATTTTGGAACTAACTTGCCTGAGGCTGAAATGTGAGGTGGAAATTCTACTTCTAGAGGCAGTTACTCAGTGAGCCCAATAACACATGATATTTAACCAACACAGTGTGTATCACAATCAGAACTAACTTAAATTGATAGAATGATGTGGAAGGTTTTTCACTTCCACATTATTCTAGTAACTAGTGGGGATAATCCTAAAGCTGATTTAATTGAACTGTTTGGCAGGCACCACATCTATATATGTGCACCTATATACATACCACCCTGCTTCTAGACACCAGGGCCATTCCATATCCCAGTTGTCCTAGATGACATGAAACCCAAAGCCCAAAGTCTACTAATTCAAAGTAGTATAACGTTTCATGAAGAAGAATACACATAGCAACCAAAAAAAAAAAAAAACAAAACAAAAAAAACAGGGAGGACAAAAAAATTACTGCTAAAAGTTTTGGTAGCACTTGATATAAAGAAGGTTGTCTTAGGAAAGTATTGGGAGAGACATAGAAATAAATATAAGGAATGAACTGTTGGCTTTTAGGAACTTACAACATAGGAATTTCAGAGCTATCTCCATCAAAGCTGTGAATTCCGTCACTCTGAAGAGGTTATCAATCAGAAGGTCTTCGTGAGTCACATAGAAGCCTTCGTGTTTTCTACCTGCAATATATTATTTCTTTGTCTTGTGGTGATTAAATATGCTACAGGAGGCAACTTAAGGGAGAAAGGATTATTTTGGCTCATAGTTTAGGGTGACCTGTCTATCACGGTTGAGAAATTTCAGCAGTAGGGATATGAGATGCTTGAGATCTCTTGTTCTGTTTCCACCGTGTAGGAATACAGTAAGGACTCTGTGGTCGCAACAGGGAAGAGAACGCCTCCCAGCAGTCTGGTCTCTGACTTTACAGAAGCATAGAAAATTAATGGCTATTGTTTACAAGACACTGACCCCTGCTCCTGGTTTCAGTGGTCCAAATATTCTAAAATTCTCTAGATTTGATATTGCCAGTCCAGTCACTTGCAGAAAGACAGAATTCTCATATTCCTTGGCCTTTTTCTACATAGAATCCAAGTTCCTATAGAAAGGTCAGTGTCTGATGGTGTTGTCTCTATAATTGTGTTTCTAGGAGAGGCAGCAAGCCACAGCCAAATGCCTGAGAATAAGGACAAGAGTATGTAGCACAAGTTCAAATTGATCTTAATAATAAAAACCCAGAGTCAGATATAGGGGGTGAAAACTGAAAGATCAGAGAAACAGAGCAGGCAGCCACTAATTCTTACCTCTACAAAATCCTCAGTCTGAATAGGGTATCCTGTCTCTACAAGCCTTCAGGCTGAATGCCTTGTGCTCCTGTCCCTTCCCACCTTACATCCCTCTCTATGCCTGTCTCTACTTCCCTAGCTTTGGGATTAAAAACATGTGACTCCCAAGTACTGGGATTAAAAGTGTGAACCACCACTGCCTGGCTCTGTTTCTCTTTGAGACTGGATCAATCTAGTGTAGCCCAGTGTGGTCTTGAACTCAGAGATCTGTCTGCCTGTCTCCTGAGTGCTGGGATTAAAGTTGTGAGCCACCACTGCATGGCCTCTATGGCTAACCAGCGGCTCATTCTGACCTCCAAGGAAGCTTACTTGCTACAGCAGAAACAAAATATCACCACAGGAGTATGAGCAGTCAACTAATGAAAACCTCCATCCATGCAGCCCCTGTGGTTAAGCCAGTTCTCACTTGGATAGGTCACACCATAATCCTTCATCACAGGAAAATGAAAAGAACAAATATTGACAAGACTGATTCCGTTTGTAATGAAATATGATGTATTAATGTTTTAAGCACAAAATGAAGATCCTGAAAGTGGTACCCAAGCATCCAGGGCAAAATAGAAAGAGTCTCGTGTTTTAATTTCTAATACCATTTAGCACTATGAGTGTTTTTGCTGAGCATGATGTCTTATTTTATTTTTCTGTTGCCATGGTTAAATGCCCCAACAAAAGCAACTTAAAACAGAATGGGTTTGTTTGTCCCACATTTCCCGATTGCTGTGCATCATTAAGAGAGAGCTTCAATGTGGCTAGAATTTAAAGTCAGAAAATCACATTTCATCCTGACTAATTTAAGTATGCATGCCACTGCTCATTCCCTTTCTCCCTTTTATTTAGTTCAGGGCCCAGTCTGTGAAAAGGCCTCACCCATATTCAGGACTTATTTCCCCACCTCAATAAACCCAAAGAAGAAAATCCCTAATGGGGTTACAGAAATGGTTTAACAGTTGCACTTGTTTACTGCTCTTGTAAAGTAACAGAGTTTTGTTCTCAGCACACATGGCAAAGGCAACTCACAACAACTTATTAATTCCAACTCCAGAGTGTATGCCCTCTTCTGGACTCCACGGTATCCATTGCTAAGTGAGTGCACACACACACACACACACACACACACAGAGAGAGAGAGAGAGAGAGAGAGAGAGAGAGAGAGAGAGAGAGAACACAAGAGTTTAAGAAAGAAAATTAAAATAAATATTTTCTTTTTTATTTATTTTTAAAACAATTTTTCTCATTTTACATACCAGATAGAGATAATAAAATTCTACCACAAATGCCAATCTACCAACCTAATACCTAATATATACAATTTATCTCTGAGACTTTCTTTCAAAGTGAGTCTAGATTGTATCGACTTGACAATTAAAACTATTCATCACCTCTGAGAATTTAAATTACGTGATATGGAATTGTTTAGGAAACCTGTGTCTGCTGGTAGACATTGCATTTTTTTAGCTTAAGTCTTTACTCTCAGATTTAAAATCACTGAAGAGAGTGCATGCTGTATGCCAATAAAAAAGCATGCATAGAACTATGTAAATGTTTTCCAAAGTCTTAAAAGCTCTGAATCTTCTCCCTCTATTCCTAAAATGAGGAAGATAAGAAGAGGCCTAGGAATTCATGTGACAGTGATGCTGATGGACTCACGGCCATCTGGTAAGAAACATGGTTTTGTATTCCAACCAAGGAGTGAGAATGAGGTTGCACCAAGTACACCCTTCTGACAGTGAGATATGAAGGGCTGGGCTGGTGTTCGGGGAGATAATGTAAAAAGAGATTGAGCTGCCAAGAAAAGTTCATACCACATGGCCAAATCTACTACTCTGATTTGGCGGGAGTCAGGGAGGGCAGGGTATAATTTCCAGAAGAATTTCCTACTGCTAGTAGATTTTAAAGCTGGGAGTCAAATGGAGGCTAGCATATATTGTTTATGTAGCGTTTGACCTTCTGAGTCACCTCTGCTATGAATTAAGATCAAGACAGCAGCTCTCTATAGCTCCTCTGCCCTGTGCCCAGCCCGGAGGAGTGCTTTCGGGTTAAAAACCAAAGAACAAATACTCAGAGAGGAGACAGGGAGCTGCTGGTATTTATTTCAGCGTGTTAGCTTGACATAAGCATGGGTGAAGGCCAGATATGGATTGGTGACTCACCCACATTTAGATGCAGTCTGTGTAAAATGTTTTCATTTCCGCATCATGGAAACAGATCTGAAATCCTTCACTCAAATGGCGGAATTTAATTTCTTTCAACAAAAAGTGACCTACCTCCGAGAGAAGATTTTGTAAGAAGATTTTACTTTGACTTCTGCTGAGTTTTCAAATCTCGCTTAAAACTATGTTTTATTTAATTCCTAAATTAGAAAAAAAGAAGAAGAAAGAAAAGAACCAAATTGATGATTTTTGCCTCTAGGTAATTCTGTCTCTGCCTGCATTGTTTTTAAATAAAAATGAATTAAAGCTTGGTTAATCTTTAGCATTACATAATCCTTTCAAAATAGACTGGATATTGCATACCCTTTGGAAAAACCCTGATTCTGCAGGCTGAATGTCTGCACTTTAGGGAGTCAAAAGAGATAAGCAGAGTCTATCTGCCTGAAGCTAACCAACCATTCATGAAGTATTTATTTCCTGTGAGAGTCTTATCATTTCCTTAAAAGTGGTTTGTAATTGTGTGTGCCTGTGTCTGTGAGTGAGTGTGTGTATGTGTGTGTGTAGAGGGCTAGAGGACAACCTTAAGTGTCCTTTTTCAACTTCTAGCACTTTTTAAAAATTTTTTTGAGACAGGATTTTTCACTGGCAGTTGGGGCTGACAGTCCATACTGGTTTGGTGATAAGTCTCAGGTATCTTCCTGTCTCAACCTCCCCAGTGATGGGATTGCAATGCTTGCCACCACGTCCAGCTCCCAATGTACTTTTTGAGGATAGAATTCAGGTCCTTATTCTTGCAAAACAGGATTTTTCTAACAGATTATACTCCCAGCCCTTCTGCAAATATTGCTATGCAACATCAAATCTGTATAGATGGCATTCAGAACTTTTGACCCAACATTGCCCTTTCATGTTCAGAATCAAATCAAGTTATAGAGACATTTTTACTGACCACAGAGATAATCTAGCAACTTTTGTCTACTATCTTAACTATATATATTAAAGAATTCAAAGCAAATGAAGGCCCATGGATCCCTGATTTCTATCCCAATGTCCAACCAACCAAATTTCAGATTCATAGGGTATATGTGTGAAAAATATTTATTAAATAATTATTGTTTCTTGGGTTGAGATACATCAGTGAGACCAGTATGACCCTAGACTTTTGGTAATCTATATTCCTTTTTCCATTTTCAAATTTTCCATCAGAAAAAGTTGAGAGAATTGAGGTAGATTTTATCAGAGGCACAGCCTACATCTAAGCTCCAACGGACTAAGGAGCCTACAGGCCTTGGGACTTGGTAGCAAGGGTGTATTAACAGGCACTGGTGGTAAGAAGGGCACCTGCCTAATGAAGGCCTTCCAAAGGTGAGAATAATCCCTGAAGGAACCATAGAGTATGCCTGATGCCCCATAATTGCACATTGTAATAGGAGCTGCGGGTTGCATTCCTGCTGCCCCAGCTCCTGGTCACCTGGTTAGCTTATGCCCCGAAATAACACACAAATTGTATTCTTTTAAACACTGCTTGGCCCATTATATCTAGCCTCTTCTTGGCTAACTCTCACACCTGGACTAGCCCATTTCTAATAATGTGTGTAGCACCGAGGTGCGCTTACCTGGAAGATTCTAGCCTACGTCTATCCTGGGTCAGAGCTTCATCGCTCGTGTCTGCCCAGGAGAGGGGAGCATGGCCTCTGAGCTCACTTCCTCTTCCTCCCAGCATTCTGTTCTGTTTACTCCACCCATCTATTTTTTAACCTATCAGGGCCAAGCAGTTTCTTTATTTTTTAACCAATGACCTTCCTCCATCAGCACATCACTTACCAGCATCGCTTTAATCTGGATAATGAAGAGGGACACAGAGCCAACTCCAGTGGCAACTGCCTTTTCATTTTGTTGTATTGCTTTTAGTCAAGAATAAATTAAGAAATTACTGTCATTAAGACAAAATAAGTTTCCCTGGAAGACAGAGAAAAAATTATTTGGCAAGTGAGGAGTAGAATACAAATGTCCCAAACTAAACAGCACATAGGTCTAAGAAAAGAAAGAACTGGTTTCATTTCTTGTGGAAATCCATGTGCTGAGATGTTAGTGAATATCTGAACACAAACCCCATGTGCTTAGATGAACTATGAAAAGAGGCATAAGGACTTGCTTGGCAGTTTTGATGGAAAAAGAAAAGCATATAAGGCTATGTGAATCAATCTCAATGTCAAAAGAAAAACTATTTTCAAAAAAATCTCTCTGAATGTAGAAAAGATGTTTCTTCTACTTATTTTTTAAAATTAATTTCACAATTACTTCAATTTTCTTTAAATATAAACAGTAGACTCTGGGCAGGGAAAAAGGCAGGCTGATTGATTCTCCCTCAGCTCCTCCAAATCCAATCCCACATGTTCTCCTCAGCTCTGTAGCAGAACACCTGTTGCAACCTCTCCTCCCTCTTCCTTCTTTAGGGGATCATACAGATCTTTCCCTCCAAACTTCCTTCCTCTTACCCATTGCTTTAACCCAGGCCCAGTTCCAGCAGTCATTCCCTGGAAAACCTCAATCATCTCAAGCTAGGGAAGCAAATAGGATAACTGCAGAATTTCACCTCTCCCTCAACTCCTCCAAATACAATCCCCAGTCACATCTGTCACTCCTTAGCAAAGTACCAGCCACAAACTCCCATTCCTAGTCTATCCCACCTCCAGTGGATCACATCAAACTTTACCTCCATTATTCCATCCTTCTTTTAATCCCATTATCCCAGCCTCTAATACTATCAGGCATTTTCTGGGAACATTTCTCACATAAAAGTTCCAGAAAATCTGGGGCACTGTGTAAAGACCAAATCTATGAAAAATAAGAATAGAGGAACTAAAAGAAACATAAGTCAAATGCCAAAAAATATTTTCAATAAAATTAGAGAAGAAAAATTTCCAAACCTAAAGAAAAACATGCCTATCAAGATACAAGTAGCATACAAGAAACCTAACAGACTGGACAAGAAAAGAAAGTCTTTTTGACATGTGACAAAACACTAAATAAACAGGACAAAGAAAAATTATTAAAAGCTGCAAGGAGAAAGACTGAGTAACAGAGAAAGGCATAACTATTAGAATTATACCTGACTTCTAAGTGAAGACTAAAACCAGAAGGGACCATACAGATATGCTACTGACTCTTAAGAGACCACACAGATTCCAGCACAGACCCAGCAAAGTGTTTAATCACAATAGGTAGAGAAAATAAGACATTCCATGAATAAAACCAAATTTAAGCATTTGGTTTTTATCATGGAATTTAAGCATTTGGTTTTTATCATGGAATTTAAGCATTTGGTTTGTATCATGTTTTTTATCAGGCATACAGTAGGTGTTGGAATGAAAACATCAGTTGAGTGGTAGTAAAGGGGGGTGGGCTGTGTCCTGCCATCTGGCTAGCTTAACCCCCGAAATAACCACCCCAAAATTATATTAATTAAATTACTGCTTGGCCCATTATTGCTAGCCTTTTATTGGCTAACTCTCACATATTGGTTTAACCCATTTCCATTAATGAGTATCACCACTTGACTGTGGCTGACCGCCATGAGTCTGACCAGTGTCCGTCTCAGGCAGGAGAATCATGACGTCTGCCACACTGCCCTTCTTCCCAGCATTCTATTCTGTCTACTCTGCCTATCTAAGTCTGTCCTATCAAAAGGCCAACACAGTTTCTTTATTCAACCAATGAAAGCAATACAAATACAGAAGGACCTGATGTAGGAGTGTATTCTATCTATCTGTTGCTTTCATTGGTTAATTAATAAAGAAAACCGCTTGGCCTGATAGGTCAAAACATGGGTAGGTGGGAAAGACAGAACAGAATGCTGGGAAGAAGGCAATGAGGCAGACACCATAGATCTCCTCTCCTAGATGGATGCAGGTTAGAATCTTCCCGGTAAGCCACCACCCCATGGTGCTACACACATTAATAGAAATGGGTTAATCAAGATATGAGAGTTAGCCAAGAAGAGGCTCAATATAATGGGCCAGGAAGTGTTTAAATGAATACAATTTGTCTGTTGTTATTTCAGGTATAAAGCTAGCCGTGTGGGAGCTCGGTGGGACGAAAAGCAGGCCTGCCCTCAGCTCATCACTACAAGGACCTTCTATACCAGTGGCACGCACCTTTAATTTCAGCACTTGGGAGGCACAGATAGGCAAATCTCTGTGAATCTGAGTTCTACAGAGCGAGTTTCAGGACAGGCTCCAAAGTTACAGAGAAACTCTGTCTTGAAAGAAAAGAAATAAAATAGATAAAAAAGAAAGAAAGAAAATATCAACCTAAAGAGGTTAGTGACACCCAAGAATGTACAAGGAATGAATCATCCCAAACCAGCAAATCAAAAGAGGGGAAAACATACACACACACACACACACACACACACACACACACACACACAACCACCACCACCACTTCAACAGCAATAGCAACAATGACAAGATAATAGGAATCAGATTCACTGCTCCTTGATAATCTCTCAACATCAATGGTTTTGATTCCCCCAATAAAAAGACATAGACTAACAGAATGGTTATTACAACATAATCTAGCCTTCTCCTACATTCAAGAAACATACCTTAATACCAAGGATAATATCACCTCAGGGGAAAAGGATGGGAAAAAGTTTCAAGCAAATGAATCTAAGAAGCAGGCTGGTAAGTATTAAGATCAACAATGATATGGCTCAGAGGTTAAGAGCACTGACTGCTCTTCCAGAGGTCCTGAGTTCAATTCCCAGCAACCACATGGTGGTTCACAACCATCTGTAATTAGGTCTGGTGCCCTCTTCTGGCTTGCAGGCATACACACAAACAGAATATTGTAAACATAATAAATAAACAAATATTAAAAAAGAGAAGCAGGCTGGTGTAGCTGTTTAATATCTGACAGAATAGACTCAAATCAAAACTAATCTAAAGAGATAGGAAAGAATATTACATACTCACCAAAGAAAAAAGAACACCAAGAGGACACTGCAATTACTTTCCACCCTTTTACTAAAAGAAAAAAAAATTCTCATATAACAAAACCTGATTCCACAGTGGTCAGGTAGGATATAGCAGAAGGAGAAAGAGCACGAGCAAGGAACTCAGGACCGCGAGGGGTGCACCCACACACTGAGACAATGGGGATGTTCTTTTGGGAACTCACCAAGGCCAGCTGGACTGGGTCTGAAAAAGCATGGGATAAAACCGGACTCACTGAACATAGCAAACAAGAGGACTGCTGAGAAGTCAAGAACAATGGCACTGGGTTTTGATCCTACCGCACCTACTGGCTTTTTGGGAGCCTAGGCTGTTTGGATGCTCACCTTACTAGACCTGGAAGGAGGTGGGAGGTCCTTGGACTTCCCACAGGGTAGGAAACCCGGTCTGCTCTTTGGGCTGATGAGAGAGGGGGAGTTGTTTGGGGGAGGGGGAGGGATATGGGAGGCGGTGGCGGGGAAGAGACAGAAATCTTTAATAAATAAATAAATAAATAAATAAATAAATAATAAAAAAAGAAAAAAATCCTAATACCACTGCTAGTGAGACCTAGATGCCCTTCAGCTGAAAAATGGATGAAGAAAATGTGGCACATTTACACATTAGAGTACTACTCAGCTGAACAAAAAAAAAAATGACATATTGAATTTTTCATGCAAATGGATGGAATTAGATAACACTATACTGAGTGTGTTAACCCAGACCCCAAAAGATGAATATGGTATGTACTCACTCATAAGTGGATGCTAGCTATAAGCAAAGAATATTGAGCCTATAGTTCATGATCCTAGAGAAGCTAAGTAATACAGTAAATCGTCTGGCTATTATACCTTTGCTGCCTCCTCTTCCCCAGAATGTCCTGAACCCTGAGGGGTATTTGATGGAGATATACAACCCTGAGCTGTGTGTTCAAATGTGTATGTGCATGCATGTGTGTGAGGTGTGTGTAATATCTAGCTGTTGATCTTTGTATTTGTAGCCATTTGCTACCGAAGGCTTCTCAGATGGTGTCTGAATAAGGCACTGATCTATGAGTATAGCAGAATATCTTCTATCACTCCTCTTTTTTTGTTTCTTTTTTTTAACAGTAGTATTTGGTTTTACTCTAGATCTCTGAGCTATTTGATCTCAGGTTCTTTAATACCCAAGTGTTGGTATGGATTCCTTCTCATGGAGTGGGCCTTAAGTTAAATCAGACATTGGGTGGTTACTCCCACAAACTTTATGCCACCATGGCCTTAGCATGCTGTTCAGGCAGGGCAGCATTGTAGCTCAAAGGATGTGTGACTGGGCTGGTGTTTACATTCTCTTTTGGTAGCCTGCAGAGTTCTTTTCCATACCAATAATACTGGCACATAGAGGTAAAGGTTCTATGTAGGAACCTGCTTGACTCCTATGTTCAATGAGTTGTGTGGTTGTTTTCCTTGGCAAAGGCTTCACTGTCAGTTTGCAGAGAGTGACCTATTGTCATATCAACAGTTGGGGTTGCTTATGAGTTCCTATGAAACCCCTTTGGCTAAAAACTCAATAGAATGTAGCCCAATCCTAGTACGGAAATCTTTATTTTGTGACAAGAGATGGTCAGTTAGGACTCTGTCTCCTTCATTATTTGGAGAAATCTTTAGGATCACCCTCATTTATTTTAGAAAATTTCTACTACACTAGGTCCTGACATCGCAATTTATAATATCTATGCACCCAAAACAAGGGCACCCAAGTTCATAAGAGAAACACTACTGCAATTTAAATTGCATCATATATTGACCTTTACACACACATTGCCAACAGGTAAACAAAAACTAAGAAGCAAAATTCTGGAACTAGCTGATGTTATTAACCAAGTGGACCTAACAGATGTATACAGAACATTTCACACAAGCACAAAGAAATACACCTCTTCTCAGCACCTCATGGAACTTTCTCCAACACTGGCCACATACCCAGACACAAAGCAAAGCTTAACAGATAAAACCAAATTAAAATATATGCTATATCCTACCTGACCACTGTGGGCTAAAGTTGAATATCAAGAACAGAAGGAAACAGTCGTGGAAACTGAACAGCATACTACTGGATAAAAATGGGTCAAAAAGGAAATTGCAGGCTGTCTAGAATTAAATAGAAATGAGTAAACAACATACCTAAACTTACGGAACACAACAAAAGCAGTTCAAAGAGGTAAGTTTATAATACCAAGTGCCAACATAAAAAGAGGAATTATTATGTTAGTCTCTTAACACCACAACTGAAAGTTCAAGAACAAATGGAAGACAAAAGGAGTAAATGGCAAGAAATAATCAAAGTCAGGTTTGAAATTAATGAAATAGAAATAAACAAAATAAAACAATATAAAGAAGCATCAAAATAAATATCTTTGAGAAAACCCATAAGATTGACAAACCTTTGCCGAAGTTAGGTAAAATGTGGAGAGAAAATAATCAAATTTTAAAAAATCAAAAATGAAGTAGGAGACATAACAACAGACATCAAAAAATTCCAGAGAATCATAAGGGCATACTATAAAAACCTGTATTCCACAAAACTGCAAAATCTAAAAGATGTGGGTAATTTTAATATATATATATACTACTTATATAAGTTAAATCAAGATTATATAAACATACATATAACCTTTAGCGAAATAGAAACTGTAATCATGTCTCCCAACCAGAGGGGGGGGGAAGAGGGGGGGAGGGGGGAGTTGAAGGAAGGGGGAAAAAAAGCAAGCCACAGCTAGAATGTTTTGCAACAGAATTCTACCAGACTTTCAAAGAATACTTAATGCTAATACTCCTCAAATTATTCCAAAAATAGAAATAGAAGGAACATAGCTCAATTTATTTTATGAGGCTACTGTTACCCTAATACCCAATCCACAAGAAGATTCAACAGAGAAAAAGAATTACAGAACAATGTTCCTTATTAACAAATATGCAAAATGTTTCTGTAAAAAACTTGTAAACTGAATCCAAAAACACAGAAAAAATTCACAGTGACCAAGCAGGCTCTTTCCCGGAGATTCAGGAATGATTCAACATACTTTAAATGATGTATAAGCTAACAGAGAAACAAATTGAAAGACAAAAACCACATGATCATCTCATTGCAAGTAGAAAAGCCTTTGACAACTAAAAATCTAACCCCACTTCATGATAAAAGTCATGCAGTGATCAAGGATACAAGAACCATACTTTATAACAAAATATATACAGCAAAGCCCATAACGAACATCAGTTTAAATTGAGAGAAACTCAAAAAAATCCACTGAAATCAGGCACAAGGCAAGGTTGTCTACTCTCCTTAGATTCTACAGTTATCTCAAGTCACTGTCCCATTATCACAATCTGTTTTTACCTATGACCCAATGTGGAATGTCCACTGCAATTTTACACATCCCTTAAAGACTATTTGTGTACCCTACCTCTACTTCTCTTTCATTTACTTTGACTCTGCCAAGATGGATCATTCTAGAGCCATCAGTAATGTCCACGTTGTTCAAGAAAATAGGCTCCTGCTAGTCTCCATCTGATTTTTCACTCTCTTGAACCCAATTCAGTTGACAGTCATTTAAAAAATGTACTCTCTCTCCTCCATCATGCTTTCTGATTTCCTTCCACCTTTGGCTGCGACTGTCTCTAGACATTTTATATAAGCATAAACAGTTCTCATCTGAGTCTATTCCTATTTCATATTCTCATTCAATATTCCTCATAAGATTATTTCTCACATTCACTACAAGCCATGTTTGCATCTCATCTCTGATACTCTATAATCTTTACTTCATGTCTTAGCATGTCCACTTTAGTATCTCTAACTAATCTCAAAATAAACCAATAGCAACCAAATCTGAACTCTATACTTCTTTTCCTCAAATTCTTTCTCTTCAGATTGGTGTTTCTCATATTAGGAGTTGTTGCCACAACCTCACGCCAAAGCTATAACATTGAACAATTCAGAGGCGCATTCATCCATCACCAAGAGATTATCTAGATTTTTCCTATAATATCTACCAATACCTTTCCATCACCATATCTACCATGGTACATTATACTCTATTGACATGCTATACTTGTGGGAACAACTAGGTAGTATCCGGCAAGGTATACATGTTATGCTTTCAGTGGATATAGAGACAATATATGCCTGCGGGGACAAAAACTAAGCTATGACATATGCTATATTCTTGTAATGCTGCCGGGCTTCCAAAATCTGTACTTACTTGTGTCCCTTTTTTATTAGCATAGGAGATGGGGGCTGCATGTCAATCACCTCCTCCCACTTACATAATATTTTGTTTTACAGTCTTGTTAATGTCTTATCCTTATGAAAGACAATGAATGACAGTCTCTCCTTCTCAGTGGGGATGTGCATTTTCCCTATTACGTGTAAAAGAGAAACATTAAAAACAAAAAAAAATATTGACAACAGTTAGATTTATTGGGATAAGACAAGCTTCATAACTTTTTGGTTACCCTTTTGTATTGCATTTGGAAAGAAAATATGTTGTTTCTAAACTCAATGCCATAGATAATCTGATAGGAAAACGCCCAGCCAGTGATTATTTCAGTAAATCAACATTGTCTGTTTATAAAAGGTTCAGATTTTAGACTTCAGTGCATTGAATTATTCTATTTTTTAATGATGGATTAGAGCACTTAACTCTTATTCCCGAAACTCTATTACAGAGCAGCTTTAACATATTTGCATAGAAAAATACTTTATCATCAAGCTTTGGATGGAATGGTTCCTTCTCAGTACCCATAGAGATAGTTTTACATGTGGACAGTGTCCCCAGAATGATACCATAGTCAGAGCCTCTCATAACATCAAGATATACCTTCACACACCCAGACATGCACTTAAACACAGGGAAACAGGGATGGTTCCTGTTCTATTCACAAGTCTAGATAAAGTGTGAGTGGAGCAAGTAATAAAAAGGAATGAGTCAGAAAGGGAAGTACTGCCCCATAATTGCCTACAATGTAAGAGAAAGATCAGACTCAGAGCAGGCAGGAAGGTGAGCTGTGGCACTGTGGAACTTTAATCTTTCTATCATCAGTTCTGTCCATCCTCCTTTGCGAGTGCAATCTGAAGATGCCCTTCAGGACTCAAAGTCAGAGACTATCTTATGCTGAGCCTCTATGGGTATTTCCTTATTACTGTTCCCTCTGTCTCATAATTAGTGACAATTCTTTCCAGATTTTGAGGTTGGTCTGTCAGTCTGTGTTCATCTGTTACTACAAGTTTTGCTTTATTCTGTTACTTCAGGCATATTTTAATGAGGATCTCAGAACAAATTCACTGATGTTTCCCATGGGATTCTGTTTTGAATTATCAATTTAATGCAAAATAATCTCAATCAAGACTGCATGGATCCTTTTGAAATGCAGGTTAAAACCATGATTGTGAAAAGCAAAAGAAGCAACCAGAAACAGAAAAGTAATAAAGGATGTGTCAATCAATAAAGTGATACCATGGCCATCAGTGGGAAGCATTTATAAAGTCAAGCTCCATTTTTTTTTACTTAAATGATAAATTATTCTCTACCATTTTTTTCTCAAGGATTATATCTTGAAACTTGTCGTAACAAATCTAAAGTCACCTGGACTTGTAATTGAAAAGTATTTTTTTTAAAAAAATAGCTGCTGAAATTTACAATGAGTGTAGCAAGTGACAGAGGTAGAACATTCTCAAAGGGTTTTAGATGTGAGGTGACAAGCAGAAGGATGTTGGAGAAATATGCTCTCATTTAAAAATTTGAAATGTCAAGCCAATGCAAAATTTTTGGATTATTTTTGCAATTACATAGGCCTTCTGGCTCACCACAGCAAACTGAATAACACTATCCTACTTTATTAACTCATGAAATAAGAACAAAGTTGAATATGAGCTGCAATATTAATGGCTGACAGAATGAGGAACAGTAAATGTGTTCAACTAAGCATGGATGAATATTTATATAGTTTCCAAATGCAGAAATCTTTCTACATACACAAGCAAACCAAAATGTTAAAAATTAATTCTATACAAATGAAGTCTAAAGCTTAAAATAGAATGAACAAATAAAGAACTAGGAAAATGAGGGCATTTTTATAAAACATACTTTAGAAAAGTTCTGTGGGTGGTCTCTGGTTGGTCCATGACCTCACTTCCACAGCTAAAGTCTCAGAAATAAGTTTAAAAATGCATTAGGAGACAAAGGTTACAGCTAAGAAACATAGAGCCTGCCTGCCTACGATGGCTGAGACCATGAGTTATATACCCCGCATAACCAAGACAAACAAACAAATAAATAACAAATAGATGAAGAAATGCTCCAGCAATAAAACATTCTGAGATAAAGATTAAATGAAGTAAATCATCCAAACTTTATCCCCATTTTTTTCTAGAACAAAATGTCCTATTAATATCTTAGAATGCTTTTCTTCTTGTTATCACCTTAATACTTGATTGACTTTGTTGGGTTTTTTTCTCTTTTTGAGGGGGGATTCCCTGGCACATAGAAGTCACAGAACAACTTGCAGGACTTGATTTTCTCCTCTCACTATGTGGGTATCAGGAATCAAATCCAGATCATCAGGCTTTGTGGCAAGTGCCTTTAGCCACTGAGGCATCTTTCAGACCCTAAGCGTTTTAACTCAGAAATCTATATTAAACCTGGCCGCAGTATTCTCTTAGGCTCGTCAGCTGCATTACAAGCAGGACAAGAACAAAAGAGATTCCATTGCTCTGATAGATTTCTGAGCCATGAGAGAGATTTTTTTCTTTTTATTATTGATCCAGGATCCTACTGTCCCTCTCTTTAAGTAATAGGGTTGCTTCACTTAACATGTCATGCCTCTGTCGCATTGACTCATGCAATAGCTACTGAGCCTGTTGAAATTCCTGTTCCTGTGGTTGGTACAGAAATGCCACTTGCCATTCTCCACGCAGTAAGAGTGTTCCCCTGTTCTGCTTACATGACAAACAAGTGGTTCTGAGCCTTTTGTTGAAAATGATCATGTGAAAATTAAAGATTAATACTTCATTGCTAAAATGAGAATGACTCAAAGAAAATCTGCATGCAATATTTAAAATGTGCCAGATAATCAAGTCCCATTTTGAAAGAAGAAATCAATGAAGCATTTTGGTTTAAATAAAATATAAAAAAATTATACCAACCATTCTAAAATGTTCATGCAAATCAATACTTCTTCAGTGTTTCTGTTGTTTCAAACCAATAAATATATTCACAATTTAAAACATGTATTTAAATTTTAAACCAGGAATACTCTTTGAACCAGAGATTTCCTTTTCTATAGTACATTCTTAAGAAACTAAAGCAAGGATTTTTACAAATAAGGATTGAAATCATGACAGACAAAATAGATAGAATTTAAAATTCAGAACTGGAGAGATGACAGTGGATTATGTGCTTGCTTGGCAAGCATGCGATCGGGTTTCATGTACCTAGAATCTTCATAAAAGCTGAACAGGCATAGCAGTAGCCTGCAAACCCAGCACTAACAAGATATATGATGGATTCATGGAATAGGCTAGCCAGCTAGAGTAACTGGAATTGGCATTCTCTGGGGACAATAATTCTTAATAAATAATTAAATAAATAGTCTTAATAAAGTAAAACTATTGAGAAACACACTTAATATCTACTTAGTTAGCTATGTCTCACTTCTGCAACATGTCCATAACATATGCACACACAAACATCCATACAGAGGCACATCACAACCATATGTATTCCATAAAGTATCTTTATAAGTCGAACCTTAAAAATGTTGAAATAATTATGGTACATTTACCAAGTAATTCTGAAATCATGTTCTTAAAAATAAGAAAAGGACAAGTGTTAAAATGCAGAAAAATCACACAGCATTTCCCTGAGCCAATCTAGACCAAGGATCTCATTCATCCTTACCTTTAATCACCATTGTTAGCATACAGGAAAAAAATGGGGAAATTGATCATTGCACACAGCTCACATTCTTCATCTTAAGAACTATTGATCTATTTCAGAAGCAGATCATTGAATTACTACTACAGAAGAACACATATTGATCTAGAAAAATGTATTTTGAGATTTTGAACTTTTAGCAAAACAATTGCCTGAGCTGATATGAATGGTTTGCTCCTCCAAGTAACTCAAACGCTATGCAAAATATAACACAGGCAAAAAGCTCAGTTCATAACCTACTTCAAAGTTAAAAGAAACCGCTGGGGATTTGTCTCTACTGCATGTACTGGCTTTATGGAATCCTGTTCTCTTTGGATGCATACCTTCCTAAGCCTGGGTGTAGGGGGAAGGGCCTTGGACTTCCCACAGGGTAGGGTGCCTTGCCTTTTCTTAAAACTGGAGGGGGAGGATGGAGGGTATGTGGGGAAGATGGGGGGAAATCAGAGGAGGGGAGGAAATGGGAATTTTGAATGGTAGTATTTATAAAGTAATAAAAAAAAGAAGAAAGAAAAAAAAGAAAAGAAACCAGTGTGGTGTTGGGTAGAGAAACTGTGGTTCTAAACATATAGCATCTGTAGAGAACATCCACCTGGACATGAAAGAGCTGATCACAGGAAGACTTTAGATGTGAACTCATCATTCACGCCATTTGAGGTAACAGAGGTTGCTCAGTTTTGGTGCTGCTAGTGTGAAGAAACTACATGCTTCAGTATTATACAAGTTTGAGTTCTACTACGAAGGTTGTAATTATGTAAATAAAATGAAGAAAAACTTCACCCACAGTCATAAATGCCATGAGAAAGTCTCCTCAGCTCAGAAGTTGGGTGTGAAAAGTGAGGCAGATTCCTTCAGAAAGTGAAATACTACCCTTAGTCCAGCCTAGCCCAAACTTGGGCATTAGGTCATATAAATGGCATAGAACCCATGAGACGATGTTAATCATAAATAAAAACCAGCCCGTGGTTCTGGAGATATGGCTCATCAGTTAAAGAGCAAACACTGCTCCTGAAGAGGATCAGAGTCACATGGTGGCCCACAACAAACTGTAGCTCTCATTTGATGGGATCCAGTGCTTTCTTATGTGCTTTGTCAGAACCTGAACTCAAGGACACCTGGGTGCAAACACATGCACACATGCTCACACACAAACACATATGCACACAATTAAAAATTAACTAAAAATTTAAAAACAATTTTTAAAACTAATCTAGTAGTGAACAAAGTGATTAACCTCAAAAAGCAAATAGAAAATCTTTGTAGTACAGAGCGGCAGGCTGCGTCCCCGGCACCTGGCCACCCCCAAGGCTAGCTTTACCGGAAGTAATTACACGGAAACTGTATTCTTTTAAACACCGCTTGGGCCATTTCTCTAGCCTCTTCTAGGCTAGCTCTCGCACCTAGACTAGCCCGTTTCTAATAATCTGCTGTAGCCCACGAGCTGGCTTACCAGGAATGATCTTAACCCGCATCTGCCTGGAGTGGGCAAATCATGGCAACTCTCTGACTCAGCTTCTTTCTCCCAGCCTTCTGTCCTGTTTACTCCTCCCACCTATCTTTTAACCTATGAGGACCAAGCAGTTTCTTTATTGCTTAACCAATGAAATCAACAGATTGATATATGACACTCCCCCATCAAATCTTTCTAGAGAGATGCTTCAAGAAAGATGCTTCTGGGTGCAAAGTAATAATGTACAAGAAGAAAAGCATCTAAATGCATAATAAAAAGGCAAACTATATAAAGAAATAATTGATATAAATATTTATCAAAATGCCAGTGTAGAAAAATAGGGAAACAAGAATAGACACTATGAAAGTCTTAAAGGTCTGTGTGTCATATATCAATAAAGCAAGGAAGTACGAAGAAGAAATGTCAGATAAGTATAGTTCACTGAGAAACAAGACTGGGCAAACTGGAAAAGAAGCAGAAAATCTTCCATCTAGAAACACTCCTGTCACTCTTTCAAACAAGGAGTGGATGCTTTGTCTATACAGACAGTAATGAGCACAAGCCAACATTGTGGAAAACAACTCTGGATAAGGAGCTATGTCACTGATGCATCTGATTGCCAGGACTTTGAACTCAGGTCAAATGATACCAAAAGTTTTCTTGTTTCTCTAGCTTTGTGGAATATCTCAGCCTCCATAAGATAATGAGCTAATTTCTTATAAGTAAACCTTTTTTCCCTGTCCCCTTCTGTTTCTGTGTCTCTTACCTTTTCTCTCTGTTTAAATACATCTTTCTTTCTTTTTATCTCTCTGTGTATCATACATATTGTTTTATGTACATATACTAGTGTTAAATAATATAAAGTATGGATAATATAATAATGGTAGATCAATACCTTATTTTTTTGAAAATTTGAGATTATTAACTGTTTTACCAAATTCAATTACCGTTCTTTCCACTAACCTTTCATAAGCTCAAATAGTTTAGATATTATCAAAAACAAAACAAATAAGGTGTTTCATTTTATACAAGTATTAGCATAATCAGAGCAACCCAGACACAAATACCATAGAGTAAGGCAGATGACTTTGTTCAAGTGGATTAGATAAATCTCAGGAAGAATAATCCACAAGTAAAGATTGTTCTGCACAGGGCAAGGCCTCAGTTGGTCCCTGAACAGTAAATGTTCATCTTTGAGTCTAGCTAGCAATAGGAGGAAGTTCATCTTTGTTATTCTCACATGAGACAGTGAATAGGAAGCTGGATAATGACAAAAGTTGAAATCAATGCTTGACTTGGTCACAAGGTCAAGGAAAAGAAAAGAGGTTGGACTTGGTCTTGCTAATATGAAGGGTCATATCAAATACCTTTGCCACTTTTCTGAAGCCAAAAGTGGCAAGGAGTCCCAAGTAAGGACACATACTTGAGATACAAAGGACATGGATGAAATGTTTACTTCTGCTAACTGAATACATAACTGTAACCCTCACTTTCTCCACATGTGAAGTCAGAGTGAGAATTATACCTACTACTTACGAGAACTGCATAATCAAAACAAAGTACAGAGTGAGAATTCTCTAAATATTTAAAGTAAGGATATATGCTAATCACATGCTTCCCTGGAGAAAGAAATTGAATACATTGCCAAAGTGTTTCAACATGAATGACAATGTTATGTGTATGTTCATTCCAGGAAAAGAAACTGGAGAAAAACATATATTTATTGGGGGAAAGACAGAACCGTAAGTCACAGTGTAGAGGTATGTCAGAAGACAATAGATACAGTAGGTTCTCTCCTTCTATCATGTGGTTTCCAGTGATCAAACAGAGGTTATTGGGTTTTGCTGAAGATGACCTCACCCACTGAGTCATCTCAACAAACCTCTAAACTCTCCCTTTACTAGTTGTGTGTATATGTTACTTGTGTGTATATATGTTTAATGTAGAGATATGTGTATATATTAAAGAAATGAGAATTTTCTATCTTCTATTTTTTTGACATTTTATTATGATAGTCTAAGCTCATGAACAAAAAAGCTGAAAAGATTATACAATAAACATCCACAAACTTCTGGTTAGCTTCTACAATGACTATTTCATTAAATGTCATTTATCCCATATGTAGCTCTCCATCTGTCACTGTGCATTAGTATCAAATGCATTTCGAGGTATGTTTCCATAGTCACACTTTTGACCCCTCAACACTTCTGTATGTGGATCATTGACTAGATGTCATTATTGCTTTGTCTTTGTTTTTCAAACTTCTGCTTCCAAGTATTATCATTTTCTTATTTTATTCAAACAAAACTGTTGAAGACTTATGGTTTGTATTTGTTTGTGTTTCCTGCCAGGATCACATTCTGTTGTATTCAGAACTGACAATGACTTTCTCATGTAAACCTCAGCTGTCTTTCTGACTTCCCTTTCACTGAGAAAGGGCATAATTTTTCATCAAAGGCTGGGAGCATGATAGCACAGTGATTAAGTGTGGTTATTGTTCTTTCATAAGAACAGAGTTCAATTCTCAGAAATCATATCAGGTACCCACAACTGACTGTTACTCCACTACCACAGAATTTGGTGATCTCTTCTGGCTTCCATGGTCACTACACTCACATGAACACACACCCAAAGTTAATATCTATAGAAGATGCTAGAAAGAAAACTCAAATCTAAAATGTTTAAATATACCCATGATAACTCATGGAATAAATAAACTTAAACCAGTAAAATCAAAAGAAGGAAAACACACATATACCACACACACACACACACACACACACACACACAGACATAAAGACTAACACACCAATACCCCAAACAACAAAATAAGAGTGTTATGGTCAAAGTAAAATGGTGTGGCTCCTCAAGTGGCTGTAGGCAGAGGGCAGTGGGTCCTGAGACCAAAGCAGGCCACAAAGGCAGCTGAGTCCCAGGCATGGAGCTCCTAAGTGGCTTGTGAGCCACATGGAACAGCAAGTCCCATGAGGAGAGATAGACAGATGGGCATGCCACGAGACCATACCACAGGTCTCCGAAGGCAGATGGTCCAGGGCAGGCTGCTATGCATCAGGCAAGAGACAGAGACATGAATAGACACACCATGCAGAGTGAAGATGGATATTTATTTAGTGGGAAAGGAAAGGGGGAAGAGGTAAGAGCAGAGAAAGAAGTAGAGAGAGAGAGAGAGAGAGAGAGAGAGAGAGAGAGAGAGAGACAGACAGACAGACAGACAGACAAGGGGGAAGTAGAGAGAAGGGAGAGACAGAAGCTGGCTCCTCAAGGGAGAGATAGAAAGGAAGGGACTCAGGCTGGAAGCTGAAGATCAGCTTGCCTCGGTAAACTGGGGAGGGAGTAGGCATGGCTTGTCTCTTAAAGGGACAGAGCAGACCATTACAAACAGAAATCAATGATCATTGTTCACTGATATCTTTCAACATCAATGGTATTTATTCCCAATAAAAAGACAGACTAACAGAATGATTGTGAAAATGGGACCATCATTCTGCTGCACAAGAAAGACAACTTGAAATCAAAGATAGACATTACCTTAGGATAAAAGATTGGAATGAGATATTCTAAGAAGCAAGTTGGTATAACAATTTAATAGCTAATAAAATAGACTTCAAGGGGGCTGGAGAGATGGCTCAGTGGTTAAGAGCATTGCCTGCTCTTCCAAAGGTCCTGAGTTCAATTCCTGGCAACCACATGGTGGCTCACAACCATCTGGAATGAGGTCTGGTGCCCTCTTCTGGCCTGCAGACATACATAGATACATACACAATATTGTATACATAATAAATAAATAAATATTTAAAAATTAAAAAAAAATAGACTTCAAACCTAAACTAATCAAAAAATATAGGGAAGTATACTACATATTCTTCAAAAGAAAAGTCCAATAATATAACATCTCTGTTCTTAACATCTATGCTTAAAGCACAAGGTCACCAAACTTTGCAAAAGAAATACTACAGCAGATAAAATTGCATATTGACCCTCAGACACCAATAGTTGGAGACCAATACCCTACTGTTACTGTTGGACAGATCATCTAGATAAAAACTTAACAGAAAAATGCTGAAGCTAACTAATTTTATAAACCAAATGGATCTAACAGATATTTAAATAATAGTCAACCAAACACAGAAGACTATACCTTCATCTCTGTGCCTCATAGAACTTTATCTAAAGTTGACCACATACTTGGACATAAAGCAAGTCTTAACAGATAGAAGAAAATTTAGATAAGTCCCTGCATCCTATCAGACCACAACAGATTAAAACTGAATAACAACAGCAACAGATAAAAGAAAGCTTATGAATTCATGGAAACTGAACAACCCTCTACTGAATGAAAACTGGAACAAGACAGAAATGAAGAAATTAAACACTTTTTAGAATTGAATGAAAATGAATACACAGTATACCCCAAATTATGGGACACAATAAAAGAAAACCATAGCACCAAGTTTCTATAAATTAAGGTAAAAATAACTTATACTAACAAATTAACAGCACACCTGAAAGCTCTACAACATATCCAAGAAACAAAAACAAAGAAAAAACAAAACATAAAACAAAATAATCAAACCCAAGGCTGAAATTAAGAAAAGAGAAACAAAGAGAACAAGAAGCAATGAAACAAAGAGTAGGTTCTTAAGCAAACCAGTAAGAGAAACAATCCCTTATCCAAACTATTTAAAAGGTAGAAAGAGACTATACTAGTTAACAAACTCAGAAAAGAAAAAGAGACATAACAGACACCAAGGAAATCCAGGGAATCATAAAGACATACTTTAAAAGATGCTTTGGAGTCACCACTGCTCCTGCGACCCTTTTAGCCATATCACTCCTTGGGTTTTATTAGTAACCCCAATAAAAATAGGTTCAACAAGTTGTACTTCACTAATATCCATTATTTTGTTCTGTCATTAGTTCTTAATCTGGGGTGAGCAGGCATTTGTCCTGTCTCCCAGCAATAGTGTGACATGATAGCTAAAAAATTTCAACAAAATTTAGCTCATTAATCAAAGGCAACATGATTCTTGCTAAAGTTTTCTTACAATGGGTTTAAACTCACTAATGTATGTGCTAGCTGAGTATGTTTATACAGAGGTAACTATACAGAAGCCATATATGGCCCACAGATGTGTACTGTCTTCCATTTTGCATTAAAGTTTTATTCCACAATAGTAGGAAATATTAACAACTTGTAGCAAATTCCAGATATGGATACTATGGCTTAGAAAAAGTGATTAGAATATAATTGTTTACCATTTAAACCTATATATTTCTAATTTTGTGCAAGTAAATATTCAATGCTGTGTTTGTGTCTTGTTTAACTATTATAAACTACAGAGAACATATTACATAATTTATAAATAAAATTAATACTATTTTAAATAGGTTTGTAAGAGTATGCTGTGGGAACATACTAAATAATCAGTTTCCCTGGATCTGTAGAATTAGGGAGTGGAGAGGATGAATGACCCTGGGCGATTATAGGGTTTCCCTTCAGAGAAGTGAGCAGGTTCCCAAATGAGATTATGTTGACAGGTTCACAACTGGGAATATATTGAATAAAATACTGAGTAGCTTAAGACAACATACGTTCTGTAGCTAAGGATTTGTTTATTCTAGATAATTTGTATAAATCATATCAAAGGATAGGTGATCTACTAGTAGGTCACAGCTAATGTCTATGGCAAATTCCATAAGAGAAATTCTTATGTTTCTCTTGATTTCTGCCAAGTTTTTATATTCATAGCCAACTAATAATTATGATCTATTGCAGTTCCAATCTCACATTTGTCAAAAACATTTATGTATTTAAGACTGAGGGAGATGGCAAAGTTCTGGGTGGGGATTTCAGTCAGTGAATTATTGATATGAATAACTCAATTGTTGAATAAAAACTATTTTTGAGTACTCAAAAAAAACATGTACTCCACAAAATTGGAAAATATACAAGAAATGGATAATTTTCTTTTTTCCTCTTCATTTTTCTTTTTTGCTTTTTGTTTTTGTTTATCAAGACAGGCTTTCTCTGTATAACTTTGGAGCCTGTCCTGGAACTAGTATGTAGACCATGTTGGCCTCAAACTCACCTAACTGCTGGGATTAAAGGTGTGCACCACCACTGCTCAACAGAAATGGATAATTTTCTTGATATATACCAATTACCAAAGTTAAATAAGATCAGATAAGCAATAAAATCAACACATAAACAAAACACCTCTCATACCATTTCTCCTTTTCTGTTTAAACAAAAATGAAGGCTTTAACTTTAACATAGTAAAATTACATATAACAAAACAGGTATCAAATAAAAATTGCAATTACAATATGTCTATTTTATCTTTTATCATAATTAAGGAAAACTAAAACTATAACCATTTATTCATCAACTCCATCAAAGACTCCAGAAGAATATAATATTACCTAAGTAAACAGGAAGTACTTTGCAGGCAACTTCAAAAACTCTAGAATTGACAAAGACATCTTGCTGCCTGGATAGTCACCCAAAGTTCTTCCACACCATTGGGGCATCCATCTTTGACCTAGAGGCCCATAGTGTCCAGTAGATTTTTCCATGAAGCAGTAAATTTCAAAGACACTTCTGCCTATATTGGAAGTTTGTCAATAATTTTCTTCTGTGAGCTGCAGGATGTCTGACAGACTCTTTCATGAAGTAGGAACCCCAAAGTACCATCTCACCTTTAGACAAGTTCAACAGTCATTTCTCTGTGGGTCCTGCATGTTCAGTTAAGCAGTCCAGGTAAGAGCGGTTTCTTGCCCAAATCGATAACAAACTCTGTAAGGATTCTCTTTAATGTCCATCTTTCTCTCTAAGTAACTGGTTCTGCCAGGAGCAGATATGTCTCATTGTCATGAAAATCCTAAATTCTTAAAACACTTAAATGTCATATTCTGAAGGTCTCTGAAAGATTTGAAGAATACCTAACTGAAATATATCTCGTGTAGAGAATCAAACTAACATGACTACAACATTGACTATTATAGATAACTATCTATTAACCTATATTTTTAATTATACATTATATTTTTAAATGAACAACACAAACACAATACCTTAATCAAGAGCAAAAATATACATATAACAAAATTGACCTTAAATTTGTATCAATAAATCAAGATCCATACCAATGCAAATATCTATATCATATCTCCCTTTAAACATAAACAAATATTTTTAGGCAATATTTGGGAATATGGGCATAGTTTTATTTAAACTCCTTCCTGATGTTTGGGGGCACTGTTAATCAGGTCTTTCATGGTGTATCCTGTGTGCTAGGTTCATCTTAGTCAGCAGTTAGGTGAAGTAATTTTGAGGGTTTTCTCATCAACCGTCCAGGGGGTCCTAGTATATCAAACAATATTAGTTTGGAATGAATCCACAGGTTCTCATCCTCTGTGGAGACCCTCTTTTCCAAAGCAACATATTCTTAGACCCAAATTCTGAATTCAAGAAAACTTTAAAATTATATATATATATATGTACATATATACATATATATGTATGTATATGTGTATGTATGTGTGTGTGTGTTGGCTTAGCTTAGCAGCCCATACAATAAAATGTTTCTCTGTACTTAGCTCCTTCACAGTCAAAAAATTAAAAGAAAACACAATAATATACATAATCCAGACTTTCTGTATATATTCCATAAATATGTGGCTTATTTTTCTTTACTTCTTTTAATCAATGACTGTCTGTACTCTGTTTCTTTAAAGACTTTACTGCTTTTTAAAAGCATTAACTTTATTTTATGACTCTCTATACTCTTTTTCTTCTCTCTTCCAAGCCTATGTATATTTATCCAACAGTATGACTCATCTGGATTTAACTTTATTGCATATCTATAATTCTTTACTGTCCAGGTGCACTTTTTAAAATGCTAAGTGCTCCTTAAAATTTAAGCTGCACCATTGCTAGGGGAAATACATCAGTTCCTGCTTCCTCCACACTGTCCAACATGGTGGAAGTCTGTTGAATGCCTCTGCAAGCCATACACATTACCCCAATTCCACGTATGCAGCAGTCTATGTCAAGCCATTAAGCAGTTCATAACACACTGCCCACAAAACCCATTTAAATGCTCAATATCCAGAACCTGCACCAGCAGCACAGCCCAGAAAACCAACATTTCAAAACTATGGCTTCTTTTTCTGCTACTAGTGAATCAGGCAAACCTCTTTCAAAGGAGCCATGCCTCTGCCTGCTTCTAGATAACAGAGCCCACCCAAGAAAATGCTGCTATGAAACCATGCTTAACTTGGTTCTTTTGTGTCTAGGATTTCTTTTTAAGATTTCTCAGGTTTTACATGGATTTAGTCCTCAACGTTGGCGTGCCAATCTGTTGGAAGATGGGCCACTTGTTTGTTCATGGCCACTTAGCCCTGAAATAATCACACAGAAACTGTATTATTTAAATCATGCTTGGCACATTAGCTCTAGCTTCTTGTTGGCTAACCCTTAAATTTAATATAACCTGTATCTATTAATCTGTGCATCACCACAAGGTCGTGGCCTACCAGCAAAGTTTCGACAGATATGTCTCCCGTGGTGGTGGCTCCATGGCTTCTTTCTGACTCTGCCCTTCTTTCTCCCAGCATTCAGCCTAACTTTCTCTGCCTACGTAAGTTCTGCCATGCTATAGGTCCAAAGCAACTTATTTATTCATTAACCAATAAAAACAACACAGAGACAGAAGAAACTCCCACACCAGATAAGAAGTTGAAAACTGAACTATTCTTCATAAGAACTACCCTATACATTCAGACCAGGAAGTACTACTACTTATTCTGTTAGCAGCACTGATAATGTTTCAAAGTATTTCCTACAAAGGCTAAAAGTGAATTTGTTCATACCTGTGGCCTGTAGTAGTTCAGGTTTGCTTACTATAAGAGTGTGTTATAAACAGAGTTGGAGAAATGGCTTAATTGGTAAAGTGTTATACATTCAATCATGTGGACCTCAGTTGGAACTCCAGAACACATATAGGAAAAAGAAACATGATGGAGTCCTCATGTAATAGTATCTGTAGGAAAGCAGAGACAGGCAGATGTCTTGGGCTTGCAAGGTTGCCAGTATAGCTGAATCAGTGAGCAATAGGTCAGTGATAGAGTCCATCTCTGAATATAAAATAGATAACACCCAAAGAATGAAACTCGAGGTCTATAGACTCCTCATGCATAGATATATACATCCACAACCCTCATATACACATGCACCTACACACACATATATTCATACATATACATACATACATACATACATTCATACACATACAAAACAGGAAACAAAAGTGGCCTATAAACAAAAATAAAACATCATTATGGAAGCTGTGGGTATTAATTATAACTACATATTAGAGAAAAGTGAAAAGAACACTAGTAAAATTTACAAGAATTTACTTATTTATTCTATTTTAATTGCAAGGTCAACAGTAAAGGCAAGGTATATAGTGGACTAAGGAGCTAGCTCTAAGGATCATATCAGTATCCAGGTTAACAAAGAAATGAAGAGGAAGTAGGGCAACCCTGAAATCTGACCCATAAAATAGCAAACTAGATCTGTGATTCACTGTCCATCAGTTAGTCACATTAGTTAATTTTGCATGAGCTAATCAACTGAGAGGAAGCCCAACAGGCTGTAGAATTTACTCTGCTATAACTGGGGTAGAAGAGATTGTCTGGGAATGAAGTAAAAGTTGGCTGCAGCCCATCAGATTTTGATGGAGGAAAGTCATTGGCTAATAAAGGAACTGCCTTGGCCCATTTTATTGGTTAGAACATAGGTAGGTGGAGTAAACAGAACAGAATGCTGGGAGGAAGAGGAAGTGAGCTCAGACTTCACAGCTCTCCTCTCTGGAGCAGATGCCTAAGAGAGACGCCATGCCCCAGCTCCGACCCAGGATGGACTTAGGCTAGAATCTTCCCGGTAAAACCGGTGCTCACAGATTATTAGAGATGGGTTGATCGGGATATCAGAATTAACCAGTAAGGGCTAGAGCTAAAGGGCTAAGCAGTGATTAAAAGAATACAGTGTCCGTGTAATTATTTCGGGGCATAAGCTAGCCGAGCAGGCAGCTGGGGTGTTGGGGACGCAGCCCCGCCGCCACTCCTATTACAACAAATGGTGCCCAACGTGGGGCTCGAACCCACGACCCTGAGATTAAGAGTCCCATGCTCTACGGACTGAGCTAGCCGGGCAGCCGGGGTGCTGGGGACACAGCCCCGCCGCTCCTAATTACTACAAGATTTTTAATCTGCTTGTAAGTTAATCAGTTATATTTCACTACATTGGTCAAGGCACATGAAGGCAATCAGACTCCACACATCTATGCAATTGAGAAAGGAAGAGCATTTTAATTGCATTTTCAGATAACTGTCAATATTCTTTATGTTCAACAAATGGAAATTTCTTAAATATTAATTACAGTGTAGAGACAGAAATTATCTTAATGAATTGTTTGTAACTTATATACTTTTGAGACAATGGAAGTTAAAAAGAAAAAGTAAATGTCTTGCTATTATTGCAACAGTAATTCTTCTTTGGAAGGCTGCCCACCCACAAAGGGCCTTGGGGATCTAATGGGGGTGTCTACAATCATCCATGTATGAATTGATAATAATCTTTATTTTGCCTTATCTCAAAGTTCAGTTTTACAGGGGAAGTTTTTAAAGCATTTTCTGTTATAGATTTTATTGTAATATGTATACAACATGCCTCCTAAACTACATCTCTTGAAGGTTCCAGCAAATATTTAGTGACTAAGCCTCAGTCATCAACTTTGCAATCTCAGTGTAATTTTGATCTCTACCTGCCTCTCAGGAGCTAAGCAAAAGCAGCATCCTTCAAGACCTGTCTGCCCTCCCATTGTTAGCCCTGATAAAAACAGCTGTTATCAGTCAGGAGAGAATAAATTATGTCCTGATGATAAAGAATGCCTGTCTCACTGGCTTAAAGAAACAGGATTCATTTCTTTCTGATGCACCATGTCCAGCTCCAATCTTCGAGGAATCTCTATATGAAAAGTGGAGAATCGCCCAAAAGACACACCAAGTAGAATACCTTTTTAATTTTTTTCTATTCTTTCTGCAAGATGTTTTTTTTTTGTCCTTAAGAGGGAAGAAGGTCTGGGCATGGATCAGCTTGGAAATGATACCCTGGCTAGATTTGATTACATGGCTTCCACCAACTAGTAAAAGGCTCAGTAAGACAATTATTCAGGTATCCAGAACAATAGGAAAAGTGGCTGGACAAGAATATTACCTACTGTTTATTCTGTTGATTAAGTACTTTAGTTGCCTTAAATTCCTTAACCAGTATTCATGAACTTAATATGTTCATTTTTTGAAAAATTAATTCAATCTTTACTAAATATATACGTAATTTTAATTAATATAATTAATTACATTCTTATCATGATAATTATTTAACTCTCTTAAATATTCCACCAGCATATATATACAACAATAAAATACTTTAAAATCAGAAACCTAAATCACTTACATAATTGAAGAGTTTCCAGTCACAGTGGCAAGGTTAATCTATTACCTTTAATAGCATGCCACTTATTTTAAGAAAAACAAGTGATTTCTCAGTCATAATGCAAAAATATTAACAAACAATTATAAGTAATTCCAGTCATGACTTATACCAAATCTTGTCTGAGATAAAAGATGGTAACTCTCTCAGGAAGCAATTATCTTACTTGAGACTCTTCGCAAAAATCTCTCAAACATTTTTGTTGTTGCTTCTCAGCTTGAAGAAGTGTTTTAATTACCTGCAATACCTGCTGAGCAACTAACCAGAATCTCTCCTGCTATACAGATAAAAACTCCCTCAGTCTGTTTATTAAACATTACAATGACTCAAAATAAAAGCCAGGCAATGAGGACCAGACTGGACTTTAGGAGTAGAGTCACTGGTCGTTTTTCATAACAAATTAGAATTTCTATTGTCTGTAGAAGATGGTAAATAGACAATCTGGCTAAACTTAGAAATGCTCTATAGTGTTATAGTCAAAGGTATAATCTGCCTTCATTCTTCCTAATTAGTGGAGAATAAATGTTAGCAACTGTTAATGTGAATCATATATAGATTCCAGACAGATCAACCAAAATGAACAGAAATGCAAGGGAAATTTGGCAAGCCATCATTGCCTTAGGAGGTTTTTTAAGCCGCTTCTCATAGTGATTAGGTTAGGACAAACATTGATAAAAATAAACCCGATTTGGAATTCTTAATTGCCAATTTATATAGTGAGTGTCTTAGAACCAGGAAACAATATTTGAGAAATCATATATGTAAGGAAGAGAATATTTGATACAGGTCATAAAAGAATGAGTGATTTAAAAATAACTGGTATTGCTGTAAAGATATGCTATAACCCTGTAGTAGAAATCTAAAATAAAAGAAAGTCTGAGATAAAATATACTAGAAGTAAGTAGACATGTCCAAACTTACAGACTCTCCCTAAGATATTTCCTCTTGACAAACTGATTAAAGAATAACCCAGGAAGAAAAATATAAATGAAAACTTATTTATTGTAGCTCAAATAGTACTTAAAGACTAGTAAGTAAATGTTTGTTTCAGAAAATAAATTCTAAAAATTATTCAGTTTCTCTTTGCCTGGAGAAGTTAGAAAGTGGGAGACAGTTGAATTATTAAAACATGTAATACACACACAAGTTCAGGGGTCTGAGTGTGGATTCCTCAGGATGTATCTACAGAGTCAAGGGCAGTGGCACATACATGCCTATTATTCCAGTGTTAGAATGACAGAGACAGGGATTTCCTTGGGATTTGTTGGCCAGTCAGTCTAGACGAAACTGTGACTTTCACATTTACTGAGAGGTCCTTCCTCAAAAAGCCAAATGTATAGTAACTGAGGAAGATATCCATTGTCAACCTCTGCCTTCCACACACGTACACACGTGTATACATGCATACATATACATGTACATAAGGCAGAAGAAAATAAATAGATCTGACAAAATTAAAACAAGCACAAAATAAGAAAATACAGAACTAGAAAAAATTAATAATGTCAAAGACTTGCTTTTGAAAAAATTAATACACTTGTAAATATTAATACAGACCTGAACAGGCCATAAATAATAGTAAATGTAAAGGACTTAAAGGATGGGAAAGGAGGAGTTGGAGGAAGGAAAGGTAGAGGTAGAAGTGATATAAATATTGTGTGGTCACACATGAAATTCTCAAAAGTTACAATTTCATTAAAAATCTATTGTTAAGAAAGCTTAAGATTAATGAAAACCAAAGGAGATTAACATTTTCCTACAGAAATAGTCACTGGAAGTGCTCAAGAATAGAGAACCTTTAAACATCGCTTAAAATAATAGCGAACCCAACCCTCACCTGCGGATGAGTTGGCAGATGAACTGCACCAGATTTTCAAAGGAAAATGCTTATTCCAATGTTAGGAAGAAAGTGAAAATCTCCTTTATTTGTTTATTTATTGATTGATTTTATTTATCACTTTATTATTGAGAAAGAATGGACTTACTTTAAAACAGAAAAGGTCAGTATAATAAAAGGGATATATGGACCAATCTTAATCAGTAAAGTAGTATAAAAATCCTAAATATAATATCATTAACCCAAACATCACTATGTGTGAAAAGGGTAATAATTTGTGACTAATCTGGGTTTGTCCATGGGTTCAAAGGTGCTTCAGTAGAAGGTAAATTATATGAGAAATAACAAGAGTAATCTCCACAGACAGAACTTTTTCCTATAAAAATAGCACACATTTAAAAAGACAAGGCTGATGAATATCAGAAAGAAAAGGGAAAAGGAATGTGAATACTTAATATAAACAGAAAAAATAATTTAGACATGGCTGACTGTTTTGATACACATGCATATGCACATACTAACATAAATTTATAAAACTTTAATCAGAAACCAGAAAAATACAGTAAAAGAAATGAGCATTTGTCACAGTTTGTCAGAACATACATAGAAAACAGGTTAGAATTGGGCTTTACCCTTGGAAAGTTTATAAGATTTTAGATCATGAAGAAAATAAAAGTACTTGCTAACACTCAGGAAAAAAAAATGTAATGAAAAAGAATCAGTTAGGGCCTGGAGAGGTGAAGCAAGGGTAAGAGAACTCACTGCATGCACATGACGACCTGATTCTGGATTCCAGCACCCATGCCAATGGTTTTGATGCATTGCCTACAAGCCCAGCACTGTGGAAGCTGAGACAGAGGGATCTCTGGGGCTTGCTGACTGTCAACCTGCTGTGTTTGAGGGCCAACTAGAGCCATGGGTGGGAAAGTCAATGCCCAATGCACCACACGGCTGGCAGACCAATCTCAAAAAGTGTGCCCTGGTCCCCATGTTCGGGTGCCAGATGATGGTACAAATATAGTAAAGTTACAAAATAATCCCACACTAGTTTAGAAATACATATAATAAAAGGTTGTTTGTTTAGGGGAGACTTACAGATCACTGTCTTAGATCACAGTCCTTTGTAAGAACTGGCAACAGGAACAGAGTCTAGCAGCCAGAATCAAAAAGAATGAGCACAGGCTTTATAGCTGTATTTATGGTATAAGAGACCATGTCCAAGTAGGCTGGTATCTTAAAGGCTGAAGGAGCAGAAGGAGCTCCCACAATGTCTTTCTCTGGTCACAATGTTTTTGTGCCCGATCAGGTGCGCGTGCGCACACACACACACACACACACACACACACACACAGAGAGAGAGAGAGAGAGAGAGAGAGAGAGAGAGAGAGAGAGAGAAATAGAGAGAGAGAGAAATAGAGAGAGAGAGAAATAGAGAGAGAGAGAAATAGAGAGAGAGAGAAATAGAGAGAGAGAGAAATAGAGAGAGAGAGAAATAGAGAGAGAATGTGAAAACTTCAAAATCAGTTACAATGATAGCTTCAGACATAAGGGCAACAATTTAAAAATGTATAACAGTTAATAAGGTGCTTTAGAAATCAGAAGGAATACCACAGAAAATACAAGGGTTATTGAGCAGGATGCAGAGAGCTACAGAGAGAAGTGGGTTGTAGGAAATAGAGGTGATTTTCCTGAATTGATGGGTATCCCCATATAGTTGTTCATAGATCTCAATTATACAATTTTTCATAGATAAATTATACAATTACATATAACACCTGTTCATATATTTTAATTGATTTTTGTTTGTTTTTCCTCCATTTCTTTAAGGGAATTTCTCATTTCTTCTTTAAGGGTCTCTATAACTTTCATAATGTTATATTGAAGGTTGTTTTCTTCTGCTTCTTCTAGGTTAGGATGTCCAGCTCTTCCTATCGTAAGACCACTAGGTTCTGTTGGTGCCATATTGGTCTTTATGTTGTTAGATTTGTTCTTATACTGCCCTCTACCCAACTTTTCCTTCAATGCATGCAGGTGGGGCCTATACTTCAGGGGTTATTCTTCCTCCACTTGGTGAAGGTAGAGCCTGTGGCTTAGGTGGTTGCTTTTCCTTGGGGTGCAAGCAGGTCATGACTCTAGTGGATGCTGATAAGACTCTGAGGCTCTTCTCCAGGGCAGTCTGGATGAAGGTTCTATTGGTCACAAATGTGACAGAGATTGGTAGTGGTTATGTGCAGACAGCTAGGGACCTTCAGGGCTTGGTTGGTGGGGGTGGGGGAACAGGGTATTCCTCCCCACACAAGAGAATTCCCAAAAGAAGAATTGCAAATGGCCAAAAGACACTTAAGGAATTGTTCAACATCCTTAGCCATCAAGGAAATTCAAAATCAAAACAACTCTGAGATACCATCTTATACCTGTCAGAATGGCTAAGATCAAAAACACCTACGATAACTTATGCTGGAGAAAATGTAGAATAAGGGGAATACTCCTCCATTGCTAGTGGGAGTGAAAACTTTTACAGCCATTTTGGAAATTAGTATAGTGGTTTCTGAGATAAGTGGGAAACAATCTATGTCAGGACCCAACAATACCACTGTTGGGCATATACCCAAAGGATTCACACTCATAACACTAGGACATTTGCTCAACTGTGTTCATAGAAGCATTAATCATAATAGCCAGAACCTGAAAACAACCTAGATGCCCCTCAACTGAAGAATGGATAAAGAAAATGTGGTGTTTAAACAGTGGATTACTATTCAGTTGTAAACACAATGACATCTTGAAATTTGTATGCAAATGGATGAAACTAGAAAAAAACATCCTAAGTGAGGCAACTCAGACCCAGATAGACAAACACGGTATGTAAACACATGTAAGAGGATATTAGATGTAAAGTAAAGGACAACCAGCCTATAGTTCATGACCCCAAAGAAGCTAAGTAGCAAGGAAAACCCTAAGTTAGACACACATGAATCCCCCTGGGAAAAGAAACAGAACCTCCTAAGAAAATTAGGAGGGAGAAAAAGGAAGGTGGAAGAGGGAAGGGGTAGCTGAGTAAGAAGGAGAACATGAGGGAATGGGATGCTCAAGACAGTGAAGGACAGTGTGGGAGAGAAAGAAAAGAGATATCTTGATTGTGAGAGTCCAGCTAAGACTCTAAGCAACAGTGGAGAGGACCCCTAAATTGGCCTTCACCTGTAATCAGACAGATGACTACCTTAATTGTCATCATAGAACCTTCAACCTGCAACTATTGGAAGCAGATACAGAGATCCACAGTAAAGCATTGGGTTGAGCTACCTGAGGCCAGTCCAAGAGAGGGAGGAGCGATAATATGAGTAAAGGGATTAAGACCATGATGGTGATAGCCACAGATACCTGAACTGAGCTAGTAAGAGCTCACTGACTCTGGAATGGTAGTAGAGGAACCTGCATAGAACCATTTTAGGCACACTGAATGTGGGGGACAATGGTGAGGCTTGGACATTCTGTGGGGCCACTGTCAGTGGGACCAGGATTTATCCCTAGTGATTGATCTGGGATCTAGGATCACATTCCTTTTGGAGGAATACCTTGCTCAACCTAGATACAGTGAAGCCTCAGACATTGATGACTCCCCATGAGAAAGAAGTCTTACTCTTTCTGAGGAGTGAATGGGGAGGTGGGGTAGGAGGAAGATGGAGGAAGCAGGAGGAGGGTAGGGAGTGCTAATGGGGATAGCTATGTAAAATAAAAAAGATTGTATTAAAAAATTAATAAAAAGAAAATATCATTATCCTGTACTCCCAGAAATCTGATAGCAAAAAATCCTGCATAGCACAACTATAGCATGCATATTTATGAAAAAGCATTACAAAATATTTCACATAAATTTTCTTGAAATTGAGGGATCTGTTCATTTATAGCTAATAAAAAATGGTAATGAAAGTGAAATCAAAGTGTGCCAGGGCCACCAGGAAGTAGATATATTGTGTCTGCTGACTGAATTAGTCAAGCTGAAAGAGCAGCAGGGACAGGGACAGGAAAGAACATTAATGAAGGCAAGAACACAGGAAGTACATGGCTCGTTGCCTGCTCGGGAATTCACCGTACTTGTGAGACTCTGTGGGGGTCAGAATGTACCTTATGTCTCATAGTTCAGGATGTGAAGTAAAGAGCTGATATGTAAAGATAACGGGAGAATTTCGTTTAAAATCCTCAAGTTCTGGGTATGGGCTCATCTTTCACCCTGTGGTTTAAGGTTAATATAGGACTCTCTCTCTCTGTGTGTCTCTCTGTCTCTCTGTCTCTGTCTCTCTCTCTCACTCTGTGTGTGTGTGTGTGTGTGTGTGTGCGGCCAATCCCAGTGGTCATTTCTCAGGCTCAGTCGATCTTATTTTCTTTTATGTTTTGGTGACGATGGTAGGACATTGAGATTGTCTCTCATTAGCCTGGAACCCACTGAGTAGGTTAGACTCACCAGAAAGTCCAAAATTTTCTGCCCTCTCTGCCTCCCCAGCCCTGGGATTTCAAATGTATCACACTCAAGTCTCTTGTGCATTTGTTTGGTTTTGTTTAGTTGTTTCTTGGGAATCAAGTTCAGGTCTTCATTCCTCAAGGCAAGCACTCTACCAAGTGAGGCAGCTCCTCAGGTCCAATAGAGGTATTTTTGAACAATTATACTAAACTGAAAATCAAATCACAGTGCTAGAACGATGGCTCAGCAGTCAAGAGCACTTGCTTGTTCAATCCCAACACTTATCTGACCTCTTACAACCCCACATAACTCCGTTTCCAATGCATCTAAAGTCGATTTCTGGTCTCTATAGATACCAGACATATATGTAGTATACATACATACATGAAGGCATATCATACTCATCCAAAATAAATAAATCCTTCAAAGAACATAATGACTTTAGGGACTAAAGAGATGGCTCAGTAGTTAAGAATATGTGTGATTCTTGCAGTGGTTTATTGTTAGGTGCCAAGAACCCATTTAAATAGCTCATTGTAGCCTGTAACTCCAGCTCCAGGCAATCTGACCCGACACCCTCTTCTTGACTATCTGGGCATATATGTGCTATATACCAATACAGACATAATCATATACGTATTTTTTTAAAAAATTAAATCAACTCTATGTGTGCTATATCAAAATCAATGATAATTCAGTATTAAATATAGTTGACTTATTTAGGTAATAAAATGAGCTATTCATTTTGAAAACTTTTTATGTCAATGATGAATCAGAAAATACTGTCTGGAAGTCTTTGCCTCCTGGTAAGCCCAACAGGTACCAATAGATAACTCCCAACCTATAGTCACAGTTAAAGTCTTTGGATTTTGAGACAAAAAAAAACTTATGAATATGGAAGAGAGGTTTGTTGGAGAAAGAAAAGGTTGATGGGTGTGTGAGGGAGACAACAGAGGGATCAAGGCAAGAGTAATCAGAATGCCTCTTGTTCATGTATGAAAATGTCAAAAAACCGATATGGTAAAACAAGCAAATAAAAGAATATAATGTTTAAGATTTTCAATGTCTACTAATGCTTGTCATTTTCACTTGGTGATTCAAACCAAGCTGGAACTACAGAGTCAAGACTCTTCTGGAAGAGATAGAACTAAGATGTAGTCTGGACACTGTGCAGGGCTTAGGGGATTTGTGGAGGACTTTAGAATGCTGCATACAAGTGCAAAGACTGAATGAAAGAGAGTCAGGGTAGAGAGACAGGTTCTTCACGTGGCATATGAAGACTGGAAAGGGCAATAAAAATAGTAACTTGAATATGCAAGACAATAATATGTAAATGAATAAAAATTAACTCAGGCAAAACCCACTGAGCACACATGGTGACATGTGTGAACTCCAATTCAGATTAAAGCGTCTTTGTGAACTTCTTCAAGTCCCTAGTCATCTCCAGTTGCTAGACAAGGAAAGAGGCAATCTGATCTCCAAGATCTCCTCTAGCTCTCACGTCCTTACTCCAGGCTTCTAAGAATCAGAAGGAGGCTGAAGCTCAGCCAACTTCTTCTGCAGCCTGACTGCATTTAACATCCTTTCTCTTGCCAGGAACAAATGCTTAAATGTGACTAGCTAGGTCTATAAATTACAGGAAATTAAAGCAACTGCCAGGAATGGGAACCAGAGAAGGCCTAGTACGTGCAGTTTCACAATCATTCCAGGTAACTGCAAATGTTTCTGCTATTGTTAGTCATCTTCTGTACTTTTATTTTCCCTCCCAAGTTTATGTTAAAGACTTCATCTCAGTGAAACAAGTGTGATAAACCTTAAATGGTTAAAGATGGTAGAATCCGCACTTCATTCACAGATGTGCCTGTATTTTACTGCCTGCTAAATTTGATTTTTATCTCTGCTATATATCTGGTTTCCAGTATGCCAGGAAAAGTGAACTTTTCTTCTACTTTAGCAAACATTTTTATGTCCACTGAATATATTTCCCTTGCAAAACTGACAGTGCTTGCAAACATATAGAGCATAGATTTTTGTCCTATCCTGTTAGCACTCAATACACTTCCAATAACTAAAATTCTTACTGTGAGATATTTTGTCATTGTAGTTAACATTTCCATTATGGGGTATGCCAGGTATAATGGCTCAGTATGAACATAAGTTAACTGGTGAAAAATCTGAACTTAAAAATATATTTTGTGGGGGCTAAGGAAAAGGCTCAGTGGGTAAAGGGTTTCCTGCACAGGCAGAAAGACCTGAGTTTTGATGGTCAGCACCTATGTAAAAAGCTGAGCATAATGGAACATGTCTGTAATACCAGCACTAGGAGGGAAAGACAAAGGGACCCCAGGGATCACTGGCAAGCCAGTCTAGTTGTAAGCTCCAGGGACAATGAGAATACTTTTCTCAAAATTACAGTGGAAGCACACAGCATCAACCTCTGACCTCTACACACCTATGCAGAGGCACATGTACAGACTATCACACACACACACACACACACACACACACACACACACACACACATACACACACACACATACACACACACACAGGGATGAAGAGAGCATTTTGTATGATCTGAAATTCTTAAAATAAGGTTGCAATTTGCAAGGTTTGTTGACTGCTTAGAACTTCTTTGATTATGGAGGAATTATAATGTTGCAGATTTAGATCAAATTCACAAGTTATCTTTGGGTATCTTGACCACCATCATCATATATTGCCTTCCTCTATATGTGACATAACATCCTCATGAGTACCAAGTATGTCCTTTTCGGGTACCCAAGCAGACTCCTCATTTCCATCAACCTCAAAGCTAAGGATGTCATCAGGTAGCATGAGAAGCCTAAAGCAGAGGCTAACATCTTTGCTGGGACATGCCCGCTGATGCAGAGGATAAGTCTTTGCTGGGACATGCCTACTGATGCAGATGCTAGCATCTTTGCTGGGACATGCCCACTGATGCAGAGGATAAGTCTTTGGTGGGACATGCCTGCTGATGCAGAGGATAAGTCTTTGCTGGGACATGCCTGCTGATGCAGAGGATAAGTCTTTGCTGGGACATGCCTGCTGATGCAGAGGATAAGTCTTTGGTGGGACATGCCTGCTGATGCAGATGCTAGCATCTTTGCTGGGACATGCCCACTGATGCAGAGGATAAGTCTTTGGTGGGACATGCCTACTGATGCATATGCTAGCATCTTTGCTGGGACATGCCCACTGATGCAGAGGATAAGTCTTTGGTGGGACATGCCTGCTGATGCAGATGCTAGCATCTTTGCTGGGACATGCCCACTGATGCAGAGGATAAGTCTTTGGTGGGACATGCCTACTGATGCAGATGCTAGCATCTTTGCTGGGACATGCCTACTGATGCAGAGGATAAGTCTTTGGTGGGACATGCCTACTGATGCCCCTACTGCTGCATTTTAAACATGTATTGATTTATGACTTTCTTTGTTTTGTTGTTATTAAAAAATTTTGAAACTGCCTCCACATGGAAACATGGAACTGAGGATAACCTAGATCTATGTCCCCAGGACACAGTCACTAATATTTGGCTTCAGAATAAGCTCTCTCTCTTCCCCTTCAAGGTGAGAGCTGTGTTTTTACATCAATATGTATTTGTCATGGCACTGAAAGTATTAGAGATTAGTTATTGATTTTTTAAGGGGGAATATGTTTAATGATCCACTTTGAAATATCACAGTTCTTAATGGTGTCTGTAAAGAATAAGTACATACACATGTGTGTATGTATGTATATGTCTATATAAGCTGCAATTCTTGAGCTGACAAGTCCCATGACCTTTTCAAGTATAAATAAAAAAGAAGGGATTTTGTGTTTTATTTTCTGTTGAAAAAACATTTTTCCATTTTACTAGCCTTTTGTAAAACCTAATTGCCACAGCTTCTCCTTTTGAAAACAGATAATTCACTTTGAAACCAGATAGAGTTTTTGTTAGCTTCATGACCCTGGAGGTTCTTTGGGTGACCTTGGTACTACCTCTTTCAAATGTTCACATCAAGGCAGGTGGTGTCCCTCTCTCTGAAATCCAGTAGGAGTGGAGTTCTGTTCCATTGAGCAATTGCCTCTAAATTGAATTATACCTCCTGTCACTGAGATGCAAGGCTGTTCTTATGTTGAAATGTTTGGTTGTATCTTTTCCCTCTGAAAGAAGTCAATTAACTAATGTAAATGGTCACTCCTATTACCAAAAACTTAGGCTATGTGACAATATGTGTCTTGAGTAGGAAGTAGGGGAGAAAGGGAGGGGCAAAGAAAGAGAGGGGGAGATGTGGGGAGGGAGAAGCTTAGGGAAGATCAATAACAAAAGAAGACGTGAAAATTGTAACCAGGTGAAAGACTGGTATAGAACAAATCATGCATGAGAAAAGCCTCTGTCTACAAATACATAAGTCTGGCTCTATGTATCTAACCCATAAAGGGTTCTGCTTTAGTGGCCTAATAGAATGGCTCTCAACCTGTGGGTCATGAATGATCCCTTTTACAGGGGTCACATATCAGATATCCTGCATATCAGATACTTACATTATGATTGATAACAGTAGCAAGATGACAATTATGAAGTAGAAATAATACCTATTTTATGGTTTGGGTCATCACAATATGAGGAACTATATGAAAGGGTAGCAACTTAATGAAAGTTGAAAAACACTAACATATGCCAGCTCTATGACCCATTCCAATCCCATAAGGACATTTCTCCCATAATGAACTGTCCTTATTTCTCTCAACCAATTTTTCCTTCTGGAACTCAAGAACTCCCGGTGAGTGTCCTTCAGACTCCAATCTGGACCTATAGTACTATCTTTGTGGAGTTGAAAAATACTTGATATTTTTGACTAACTTTCCCTAAATCTTCGCTGTATAAAAAAGTTTTCCTTATAATTTTTGTTATGCAATTTCTAGTTTGCCCTTCAACTTGACCTTTTCATGCCTTTTATACCATACTTGAGAGAAGAAAATATTTCTTAGTACTCTGTAAAGTGCTCTTCCACATACCTTCATGCTATTTTCTTCCATTTAGGTGGCTGTGTGCTTTCAATAAAGCAGCACCTGCCATTCCATAGGTGGGATGGATCATGATGTCAGAGCTTTGCCATCAATCCTACAGAAGCTGAATGTGAAAATGACTCCCAGACACAGTCATCATTCAACCACAAATAGAAGCAAAGAGCACACATTCTCCAGCTCCTGACCTCCATCAGGAAATTTCTGGGGCATTATACCCAAGATGAGGTTCTGGGCTCTTCTTAACTCTCCAGTCCTTGCGATATTCCTTGAAAGAATTCAAATATGAAACTCGCAAAGAAAAGGTGGGAGTTTATTGCAGAAAAGAGGACAATACATTCTTGAGAGTGAAAGAAAGGGCAATGACAAGGGGGACCTTTGCAAAGCACACGCTCAGAAAGTGACAGTAAAAAAACATCAAAGAGACCATTGCTTTCATCTGTATCTTCTGCAGTTTTTATACGATTTCTACAGTCTCTAGACCTGAAAACTTCTTTGGGAGAGAGGTTCCTATTCTAGTGATTGAAAGTTCTGTTCTTGTTCTTTGGCAGAAATCCAAATAGGGTTGTCCAACCTGTAACCTGCAAACTGAATGCAGTCAGTGTAGCTGAGGAGGGCTGTGAATGTAGCCCAACACAAAATACTGCCTACTGGAAACCACAGCATAGGGAAAGACTGGTTCCCAGTGATAGCCAAGCTTCCTAATAGCAAACTATCCAACTAAGAGTAAGACCCCCAAAATCATGTTGAGGGAACATTGCTGGATACCACAAAAGTAAGGTTAGGAGGAAGGAGAAAGGGAAGAGTGGGGACTGAAGAGAAAGGCTTGTTCTTTGGGAAAGAGATTTGTTATTGCTACAGGAGGAAGCTTCCTTACTTCCTGACAAAGCAGGGTGTGTCTACTCTTAAACCTTTTTGAGGAAACAGGAGGTTCTGCATGAGAAAACTGGTTTAGTTAATGCATGATCTATTGTAGCTGGATGTTTCTCTCCTGCACACCAGTTCCCATATCTTCTCTATGAGGTTTAATATTAATTATATACTGTTCGGCTGATGTCTCAGGCTTATTACTAACTAGCTTTTATACAAACTATTACTAACTAGCCCCTTTCTGAACAGGAACAGAGGAGAAGTATATGAGGGGTTAGGGGAGAGAATGCGAGGGGAGGAGGGAGAACTGTAGTCAAGATGTAAAATAAATGAATAAATTTAAAGGTAATAATACTAAAAAAAAGAGCATACACTTATATAAGTGTAAGCTGTTCAGGGCTTTCAGTTATATAAATCTAAAGCAGAAATTACCTTTTAAAAAGATCTAACTGGTGTCTCAAAAAAGACAATGCCTGAGAGCAGCAATGTTGAAGGTGATGGATGTTTTACAAAAACTTGTAACTTCAGAGGCTGTTGGTGTTACAGAGAAGTATTTCTCTATACCACAAATTGAGACTACATTGTATTAGAACATGATTTTATTTAGTTAAATGGCTACATGCGCACATACACACACACACACACACACACACACACACACAAGCATGCATGTGAATATCCAATCCCATCTGCATGCATGATGCTTTAGCTCCATTTCAGTTGCTATGGTAAAACACCTAACAAAAGCAATCTAGGGAAGAGAGGTTGGAGATCCTGATTTCAAGTTATAGTCTATTGTTTTGAGAAGTCAAAGATAAAACTTAAAACAACTAGTCACAGCCCATCTGCAATAAAAAGCAGAGAAAAGAGTAAACTCATGGACTCTTGTCCAATTGATTTATTGCTTGGTATTCTGAGTTCTCCTCTATTACATGGTTTTAGAGTCAGCTTGTAAAATGGTGCCACCTACATTCAAAATGGAATTTCCCACATAAATGTATAATCAAGATAATCCACCACAAGATATGTCCACAGGGAAGATCGAAAAATTTGTCATTTCTCTTCCCAAGTATGTTGTCAGTTGGGGTAGATGGGATAGGAGAGGGAATGGGAGGAAAGGAGGGAGGGGGAACTGTTTGATTTCTAAAATAAATAGAAAAAAATGTTATTTAAATAAAAAAGAAAGTCAAGGTAGGTAGGTAGGTAGGTAGATAGATAGATAGATAGATAGATAGATAGATAGATAGATAGATAGAGATAGAGAGATAGAGAGATAGATAACTCACTGGGGGAAAAAGATGAGCACCCAGGACTTTGGTAAAAGGAAACTAAGATGCAAAGGAGAGCATTCAGCCCTGTGTACTCTTCCCTGGCAGGGAGATTAAAACTTAAAACATTAGACTTTATGAGGCCTGAAACCAGGGGATCCTGTATACTGGAAAACCTGTAAAATGGAGCAATTTAGCAAGGCTGGCCCAGTTTGTTCTGATGTGCTTATTTTGTTGCTGTTAAGTTCAAGAGCAATACCCTCAGTCATACTCTCTGAGCCTTGTGAACAGTAGAAGGCATCAGAGACACAAGCCAGCATTTGAGGGGAAAGCCCTCTAAGGAGAAAGTGCTACAGTTTCCAAAAGTACTACTCTGTGTTTTGTGTTTAGAAGAAGCTCAAACAGCAGGTGTAAATTAATTTTTGTGCTTATCTTACCTATGTATCATTTTGAATTGGGAAAGTTTCACTAAAAATTGCAGTTATCTTTATATCTAGCTCAGTTATCTTTTGGGAATTGAAGCCATTTGGATTAGAGAGAAATGACAGAGTAAACATACTACCAGTAACCAGTCATGGTGATAGCTAAAGAGAAGTTAATGTGATCAAATGAAAGAGGTGTGGTGATGAATAGATAGTTAGTGATTAGGAGCACTGATTGCTCTCTCAGAGCAACTCAGAATCATCTGCAACTCCAGCTCCATGGGGTCTAACCCTCTGTGCCTGGCATGATGACCAGACATACATGCAGATGAACATCTATACACAAATTTTTAAAAGAAAGGGAGGTTATGAGCAACACCATGACTGACAAGGAAATAAAGTAGGTAGAAGCAAGGTGGTGAGAGATAAAAGAAAATATATAATGCTAAGTCCCCAATGACGGAAGATGCTGGAAGCCTGTTCTCTTTTCTTTGCAGGGTTCCATAGACTCACAGGTATAAACTGATAGACCCTGTATGTGCTGAATTTTACACGATCTCTTAATTGGGTTTCCTCTCATCTTTGCTGTAATCAATACCAAGGTAGATAGCTGTAGTGGCAGGCATTGATAAAGAAAAGGTTCTCATATTTGTTAAACTGGTTAGGAACACTTTGTTTAGAAGTTTCACAATAGAGAAAATAGACCAAGTTCAGCACTAAATTGACAAAGGCAGCTAGATTTTATAACCCATGCACAGAATAAGAGTTTTTAAATTATTGTGAAGGGAGTCTCACTCAGTTGCTCTTACATGAATCAAGATGGTGTGACCTGCTATGAAGATGAAAAATGAAATACGAAGGAAGAGCTATCCTCACCTAACAGATTGCAACTGAGCTAAAGCCCAGGTCCAAGCATAAAGGAGATCCCAAACCAGTTCAGTTAAAATTTGGCTAAGAAGGGTTGTTGTAAGTACAAATATCAACCTTGTGAAAGTCATCCATCCCACATCAGTCACAGGTGAAATATTTGATTAAAAATTCCAAGCAAAACTGTCTTTCTTCCAACAATATTCTTAGGGTTAACTTACTATGCATACCATATAATGTACTAGTTAGTTGTACAATGTACAAATATTCTCTTGTTTTCCTTCAGTGTCCCCAAATGAATAGATGTTTTACATTAATACTGAGTAAACATCCTTTTCCGTATTTTTATTTTCTCAGCCTCTTCGTGTGTAATTAGTATTCTACCAGTAACTTAAAGCAACAAGGATCCATTTCATGTCTGCCGTGGCTAACACTAATTAAAATGCTCATCAGTTTAGCATTCTAGATCCTGCTGTTTACAAATTTCCTAATTGGATATTAGAACACATAATCCCAGAGAAAGGAATACAACTTACCAAATCTATTTATATAAAGATTCCCCCAAGAGTATACAAATTAAATAAATGTTCTCAACTTTTCAGTGAATTATCCTTTATTTAGCTAAACCACAAAATAACCTGAGCAGATATCATATGCCATAAACTGCGCATTGGAGAGAAGTAATTACTTGCTAGAGAGGGCCAACCACTGTGGTCCTGTATATCCACCCACTGACTGCTTGCATTTCAGCAAAGGTATGGAGAATTCTTTGCAGTCTACCAGGAAAGGGGGGAGTCTATACTTCATACCTAGTCTGAGTTTGCTGTGTGATAATGCTCTTATACACTGTAAAGATTTGCCACTCATATTAGTTTAATAAAATGCCAAATGGTCAATAGACAGACAGGAAGTATAGGTGGTGCTACTAGAGTAGGTGAATTCTGGCAAGAAGAAAAGCAAAGAGTCAGTCACCAGCCAGACAAAGAGGAAGCAAGCTGAGAATGCCTTACTGAGAAAAGGCACCAAGCCACATGGTTAAGCATAAACAAGAATTATAGGTCAATTTAAGTTGTAAGATCTAGTTAATAACAAGCTTGAGCTTATAGGCCAGTTTATAATTACCATAAACCTCTGTATGTTTCTTTGGCACTGAATGGCTAAAGGACCAGACAAGGCAGAAATCTCCATCTACATGGCTTCATGTCTTCCTCTGTGCTATAGTCATCTTCCAAGTCCTAGCCTCGAGTTTTCCAGAATTTTCCCTCTTACTTTTGCTACTTTGAAAAAACCACATAAGGGAGGTTGATGTGCGCTTGAAGAGATCAGGTAAAGAGAGATAAACCGAGTCAGCCCAGGCCTCAGCAAACCTAACTGGTAATGGTAATCTCACAAGGCACACAAAAAGAGACCATATGAAGAATTTCCCAAACCAACAGAGTCCAGATCATATTGCTGAGGAATCATGAAATAGAAAATAGCTGTAAGCCAAAGAATTTTGAAAGATCTTGTTATACACAGGGCAAGGGTTGGTGAATCTCTCAAGGGGCTAATCCTTGTGTCTGTCAGCTACTGAGTCATACCATATCTTTACAAATGATAGTCACAGATGCCTCTTCCAAAACTGCCCTTAATCAACATGTAGAAAAATCCTACCAGGAACCAGGATATTCTAGAGAAAGAGATGTGTGCCCTTCCCTCTGCTATCAAGCTTTTGAAACAATGGATCTCATGCAGTTTTCCCAGGGATATCATACTGAAAGAAGGAGAAGATCATAAAGGACAAATCATGGCATTTTAACTACATAAAAATTAAGGTCTTCAGCAAGGCCAAGGTGCCATAAATGATGTTTAAAAGCCAATAAAAAAATCTTGGAGAAAATATTTACATAAATGTGACAAAGAATTAATGCCACTTGAGTGAAAATTAAGAGCTGGTTTTCTAAAAGTATCTGGATAGGGTCCCAAGATTCCACACTCTAATTGTATTCTATCATTGTATCCCCTTATTAATCTTCTGATGATATTGAACTGAATATTGGCAAATGGAATAGGAAAGAGAGAAGTGATGCATTTGTACAGCTTTGCTCACCCACTTCCTTTCTGTGATGTTTGGGGGAAGAGACCTTGCATGACCCAGGTGCATACAGAGCAATGGGTAGAGACCAGAAGAGATAGCCAATCCATAGAATTCAAAGGAAAATCAACATGTTACCCAGCTTTAAAATTTACAGTGAACTAAGAATAGGTCTGTGTCTTCTGCAGACTTTCTTCTAAGTACCAGTATTCAATTCCACTGCTAAGATGGTTTAGTAAAGAGAAAGCTGTAGCCTCAAAGCTGAAAACTTCAAAGGTAGTTCAATTTTCTTAGTGGTGTTTCAGTGACTGCCTCTTGTTTGCTTTATCAGCTGACAAAGCGTGAGAGGCTTCACTTGCCAGCAGGCATTTTCAACTGTTACCGTGGTGTTTAAACAAACCAATATGAAAGCCATATTATCTAGGATCAAGTTTCTGCTCCATCACTCATTTCTCACACAGTATTGCCAAAGATTGGTTGGCTTGCCATACAGCTACTTCCACAATCTACTTTCTGCATTAATATTCTGGGTGATGGGCTGAACTTCATATATCATGAAATTGCTATAAAGTTTACACTGTGTGTGTGTGTGTGTGTGTGTGTGTGTGTGTGTGTGTGTTTACAGTGTAAGTAGATGCCAGAGACCTCAGATTCCCTGGAGCTGTAGTTACAGACAGTTGTTGGCTGCCTGACATGGGGACTTGGAGCTAAACTCCCTCTTCTATAAAGCAACAAGGACTCTTAACCTGAGGTGTGTCTCCAACATGCTAAGAAAGTTTTTAAATCAGATTTAGAAACCTCAGATCCTTAATAAATAAATGTATATCACACAAATAAAATTTTGAATGATAAGTATAACAATTTGTGGAGAAACATGATAATGAAATGGTTTTCACAGTAAATCTTCAAAAACATAAGAACAATATTAAAAAATGTAATTTAAATTAAGTGATGCTTGGTATTTACTGCAATATGGTATTATATTTTAAACCAGTTCAACCAGTACTCATGGCTTTGGCTGCAATATGTCCTAAACTGCTGGAAAGGGGAAAATTGTGAGAATAAATTAATAGACCTCTTCTGCAGACATGTAGTTCCAGCACTTAGAAGGCAGAGGCTGGTGGATCTCTGTAAGTTCAAGGTCAGCCAGGTCTACAAAGCAAATTCCAGGATTGCCAAGGCTATGTAGAGAAACCCTGTGTTGAAAAACAAACAACAGTAAAAGAGAAGAAAAAGAACGCCAAAAAATCTGTCAGAAAATGAAGGACTAGATAAATTTTGACATTGTCAGACAAAGAAATGGCATTCAATAATAGAGAAAATTCAAAATGTATAAATAATAATACATTTACCATGAGCATAGATTTATGATATATAATAACCTGGATAAAGTTCAAAGTGTATTAAGTGAAAGAAGCCAGAGGGAACTATATATCTTGCAGATTCACCTTGGGGAGATTCATGGCTGGCAAATAGAAACAATAATGTCAAGAATGAAAACATTAATTTAGAAAAATTAGAAAAATGGATGAAAAGGAAATTGGCTGGAAAGAAAGCAAAGGAATATTTTAGAGCAATTGAATCTTTTAAATCCACTTTATCAATACAGAAATTAGTGGTAGGCACATGGAGATCTCTCAAATATATTTGAATTTGAACATTTTGATGCATGAAAATTTACACAGTTTATCAGGAGTGGACCAGTGTCAAAGATGCATGTACAGAAAACATGAAAATAAAAAAGTGATAATTTTGTTTATGACAAAATGCCTCCCACTCATTAATGTATTAAAACAAAACAGGTGGCTTTTTATTGTTTTGACAATTGGAAAGTTCAAGAGCAAGTTTCTCAATGATCTGGTGTCGTCTGGTGAAGGTTTATTCTTCATGAACACATGATGAAAGTGCTAATGGTGCTGTCTGGAGTCTTTTGAACACTGTAACTATTAATACATATTAACTATACATATTAGTGAACATCACCATGACATCTGCAGACATGGCTGTTTCATGTTTAGTTCATGCCTACTCTCTGTCACTCTCATTTAATGACACCTTTATCCCCACCCCTTCCCTTACCCATCCATAAAAGTCCCTTTATTCTTCTGATTGCCCCATTTCCCTTTCATTTTATTTTACATTTTAGACTGCATCTCTGTATCCTAGAGTAACCCTGAACTTACTATGTAGATTTAGACAACCTTGAACTCCGGGTACCTTCGCCTCCACCCCCAGAGTCCAGGATTACAGGTCTGAATCACCATACTTTGCTTATGAGGGCAGGGAATCAAACTCAGAACTTTATGCATGATAGGCAGGCATGCTAGCAACTAGACCACATCCCCAGCCCCGTGCTTTGAAACTCTATAGAGTTCACATTGTAAAAATGTATGCTGGCTGTCTTTGTGAGTCTGAAACACTGTACTTAATATTTACCCCTAACATTTTTTCCAATTTCCACACACACACACACACACACACACACACACACACACACACACACACAAACCCCACCATTTAAATCTTATTCCTCTCTTATTAAAATGGTCACAAATACCTAAGTTATCCCAAATCTTGAATATTGGAATTGTTGTTGCAATATACAATATGCAGGTACCATGTTCACATACTAACTTCGTTGTCTTTGGAAACATACCAAGACGTGGTATAATTGGATCCTCTGTTGAATCTATTTTTAGTATTTTGCAGAACTTCCACAGAAACTGCACTAATATGCATTTCTAGTGGCAGCACCTTCGTGCTACCATTCGTCTTTGCTTGCTTGTCAGGGTGGTTATAGACCTTCTAGGCTAGGAGGGGATGGAAAAGCAATTCAATTTTTAAAAGTGTTTTCCCAGATGGATCTGAAGCATTTTCATATACTTATTAGCCATATTTAGTTCCCTGAAATGATATTTCATTTGTATTTTAATAAATAAAGCTTATCTTAAGTTCAGAGAGTAAAATAGCTGCACTGATATGTCTTACAAACCAGGCAGTGGTGATGCACACCTTTAATCCCAGTAGCCACACGAGTTTGTAATAGAAACCAGGCGGTGGTAGTGCATGCCTTTAATCCCAGCCCTAGAGAGAAATATAAAAGGGGAGGAGACAGCTCACACAATCTCATTCTGAGATTCCTGGAGGCAGGATCTCCATTTCAGACTAAGGTAGATGTAAGAACCAGTGGTTGACCGTATTGCTTTTCTGACCTTCAGGTTAAACCCCATTTTTTTGCCTCTGGGTTTTTATTAATTGTGCTACAGTTCCCTACAATAATATTTACTCTTAATTGTGTATATTCATAAGTGTCTATGTGAGAGAATGTGCTTATGAACGCAGATACTTGTGGAGGCCAGGAGGGAGTGTAAATTCCCTAGAGCTGGAGTTATAAGCAGTTGGGAGTCTTCTCAGTGTGGATCCTGGGACCTAATATTCCATTCTGCAAGAGTAGCAAGTGTTCTTAACTGCTGAGCCATCTCCATTTGTAGTTCATTTGAAAAAATGTATTTTCAGATTGGGGTGGGGGTCGGGGCACTGGAATATTTGTCTGAGGCCTTTTGTAAAAGACTCAGCTTCCATATACCAGAAAGGAATTCTTGTAAACTAACTACTCTAAAACCCCGTGTCCTAGTAGCATTACAGTGTCAGTTGGGTATCAAAAAAAAAAAAAGAATTGAGGGTAAGAAACACAACTGATTACCTGATAGCCATAAGTAAATGATTTAGTCATGTCAGGGAACTTAGAACACTACTTCATGACATGCATTTCACAGTAATCTAGAACACATAAGCTTAAAGGATAAAATAATGGCTTGAAGTTGCTGGGTCTAAGCAGTATGGAGAGATGGCTCATCAGTGCAGAGTGTGCTATGTTCTTGCAGAGGACCAGAGTTTAGTCCCCAGCACCCACGTTAGACAACCCACAGCTGCCTATAATTTCTCTACAGGATCCACCTGCTCCTTCTGACCTCCTCAGGCACTTTCACTCACATGGATATGCACAGAAATATATGTACACATAATTAACAAACATGCACATATCATCTGCAAATTAAATGTTTCTAGTTTGTTTATTTCTCTCCATTTGACTAATTTTGCTTAATATAGTAATCATTATTTGCTTATATTCTTCATCAGATGACACAATTTAGTTCTTTATATCTAAACTCTTTATCCAACAATTTATTATTTAAGGAAACACCATATATAAAACCAGAGAAAACAGAAATCTAGAAATACATGCGCTAGCATTTTTATATGGCTCTTTTCGTTGCTTTTTTAAAAATTGAGATGGAGATTCACTGTGTAGCCCAGCTCAAACCTAAACCCTATTGCCCATACACATGCTGGGATCACAAGTATGCTATGGTACTTTTAAAGTACAATGTTTGCTGATGACTCTTCTTCTCTTCAACTTCATTATTATTATTTCTTTCAAATTATCAGTGTTATTATTGGTAATTATATCTTAATATAAGATAGTTTTCTCAATAATCCCTTACACTAATCATTTGGTGCTGTGTGTTCTTTATGATAAATATAACAAATTTTAATTAATCACAGATAATTGGGGTATGTGTGAATGTTCATTAAGTTTATAAAGTAGATGTTTGGCACTTGTGTGGTAACACTGAAGGTGCTGGAATGAAAGAGAGATGGATCCTCATGCAAGATGACTGGATTACTAATGACTTCACCCTCAGAAGAAATTAATCTCATCTTCCAGATAGTCATTTTCTGAGAAAATAGGATATTTTTTAAAAGAGCATTTTGGCCCTTTCCTGTTCAGTGCCTTCCTTTTCACCTTAGGATCTCAACTCCCACCCTTCCACCAGGATACGATGCAGCCAGAGAGGCATTATAGATCAGAGAGCACACTTTGTGAACTGTCAGCCTCCAACACCATAACTTCAATAAATCCCCTTTCTTTCCAGATTTCCCGGACTCACGCATTTTATTGAGATAGTGGAAAACAGGCCATTACATCAGATGATGTTAATATTGAATTAACAGTTTAAATTTTTTAAATGGATTATGACATGGAAACCAGGCACTTGGTCCTGAATTCAACAATTAGAATTTTCTGAAGAGTTTACAGGACGTAGCTTTAAAAGACAGCAGGCTTGACTAGTTAGTTAACAAGCTCTGTCTCATGAATTTCAACACAATTATTTATTCAATGGAAGTCAGGTGAATAACTCTACATGAAATGTTGCAATAATGTTTCACATAGGAAACATCACCTTTCCTTTCTCATAATTAAATAATAACTTATCTTTGTGAGCAACATGAACGTGAACAAGTTACCTTTGAAGACAGTCCAATTAGCATCCACAGGGTCCCATGAAAATCATCTGCCCACACTTCTCTCAGTCATAGCAACAGCTCTGTTACAGAACCCAACCCTTCACTCAATAAATATTCACTAATTAATAGACCTGGATGGAGGTGGGTGGTCCTTGGACTTCCCGCAGGGCAGGGAACCCTGATTGCTCTTTGGGCTGACGAGGGAGGGGGACTTGATTGAGGGAGGGGGAGGGAAATGGGAGGCAGTGGTGGAGAAGAGAGAGAAATCTTTAATGAATAAATAAATAAATAAATAAATAAATAAAATAAAAATTCATTAAGTACCCACACCTTCCTCTCCTGACGTTGCAATGAATAGTAGGAGTACAATGGAATAAAACAAGTGAGAATCTATCCCCTGTAAAGTTTAGGAACATAGGCCGAAAATCAGCAGAGAGCAAATAAGAAGCAAAAACCTTTCATAATTTTGAATTGTGATGTATTTTGAGAAGGGAAAGAACGGTTTACAGAAAAAGACTGAACATAACTTAGGGTACAGATAGGAGATGTTATACAGGAGTTAGCCTACTTAATATCAGAAGGATTATTACTGCAAAGAGAAAGAAGAGCATGAGAAGGGTCAGCAAGCAATATGGGAACCTCATGGTGAAGAAGAAAAGTGACTTCGGCAAGTTTTCTTTGGCCTCCATGTGCTTCCCATAGCATGCCCGCCCACATGAACTAAGTTTTAACATACTACAGTTTCTAGAAACAGCATGAGCAAAAGATAGACAGTGAGAAGCTGAAGCAGGACATATTCGAAGACATAAATGTATATTATGGCTGATGGGAAGCTACCTTGGAGGTAGGAGTTAAAGGAGGTGCTGAAGTAGACTGGAACCTGTGCACACAGGTTTCAATTAGACACAATGAAGGAGTTCAAACAAGGATGAACAGAAGTGTTTGTGATGCCAGCTAACATCTCAAGCAACTGAACTGGTCAAGATTTAATTAAGTGAAATAAGGGGGAAAAACTGCACATGGAGGATTCAGGGATGAGACTGAGTTTGATGGAGACAGCCAAATTAAACAGGCAATTAAAGTAGAGCTTATCTCTAGGTGAGATCCATGCTGAAAAGATAAGCAACACTGGCTGTGTGATAAAAGGGGAAATAATATCATGAACTCCAAAATTATCAGATGGGTCCCAGAATTGCCCATGGAAACACAGAATACTTCCTAGAAAATCCAAACCAGCAGTCTTAGTTAGGGTTACTATTTCTATGATAAAACACTGTGATCAAAGCAACTTGGGGAGGAAAGATTTTATTTGGCTTCCACTTTCACGGCACTATTCCTTAATGAATCCAGGAACTTAAAGAGGGGAGGAATCTGGAGCTGATTTAGAGTCCATGGAAGAGGGTTGCTTACTGGCCTGCTTACATGGCTTGTCCAGGCTGTTTCTTATAGAAACTAGGATCATTGGCCCAGGGATGGCACCATGCACATAGAATGGACCCTCCCCTATCCATAACTAAGAAAATGCTCTTGACCATGGCCCAAACTTATGGAAATTTTTTTCAATCATGATTCCCTATTCTCAGATGACCATAGCTTGTGTCAAGCTGACAAAAAACTAGCCAGCATAACTGATTGCTTGTCAAGTTGACACACAAACACAGCATTGTAAAGCCATAACCTTTCCTCTCTTGTTCATGCCCAGGATCACAGATTATTATAGATATCACAATATAAACATTCCAATTGTTTAAAGCCTTCACAGTCTTAAAGTCCAATCATTTAAAAATTCAGTTGGCTCTTTTAAAATCCAATGTCTGCCAACAGTGTGCCCCTATAATATAAAAGATAAGTGAAGTACTTCTTTACACCAAGAGGAAAGAGTCAGAACATAGATACAATCTTAACAAAGCAAAATTATACTCCAAAAGTCTAAATAACTCAATGTCCAATGTCTGGGATCCACTCACAATTTTGGGGGCTCCTCCAAACGACTTGGGTCATTTTTCCAGCTTTGCCCTCTGCAGCACACACATCTTGTCTTCTAGGCTCTGGCAGGGTTCATACCACTCTTGGTTCTGTTTTTTGATGGCCAGCCCATGGCACTGGCATCTCAAAAATTCTGGTCTCTTGTAGAAAATGTGCAGTACTTTCTCCAGTAGCCTTTCCTGGTCTCTCTTCAAAGAGTCCAGTCCTGCCACACAGTGCCAAGCCTCAGCTGTCCTCATAAACCCTTCATGTCTTCAAAACCAGCACCTCTTGGGTGACTCTTGCACTACCAAATTCAGCTCTCAACACCAAGTACAACCTTGACTACTTCTAGGACACAGATTTTTGTGTGCTGACTCTTAGGAAACACTTCCCAAATGATTGCACCTCAATGATACTGTTTTTTTGATTTTTGTTTTTTTGGGTTTTTTGGAGTTTGTTTGTTTGTTTGTTCAGTGTTTTGGTTTTTTGAGACAAGATTTCTCTGTGTAGCTTTGTTGGTTTGGTTTTTTGAGACAGCTTTGGAACCTGTCCTGGAACTAGCTCTTGTAGACCAGGCTAGCCTCGAACTCACAGAGTTTCACTTGTCTCTGTCTCCCAAGTCCTGGGATTAAAGGTGTGAGCCACCACTGCCCAGCTGATACTGGTCTTTTCTTGATTACAGCTGATTCTTCAGCCCAACCTGAGCAAAATCAATTGTCCCAAAAAAGCAAAGATTTTACTTCAATGATTCTGAAATCTTGTTTTAACTGCTGATTCTTCAGCCCCATATAGCCAGAACCATAGATTCTTAAGTCAAAATAACAAAAGTCCTTGATAGAGTCATTAATGGAGCATCAAACCACCCTTTGAAACTTCACAAGCTGATCCTCTATTGTCTGCATTTCTTTCAACAATTTTTTCTTCCAAGTTCACCAAGCTTTGAACGCTCCACATCTTTTTTTTTCTCCCAAAGTTCCAAAGTGCTTCTACCATCCTCCTCCAAAACATTATGGTCAGGTCGGGCACAGAAGTACCCCACTATTCTGGTACCAATTTATGTCTTTTTTTCTTTATATACCAATTCTATTTTCCCCTCCTTTCTCTCATCCCACTCCCCCCACCTTCTCCCACTGCCCCTATCTGGTCCTCAGAGAGGGTAAGGCCTCCCCTGGGAAGTCAACTAAGTCTGTCTCATCACCTCGTTGAGGCAGAACCAAGCTCCCACTACCGCATGCCTAGGTCAGCAAGTTATCTCTCTATAGAGAATGCGCTTCACAAAATCAGTTCATGAATTAGGGTTAGATCCTGGTCCCACTGCCAGTGGCTCCACATACTGCACAAGCCACCCCATTGTCACTTGCAGTTAAGAGGGCCATGGTCAATCCTATGCAGGTTCCCCAGTTATCAGTCTTGTTTCAGTGAGCTCCCACTAGCTTGGGTTAGCTTATTTTGTGGGTTTCCCCGTCATGTTCTTGACCCCTTTGCTCATATTATCGCTCCTCCCTTTTTTTGGCTGTACTCTGGAAGTTAGGGCCAGTGGTTAGTTGTGGAATTCTGCATCTGCTTCCATCTGTTTCTGGATGATGGACTATAGGTCTGTTATTCTTTGCTTTATGTCTGAGTGAATACATACTATATTTGTCTTTCTGGGTCTGGGTTACCTCACTCAAAATGGTTTTTGTTAGTTCCATCTATTTGCCTGCAAATTTCAATATGTCACTGCCTTTTACTGATGAGTAGTACTGCTGAGTAGTACTCCATTGTGGAAATGTACCTTATTTTGTTTATACATTCTTTGGTTGAGGGGCATCTAGGTTGTTTCTAGGTTCTAGCCCTTATGAATAATGCTGCTATGAACATAATTGAACAAATGTCCTTGTGGTATGAGGGTGAATGGTTCACTTATAAATTATGTAATAATTATATGTTGGCTAATTTCCTAGTATAAAAACTCAGATTTGATATTGTCTGGAGTTTAGATTCACTATTCCTTCAGAGAGAGAGAGAGAGAGAGAGAGAGAGAGAGAGAGAGAGAGAGATTGGCAGAAGGCAAAGGATTTCTTGGAGCTGGAGTTGCAGTTGATTTTGAGCCACCCCAGGAAAGTGTTGGGAACCAAGTTCTCATCCTCCAGAAAAGTAAAAGGTGTCCTTTCCCATTGAGCAATCTTTCTAGCCCCATATTGACCATTTTAAAGAAACTATGAAGTCAGGTCAGTATCCATGTGGAGATTCATTCTATTTAACCCTGTAACCCAGATGTTCCCCCTCAGAAGAAATAAAGTGAAAACCATCAGCTTTTGTGAAAAAAAAGAGGAAAGCAGTTGAGCCATGGTGGCACTTCCTTACTTCTCTTCCATTTTTTTTTAAAAAAGCTTTATTCTAATATTATATTTTTATCAGAAAAGGAGATTAAATGACATTAAAAGTAATTTTGCAATCTATCAAAATACTCATTTTATCCTTTTAAGATGATTTATGCCATGCATTTCTTATGACTGACTCATTCTTGAATTCTGATATAAATCTAAGCTGATGATAACATATTACATGATTGTATTAGTCCTAAAATAGATGTCTTAAGTTTGAGGTCCTCTAAAACAGACCCTCTGCTTCTTATGTTGTATTCTAAGACTAACCTAATGTGTAAAGGTAAGTAGGAAAACTTCCTTCATTCTATAGTTTCTGGAAAACTCTGGATATCTGTCATGATAAGTGTTGTCAGTTTGACAGTATCTGAAGTCCCCTGAGAGCCAGGCTCTGGGCATGCTTGTGGGATGTTCACTATTGCTTTAATTAAGGTAAGACTTGCCTGTTGTGGCAGCACCTTTCTCTACTTGATCTGGGACCTTGTAAGTGAGGAAACAGAGATGACCAACAGCCTGCATCCACTACTCTCTACTCTGTGAGTGTGGAAGCAATGTGACCAGAGAGCTTTCTACTCCTGCCATCATGTCTTCACTGCCAGGATGGACACTGTCCCTCTGAAATCCTCACCTAAAACAAGCTCTTCTTCCTTTAAATTGTTTCTGGTGGGGTATTTTATTATTGTACAAACAGGAAAAGGATCTAAAACAGCAAGCAAAGAAGTCGTGATACTTGAAAGGTTTCTTTGGACTGATCCGCAGTTATGCGCAAATGCACCTATGAGCTCTATTTATCCACTTCCTGTCCTCTGCTATAGACATGAGTTATCTGGAATTGCTCGGTTTCCTCCTGAAAATAGGACTCCCATCTATTCCCATCACATTTAGATGAGAGGGCAGAACCTCACAAACGGCAATGTAGCCAAGCGCTGTTCCCTCCTCTCTTAATAAAGTGTGGGCTCTTCCTGCTCATTAGCTCCTTCCTCCCTCCCTCCTCTGTATTTTCCTTTCTTTCTCTGTCCTCCCCATCTCTTTTTTTTTCTTCTCCCTTCTTCTTTCTTCTTAACAAACCTTCTGTAGAATTGATCTATTTTGCATCTTTCTAAAGAACTAGATGTTGGATTTATGAAGATATTAGTTACGTTCTGAAATTTCATAGTTTCTGCTGGTCACTACATTGGGTTTGTTTTACTTCTGTTCTCTCTTCATGTGTCTTCTCGAAATGAATCATTGTACTACTCATCATTAGTTCCCTTTGTACGTGATTGAGTATTTGAAGGTCTTAATATATTCTGAGAATATTTTCATTTACTTTAAGTTTATGTATTTTTAACTTTGGGTTGTGGTTATTATGGCCATTTATAACCATTTTTTCAGCCTTTTTTCATATTTAGAAAAGTTTTCTCAGAATATACAGCTAATTGCTTTTTTAGTCTATCCTTAAATTTCTAGCTGCATTGCCTTTCTCAGCCATTTATTAGTGAATATTGAAAGTTACATACAGTGAACACACCACACACACACACACACACACACACACACACACACACCTTAAGCAGAGGAAACATCATTTTAATATGAAGATCTAATGAAAAAAATGTGAACAGCTTCATTTTTCGTATGTGCATGAACTTATTAGGTGCAGCGTTATCATAAAAGAATCCAACAGAACAGGACTGCAGGCATTCATCCTGCCAACCATGGTATATCACTGAATGAAAATAAAACTACCAGAAGAGAGTATGAGGGGGCACATGAAAAGGACAGCTGTCTGTCAGTGTGCTAAGAGTCCTTATTTAAATCCTATCACAAGACAAGGGGATGTTGCTATCTGGGTACTCCTGCTGTGACTCCCCTGCACAGGATGGACTGACATTCCATTTTCCCCTTCACAGGATTTATTCATTCCTGCATTCTATACATAGTTCTGAAGTCTATATTCCTGTACTCAGAGACTGTCCTTTATATCAACTGGACATATAAATGCAGAGAATAATGAAAGATCCAAGTTCAAAGGGGAATGGAAAGTTTCAGCACCTGAAGAAGACATAGGAAAATTCTAACATTATCATATTGCAGAACTTAAGACTCACTCTTTCACTCTACCAAATAGCTGATGGCTACTGGCAATTTCCTTCCTTGTCTCTTACACTGTCTTATCAAGACTATGTACTGGTGTAGGACAATTCTGTATTCTGTCAATTATTTTTTAAATAAATGCTCATTGGCCAGTAGCCAGGCAGGAAGTAGAGTTGGGACAACCAGACCGGAAGTGTAGGTGGGGCAAGGAGAACATAATTCTGGAAAGAGGAAGTCCATTCCTCCACAGACTTGTGCAGACACCAAAAAAGGAGGATGTGACATGCCATGCTGAATAAAGTACTGAGCCATGTGGCTAACATAGATAAGAATAATGGATTTATATAAGTTATAAGAATTAATAAGAAGCCTGAGCTAATGGGCCAATCAGTATATATCTTATGGAGACCTCTGTGTAATTTCTTTGGGGCTTACCAGCTATGAGAACTGGGCAGGACAGAAATGACAACAAGCAGGCTCTCATGTTACAATCAACTCTAAACCAGTAAAATACATATGTTTTTTATTGATTTTATTGAGCTATATATTTTTCTCCATTCTCCTCCCTTCCTCGCCCTCCCCTTCAGCCCTCTCCCATTGTCCCCATGCTCCCAATTTCCTCAGGAGATCTTGTCTTTTTCTACTTTCCATGTAGATTAGATCCATGCATGTCTCTCTTACAGTCCTCATTGTTGTCTAGGTTCTCTGGGATTGTGAATCATAGGTGGATTTCTTTGATTTATGTCTAAAAAGCCACTTATAAGTGAGTGTATATGATATTTGTCTTTTTTGGTCTAGGTACCTCACTCAACATGATGTTTTCTAGATCCATCCATTTGCCTGCAAATTTCAAGATATCATTTTTTTCTGCTGTGTAGTACTCCATTGTGTAAATGTACCATATTTTCTTTATCCATTCTTTAGTCAAAGAACATTTATGTTGTTTCCAGGTTCTGACTATGATAAACAATGCTGCTATGAACATAGCTGAGCACATGTCCTTGTGGTATGATTAAGCATCCTTTGGATGTATACCCAAAACTGGTATTGCTGGGTCTTGAGGAAGGTTGTTTCCTAATTGTCAGAGAAATCACACTGATATACAAAGGGGTCATACCATTTGCATTCCCACCAGCAATGCAGGAGTGTTCCCTTTACCCCACATCCTCTCCAGGATAAGTTGTCATCGGTGTTTTTGCTCTTGGTCATTCTTACAGGTGTAAGATGGAATCTCAGAGTTGTTTTGATTCAGCAAAATATATTTAACACTAGAAAATATATTGCTTCTCTTGTCTCTAAATGTGTGTGCAGGGACATAATCACCCATATACGCATATGCACATAAACCCCAAAACATATACATCATTCACACATAAAGATAATTACATAAATCAAAAAATACAATTAATTTCTTTTCTTCCAATTTGGTGATTGCATCAGTCACCATTTTGTTGCTAAGACCATGACCAAGGCAACTTATAAAACAAAATGTTTGTTTGGGTTCAAAGTTTAAAGGAAGAACATATTGTGATAGAGAAACATGACAACAGGTAGCTAGAGGAAGAAACCAAGACATCTCATCTTCAGTGGTAAACACAAAACAGAGAGGAAGAAATATCAGCAGGACTAGGGCATAGATCCTCAAAACCTACTCCTAGTGATGTGGTTCTACCAGCAAGGCCACACTTTCTAAGGGTTCTGTAACCTTCCCAAATAGTGAGACCTGAGCGTTTAAAGGATATTTTCACTCACATTACCCCCCTGGTAGTACTTGAAATGAGGAACGCAATTACCGCTTTTAAGTGTACGGGGAAGATATTCAAGTGAGTGCTTCTGCCTCATCTCTCAGATGCTATAGAATGACTGTTGTTGCTGTTGTCTATGAAAACCTGCTTGGAGGTGGAGATTCAGTTTCCAAACCCTCTCTGATTACACACACGGGCAGATTCACTTCCTCACCACAGGGGCCATCTTCAAGGCGCTGCTGATGTCAGGTTCCTCCTAGGCAAAGGATCCAATAGACAGAGTGTGTGCACATGAGAAAGGGTGTGTACTAAAGATACAGCACACATTTCACATTTCATAAGCCTACACTGGAAGTGAGTCCCTTCTGTTCTATTCTATTTATTACAAACAATTTGCTAAATATGGCACATCCCCAAGGGAAGGAAAATTTACCTCAACTAGGAAAGAAAGAGCACCAGAGATATTTTCAGGACATATGTTTTACGGCTCTCTGGCATTTATTTCAAAGGTGAAGAGATTTGAAAACATCTAAATGCTCTTAGGAAGTATCTGGCCGACATGAAGAAGAAGAAGTGCCCATTACTGAAGTCTAGTCTTTATGTGTTAAGGAGTAAAATCTTTTGCTAAAGGTGTTTTTGAGAGATAGGAAGTAGTGTAAGAAGTGGCCATCTGAAAAAATAGCAGAGACTTCATAAAATGTGTTAAAAGCTACAAAATAAGTTTATAGTATACGGATAATTCTATGCAGCTCTACATGAGTATGGTAGTAAATGGAAGAATGTCCTGATGTGTAATATCATCAAAGAAACTGGTAAACTTATTGAATTTCAAATAAATACAATGGAAAAACAGAGCATTCTTGTTTTTCTCAAGATAGTGTGTGTGTGTGTGTGTGTGTGTGTGTGTGTGTGTGTGTATGTGTGTGTGTGTGACATGTGTGAAGTAATCTGTGGAGGCCAGAAGAGGTCATTGGAGACACTAGAGCCAGAGATACAGATGATTGCATGATACATGGATGATGGGCAGTGAACTAAGTAAGGAAGAGCAACAAGTGCTGTAACTGCTGAGCCATCTTTCCAGCTATCAACAGAGAATTACCTTTAGTTCTCAATACCTTCTCTCTCTCTCTCTCTCTCTCTCTCTCTCTCTCTCTCTCTCTCTCTCTCTCTCTCTCTGAACTGTATTAAAGTATTCCTCCAAGTATTTATGAACTGATAAACTTTACTTGATCTGTATACTCATGTTTTAAAAACCAGGAAAAATATCAATTTAAGACGTTTTTCATCAGTATGGCTATAGGATAGGGTCATTTCAGGTTCCCTCTCCTCAGTTGCCCAAGGTACTAGCTGGGGACATCTCCCTGGACACCTGAGAGCCCCTCTAGAGTCAAGTTTCTTGCCAACCCTAAGATGGCTCCCTTAATTAGGATATATACTTCCCTGATCCCATATCCACCCTTCCTTTATCCCAACCATCCCATTCCCCCAAGCTCCCCCAATCCTCCCCTTCTCACTTTTCTCACCCCATTTTCCTTTACCCCCATCCCACCTCACCCCCAAGTTCCTAGTTTTTGCCCAGCAATCTTGTGTGCTTCCCATATCCAGGCTGATGACTATATGTTTTTCTTTGGATTCATCTTCTTATTTAGCTTCTCTAGGATCACAAATTATAGGCTCAATGTCCTTTATTTATGGCTAGAAACCAATTATGAGTGAGTACATCCCATGTTCATCTTTTTGGGTCTTGGATAACTTACTCAGGATAGTGTTTTCTATTTCCACTCATTTGCATGCAAAATTCACGATGTCATTGTTTTTTTACCGCCGAGTAGTACTCTAATATGTATATTGTCCACACTTTCTTCATCCATTCTTCCATTGAAGGGCATCTAGGTTGTTCCCAGGTTCTAGCTATTACAAATAATGCTGCTATGAACATAGTTGAACAAAAGCTTTTGTCATATGATAGGGCATCTTTTGGGTATATTCCCAAGAGTGATATTTCTGGGTCTTGGGGTAGTTTTATCCCGAATTTCCTGAGAAATCGCCACACTGATTTCTAAAGTGGTTGCACAATTTTCTTGCATATCACCTTAGAACCTTCATCTGGAGATGGATGGAGATAGAGACAGAGACCCACATTGGAGTACTGGACTGAGCTCCCAAGGTCCAAATGAGGAGCAGAAGGAGGGAGAACATGAGCAAGGAAGTCAGGACCGCGAGGGGTGCACCCACCCACTGTGACAGTGGGGCTGATCTATTGGGAGCTCACCAAGGCCACCTGGACTGGGACTGAATAAGCATGGGATGAAATCGGACTCTCTGAACATGGCAGACAATGAGGGCTGAAGAGAAGCCAAGGACAATGGCACTAGGCTTCAATCCTACTGCATGAACTGGCTTTGTGGGAGCCTAGTCTGTTTGGATGCTCACCTTCCTGGACCTGGAAGGAGGGGGGAGGACCTTGGACTTCCCACAGGGCAGGGAATCGGGACTGTTCTTCAGACTGGAGGGGGGAATGGAGTGCGGGGAGGGGGAGAGGAGTGGGGGGAGGGGGAGAAGCGTGGGGGAGGGGGAGAGGAGTGGGAGGAGGGAGAGAGGAGTGGGGAGAGAGGGAGAGGAGTGGGAGGAGGGGGAGGGAAATGGGAGGAAGGGAGGAGGCAGAAATTTTTTTCAACAAAAAATAAATAAATAAATAAAAATTTTAAAAAAGATTTTTTTCTTCTCAAATGAGACAATCATTGAAAAACTGAAAATGCATATCTGAACTTTGTGGTTCTCTGAAACCTTTTCATAACAATTGGTTGTATGTGTCTCTAGACAGGGCCTGCTTAGCTGCATTATCATTGTACCTTTGTTTAGGAAGAATGGATTATTTCCTAGTGTGGTATGAGAATCATGGCTTAGTCAGAAGAGCCTTAGTGGTGTGTTGGAATATCAAGGAATATCATTGAAAGAATAATGTTAACATTAATAATTCTCCAGAAAATTATGGAGAGAGTTGGTGACAAAAATACATTGACATCATCGGATTAAGTAATTGATCAAAAATGATGTAGAGGACAGATCAATTGTTCTCTTGGCTGTCGGAAAGCTCACTGGTACAATTCAATGTCATAGCTGTCAAGAACTTCCTTAGTAAACAAAGTATTTATTTCTGAACAGCCTAGTTCATAATTAATGGTTAAAAAATACTTAGAAGACACACAAAATCAGAAGCAAGACACAGTGCATGGAAGGAGAAGCCATTTTCCATTCATGCCACCACTTCCCAGAAGAGTTCAACTGCACAATCTGTTCTTGCCCAAATTAAAGAAAGCCTGCACTTTATTCTTGGGCAGTACTTTACATTGCTAATAATGGAGAAATGGGAAAGTGGTTCCTGAGCAATGAAATTTATATGAACACATAGAGGAGAAAGGGTGCGTGTGTGTGTGTGTGTGTGTGTGTGTGTGTGTGTGTGTGTGTGTGTGTATACACAGCAAATTAAACAAGTAGCCTAAACATTTGACACATATATAGCAACATGTATTTGAAGATTTTTCATGCTTGAAGAGAATTTTTATATATGTTAAGTTTGTGGATTTTACTCAAATGACAGATGGAAGAGCCATCTCCATTGGAAAAGACATAGATGAGAAATCCACAAGGGGCTCAAAAAGAACAATAACTCAGAGTATCGGGATCAGGTTTACCGTAAATACCTTTCCTTCTGTTATGTGTGCTGAAGAATCACTGGAGTAGTTCTACATCTGGAAGAATAAAGAGCAAGGAGAAGAACTACAGAAGCAGAAACCATGAGAGAATATGTAGACCCTATCAGATATTATTTAATCTAATAAATTTAGAAATGATGCAGGGACCATCTTAGAGGAAGGGACAGAAAGAGTACCAAAGCCAGAGGATGAGGAAGATGCAACAATTCATGGCCATTTCACTCACTAAATCATTGCAGCTGTGGTTATCTGTACACAACCCGCTGGAGGCCCCACCCCTCCTCAAGGGACCATTGGAAATCAACCACTGGTGCAGAAGGAGTGCCATTTTCTTCAGTGGTGGAGCTACCACTAAGTTACATTTGTTACAGTGAATAGCCTACCACCTATGCTCGGGAAGGAATCTAGTTAGATGTGGTCACACACTAAAAGAAGACACAAGAGTAGGAGGGATGCGTGTACAGGAGAAGACATCCAGTGGCAGAGGGAGGGGATGAGAGAACGGAGTGGGAGGGAATATGACTAAAATTGCTTCCACGAATGCATCAATCTGTCAACAAAATAGAAAAAAAAAGGCAAGAGATCCAAACTAACAAAAAGATCTTGAGAAGTGAGAAGAGCTCGCCATGAGGGGGTAAACAGCTGAGATCCTCAGAAACCACACAGCAGGAGTAGGAACCCTGCAGAACTTGGGGCAGCAGCATCAGCTGTTTAATTTGAAAGCAAAGAAAGCAATAAACTAGAGGCCTAGGGGTCCACACACCCACTGTTGCCAGGAGGAGAGCCCAGCTTCTCTACTCTTTGTGCAACACCACAATGAAAAAGAGTAAAATCTAAGAACCATAGAAGACAGAGAAGGCAAACACCTCAGGATTTGGCAAAGTTAGGGATGCATAACGGTGATGCCTATAAAATTCATGAGAGAAATAGGGAAGCCAACTTGGTTAATCTGAAAAAAAAAAATCAGTGTTCTGTCCTCACACTGGCAATATCCAGTCTCCAAGTGGGAGATAAGATGATATCATTTGCATAGCAACCAGACTGGATGGCTGCCACTAACAAATAAAACTAGCATTTCTTATAACCTTTGAATCTTAGATACAGTGGATAATTTGTTTAGTTTGAATAAGCCTTACTTCTCTTAAGAAGCTACACATTGTTTAATCTGAAATGTACGGATTGCTGGACATTCTAAACATCATATCAGATGTTTAAGATGTTAGCGACAAAGGCAGACTGCAACTCACAGACCTTACTGTACATACGTGTATAGAAATTCACTAGCTCTGCCTTTCAATGTTGATTTTAATACAATTCTAAATTTTCAAACTTTAAGATTTTAAAGAAATAATAACAGCTCAAGAACAGCCTTTTTAGCTGTTGAAATGTATTTTAACTCTTAAAATTGCATCACAGAGGTTGGAGAGACGGCTCAAGCAGCAAAAACACTTGCAAGCCAAAGACCCAAATTCAGTTACCAGGATCCACATTAAAAAGCCTGGAGTCATCAGCCTTGCAATCCCAGTGCTGGGGTAGAAGAGAGGGTGGAGCCCTAGATTTCGCTGGTCAGTCAAGTAAGCCTAATTAAGGAGCTCCAAGCCAGTGAGGGGCTCTGTCTCAAAGACAATGGGTGCTGTTTCTAAATTTGGCATCTAAGGTTGCCCTGCAGCCTCCACAAGCATGCACACCTACTCATGCACATACATCTATGCATTTGCACACATGCATTAAAATTTTGCATCTTCGTTATGAAATATAATTTTGTAGCAACTGAGCGTTAAGCTGTATGAAAGACAACCATGTCCCCTAATTTTGGTCCACTAACTGCTCTCTGCATCTGGCTGGATTCTCTAGATCTCTATTTTCAACAGCCATGGATAATGAGTGGCCTGAGAGCCTGCTCCCCATCTGCTCAGCCCACAAAGGCTTTCAGGCTGAGTGGGACTCCAGGAAGCCAGTCTAGAGCTTGCATCATTACATGCATTCATTCTCCTCTCCCATATGGACGTGAAGAGCCCTCGGACCACTCTCCATAGACATCCCCTACGGTGCATTCAACACTGACCACAGCAAGGGAGGAGAACCAGCAGGAATGTGAATTTTCAAAGCTCCAAAAGAGAGGGCAGCTATTACCGACTGATGAGCTACGTTTCCCTGAAGGGTGCCGTGTTCTTGGGAAGCAGCCATTCCAGGATCTCAGAAAAGAAGTTATAACGGAACAATGTATGAGGATGTATCAGAAGTCATTTAGCATTTTATAATTACTTTTAATTAACCATTTTATAATTGCTTCCTCTGTAGGAATGCCTTTGGGCCTGATTTTGCAAACAATTATAAGCTGGGAATTTGCATACCAGTAATAAGCCTTAACGCAAACGCCATCAATGCAGCTCTTTCGTGGGACTTACTTGGCATATCATGCCATCTCTGCTCTAACCGAACATTATGACTCTCCATCTTCTTCCAAGTTGAAAGGCAAAATAAAAGGAGAATACATCTCTTTAAAAAAAAGCCGCTTGAAACAAGTACAGATTCTTTTATTCTATAATCACTTTGGCGCTCAAAGGATAGCTATTTAATGAAACAAAAAAAGACCAATGTGCTCTTCTTGGCTTCAAGGTCTGATCCAAACCCCGCCCTTTCTTACCCACTCACACTAAGCTTTCACCAATGTCAAGGAAATGTCACCACGCAGGAAGTGTCTGTGGTTAGAAGCAGCACCGGTACGCTCTTGCCACCTTCCGTAGCTGATGATGAATGCTACTGGATTATCAATTAGATCGTTGGTACTGCCTGAAATCAAAACAATACATTCTTAAATGTCAGGACAGAGAGGGGCAGAATCACCGGAGAACTCACAAGGCAACCTTCTTCACAGAGAAAAGGGACAGGGCGAATGTCCTTTGCTGCCTTGCTTCCACGTGGACTAGGCTGCAGGACTCACCATCTGCATGAAAGGACTGGCTAAAAGGTGGATAATCCCCTGCTAACACATTACAGTCCCTTGGAAGAGTCTAATGAGGAAATTGTTAACAACGAAGGGACAATTTATTGTTGTCTATTAGCCAAGCACTAGCATGGCAAGCCTGAAGTAAAACCAGAGAGACAGATGCTTAGTGAAAGAGAGTTCAGCTTCCTTTGAAAGCTGTCTGCCCTGACCTTTACCCCACTGCACCCCATAGGACTGGAACCAAGGGTGAACAACAGGGGCCAAAATATACACAGCACCTGTGTTTTTATTTTATTCTCAGTGCCATTTATTGTGCACCCATAACTTGATATTCTTATTACCAATTCCTTGTGGCAGAAGGCAAAAGGACAGCATGACTCTGGTTTTAGCATCAACAAAAGAAACTCCAGGGTCATAGGCAGGTGGATGGTAGGATAAAGTGCTCTCTTATTACATATGAGGACTAGGGTTAGGTATGATGTTCTTCCTTAATCCTAATCCACAGGAGACAGACATGGGCAATCTCAGAAACTAAACTAGCCACATTGGCAAGTTCTGGGTTCAGCTGAATGATCCTGCCTCAATGAATAAGGTGAGAACAACCAAGGAAGCCAGTAACATCAACTTCCAGACTATACACACATGCACGCACGCACGCACACACACACACACACACACAAGTTAATTTTAAAAGATATATCACTTTTATTATGTTTTGAAAGAACAAGGGTTGGATTTTTCTCAAAGTTAATTTGAATAGAAATTCTACCTCTCTCTTTCACCTTTCTCTTTTGCCTATGAGGTGTGTTAATGGTTGTTGGTCTCAATACCTGCCCGAACTTCTACTAGAGAGCAATATTATTCTCACAGTGGTTGATGCCAACTCTTTATTAGTTTCTTCTAAGTATCCATACTGCCCTAGATGATGGACAGGACACAGAGGTTCAGACTCCACATTTCCCTCCTTTAGCCAAGATGAGAAAGTGACTCCAATCTCCCAACCTGATCTGAAGTTAAAGGACAAAGAAGCTGAACTCCAAACAATTAAAAATATTAGACTTCTTGGTTTTTACCCTATTTTAACTTTTGCTTGGATTGTAAATTCTTTGAGGTTTGTACTGATCTCTAATCTAACCCATTAAAAAATTAAAAAATGACTAAGTAGTTAAGAGTATTTACTGCTCTTGTAGAGGATTCTAGCTCATTTTCCAACACCTGCATGGAAACTCACAACCATCTGTAACTTCACTTACAGGAGATCTTTTGCCCTCTTCCAGCCTCTGTGGCACCAGTCACCCACATGGTTGACAGATATCCATGTAGGTGGAGACTTATCCATGTAAAACAAAAACAGCTAAAAAAAAATCATTTTTTTCAAATAGTGTATTTGTTCTGGTTGATAATATGGTTGTATTTTAATGAATAGTAAAATACAAAAGAGAAAATTAAAAAAGGAGTAATACTGAAGATATGCATATAGCAAGAAAACTGTAAATGCCTGTCAATTATGAAATACCATTAAATTTGTATAGGGTATAACATAAAACGAAATCCTTATAAAATTCTATCATAATTAGAAATAAACATGCTAACTTCAAACTACAATCTCAAACAATTTTGCACACTATTGAAAAAGAATCATAAGATGAATGTTTGGGAAACAAATGGGCAAATAAGTTATCTAAAAATGGGGGAAAGTTCCGGAAACAATGAAGTACCCCATTTAGATTATCCCTAGTAGCTTTAAGTTTTTCAAGATATGGACTTTGAAAATCGATTTTTGTATAAGCATAACGTGCAGCGGAATGGCTGGCAGAGGACTTTGTGGATATGCACATTAAACTCAAAAGCTATAAATCAGCAGGAACTTGAAAAGTAATGAATATGCAAAAAAGCAAAGTAAGTGCTAGAGGAATGAATGAACTCTTTCTGTGCAAACTTGAGTGGCTGCCATTCTCTGAAGGATGGGACAGTCCAGTTCAAGGACATTAGTACTGCGTTTTCCAAGATGCAGGAAAGGAAGCCAAGCTTCCCCATGATTCACTTGCATTAAGCATAGGAAGCTCACTAAAAGTAAGAGGTGTCTATCTCTGCCATAGGACCAGAATAAAGGAATAAATGTAAAAATACGGATTGGTATTCTGCAAAAAGCCTGTCCTCAACCTTCTGTTCTGACCGACCTCTCATTTACCAGTATTTTCATCTAGATTTTACCTATTGCAAAACTGACAAATATTGCTGAAGCATATATAGACTTTAAAACGTATAAAGACAATTTGTAATCATATCTTCTAGTTTTGTTGTTGAGTTTTTGTTCAGTTTTTTTCTTTATAACTTCTTGATTTATTTTTTGTAGGTCACAAGCAATAACTTGTTTACATCTTTTTTTTAACATGGTTTATCTGTGCAGATCTGACTGTCCTGGAACTAGCTCTATAGAACATACTGACCTCCAACTCACAGATATCTACCTGCCTCTGCCTCCTGAGTGCTGGGATTAACGGCGTGCACTTGGCTATATACTCTAGAATTAATTGCTGTATTTTTTATAAGTACCCAGCAAATTGTTTTTTTTCTTTTCACACCACACACACACACACAAACACAAAACTGACTGCATTGTATATGATGTTTCATTGGTTGATGCTTTCCTAAATCACTTTTGAATTAGGTTACCAAATTCAGAATAAAAGCAACCATGTGGCTACCAAACTAAAACTTTAAATGTGAAATGTTAAATGTTGTGTTTTTCCTAATGCTATGATGCTTTTAGCTGTTCACTGTCAGTGGTCCAAGATGTCCCTTCTCCCAACAGTTCACATTCTAACTGCCTGAACCGTACATACTTTATGTTGTATGGTGTTCTCCTTTCCGTTCTCTTACTCTGGTAAAAACCCTCCAGCCAAATGGAACTTAAGGGAGGAAAGGGCTTGTTTCATCTTCTACTTCCAAGCCAGACTCTATAATTAAGAATAGTCAGGGCAGAAACTCAAAGTAGGAACCTGAAGGCAGGACGGCTTATTATTCCAAGTGGCATTGCCTCCAACCTAGGAACTCCTTCACAGCCAAGAAAATTCAGCAGAAAACTTGGGAGATGCTTCCTGATAGCTTACTTTTTTAGCCTCTCTCCCCCTCTGTCTTTCTTCCTTTCTCTCTCCCCCTCTCTCTTCCTCTCTATCTCCCTCTACCTCTCCATCTCCTTTGTCCCTCTCTCTTTCTCTCTCAGCCCCACCACCTCCTCTTGTTTGTTTGCTTGTATCTGCTTAGATAAATTTCTTATACAACCAGGGCCACTTGCCTAGGGAAAGGCAAGTTGTCCTGGCAACAATGGACAGGGCCTAATTTCAGGAATGTCTATAGGGCAAGCTGGTTTAGACAAGTCAAGTCTTTTCTCTCAGATGACTCTAAGTTGCACTAACTCAAAAATCAAGGCTAACCAGGGCACATGGCCAATAAGAATTGAGGTGCAAGGAAGATTAAGCTCTGATGAAATCAATATAGAGATGGATGGACTGTGCTAAGTCAATCAAGAGGGGCTTCTGTAACCAGAAGAGTCCTTACAAGTGGAAGGGGGCAAAAGACAGAAAGTTAGCCATATTAAAAACATGAAATAGACTAAATCAGTTGTTACTAGTATTGAACGTGGAGGGGAAAGGCTACATACAAAGGAATGCAGGTGACCTCTAAAATATAGAAACTTGAGGACATAGACTCTGTCTCACAGCCTCCAGAGTGAACACATCCCTGCTTATTTGAGCTTTATAAGAAGGACTGACACCTCCAGAGCTACAGAGAAACAAATTCATGTTCCTGAAAGTCACTGAATACATGATGGCTCTTTAAAAAGCAAAGAGAATCATACACACGTGTGTCTACATGCATGCCTGTGGGGGTCCTCTTTCCCTCTCAGTCTGTGTCTACCAAGTCAAGAGGCTAAGAGGCAATAGTGGTGACAGAAAGCTTTGTATAGGGCCCATAAGCACGAACATAGATGGTACTCCAGGAAACAGACATCGGTGAACCAGGAGTGAGACTATGAGCAAAGAGGTCAAGACCATGATGGGCACACCCATGAAATAGTTTGTATGAGCTAATGGGAACTCACCAGCTCCAACTGAACAAGGAAGGAACAACAACAACAACAAAAATCTAGTCCAAACTAGTCTTTCTGAATGTGGCTGACAGTTGTATGGCTGGGGCAGACTCGGGCGTTGCTGGCAATGGCACCAGGATTTATCCCTACTACTTGTATTGACTTTTCAGGAACCTATTCTCTTTGGACAGATACCTTTCTTAGCCTAGTTTTAGTAGGGAGGGCATTGGACCTTCCCCAAAGCAACAGCCCTTACCCTCTCTAAGGAATTGATAGAGGTGGGAGGCATAGGTGAAGAAAATAGGAGGAGAGAAGGGAGAAGAAACTGGGATTGGTATGGAAAGTGAAAAAGAGAAAGTTTGTTTTCTTTTTTAAAAAATATACATGTGTTTTTTTGTGTGCGTATGTGTGTGTGTTTGTGTGTGTGTGTTTGTGTGTGTGTGTTTGTGTGTGTGTAAGAGAGAGAGAGAGAGATTGGGGAGCTTGGGAACAAACCCTAATTAGCTTTAAGTGGCATGCTGCTATTATAAGGCTTAGTATGTGGCAGAAGGGTCCTATCAAAATGACTAGAATACTTGCCTAGTTACCATGTGGGTCACCAAGGGAAGAGTGTTTGCAGGTGACTGTGTCAAGGGTCACCATTAAGATAAGTCAGGCAACCCAGGCCTAGAGATATCCCCCAGATAAGGATGGGTTAAGAGCAGGAAGCTTTTGCTGGGGGAGCGAGTCCTCCATGTTGCTGAGCTTAGAGAGAGCTGCCAGGCTATGGTAGAATGCAACCTCTAATCAGCAGGGCCTTCCAACACATGCCCATTCTTTTGGATATTATTAGTGTAAAAGTATTTCTGTGATAAATACCCTGGCAAAAGAAACTTAAGGGAAGAAACGTTTATCTTGGCTCACAGTTTCAGACTATAGTCCACCATGGTAGGGAAGTCCTGGTGGCAGCATCTTGAGACAGCTGCTCTCATTGTACCCACAATCTGGCTCTACAGAGCAATGGTGCTGGTGTACAGCCTGATGAGTGTTTGCTCAATCTGTCATGATCGAAAATCACCTAGGAAGGGAGTCTCATTGAGCAATTTTCTGATTGAATTGGCCAGCAGACCGGGTTGTGAAGAGTTTTCTTAGCTGTATTAATTGAGAGGGAAGACCCACCATAACTGTGGTTGGCATGGCCTTTCGTAACAGGTCTCTAGACTGCTTAAGACTAGACAAGGTAAGCTAGACAGTAAACATGAATGCATTCTTTCTCTCTATGTTCTTTGCTGTGGATATGGCTGGACTAGTTCTTGAAGTTCCTCCTGCAGCTTTCCTTCATTGATGTACTGTAACCTGGAATGGTGATCTATTAATCCCTTCTCCCCTAAGTTGTTGTTATCAGTGTACTTTATCAGACCAAAGGAGCCTGGAACGTCCAGCTTGCTTTCTCCTCTTTACTGAGGACTAGGCCTCAAATAATTCGGTTGTGCTTTAGAGTTATTATTGAAGATGGGTCTTCTTACCTCAGTTATCCCAGTCTAGACCATACTTCATAGCCATCCCTGGAGGCATGACTCTTAGCTGACTTTTATATGTTGTCAAGTTAACAATCAATATTACCATCACAATGTGCAAACTGATGTTTTAACAGATTATAATTTATTAAAGCAATCTGGAAATTGAACATCAAAGAGCTGGAGGGTTAATAATAATACTAGGCTCACCTGTTCTGCTGTTTCTCACTGTTTCTCTTATTGCAACTTGGCTCTACTATTGCAGTTCAGAACAATCTTAGACACCAAGGAAACAAATAGGCTCGGCTGTGTTCCAGGAAAATAGACTTAAAGAAAAAAAAAAAGACTACAATTGACTGACCCTTAAACTAATCTCTCCTATTAATGAATGTTTAATTATTTCCAAGCACACAATTAGCTTTGGTAGTTTCCTGATTTATTTGTGGCAAACAAACTAAAACACCATGAGCTGGCATTTCCCACTGTGATATCTGTCCTTACACATTTCAATCCTAAAACTTGGTTATCAAAATCAGAACGCGGAGAATGCAACTATTTATCTTGCTCTCAAATGAAAAGTCTGCATATGAAATGCTAACTACTGAGATTTTCTTCCTAAAGCAAAATGTCATTCTTAAAGGGAAAGGGAAATGCAGAAATAATGCATTTCTGAGCCTTAAGAGAAGACAATAGAATGTGGCCCCAACCCTTCCTCAAAGTTGACTTCTTCATATTGTGACCTATACTTGGTGGGAAGCACCTTAGACACAGGTAGAAGATATAGAGACTTTAAAACAGACTTCCCATTTCCCCCACTCCGCATATTTCCCCAGTTGAGAAGGGACTCCATGGCAGAAAAATAGTGGAAAGAAATCTATGTTTGACCTTTCTGATCTATAAAAACATAGCTGCTGCCTTTCGTGAGTATTTTCAGGATCTATGAGGCCAAATGAAAAAGAGAATGATAACTCTAAATTAACCACAGAAATGAGGATAAGCTAAAATTTAGTGTGTGGAGGAGAAAATGTTGACATATATATATAAAGACATGGAAACCAAACAAACAATCCTCTGATTACACTTCCCCCGTTACTCACAGGAAGTGAAGAAGTACTAATGAGTGTGTTTAACAAACACATCTCTCCCTCTTCCCAAAGTAGAGCTGATGTCACAGAGACCTGCAGATGCTCATCCCATGACTAAAAGATTGACCCAAACTGGAGAGGAGATGCAGGTGGCAGAAAAATCAGAGCATATTGTCCACATCTGTGATGTCCCCATGGTGAGGGCAATGGACTTGCTGTGGGCTTCACACCCATGTTCTTCCTACTGGTTCTTACAAATTCATTCTGCTGCATTCGTTAAGAATCCCCTTGTTCTTAACCCCAATCAAATAGCTGTGTTTGGGCTAGAATGATACATCTGTAAGTAAAGTGCTTGCTTTGTATGCACTTGGGTTTGAATTTGACCCCTAATCTCCAATACCCATGCAAAAAACTCAACAAGGTGGTACATGCTTCTTAGAACCTCTGTACTGGACGCACAGATAGTCCCTGAATGGTTTTACCTTCTTGGCAAATTCCAGGCAGCTGAATGACACTACCTTACAAAACAACAACAATATTAATGACAATAAATGGCAGATACAAAAAAAGTGACACTTGAGGTCCTGAACTCCACAAGCATGCTCGTACATGTGAGCACACACACACACACACACGTTAGTACACATTATAGTAACATAAATCACAGTACTTTGGGTAAAGAAATACTAATCTTTTCTTTCTACATTATTTTCCAAATGTTCTCTAAAACAATAATAGCCAAGTTGAGAAAAGCAAAATGAAACCCAAGACCTTCTGGAACTCTGGGCTATGAAATTAGGTCAGTGCAGAAATTCATCAGATCAGTGCTTATGTGTACGGTTGTGTCACTGAAGTCCCTGGTGGGGTTTTGTTTGTTTGTTTGTTTGTTTGTTTCTGTTTTTGTTTTTTTCTGGAGCTGGGAAGACGGTGCAGGCAGTAGAGTGCTTACCTTGTAAACGTGAGGACCTGAGTTCCATCTCCAGAACCCAAATTAAAAAGCTAAGTGTGATGGCCCAAGTTTGTAATCCCAGTGTTGGGGGCTGGAGATGGGAGGATCCTTGGTTCTTGCTGGTCAGCCAGACTAGCCCATGTGACAAGCTGAAGGCCAACAGGAGACCTGTCTCAAAAAAAAAGCCGACAATTTCTGGGGAACAGTACCCAAAGTTGTGTCCTGGCTATCTTGCACACACGAATCAGAACACAAGCAGACAGAGGGGGTGGCACAATCTTTTAGGAGTTAAGGAGATGATCCAGTCACATGTAGATCCAGAGGCACGTGGGTGTGGAGAAGGAGGGTGGTTGCTGTCTTTTTAGTTTCAGCAGATTTCTAACTTTGCATAGAAATGTATGTATACACAGGTGTACCACATCTCCAGCTACATAGACATGTTAACTCACCGCCTGCCTGGCTGCCACTGTGTTCTTCCCTTCTTCCCCTGGCTATCCTAGAGCTGGCAGGCACCAGCTTTTTCAAGTCCAATGACTGGTTGTTATTTGTAGAAGCAAGAAGATACAACGAACTTCCTGAGACCTTCAGTCCAGCCCAGTTTCTTGGAATAGACCAGAATCAATGTTGCAGCATACTTGAGTTCTTACTCCATCCCTCATCTCTTTCAAGACAAAACAACTCTGCAGTTCTTTGAAAATATATTCTAAAATTATAAATATTTTTAATATGTGTACATGTGTATGGGTGTGATATGTCACAGTGCATGTATGGTAAGCAGAGGACATCCTAAGGGACTGGGCCTTAATTTCCACCTTTTTCGAGGCAGGGTCTCTTTGCTATTATATATGTCAGGCCTATCAGTGCCCCAGGATCTCTTGACTCTGGCTCCTCTTTTTTCTTTGTTTGTTTGCTTGCTTGCTTTTGAGACAGCATTTCTCTGTCTAGCCCTATACACAGGTTGACCTTGAGTTTAGACCGATCCTCCTGCCTCTACCTTTTGAGTGCTGGGATTAAAGGCATCTGTCATGTTTTGATTATTTGAGCTAGCCTTAATAAAAGTGGGAGAGGCAAGAAGAAAAAAAAAACATAACCCCCTGGCAAAATACTAAGTACTTTTTAGTATGCTACTCTTTGGAATGTATGGATCTGTGATTTAGCTCTCTCTATATTTAGTTTAAATATATGTTCATATTTTCATTGGCTTGTTTGACAGTTGGAAGGCATATGTATTTATGGAATAGAGCATGAGGTTTTGTCTGCATGTGTATTGTCCAGTTATTGGGGTCCCCTTTTAGCCACAGAAGCTAGCTTCTTTCTTGCAGCTGCTTGGAAGCACACTCACTATGGGAAAGCCATAGGTATAGCCTGGAGGGAAGCTAACTAAACTCATCCTATATATGTTGTGAGCCATGCCCCAATCAAGGCACTCACATGTACACAGACTGGGCAGTAGTTTCTGTGCTGAGCAGAGATTACACAGTTTAGCAAGACTCTATCGGCAGGTTTATATAGCCTGGAGAAGCTGTGAGATACAAATATGAGCCCTAAATCATATTCAAAATGAGAAGGTCACTTACAGAACATCTAAGTTAAAGTCAAGTTGTACAACACCAAAATGAGAATTTACATCAAAGGAACTTCACCAACTGTTTCCGTGTCTATTTTCTAATTTAAATTCTCATCTATTTTATAAAATTTTAACTTCTTTTCAAAATTTAAAATTTTTAACTTTCATTCATTTGTGTGGAGAACTGAATATATATGGCCCCCATAGACTCACGTGTTTGAATACTTGGCCCATAGGGAGCAGCAGTATTAGGAGGTGTGCCCTTGATGAAGTAGATGTTTGAGGAAGTGTGTCATTGTGGGGGCAGGCTCTGAGGTCTCATTTCTCAAGCTACACCCACTGTGGCACACAGTCTCCTGCTGCCTGTGGATCCAGTTATAGAACTCCCAGCTCCTTCTCCAGCACCATGTCAGCCTGCATGCCAACAAACTTCCCTTCATGGTGTTAATGGACTGAGCCTCTTAACTGTAAGTCAGCCCCAATTAAATGTTTTCCTATGTAAGATTTGTCATGGTAATGGTGTCTCTTCACAGCAATAGAAAGTCTAACTAAGGCCTTATTTATTTTTTTGTCTTATTACATCCTCTAGAAATTATAGGATGATACTGGACTAAAATAAATAAATATCAATCATATCTATCATTTTAAGAAGTCTATGAATGGATTAGTGGATATGATGTTGGATTCCATATTGATATTTCCCAAAGCAACCTTCTTTCTTTGAAGAGAAAATCAATGTTATTTGTTTATTGACTACATAATTACTCCTCGTGTAACAAGATATTATTTTAGCACTAAATACGGTCTTAATTTCAACTAATATTAATTAATTTAAATTTTAAAATAATTTTATTTATTCTTTGAAAATTTCACAGATGTAGATAGTGTATCTCTGCCCTATCTACACACACTCTGCCTATAAATTCCCAATGCCATCCACAGTACATCTTCCTACCTAAGTCTTGATTTTTTTCTTTTAATGTAACACACTGAGTCTAATTAAAGCACCCCATATGTGCACAGGTGTTAGGAGGTCATCCACTCAAGATGGATAAATCTACCAGTGTCTTTAGTCCCAAAGAAAAGTCTCAGTCCCTTCCTAAATAACCATTAACCCTCAATAATTCCGCAGTTAGGATGAGACTTTGAATGCCACCCTGCTATTCACACTGGAATTTTAACTTGTTTTATGCTGTCCACATTTTGGGATGGTAACCATATTTGCCATAAGTTTCTGTGTAGAATAGCTAGGGCAAGTCCAGAAAATAGCCCTTGCCAGCTCTCCGTCTCATCCTCCAGCTCTTACCTTGTTTCCACTCCCTATTCTTGAACATTTCCTGGACTTTAGTGATGGGAAGAAGGTCGATAGGGATGTCTCATCTGTAGAAGAGAACTCTTTAGAACAAATTCTAATTGGTCTTAATAATAAAAACCTGGAGTCAAATATCAGGGGTGAGGATGAAAGCTGGAAGATCAGAGAAGCAGAACAGCCAGTCACTAGTTCTTACCTCTATGAAATCCTCAGACCGAATGGGGTATACTATTCCTCCAAGTCCTTAGACTGCTCTCTCTACAAGACCTCAGACTGAATCCTAAGTTCCTGTCTCCTCCCACCTTATATTCCTCTTTCAGCCCAGTCATATCACATATCACGTATCATTTCCTGTCTGCATCTGTCTCTGTCTCTCAACTGCTGAGTTTAAAGGTGTTTGCCACCACTACATGACTTCTATAGCTAACTAGTGTGGCTAGCTCTGCACTCTGATCTTCAGTCAAGTTTCATTTATCAAAGCACAAAGAAAACATCACCACAATTCAGTCCCTTATTTTCAGTACTTTGAACAGCTCTGAGTGTCTGCATTCACCCCTGCCCACTGCTGTAGAAGCCTCTCTGACCAAGGTTGAGAACACCATAAATATTCTTGTATAAACATAAAATGTTTTGGTCTGATTCTTGATAAGTTATGCATGTTTATTTCTGGTGTTTAAGAAGGTCTCTGCACTGAAAAATTTTCTTTTAACGAATCATAAACAACTGTCCTTGCTGTTTGCTTTCATGACTTCTTTAAAATTCCTGAAGGTGTGTTGATTTGTAACTTTTGTTCTCTCCCCTGTACAACTCCCAATGTCTAATAATATTTATTGTAGCATCAATTTCTACTGCATTCTGACCAATATCATCAATTACTTCTAAATATCTTGGCTTCATGCTTCTCAGCACCAATTTTTCTTTTTAGTTCTCCTCATGTGTATTTGAATGGTGTTATTGATTTTTAATTTTTCTTGAAACACTTTTTTTTTCACTGTCTCCTATCTCTTCTGCCATGTTCTTTCAAACCATTGCCTTTTTAACTTAGGTCACTTTTTCATGAGACCTCTACTTATTTATAAGTGTGCTTTTCTTGTCTTTTATTCTCCCTTCCAACAACATCTGGAAATGTTGTCTGACAGTTTTCTGAAGGTGTTCTACTTCACTCTTTCTTGTGTTTGCATTTTTTAAAAGATCTGCTGCCTTGTTATATGTCCGGAGGACTTGACATCATACTGCATATGTTCACCCTTGTTCATTGTTGCTCTATTCACAATAACTAAGAAACAGAAGCAGCCTAGATATCCTACAACCAATGAATGGATAATTAAAATGGGGCTCAAATACACTGTGGACTATTATTCATCAGTAAAAGCAAATGAAGTCATGAACTTTGCAGGAAAATTAATGTAACTAGAAGAGATCATATTGATTCAGGTGACCCAACTCAAAACGATAAGCATTGAATGTTCTCTTTCACTGGAGGCTCCTAATTCCAAATCTTCAAATGTGAGTATATATCCTGCCATAATACAGAAACCATAAACGTAAGACAGGACCACCATTGACAAGATAGGGATGTTTGAGAACAATAAATTGGGACTAGTTGGATGCAAGTGGTATGATAGGGGGTATGTGGAAATTGATAACTAAAAAGTAGGTAATACTAAAGATAAGAGGAAAGCAAAGGATAATATAAACATATAATTGATTTGGTAGGGGAAAGTGGGAGGGGTCTTCTTAGAGAAGAGGGAGAAAGGATAATACAGGAGAAGAAAGTGGTTAAAATGACAATGTGGATGACTGGAAAAGTCAAAAGTAACTATACTTTTAACTATATTTTAAAAAGTTAACGCATGTAGTTCAGTTTTTACATACATAGGTGTCCTGTTAATGAACTTTTCTCTTCTGGGTTGATTGTATTCCCTCCAATAGTCAAAGACCCCCTAAGAAAAATCCCAATACCAGACTTGAGAAACCCTCTTTTGAACTGTTGGTCAAGGCTGTCTAAGAGATTCCCCAAATGTACAATCTATTGCTGTTGTTCTTGGTGAAAGGTAAAACCCCTATTACTGAATAAACCATATGCTTCAGAAACTGTCAAACTTTCCTTGAGTCAGAGCTGAGCTGAGTGACTTCTCCCTGAGGGCTAGTTTTATGGTACCAAGAGGCACCATGCAAGCTTCCAAAATAAGAGAGGCAACCAACAGTACCACCAAGATATGACACCTATGAACTATACAATTGACAAGCATGGCAAAATAACCCTCATGGTACAGTAGTAGCACACATAACTTGATAATAACCAATCACTCTCTAACTGTACTTTAAATATAAACAAGAGGAAAGCCATGCCTGAATCTGTAAATCTAACTAACTAATCAATCCTAGTGAAATCATGGCTATTGGAGGAAAACCTCACTAAAACAACAGAATCTCTGGCAACAATTTATAAATATTTGTCCTTATGCCCAAAAATAAGGATAGCCTTCAGCCCTCATCAAGGAAACGTCTCTTTGCAAAATAGAGACACTGTTACAGCAAACCACTACCAATTTGTAGAGTTGTGTAGTCCAGTCCCAAGGGTTATAGCTACAAAACATTCCCACACCTTAGTCTTGAGGAAGACTGTGGAAAAGGAGAAGGAAAGATTGTAAGAGTCAGAGGACCAAGGACTTTGCTATGAGATTGTGTCTCCTAGTAACAATGGAAGCTGCACATGTAAAGCCTCACCAACATGTCTGCTCAACTGTGAGCTGAACAAGGAACATGCCAATGAACACTGACAGTAAATGGAGAAAAGCCTATGAGACAAAAATCATACACAAAAAAACTTCAGGCAAGTGAAAAAAGCTGGGAATGGGAGAACTGGGTTGTCCAGAGCCATATAGTCATCCCTGAAAGCATACATACAAATAAAGCTGTATGAACTCAGAAAGGTTGTATTTGGGAATATATAAATTATATATATATATATATATATATATATATATATATATATATATATATATAATCACAATTGATGGAAAGAGAAGCCATTAATTTGAAGGAGAGAAAGGAATAGTATATACTGGAAGGTTTTGGAAGAAGGAAAGGAAAGGGAGCAATATAATTATTAAAACACAATCTCAAAAATATTAACAATATAGATCGGTTGTTCCTATCTGTTATCTCTTTCTTTACCTTTATTCTTCTCATTATATTATGGAAGTGCCACAGGAAGTAAAGTAACTGGCTAAAGAGATGCCTAGATAGTTAAGATAGAGCCAGAGAGATGACTCAGCAACTAAGAATGCTTGCTCTAATATGTATATCTCAGCAGTAAAAAACAAGGACTTCTTGAATTTTGCATACAAATGGATGGAAATAGAAAACACTATCCTGAGTGAGGTAAGCCAGACCCAAAAAGAGGAACATGGGATGTACTCACTCATATTTGGTTTCTAGCCATAAATAAAGGACATTGAGCCTATAATTCGCGATCCTAGAGAAGCTAAATAAGAAGGTGAATCCAAAGACAAACATATACGCATTCTCCTGAATATTAACCTTCATCAGGTGATGAAAGGAGAAAGAGACAGAGACCCACATTGGAGCACCGGACAGAAATCTCAAGGTCCAAATCAGGAGAAGAAGGAGAGAGAGCACGAGCAAGGAACTCAGGACCGCGAGGGGTGCACCCATACACTGAGACAATGGGGATGCTCTATCGGGAACCCACTAAGGCCAGCTGGCCTGGGTCTGAAAAAGCATGGGATAAAACCGGACTTGCTGAACATAGCGGACAATGAGGACTACTGAGAACTCAAGAACAATGGCAATGGGTTTTTGATCCTACTGCACGTACTGGCTTTGTGGGAGCCTAGGCAGTTTGGATGCTCACCTTACTAGATGGAGGTGGATGGTCCTTGGACTTCCCACATGTCAGAGAACCCTGATTGCTCTTCGAGCTGATGAGGGAGGGGGACTTGATCGGGGGAGAGGGAGGGAAATGGGAGGTGGTGGCGGAGAGAAGGCAGAAATCATAAATAAATAAATAAATAAATAAATAAATAAATAAATAAATAAATAAATAAATAAGAAAGCCAAAAAAAAAAAAAAAGAATGCTTGCTACTCTTTTTAGAGGACCTAAATTTGGTCCCCAGAGCTTAGATGTAGGTTAATAATTGTGTGTAATCCTAGGTTCAGGAGAAATGATTTTTTTCTGGACTCCATGAGCATATGCATACATGTATACACAAAGACACAAATGCACATAAATAAATTCATAGCTTTAAAAAAGAAATAAAGGAAGTATTAAGAATTTAGAATATTCCGTTGTTACAATTCTCTAAAGATTTTGTTAGTCATAACAACTTATTAGTAGACTTTCTGCTCCCTCATTTGGACATCCCTTAGAAGATGTGAAAATAGAAAGAAATTTATATTCTTGCTATACTGAAGCATGCATGGACAGCCAAATATGGCGTTTCTGTTAAACTTGTCCATATTGGGTTTCATGGTCTAAGAGTTTCAGGACTGTTCCTCAAGAGGATACCAGATCTCCCTACAAATGGTTGTTAGCCACCATGTGGTTGCTGAAAATTTAACTCAGGACCTTTGGAAGAGCAGACAGGGCTCTTAACTGCTGAGCCATTAGAATATGTAGATGATCATAAATAACAAATTCTTAGTAACTAGGCTTTTAACATAAGTCAATTCTATGTGGATGAGTCAAATAGAAGTTAAAATGCCAATACCTTGTTTAATTTCTTCTGTTCAGATTGTAGCCTTTTTCCAGAATCAGTGTGCAGCTAACCAAGTTGGGTTAACTTTGATTTTCTTCACCTCAACAGGTTTCTTATTCCTTTAACTGGTATGGAATTTTTCTTGTTTTCATACATGCTCTGAATCCCTTTCTTTTCTAATTTCCAATCTCTCTATTGCTAATTGGTATACCTGGTCATTGCCATGGTGTCATCCTCTAGGAGTGCTTGCTTGACCAGCTCCTCTAGAAGAGGCAGCAGCAAGATTTAGGACATCTGGATGTTCCTGGATGAAACTTATCTGGATATCACCAAGAATTTATTGTGATACACCGGCTGAGATGTCCCTACACCATGCAATTGAAGATGCTCTGGGGGAAAAAAAAGATTTAATGCTGCCAATGGCCTCAGTCGACCTGCTGGTGTGAAATAGACTCACTTAAGCACTTGTTAAAATCGCTAAGTAACCCTCCTGGTGCTGAGCTTGTACTTTTTGTTGTCCTTCTCATCCTGTCCACAGATTTCTTATGTACCTTCTTTGGTTGAAGCAACGAACTTAGTAGCTTTAGGTACTTCAGTATAACTATTTTAAAATTTTGTTTTTGAGCACATGCAATCATGTGTGAGTGCATGTGTGTGGGGAGTACCTTTGGAGGCCAGAAAAGGGTGTAAAATCCCCTGGGGCAAGAGTATAGGTGGTCCTGAACCACTTCACATGGTTGCTGGGAACTAAACTCAGATCCTCTGGAACAGCAGCAAGTGTTCTTAAACCATCTCTGCATCCCCCCTTAACTTTTTAAAACTATTGTAATATTAGCAAACATATTGAAGAACCTGAAATTTTCTGAATCTTGATTTTTTTTCAATATGCAAAGAGCAAACACCAAATTTATTGCTGGACAGAAATCTCCTCTCCCATTTCTATACTCATGTAATTTGAGTATTTACCTTTGCTGTCATGGCAACATTACCTAACTGTAAGATTGTATGAGTGGCTAAATTACTAAATAACTTTTATAATTCAATTCCATGGTTGGGCTTCTTTCAAAGTTCTTCATGTCATCTTCCATTTCTAGAGCTCTCCACAAGGACACTTGACCTTATAGAAATAAAAATGCATGTACAAAAGGCAAGCTGACATATAATTTAGGGGAATAAATGCCAGAATAATTTCTTTATAAGATAGAAATACCATAAAATGGTATATGGAGTATTATTATGACATTAGATTTTTTTAAATCGGAGGAAAATCAATTTAGGCAGAAACAAAAATATCAAAAGTACTTCTGGACATTGACACAATCACAAGTAAATAAGTTGTGATAGCATTCAGTAGAAATAATTGGATGTCTTTAGACCCCAAATAATGTGAAATGTAGCATGGTGGAATAGCATTATTGGGAAAGCATGTTTTCTATTAAAATAACAGGTGTATTTTTTGACTGGAATGTAATTTATTTATTATTGTGAGATTATCATAAATTATCGATAAAGTAAGTAAATAAATAAATAGAAGCATAGCTGCATAAAATAGTGAATACCAAAGCATGGATAGGACTCCAAGGAGATAAGCACAGGCAAAAGATGCCAATGTTATTTCATTTGTTCTGAACAATGGAGTAACATGGACACCAAATTTCTTTTACAAGAACTTTTGGGGTCAAAAAATTTGCTCATAGGCTTAATAGACATGACCATTTTGACAGCCAGTCTTGATAGGCAACTTGACTAGATTTAGCATCTTTATGGAAACACTTCTGGGTGTTTCTATGATGGATTAACTGAGATGGGAAGACCCACACTGAATGTGGGAGGCACCGTCCCAGGCTTTGGGATCCTATGTTGAATAAAAGAATAGAGGGAACCAAATGTCATCTGTCACCTCCATCTCCTTCCTGACTGTAGATGCAATGTAACCAACTGCATCCTTCTCCTGCCTCCATGACTGCCTCCCACCCATTTGATGGACTCTACCTTTAAACTATAAGCCAAAAGAGATCATTGTTTAAGTTGCTTTCACCAATTATTGTGTCGCTGCAAAAATAGAAAAAACTAGTACAACTGTCCTTGTCAAATATGACAGACAACAAATTTATGTCAGGAGAGGAAGATGTAGTGAGAATGAGACTGAGCTAAGGGCAGAGAGGAGTCATGGCACCTAAGATGGGAAGTTAAGCACATGGACATACACTGAAGAGGGGTAACTCTGCTTAGCTGGCAAAAATGGTGTCAACAAGGTCCTGGTCTTCCATGTATGACACTGGAGAATTCTTCTTTGAGAACAGAGTTATCACATCTCTGTGCTGACATGCAGCTCTTTGCTTTACAGATACAGCAGTCTATGACTTGCCACAGAGATCCCAATCAGCTTCTTTCTTAGTCTTAAATCTGAAAAGAAAGTGACTGATGAGCAATCTGAGCAGACATTGAGCAAAAGCAGCTGCAATCAAATCATACACCAAAACAAACTAAAAAAAATTATCCAAGAGAAAAATATTGAGATTTAAAGAATCTCTTTGTTTACTTCGAAGTGGAAACATACTCTGTGTGAACAAAGGACTTTTACCCCAGACAGTATTTCCACGATTGACCAAAGAAACAATTCCACCCAAGTTTAGGTTTAACCTAGAGAATCAATCAACTGGGGGCCACCTACAAGATTACCTAATACTTCTGGATGACTCTATCGTTGAGGAAAATCCTCTCTAGCCCCAATAACTTTTAACTACCTCTAAATTCTTAGAGAGTGGACCATTACTGGTCTCCATCTTGTTTGGGTCTCTTAATGGTAATTACAGCCACCGAAAGATCAAGAGGAAAGACTCTGTCATACTTGGAGTCGCCCCTTTACAATGTACTCATCTACACAAATGCAAAGACCTTGTCCCAAACAGAATGTAAGGGATACGCTTAACCAGGGCTATAAACCGTCTGTGGTGCATCGTGGTTCTGTGACTCACAGCTGGACTCCTGTGAGGAGAAGCCAGGATACAGGCTCTGACCCTAGCAACTCTAGCAACAGCAAGAACAGTCACGTGGGCATTTGTATGCACTAACACAGTGATTCACACATATTAAAATTAGCCGCAGACTTGGATTCAGGTGGAAATTAAAATACACGGAAGCTGAGAAATTTTTAAAACACAACCTTCTGTTCTATCAAAGTTATTATTGAAAATGTCAAAAATTGATTTTCAGCCTCACAACAGGCACATTGTTTTTTAAGCAAATGATGCCAGAAGGATAAATTCTCCATTTTACCTGCCTCAGTTTTATTTATCGTATGCTACCCAACCACCTTGTTCATCATTGGCCTTTGTAAAGCAGCTCTCCACCCTGCCTTACTTTTGTCTCCTACAAAATAGGATCCAAAATGCAGAGCACTTACCTTCCTCATCTACCTTCCTGTATTAAGAAAAACATCTTAAACTTCAACGTTTTCTTCTTTTATCAAAGAAAGAAGAGAGATGTTGGCCAGAAATACATTTCTTATCTAAGAAACAATGTTTGACTGCTTTTCGGGAAAACAGTAAATACTGACTTTTAAAGATGAGCCAGGGCATAACCTTTGTTACCTTGCCCCTCTAGGACTGTGCAGTTGGATTTAATGTGCACACCCAATCATGTCTTTAAGACTGAGTCAATAGGAGTCAAAGGTCAGAGAAAGGCCACACATCTAGTGTGAGCTGTGAACATTTTATCAGTCTGCATCATTGGTTTTCTTTACACATTAAGTTATGCTTTGTGACCTGACAATATGTGTACAGAACACTATAGTAGTATAGAAAAACTGACTCCTACTGTATTCTCTTTCGTGGAATCTGATGCCTGAGAAGCATAAAAATTCCAGACATAGTCAATGAATTATTTATAGAATGAATCATGACATGTGTAGACCCATGCATACACACACATATATACACGTGTGCACACACATGTGCACACAGACCATTCTTTGTAAAATGACTATATGCATAATTGTGTTTGTAACAATAACAATTTTTTTGGCTTGTATAATTAGTCATATCCGTGGACTATAGCTCTAAGTTATAGATCCTTCCTCAGTGAATTAGGTGGAAAAAACCCTGAGGATGATTCTCGAAATCAACCGAGGGTGATTCTTATTTATTTATTTGTTTGTTTGTTTGTTTATTTATTTATTTAAAATTTCCACCTCCTCCCTCCTTCCATTTCCCTCCCACTTCCCCTCTACCCCCCAGTCCTAAGAGAAGTCAGGGTGTCCTGCCCTATGGGAAGTCCAAGGCCCTCCCCCTCCATCTAGGTCTAGGAAGGTGTGCATTCAAACAGACTAGGCTCCCAAAAAGCCAATATATTCAGTAGAATCAAAACCCAGTGTCATTATCATTGGCTTCTCAGTCAGCACTCATTGTCAGCCACATTCAGAGAGTCTGGTCTGATCACATGTTCATTCAGTCCCAGTCCAGCTGGCCTTGGTGAGCTCCCATTAGATCAGTCATACCATCTCAGTGGGTCGACACACCCCGAGGGTGATTCTTGAAATCAACCTTGGACCTTCACATGTATACACACCAACACATATGTGACCCAACATATGGTGGGGGACAATTCTGTATTCTGTCAGTTATATTTTAAATAAATGATGATTGGCCAGTAGCCAGGCAGGAAGTATAGGCAGGACAACCAGACAGGAAGTAGAGGTGGGGTAATGAGAACAGGAGTATTCTGAGAAGAAGGAAGCTTCCTCCGCAGTCCTGTCCAGACAATAAAGAAGCAGGATGTGACATGCCCCACTAAAAAAGGTACTGATCCATGTGTCTAACATATACTAGAATAATGGGCAAATATAAGTTATAAGAGTTAATAAGAAGCCTGAGCTAATGGGCCTATCAGTTTATCATTAATATAGACCTCTGTGTTACTTCTTTGGGTCTTCCTGGCTATGGGAACTGGACAGGACAGAAACCCCAACAAGCAGGCCCTCCTGCTACAAACATATATACAGAATCATGCTTATGTATGATCATGCATGTGACACACATTAGCACTGGAAAAATAAAAAAATACATATTACTGCAAAATGAGTGTAACATACTTTCTCCCTATCACATATATTTACAATTGAAATTTCAACACTACACTAGAATATAATATGCCTTAAATTTTTTAATGGAAAGAACCTATATTAATTCTTTATAGAAAGAGTTAAGGTATTATCTACATAGGCACTGGGTTTTGTGCAAGGGAAAATATGCAAAAGCCTTTAGTCTGGCCTCAGAATCTATGGAGTGAAGTGTAAACATCACATGAACAAGATTCTTGTCACAGAGTATTGCTAACCAATACACTTTTGAAATCAGGAGAACCTACAAGACATATACACAGATAACCACATAAGCAAAGCAATGTGCACAACCACTAGGTAGCGAGACCAGAAGACAGTGCTCATATTACCTCTTTTTGTTGCAAGGAGGCCACTTGTTAGTCCTAATTGCCCAAAACCAAAATAACCACACAGAAACTTTATTAATTAAATCACTGCTTGTCTCATTAGCTCTAGCTTCTTACTAGGTAACTCTTATATTAATTTAACACATTTCTATTAATCTATATATTACCACGAGGTTGTGGCCTATCAGCAAGGTTTAAGCACATCTATCTCTGGCAGTGGCTCCATGGTATCTTCCTTACTCCACCTTCTTCCTCCCATGCTGTTGGCTAAGTCATTTCTTTATTCATTAACCAATAAAAGCAACACATAGACAGAAGGACCTTCCACATCATCTTTTTCTCCTCCTGTGCTGACCAACACATTCCACAAACCAGCCCTGGCTCAGCCCAGGATTCAGTGTGACAATAATCACCAGTCAGATGATTCACTATTACTGGATGATTTACAGCCAACACAGAGCCTGCATCTCCGGTTTCTGTTTTCATGTGCTGTTTAGATCTGAGATTGCTTAGTACCTTGGTATTTCAGTTTGGAATGACTACTAAAATTATTCCCAATTGGACCTAATGAGGTGGCCCAAAGAATAATGGTACTTGCTGTAAAGCCTTATGAGCTAAGTTTGATCTCAGAGACCTACATAGTGGAAGGAGAAAACTGAATCCCAAAACTTGTCTACTGACCTCCAAACATACATCATGGCATGTCTAGACACACACACACAAACATAACACACAACAGTGTTTTAAACAGCAATAAAATCCTTTAAGTATAGGGCTTTGCTATAACATCTTAAAAATAGTACATGTTATTTATTTGTGTGTGTGTGTGTGTGTGTGTGTGTGTGTGTGTGTGTGTGTGTGTCAGCATGCCTGTGAAGGTCAGAGGACAACTTGTAGAAATTTGTTCTCTCCTTCCATGATGTAGACCCCAAAGATGGAACTCAGATTTACAGGTTTGGAAGCAAATACCTTCACCAGCTGAGCCATCTCACTGGTCCTAAGACATCTCTTTAAATGATTGATGTAATAATAGATAATTCTCAAACTATTACACCTACCTTTTGAAAGTGCCTGTTTTGGTGACTTTCATCAGATTTATATAATCATAATATCAGTATCATTATCTGATTTTAGACCACTTATTCAACCCTCAGGGAAATCATGTACTCCTTGGTATTCATGACCCATTAGCCCTCAGATTTTAGCAATGAGAAACCCACTTTCTGTTTTATGCTTGAATTGGTACCATTCCCCCCAAAGTTTCATGTGTTGAAATCATGATTCCCCCTATGCAACAATGTTTACAACAGGGATTTGAACGAATTGAGACAGGATGGAAACCTCCTAGTTTGTGTGTTCATTCATCAGTTCATACAGAGTTGGAATATTCTAGCTTTTTTTATTAATACTAATTATGTCATGAATATTATATCCTCTCTCTCTCCCTCTCTCTCTCTCTCTCTCTCTCTGTGTGTGTGCGTGTGTGTGTGTGTGTGTGTGTGTGTGTGTGTGTGTGTGTGTGTGAGACAGCACTCAAAGGGTAACTTTCAGATATCTGTTCTTATCTACCACATCACTGAAGCACGGTCTCTCTCTCTCTGATTTTGTGAGATAGTGTTCCTCTGTGTAACAACAACCTTGGCTGTTCTGAAACTCACTTTGCAGACCACACTAGCCTCAGACTTACAGAAATCTGCCTGCCTCCACTTCCTGAATTCTGGGATTAAAGATGTGTACTAAACTGGGCTAGCAGGGTCTTTCTTGATACGTCTGCTGAGTTGTGTACTCCAAGGATCTCTGACTTGTAAGCTTCCACGTGACTCTTCTGTCTCTGTGCCCTTATTGCTGTAGAAATACTGGGAACACAGGTATGTGACAGCACATCTCAAGTTTTGTTGTTGTGTTTGTTTTCTGCAGGGGGTGAGTATTAGAGCATTGCATTGGGGTCATCAGGGTTGCACGCCTAGCACTTTCACTGGCTGCGTCATCTCTCTGACTGTGTTCTCCCTTTTTGAAGAACTGCTAAGCTGTTTGCCAAAGTGGCTGCAGCAATTGAAGGAATTGATGAATGAGCTTTCCAATCTCCGTATCTTTGCCAGTGTTTGTAATTGTACATGCTTTTATTCTCGTCACCCCAATGATGTAGTGTCTCATTGTGGTTTTGATCAGCATTTCTCTAAAGAACAATGGTGGTGATGTCTTTCAGCAGGGTTAGCCTTATTACCCACTTGTATATTGTCTCTGCATGGTGCGTCGAACTGAATCCTTTGCCCCATTTGAATTTTTTTCTTTTGTTAGTTCAAGCAGTCCTTCATAGGCCCTATATCTTTGTCAGATACGTAGGTTGCAAACACTTTCATTGTGTAGGTTATCTGCCACTTTTAAGATGATGTTCTTTGAATCTTAAACTTTTAAAACATTTCGTAGAAGTTCCAATGACATTGTTTTCCTAATACAATTATAACTATTATGTTGAAAAGTTCAGTCTTAAGGATGTGTTTTCCCTGTTGATTAATAGGGTCTCAAGTATTCCCAGCTGGGCTAGGAAGTCTTCAACTTGTTATACAGCCGATGATAATGTTGAACATTGAATTATTTTACATTTACCTCTTGGTTGCTGGGAATTCAGGTGTGTGTCACCATGCCCAGTTAATACAGTACTGGAGATCAAATCCAGAGGCTTGTGCATGCATGGCAAAAGAGATTTATGCTTGTACTCTTGTATATATGTCTATAAATTTTTTTCCCCACCAGAACACCTGTAACTCAGGCTGGTTTTGAACTCCCTACATAGTCAAGGATGACTTTCTTACATCACACATGCTGGGAGTAGAGGAGTGGATCCCCACAGGCCAACTCATTTGCCCTTTCTTTATTTTAACAATAGGCTCTCTATTACTGTGTAGACCAAACTGGCTTCAATTTGGCCAGGTATGGAGAATGAGCTTGAACTTCTGATTCTCCTTCCTCCACCTCCCAAGCTCCCGGACCACAGGCACGAACCGACATGCCCTTTATGTGGTGGTAGGCATTGAACCCAAAGTCATGTGCAGTCCAGACAAGCACTGTGCTAATGGATTCCCATATTCAGACCCTTTCTTCCTTTACATGTCCCTCCAGCTCCATTCCTCTATTTTGTGTCCTCTTTAAATGAAGCCAAATCCTGAATTTTTGAAAGGGAAGAATTCCTAAGAAACAAAATCAGAGATACCTAAGAGCAAAGGCATAGACAGCCATAACCAGAGGAGGAATCCAAGTCTCACCAATGGATATCACTCTCTGTAACTCAAGGTCAGTACCAACTTTATGATTTCAGGTTATATGAAGTTATAGAGCACTCAGTACCAAAAAAATCCCATATTTGTTTTAATACTTTGTTATTCTTTTTTAACAAGATACCTTACATTTTCATTTCACACTGAATCCTACAAACTGCAGAGTCATTTTTGCAGAGAGTCTCCCACTGGCTGCACCACGAAGTTTCTGAATTCATTATAAGCCAGGGACTGCTCTTCTGTCGCCTGTTCTTAATGGCACTGTTTATGGCTATTGTCCTTCCCCATTCCTCCAGTGAATACTGAGTCTGTGACAGGGAAAAATAACTGATCCTTTTAATTCACTGTTCTCCTGAACAAAGAGAGGTACCTCCAGACCAGATAAGAAGAATGCCAGCCATCACTCCCACAACCTGAACTTGGACCTCGCTTCTCTGCCTCGTACCTGGGGGAGAGAATAATACCCATTGTGGTGGATAGAATGCATTTTCTGTGTACAATGGAGACTGCAACAAATGTTTGGTGACTGGAGGGAGGGATGTGGCGGTTTGAGTGTCCTTCATAAGATGCTGCTCTGCCCAGTGGAATTCAGACACATGCATGTGATGTCCTCCAATGGATAAAACTCCAGCGTATGTACTTTCAATTAACATGTTTCTGCATGTTGTTTGTGGAAACTCACCACTGTTCAGCCTAGAAAACTCAGTCAATCCTCATTGAACAAATAGTGATAAAAGTCATCTGTGCTTAAAGCAGCATTAAGGTTGCCCGTTACTACTGAATTTGCCTGTGCCACTTTATTAAAAGAAAAAAAAAAGTCTAAAAGTTCATTTAGCCCCAGAACGAACGTTAATCTTTTGGGGGTTAGAAAGATGGCTCAGAGGTTCAGAGTGCAGTACATACTTCTCTTGTAGAGGATCCAAGGTTGGTTCCCAAGCCACGACAAATGGTTCACAGTCTGTAACTCCAGCTCCAGTAATCCAATACCCTGTTCTAACATACACAAATCCCCAACATATAATATGCACGAATTATTTTTTAGTTTAAGTTAATCACCTTTGTGCTGAATACAAATTAAATATGATTGTGTATAGCCACATACGGATATTTGCATGCAAGCAAATGTATACATTTGCAATATCAATGAGTGTTTTCACTTATGCAGGACCACATATGTGGAAAAGTTCTGTTTGGAGTTTCTTTGTCCTGTTTGGACTATAATAACACAAAAATGGGTAATTTATAAGCAAAAGAAATTTATTTTCCATAATTTTGAAGACTAAGAAGCCCGAGGTCTAAGTTATGCAAGATTTTTGATCTAGGGAAGCCCCATTTATCATAAAAAGACCTATTGCTGCTTCCTTGTGTGATAGAAGAGGCAAGACAGGTGTGTTTATTATTATTTTAAGTGTGTATGGAGGGTATGCATGTGTGTACAATTACATGGAAGTTTAGGTGTCTGTGAAGGCCAGAGGTATTGGATCCCCTGGAGCTAGATTGGCAAATAGTTGTGAGATTTGGGATCTAGGAACCAAACTCTCATCCTCTGAACGTACCGAAAACCCTCTCAGCTATGGGGCCACTTTTCCTGTTCCCTCTACAATCTCTTTTATAAGGGTGCTCTTCAAGTTTCGATTCTGTTGCTATGTTAAAACACACCCTTTTCAAAATGTAACTTATGGGAGAAAGGGTATATCTCCCTAATAATTTCATGTCATAGTCTATTATAGTAGTGGAATCAAGACAGGAACTTCAAACAACTTGTCCATCATACCTTCAGTCAAGAGCAGAAAGAAATGAATGCATGTGTGCTTCCTTGCTTGCTTGCCTTCATCACTTCTATTCAGTTCATGACCTCCCGCCTATTGAATACAGTAGGCCACAGTAGAAAGGGCATTCCCACATGAATTAACCCACGACAGTTCCTCACAGATATCTCCAGAGTCCCATCCAATCTACACAATCCCTTGGTTGCTCTAGGGAGTGTCTAGTTGACAAGTTGTGAAGCTGAGCATCACAAGCATTAATCTCTCTGTGAGAGTTCTACCTTCATGAAACCATCACTACAGACATCAAGATTCAATTTGTGAATTGGGATTATAACAGAAATATACAGAACCAGAATGTAGCAGAGAAACTGTGCCTGTTTTTTAGATTATTGTAAATATGACTGTGTTTTTCAATTATGTCTAAAATTCTGATGTAAGAGTTTGAAAAGCCAAGTGTTATAGCCTATTTATACCTTTCTGCTATAAATCTACCATGACCTACTGGAGACACACACACACTCACACATGTCTGTACACACACACACACACACACACACACACAGAGAGAGAGTCTGGCAAAGAAAATTTTGGAAGTAAAGTGAGCCTCACACGGTCAATGTTGCCACCTCTGCTTGGAAACTTCCCATGAAAACATGCTAACTGTGAATACAAAGATGAGGCAAGCAGTTGTTTCTCAACATCTTGCTTCCTGTTTACCACACAACTCTCAAATATTTCAAATGGCATCTACAGTTATCTCGTCATATTCAACAGCTGTCGGGGATTGGCCTGCGATGGTGTGAATCTGAGCCATCTGCTCCCCACTGGAACCTGATTATTCAGGAAGCCTACTCCTTGCTGGTGGCGCACAGACCCACGGGGTGTTTAGATGGATGCAAACATGGATAAATGTACGCTGTTTAGAGGAACAGTTGCCATCCAGAAAGGCTTAAAAAAGCAAAAAGCATGATATTGATCCAAACTTCACACTTCTGGGTCATAACGTTGGACCCTTTCTTCCCTGCAGGAGCTGAGCCATCCATGAAAATGTACAGAATGAAATACCCTCAAAAAAAGTCTTCAGAGTAATAAAATCATGAGATATCTCTAATTTAAAAGAACATGTACCAAAGTGACAATAATGAAATTTAAATAATCCTATTTTAAAATGCTGTTTTAAGGACAATTCTATGTACGGATATATATGGAATTTATGTTCTGTTAAAAATGCTAGCTCAGATTCTCTGTAAGCCCTTCATTAAGTGATTTAATCTCTCTGGTCTTCAGTTTGTTGTGCAGAGGCCACTTGTTTGTTCTCAGCTGCCAAGAACCGATATAATCACACAAAAAAAAACCCTATATTATTTAAATCACTGCTTGACCAATCACTTAGGTGTATTGCTAGCTACCTCTTATATCTTTGGTTAACCCATTACTATTATTTTTTATTTTACCAGGAGGCTTGTGGTCTACCGGCAAGGTTCCAGCTGGCTGCTTGTGTCTTTCCCCTCTGGTGGCTCCATAGCTTCTTCTTGACTCTGCCTATTCTCTTCCAGTCTGGCTATATTCTGTTAAGCCAATGGCCAAAAGCAGCTTCTTTATTAATTAATCAATAAAAGCACACATATGCAGGAGGACTTCCCACACCATTTAAACTTTTCTGCTTAAATAAAAAGGAAGGTTTAATTTTAACTTAGTAAAATTACATATAAAAAAAACAAGTATCAAAAAAAGACTACAGTTACAGTATTTATATCTACTTTATCTTTTATCATAACTAAAAAAAAACTATAATTATAACTATCTATGCTTTAACTCCAACAAAGACTGCAGAAGGATATAATATTACCTAAGAGAACAGGAAATGAATTGTAAGCAACTTCCAAAACTCTAGAATTGACAGAGACATATTGCTGCCAAGAAGATCACCCAAAGTTCTTCTGTACTGGTAGGGCATCTATCTTCATCCTGTAGGCCCATAGTATCTGACAGACTTTTCCATGAAACAGTAAATTTCAAAGACAGTTCCGCCTATATTGGCAGTATGTCAGTCACTTTTTTTCTATGTCCTGCAGAGTGCCTTGCACACTCTTTCATGAAGCGGGAACCCCTAAGGACTGTCTCACCTTCTTTAGGCAGCTTCAGCGGTTATTTTTCTGTGGGTCTTGCAAGTCCAGTCAAGCAGTCCAGTCAAGAGCAGTTTCTTGCACAAATGGCTAACAAACTCCATAAGGAGCCTCTTCAATGTCCATCATCCTCTTGAAGCAGATTGGTGCTGCCAGGAGCAGTTGTGTCTCATTGTCATGAAAAGTCCTAAGTATTAAAACATTTTAAATGTCATATTCTGAAGGTCTCTGAAAGATTTGAAGAATAATTATCCCACTGAAATATATCTCTATATATCTATAATACCTAACATGACTACAAACTTGACTATTATAGATGATTATCTATTAACCTGTATTTCTTAATTATACATTATATTTTTAAATGAGCTGTACAAACACAATACCTTAATCAAGAGCAGAAATATGAATTTGTATCAATAAACCAAGATCCTTACCAAGGCAAAGTATTCATCTTTATAGCACATCCCTCTTTAAATGCAAACAATGCTTGGGAATTTGGGCATAGTTCTCTCCAAACCACTTCCTGCTTTTTGTTGGACTAAGTATTTGGCGGAATGTTCTGTTGACTTCCAGAGGGTCTTGGTCCTTCAAACACATTAGTTTGGAATTAATCCACAGGTCCTCATCTCTGTGGAAACAAAAGCAGAATCTCTTTTCCAAACCAACAAATTCTTTGACCCAAATTTTGGAATCAAGATACCTTTAAAATATATAGGCTGGTTTAGCTTTGCTACCCATACAATGAAGTATCTCTCTGTACTTAGGCCCTTCACAGTCAAAAAATCCAAAGAAAACTCAATAATATACATAATCCAGACTCTCTGTGTATATTCCATCTTTGTACATGGCTTATTTTCTTAATCTGTTACTTTTCTACAAGTTTAATATTTATTAAATATTTTCTCCTTTAATCTATGAATGTCTGTATTTTTATATTACATTTACTGTCTCTTTTCACTTTCTCTTCTCTCTCCCAAGACTGTGGTTTTTTGTTTTTGTTTTTGTTTTTGTTTTTGACGGGGTTCTTTGTAGCATTGGAGCCTGTCCTGGAACTCAATCTGTAGAACAGGCTGGCTCCAAACTCACAAAGATCAGCCTGCTTCTGCCTCCTGAGTGCTGGGATTAAGGGCATGTGCAACTACCGCCTGGCCCCTGTATGCATTTTTTTCAAACACACTGTGTCTCATTTAAAGATCTTTTATGTCTGAATTTGTCCTATTATGTATCTGAAAACCTTTTCTATCAAGGAGCACTTCTTAAAATGTTAAACAGAATGGGACAGGTTGTACCCCTGAACAGGGAGACGCAAGCTGGCACCCTGTCTATTGTTCACAAAACTCAGATTGTCCTGTAGACAAACACCACAGATTCCTTATGATCCCTGACATCATCAAAAGTGATAATGTGCCATGTCCAGGTCTTCAGTTAAAATAGTCAGAGACACAGAAGGGTCACTGAGTAAATTTTAAAGAATAAAAAGCATTGAAATAAAGAAATTAAGAGAAAGGGCCGAAACTGAGTTATAAGACAGTGATAGACGTCAGGTACAACAATTCTGCTCAAGAAACGATCTGAGTGTGATGAGTTGCAGGAGTGCAATGGAAACAGCGGTGAAGTCAAATATGACCAAAGAGAAACATTCACCATAAAGATTCCAGAAAGAAGGAGAAACTGAGGCAATACATTAATAATGAAAGGAAGCACAGGTTAGCAATATAGTTTGAAATATACAAAACTAAAAAGGGAGGGAGAGCCAGGTTTCTTGGGATACAGTCCCTGGTACACTGCCTACACAACAGTAGGAAACCCTACACATACATAAATGGGCAGCATTCCGCCAGGTTTTTGTGTCATTTGGAGTTTTTTTTTTTTTTTTTTTTTTTGGTTTTGTTTTGTTTTCAAGAGTACATAAATCTTGGAGAGATGTGGTGGGCCTGTCATTAGCAATAAAGGTAAAATGACTGAAACTAAGGAAAGAAGAAAATGAATCATAAAAGTCAGAGATAAAGGATTTTTTCCCAAAGATTGGTAATATTTTCACAGCTTTCTAAATGCAATGAAGAGAAAATAAAAAATAGAAGGAGAACACACAAAAAATAATAAAAAATAATTGAAGGGACTCACATCATGGTATGTTCCCTTTTGGACTCCAGATTAGGCCCAGGCCATATCCAAACACCAATTTCCAACATAAAGAGATCTTTTATTAAACAAGGCAAAGAGACAGGTAGCTGAATATGAAGAAACAACAACAAAGAAGTTTTCAGGTATAATTTTAAAAGGAAAAGGAGAGTTGTCTATATTAGAATGAGTTTGGATAACTTGATAAGTTTGATTTAGTCATGTTAATCAGGGTAGCAAATGGGGATTTTTGATTGCTGGATATTGATGTTTGATAGTTGGTCCTTGGTGATCAGCCTCAAGAATGAGACAGGTATAAGAAAGTGGCTAAATAAGGGAAAAGACATTAGTGACTAGTTTTAGGAATGTGGACATGCCTAAATAAGAGAATCTAAGGGTTCAGTAAAAGAGAGAGAAGGAGAAAGAGTAAGACCTTCTGATGTGGTGCCATGTTTGCTGAGCTTGGGCCTGTCAGAGCCATTCAATAATAAAAACATCTGTAGCACTATTATTTACAACTCATCAAAAATACTCTTCAATAATTTAAGAAAATATAGATGTTTCATTTATATGAAACAAAGACAGATAATTGTTAGAAGGTATTTTCCATTTACTTTTAAAGATTTATTTATTTTTACCTTATGTGTATGAGTGTGGTCTGCAAACATGTATGATCACTAGGTGGCTACAGTGCCCACAGAGGCTGTAACAGGGCATAGCATCCTCTGGAACTTGAGTTATACACTCTTTTGAGTTGCCATGCAGGTGTGGAGAACTTAACCCAGGTCCTCTAGAACAATAGCAAGTGCTCTTAGCCATTTAACCATCTCTCTGGCCCTTCTAGAGTTATTTTCTAAATGAAGTTTTTTTTGTTTTTTGGTTTTTTTAGAGTGAGCTTGAATATTTATGCAGGGGGTTATGGAGGGGAAAGGGAGTAGGCGGGCAGAGAGAGAGAGAGAGAGAGAGAGAGAGAGAGAGAGAGAGAGAGGAGAAGAAATAGACAGAGAAGGGGATTAGCAGAGAGACACACATGTGCGTGCGTGCCAAGAGGAGACAAACCCTAAATGAAGTTTTAAAGATAATGTTTTTAGGTAAGATGAAATTGTAAAAAAGGAGTGTGTAGAAAGTTTAAAAAGTAAAGAAAAAATATATTGCTAATATCTGATTTTTGCAATAAATGTTTATATCTGCTTGACTGTTTCTATGTGCATCACATGTATGCCTGGTGCCACTGTTGCCAGAAGAAGGTGTTGGATTTACTGGAGCTGTGTTTACAAATAGCTGTTAGTTACTGTTATGGGTTCTGGGACCCAAATCAAGCTCATCTACAAGAGCAGCAAATACTCTTAACCACTGGGCTGTCTCCCCACTCCTAAAGTATCTAAATAAATTTAACTTTCAAGATACTGTTAGTAATGTATGATAGCTAAAATATTGAAAATTAAAAAGTAAAACAACAGCAGCATAAAATAGGAAATTGATAAGCAAATTGAGTGTTCTTAATCTTTTCCCATTATGTAGAAAGTAGCATATGAACATTCTTTACGCTGAGGTCCATGAGCTTACAAATGAATAATATGATCTATTTTTCAACTGCTAATAAGAGAACAAAAGACTGTTTATTTAGAAAACTGTAAGAGAAAAAAAACACTAAAATTACCTATTGTCAAAGTAGACAAGAAGAGGGTGCTGGGGAGATGGCTCAGGGAGTGAGGTGCTCTCTGAACAAGCATGAGGATGGTTTTTCAGATCTCCAGTACCTGTCTCTAATCTAAGCATATGACCTGAACCTACAATCCTAATTTAGGCACAAGGGGTTGGTCAGTTCTCACCCTTGGGCCAGTCAGGATAGCTGAAACAATTTCAGTGAGAGAACATGATTCAAAAACCAAGAAAGTGAAAAAGGAAGATACCTGAAATTGACTTTCAGTCTTTATACATGAGCATGGACACACATATTTATACACACTAATTCAAATTATTTTTAAAGTAGATAAGAAAAATATAAAGAGCATATATATTGGTGACAAAATTAATAAGAAATCAGGAAAAAGAGATCGAGACTCAAAATATAATACAAATTATAGTAAGTACAAATAAAATAACGTACACATATGTGCAAAAGGATTGTTTGTGCTAATTATCTGTAAATGTATGATAAATAATCTCAAATGGCGCCATTTAAATAACATCATTTAGTAACTCAAAGTTCCATGTGCAGAAAGTTCCCACCCAGCAGACTAGCCAGAATTCTCTGGTGAGAGTCTCTGAGGCTAAGATCAAAGCCCCAGTAACACACACTTTTAAATGAGAGATCTGAGAGAATATCTTCTCTCCCATTAAACATATTATTGGCCAGTCTAGCTGTACTACTCCAGTGTGTATACCCAAATGAACTTAATGTAGCATCCCACAGAGACTCCTGTTCATGCATATTCATCAAGGTGCTATTTATAGTATCCATACAACTACTATTGTTCTGTTAAAATTGGATTTCACTGAAAAGCAATGAAATCAGAAGGAAACTGTTTATAAGTTTTTGGATAAACAAAGATATAGCACTAAGGATTAAGGAAAAATATTAGCCAACAGAAATGCATTGATGACTAAGAAAAGTGGAACACCAAAGGGAAGACGACACGTGATATATGCAGTTGGCAAAGGCCGCAAGCCAGAGTTTATAAAGAACTTCTAAATGTCAACAAGAAAACAGAAGGAAGCCGATAGAGAAACTTGACAGAGGCTTTTAAAACTAGTTTACTCTAAATAGAAAAGGTTGGCCTATGCCATTAGTTCTTAAGAGAACATTGCATGAAAGCTATTGAAGGATGATGCTTTCCACATAATGCTACAGCTTAAAGGGGCATAACAACAAGAGCTAGGGAAATTGATTCATTTGGATCACTCTGTAAGCGTTGAGAGAAATGTTTTGTGCGACAAGAAAATTAGTTCGTTCTTAAGTTGGACATGAATATGACCTATGACTATGAAATTCTACCCGAGAGCATAGGCAATAAAATATTACAGTCCTAGGTTATAATCATCACATTGCACAAATCAAACAATGTTTCTAATGATGGCCATAGCACTACTATTTACATCATCCCCAAAGCAGGAGTCAAATTAACGGTCAGTAATACAGTACTTTTAGGTCTATGCATGTAATAGAATTGAGTAATGCAACATTTAGTGATAACTGCTACATGCCACAGCATCTGCCAACGTACAACACACAAGTGTTTTGTGTGTATTTAAACAGTGGTGAAGCATGTTTAGAAAGATGATGTGACTTCTACTGACAGTTCAAAAAGGTGGTATGAATGACAAGATCAGCAGTAGGTTAAGGGTAGCCTTTAGAGAAGAATGTATGCTGCAGTCCATACAGTCAGTAGATGGAATGGACTGTCTAGGGTTCTAAATCTCTACCTTCTGAATCTTGGTAGAGACTGGGTAAGTGGATTCATCTTTGTATTAGTACTTTTTTCATGTCTGTGTCCAAATATCTGACAAAAAAAACAATTTAAAGAAGAAAGTATTTACTTTAGCTTACATTTTTGAAGGATAAAATTTATCGTGGAGGAGAGGATACCGTGGCAAGCTGGTCTCAATGTGTACATTCAGGAAGGAGAGATCAAAGAATGTTGTGGCTCTGCCCACTCTCTCCATTTTATTCACCATATCATGGGATTACACCACTCACATTCAGGTTGGTATTTCCTCCTTATCTGTAATGCAATCGTAAACGTCCCCAAATACATGGTTCATCAGTGCGCTAAATGTTTCTTGTTTTTTAGTCCAATCAACTGGAGAGTCAAAATAAAGCCTCACAAGTCCACCCCTTGTCAACCTGACATCCAAACATGTGTCATATATGTTACCTTAAATCATACCTATCACCTCTGCTGCCCATAGACTCATAGCCATTTCATAATGACAACCACATTAGTTCAACTTCAAAATTTCCCCCATTTAATACAATTTCAACATTATACAAAGGTCCAGAATGGCTCTAATTGTCAAAATAAAACCTATATCCAGTAACTGATAGAATCAGATACAGTGACCCACAGCCAAGCAGTGGGCTGAGCCCCTGGAGTTCAGTTGAAGAGAGGGAGGAGGAATCACATGAACAAGGAAGGTCAGAATCATGAAAAATAAAGCACAGAGTCAGTGGGAGCTCATGGACTCTAGAATGACAGTTGGAGAACCTGCATTGAACCCAACTAGACTCCCTGAATGTGGTGACAGTTATGTAGCTTGATCTATTGTGAAGGACCCTGGTAGTGGGACCAGGACTTATCCCAGGTGGATGAACTGGCTTTTTAGAGCCTATTCCCTATGGTGAGATAACTTTCTCAGCATGGATACAGGGGGAGAGGCTTGGTCCTGCATCAGCTTGGTATGCCAGGCTTTGTTGACTCTGCAAAGGAGGCATTATTCCCTCTTAGAAGTGGTTGGTTAGTAGGTAGGAAGGGGAGATGGTAGAGAGTGGAAAAAGGGGAGTAAGGGGAACTGTGGTTGGTATGTAAAGTGAAAAAAAATAATAAAAAACTCACATTAAAAAAGAAACTAGAGCTTTCAATGGGTAGCATTTAGTCCTCAAAGAGTCTTTCCTGGTATTGTAGGATAATTTAAGATCTCTTTTTTAATTATACCAATCCTGTTAATTACAGTTGCTTTTCTCTATATTCCTATCTAAAACTTTGAATTTGCATATAGCCCTATCCTCACCGAATCACATGGTTTTGTTTTCTAACTTTCTGCTGTGCTTCTTGCTCTCTGACTGTAATTTACATAAAAGCAATGAACAGTAAACATGCTATAGCTTGAATGTCATGCCATCTTTCATTTTCATCTATCATTTCATTCCCATTTCCAGGACAGCAAACTACAGGAAGATTCTTTGGCATAATGTAACTTGATGGTCTCTAGCCCAGTTCCCAATAGAGAATACATGTTCTGCTCTGAAATTTTATGATTCAAGACTCTACTGTCCATATTTCTCTCAATTTTGGAATTTTAAACTACCTCTAAGATGTCCCATTAAACACAGTTTCTAGAATTCAAGGTCTTTTCAGTTCACAGCTTTAAGCCTTTCCACATTCCTCCACAAACCGTATGTGTGAACCTACAAGCTACGCAACCCCACTCCTGATTCAAATATATATGTTAGTTACCTTTAACATTAGTGTGACCAGATACCTAACAAAAAAAGTGACTGAAGAAAGGAAGAATTTCTTTCGTGTTGCATTCTTCAGGGGACAATGTCTATCAGGGCAGAGAAAGCATAGTGTTGGTGGGCTGCTCACATTTTACCTATAGTCAGGATGTAGAAATAGATAAATGCTTAGTCTCAGTTCATCCTTTTTCAAATTTTACATAGTCTGAGATCTCAGACCATTGCATGGTGTTACTGAAATTCAGGGTGAGTCATTCCCGTACAGTTCCATCTCTTTAGAAATGCCCTCACAAACATACCCAATGTTTTGACTCACTTAAGCCTTAAATGTTCCTTAATCCAGTCACTTTAACAATAGAAATTGGCTATTTACCTTGTAATAATTTACTTATCTATAAATTTACTTTTTTTCACAATTGTATGTGATATTGTACTTTAGTAAAATGTGCATAAAGCACACAAAAGGAATGAAAAATAATAATTTATATATTTTTTACATGTACATTAAACACCTTCATTACTATTTTCATAGAGTTTGGATGAGGCATTACTGGTCCAAGGACATGTTATGCTCTTGAAAGCTCAATGTTTTTCCTTTATTTTGGTAATGAATACAATCTATAGAGAACAGAAATATGTTATATTCTTCATTACTCTTATCATCTTTATGGAATTCTCACTCCTCTCTGTGACATGGGTAGGGAGCTGTTATTACATTTTATTAATGAGTATATTTTGAATTGCAAACAATAAGTATACTCTCCTGAAGATGTCAAATCTTGTACTTGCTAAGGAAGTTGGGGTTTTTTTGTGACTTTTCTACATGCCCACTTCATAATCATGGCAATAAACTCGACAGAATAGTAGAGAGTCAACTAGGTTTATGTTGATAGCAATGGAGACATGAACACACAGGATAATGAAAAGCCATATACTCTCACATGGGAGTTCAGTCATTACAAATGATTGCAGGAAATGTTCGACCATGCATGAATTGGAAGGTTACCTAAATTCATGATGGAGTGATATTTTTAGGTGATAAATCTGTTTGACGATCACTCACACACACATACACACACACACACACACACACACACACACACACACACACACACACAAACACTCTCACATACCTGTAGGTAAATCCTAATCCATACCTGTATTCAAAATTGGATTATGATGGCCATGTGCTTTTATCTGTTTTATGTATCATCTCTAGATGAAGAAACTTTTGTTTATTTATCCACCAGGAAAGTTGATACAACATAAAATGTTCAGAATTGGGTAAAATTGCAAATCCTTTTTCTTTCTCTCTAATGGAATTATATGAGATAGTGTGTCTTAAAGAAATGAAATTTAAGACTGTTATTTCATGAATGGTGAATTTACACACCTAAAGTCTTAGTTAGGCCCCAGTGCAAGAATGTGGTATATTTGTGCACAGTATATTTTTAGCATTGATAAAAATAGAATAGCCCTTTATAAGTTGAGAAAACCCAAAGAATCATTAGAAAGATGACAGAATATCATAACCTGTTCTCAAAACTGATAGAGGATGATCAAACATCCCAAAATACTTTTATTAGCTGTGGCTTTTAAGGATTTTCAGAGTTTATAGGGTTCCAATAATAAAGTCATCCTATTGACTCTGAGTTTTATTTCCACCTTAAGTACCTGGCATTTCCACCTGGTGTTTAATTAAAATAATCCAGCAGAAACAATTGCACTTCTGTCCAGGCAGCTGTGCTTCACTGAAGCTGCATGCCTTTATTAGTCCATTCAGCACAAGTAGATTGGCACCCACTGTGTGACAGGCACTATGCTTAGCAGTATTCATGAAATAAGAGACGAGTTCTACCCCCCCCCCACCACCACCAAAAAAAAAAAAAACATTCTGGCAAGAACAGAGATAGAGTAAGTAAGTAGACATTTATAACCCATCCCAGAAGCTTCTATGACGTCTATAAACAGAACATATGATAAAGAGGTCAAAGAGGTTTAGATAAGAAAAAAATTTGTACATCAGAAAGGGCACACAAAGACTGGAGAGATGGACCAGTGGGTAAGCTCTTGTTCATCCAAGTATGATATCTCAAAATGAAATCCCCCAATTTATATACATCCAGGCATTGTAGTACATGTCTGTGATTGCAGTGCCACTATGGTAAGATAAGAGACAAAGACAAGAATTGCTGGACACTCTCAAGTCAGCTAGCCTAGAATATACGGTGGTAATCAAAAGGCCCTGCTTTAAACAAGATAGGAGTAATGATGAGAAACTACACCCAAGAATGTTAGTAATCTCAAGACAAATGGATGTAATCACTCAGAAACATGCAGAGAGAGAAAGAGAGATAAAAGCAGGGAGAAGGACTGGGTCAGAGACAGAGACAGGGAATATTAGTGTACTCAAACAAGAATAGTTCAGGAGAGAGAGCCTGAGGAGCAGTCCCTAGAAAGCAAAATACCGTTGTGAGAGGGTAGAATGTTATCAAAAATTCAAATTTATCTTTGAGGGCTGTAATTTTGTATCTAAGAGGGTCTTACCAATCATGGAACCTGCATGGGTTTGTGCTAGGTTTTCTGCATGTATGTTATGGCTATTAATTTGATCTTCTTGTGGGATCTCTAACAGTGTGTGTGTGTGTGTGTGTGTGTGTGTGTGTGTGTGTGTGTGTGACTCTTTTGCCTGCTCATGGGACCTTTTTTTCTCCTACTGGGTTGCCTCACCTAGCCTTGATATGAGGGCTTGTGCCTAGTTTTATGTATCTTGTTTGGTCATATTCAGTTGATATTCCTTGTAAGTCTGTTCTTTTTTGAAGAGAACTAGAAGAGGCATGGATCTGGGTGAGAGGGGATGGGGGCCATCTGCAAGGAGTGAAGGGAGGGAAAACTTTAGTCAGGCAGCAATATATGAGAGAACATAATAAAGAAGAAGGGGGGTCACAAGGACAGATCAATATAAGACATGTTACATTATAATAAAGGTCTATTTATGTACTTCAGAGATTTTATGAGAGAAATGCAAAACTACTTCAGAATTTGACATTAGGTTTTGGTATTAAAAGGTCACATTGGGTGCAATACAAAATAAAAAGAATTTGAACAAAACTGGAAAGAAGGAGGTGAACTGTCAAGGAAGAAAGTGGAGAGCAGAAGAAATGTGGCGGATGGTATGTAATGAGGCATTCGTTAACAGAACTTGTTCAAGGTTAGCAGGAGTGAAGGCAAGGGTGATACCCAGATTCCTAAGTAAGAATGTGGTGACATCCTTCAATGACTGCAGAGCAAACGTAGAAGAACTGATTTAGAAGGTCAATATTCACATCAGCTTTTTGTATGCTAAATTAAAGGCACTGAAGAGATGTCTGGAAAGAAGGTGTGGTGTGAAAATCATAAGGAGACAGATGAGGATTAAAGCCAGAAGTGAGGGTGAGATCACAGGAGAGAAGAGCTGCTGGTCAATAGAAGGACCATTGATTAAAAAGCTATCAATAGAATAAGAATCATTAATAGAAAGACTGTGAGAGAATGGTAACTTGCATAAACCAGCTTACATCATAGGGAGCTGGGGTTTGGAGAATAATCCACTACTTCTCTGTTTTGTTTCCTCTACATGCTGAGCCTGTGTCAGAGCATCTGTCAAGCAATTTAAAAGCTGAGTATAAATGAGCAGAAGAATGAACAGCATTTATTTATAGCAGAATAAATCGAGAACCCCTGGATTCAATTTTACCAAAAAGGAATGCTTCCAGGAGAGCTGAGAATAACCTTTTTAGGGCCATGAAAGAATTATTTTTTAAATGGGAATCTTGTGACAAGAAGAGGAGAACAAGAAAAGGTCATATGAAGTAAACTGAGACAGACCCAGATAGAGAACTGCCCATATGATCAACTAAAAAAATTGATGTGTCAATAGTAGAGAGCTAGACTGAGAAGAGCAGGATAGAAGGCAAAGAAAGACACCTGGCTCAGTGGGCACTAAGTCACATTTGGGAGGTGGCATCAAGGCAGTACGACAATGGATAGCAGTCATAGACAGTAGCCAATGACAAGAATAGCTGCTGTATATTTTTTAAAAGCTCCAAAAAAGAATTCTCATTTTTTTAATCAAAAAGAAATGATATGTATTCTTGTAATCCCAGCACCTTGGATGTTGAGGCAGAAGAATTTCTATGAGTTTAAGACTAACCTGTGTAGCTATTTGTTTTTTTTTTATTTTTTTGGCTTTTGAGGGGGACACCACCTAGATCTCAAATAATTCACACATGGAGCCTATTATTAATTAAAAAATGCCTGACCTTAGAGAAAATATTCAATTATTTATCCTATCTTCATGAATCTAAATTTTCACATCTAATTTATCTTTTATCACAACTAAGAAAAACTATAAGTATGACTATATAGTCTTCAACTCTGTCAAAGACCCAAAAGGATTAAATATTGCCTAATGACAATGACATCAAACTGCCTGGATTGTCACCTAAATTTCCTCTGCGATGTTGAGGCTCCCAACTCTGGCCTACGTGTATAGCATATCTGACAGACTTTCCTGTGAAGCAGAATATTTTGAAGGACTATTCCTATCTTGTCTTGGCAAAGCTCGGCAGTCACCTTTCTTGTATCTGCTGGTCCAGTTTATAGAGTATATTGTTAGCAAATGATGTGAAAAAACAAGTGCTACATATAGCATATGCATGTAACCTGTCCCTGGAAGGTAGACCCTGTGGCTCACTGGCCAGCCTTTGTGATGAATCAGTCAGCTCTATGTTCAGAGAGCCTGCCTTAAAATTAATGTGGATATGGACTAAGGAGGGCGCCTGACTTTAGCCACTCACCTCCATATATTGTCATATACAGATGAATATGTGCACACACAAGGACATATACAACTTTGTGAGGTGGCTTATATCTGTTACCCATCATTTTAGAACTCAGGAGGCTGAGGCAAAAAGATTATGAGTTTTAGCTCATCCTTAGCCACAGAATGAGACCTTCTCTCAAAAAGCAAAACGTAATGATGATGATTTTGATGATAACAATTATTAATAGTAATACTAATTTTAAGAATAGTATTTTTAAAGCACAGTTCTAGGCATCATAAACATAACAGTTATAGCAAGGAAGGAATGCGCATGCCTTGAATTACTGCTCAGCCATATATCCTTGGTTGATACTAGGCACTCTTACTCACACAAGTCGCTTACTCTGTGGCCCTTAGATGCCTCATATTTAAAGGACAGAACAAAGCGTTGTCTTTTAAAGTCATATAAAACTGACAGCACAGTACCTTCTGCATGAAAACCTTCCCAAAGAGAGTTTCTGATGGCCAGATTTATACAAGTCTTCTCATGCCCTGGTGGACCAGGCAACACCTGTTTCCAGCCTGGGTCCTCTCTCCATAAAGTTATTCACATCAGAGTGGAAGCCATGTGTAAAGATTTTTAGCAGTGCTAGCATAAAGCCTTCCTTGTCCTTTTAAATATCTTCCCAGCCTACCCACACCCCAGAAATGTACCAAAAAAAAATGTTAGGTCATAGAACTTTCTGGAGAATTGCTAGAGACAGATTACTGAAAACCATCATGTACTCTGAGAAAAGGCTCTCAGATTCGCTTTTATTAGCTGCCCCTCCACAGCTCTTCATGAATCAATTTCCCCATCTTAGATGGAACCATTGAGCAGGAAGTGGACCTGAATAACATGCTCTAGTCACCAGGGCATGTTCCCACATGTCCTTATACTGATTCTGCCAAGCATGACATAAGAGGAAGAGGTGGGAACCGAATGATGGGGAGTTAGGCTCACTAAACCTGACCAGCACAGGTTAAGAGGAAATCTAATCCTAATAATTGTAGAAGAACGGATAAGAGTGTCCAAGTTTTCCTCCATTCCTTCAGTATAGACTCTGAAGTGTGGGTCATCCTTAGTGCACTCAAGCTCCAGAAGCATTTACTCTACATAGAAACTTGTTAGAGATGGTTTTTTATCTGATACATACTTCAGAGCAATTTAAAAATATTTTTATTTGCCAGGCATATGGTACTGCCCCTAGTGTATCTGATTCATAAGCCTGAGGACCAGAGTTCAGTCCCTAAAAGTCTACATAAAGAAAATACAACAAGTATGGTGCAGTCAGTCTAGATGAATCTGTGAGCTCCAGACAGTGAAGAAGCTTTGTCTCAAAGCAAATCATCATGAGTGAGTAAGAACACTTAAAGATGCATCTTATCTCCACATGCATTCAATCATCTCTGCACACACACACACATAACAAAACAGACAGAAAGAGGCAAAGAGACACAGACACAGAGAGACAAAGAGGCATAGAGAGATCCAGAAACAGAGACAGAGACACACAGACAAAAAGAAGAGGGGGAGGGAGGAAGAGAGTGAGAGGAAAGATGCATATTATTAAAATCCCCAGGTAAAGTGAACATAGACTAAAGTATAAGAACCAAGACATATTAGTGAAACATGAAGACCTTCCTGACTGCTTGGGCTTACATGCTGCTGTGCCATTTTGTAATTATAAAACTAGAAACAATTGTGAATCAATCCATATTCCACTTCCATTGTTTGCAACACAGCTAGGAACAATTGACTTATTTTAGTTGCTTGTAAGTAAGCATTATGGCCATGGCAGGCATCGGGAGAGAAATCTTTCTACAGTGTGTGTGTGTGTGTGTGTGTGTGTGTGTGTGTGTGCGCACACACACACATGTATACAAGTGCTCACACTTGAATACACTCTCTCTCCCTCTTCACATGTGCGTGTAGCTATGTATTTGTGTACATATGCACATGTATTTAGAGGCTAGAGGATAGCATTGAGTTTCATCCCAAGAATCTGTTCACTTTGTATCTTGAGTTGGGAGTCTCTTATTTGGCCTAAAACTCTCCAGTTGACTAGGCTGGCTGATCATCAAATGCCAGGGATTTTCCTGTGTCCACCTCCTCCCTCAGGCACTGTGATTACAAGTGTGTGCCTTTATGACAAGGCTTGTATTTTTGTTAACCTTGTTTCTCGCAATGTAGCTAGGATCCTCACACTTGTGTTACACTTCACAAACTGATTCACACCCTCAGACAAAAAAGTCTTTCTGTCATTCCTAAGCCACCAAGAACATGGCTAGAGAAGGCCAGTTGTTCTCTTCAGTCTTCTCAATTCGTGAATTTTCAGTCTAGAGTATCATTCCAGCATCACTGAGGTAAGTGGTCTAGCGTGCATCCACCTGTAACAAGTATCTCATTCTCAGATAGCTTTTATCGCTTCATTTTTAGAGCTACACTTGAGGGAAAGTCCCTTGAGAACACATTGGTCTTTTGTTCATTTTATTTTATTATATGAGAATTTCATACATGCATACAATAAAATATGATCACGTCCATCCTAATCTCCCCATCCAACTTCCCTTGATCTCCCTACACATATCCACCTCTGTATTTCGTGTCTCTTCTTTTGCTTTTGAATAGCTGGCTAAGACAACTTAGTGCTGCCATTTACAGGCATGGGAATGAGGCCATCCACTGGAGCATAGGAAACCTTCCAGTTGCCACAAACCCAAAGAATGGTTCTCCCTCTTCAGGGATCTAGCAACAACCAACTACTCCTTATGAAGAGATGAAGCCTGGAGAGCACACACTCTACATGCTTGAACCATAGCTGTCTTGATGGTGTGCAGACAATCACAGCTGCCATGAGTTCCCAAAAGCAATAGCCATGCCGTGACTAGAGGACAGCATTCTCAGTATTTCCCTCCATACACAGGCTCTCACACTGTTTCCTCTTCCTCTTCAGTGCTGTTCCCAGGACCTCGATGCAAGGTGCAGAAACAGGAGGAAAGGGTAGACAAAGAGGTCATGTTTGGGTTGAATACTCACAGTCTGTCATACTCAGCCTATTAACCAGATATAAATCTCTTCATAAACTGCTATTCACTCCAAAAAAATTATCTTCTCTGACCAAAGTTGAGAGCAGCACATTTCATGGGTATAAATACACAGTCTTCTCAAAAGAAAAGGAGAACGCCCAGTGCAGCCCAGCAAGAGCTCCACCACCCTGCCAGTAGTTACACACACAACATGAAGCAATCAACCTGAGAGGTTTATTGGCCACCCACTCGAGAACTTCATGTTATTAGCTAATTAAAAAGCAGATTTGTCCTCTTTATGTATCACACTTAATGAATTAGATAATTCCAGCATAGTTACCATGGTATGCTATTTATAAAGACCTGCCATTTGCTTCTAATTTTTCAACTGATTAGAACTTAACATCTCTTGTAAATTGCCTATCAGTAACAAGTACACCATAGCAGGGTGTCCAGGTTTACAGCAAAATAAAACCTATAATGTTGAGCTTTCTTACTTCTGAAGCACAACAGTGGTGAGGTTTTCATTGCCTGTCTATTTGATTGTCTATCTGTCAGTTTGCTTGTTTTTGAAACAGGATCTCAGGTCATCAAGGCTGGTATCAAATTCACTTTGTAGGCAATGACCACTTTGAACTTCAGATATTCTCCCTGCATTTCCCCACAAAGTCCTGAGATTCCAAGTGTGCATCACTAAGTCTGGCTTTATGGTGTGCTGATGGTAGGCAAAGGCTCGCCTCACGGAGAAACTACCCTGGATGTGCACTGTTGTGTTCTCCTGACCCATCTGAACAAGGAAGGCACAGATGAATTGACTCAGAAAAAAATGGAAACACACAGTCGCAATGACAGGGAAATACTGGTTTTCTTCCTTTAAATATGGTATGTTGTCTCATTGCCTTCATTGTTTCTTTTTTAACTATAAAGGCTCTTAGATAAAAATAAAGAGGAGACCTTCACCTGAGTGCATTTGAGTGATGTATTTTTCTTTCAATGCCTTTAAATAAACCAAATCATAATACGTTCTTCTCGTCTCCCCCTCTGCCACCACCACCCTCTGTCTCAGATGTATGCACCTCATTACAACACACGTCACTCATTTTTAGTCGCTGACTTGCCAGCATCCCACACAGACCTGCTGTTCCATCTCTCCATGTTAATTCCCATAAATAACTGATATCCAAATTAGAGTCTTGGCGATACACTAGGAAAACTTCTGCTGAGAAACCTGAAACTCAAAGGCTATTCAAGGCACTGCCGGTTGCTAGAGATCTGTTGAGTCCTTTCTTGAGGTTTCAACAACACACGTATAACAGAAGGTGAAAATGTGGTCACATAGAAAGAACTGCAAACAGAGCTTGAGAGGATTCCACTGCAGCTCCTAAGGAATCCATATGTTCATGAGCTGCTTACACAGATACAGGATAATTTATGTACCAAACACATATGCATCTCCCTAGATACTGAGGGCTGAATGGGAGTCTTAAGAGTTTTAGATTGAGAAGTTCATCCATTTATGGCTCTTCCTTGACAATGAGTACCTACACTATGCGCTCAAGTTACTTCAAGGTCCAAAAGGAATATAGTACAGCTTGAATTTGCTGAAATATCCTGGGAAGTTTGTGTCTAAACTTCCCAAGCTCATGAGGCATGAATTGCGGGTGAACTGGTTTAACTTTTCTTCTTTAGAAGGGGCCTACCAGAAAGAATTTTCAGACTAGTATGCAAGGAAAGTAATAATTGATTGAATTACTTGTTAGTGGTGAAGGTATGGGTGAAATTAGTGCAGGTCAGTGGCCTAGCTACCAAACTCTTTCAGTTTTCTTTTCTTCTCTTTCTTTCTTCTTTGACAGCTCTTCCACAAAGATTCTGGTTTTTAAAAACTATTTCCAGGGCACCAGAGAAAGTAGAAAAAAATCTTCACATTATGATAATGTTGACTCTTATCAACAGAACTTTTCTGTGACATACCTCGTCACAGAAGGTCTTGACAGCTCTCTTCTCATGCGAGCCATCAGAATGCTCTATTCACTAAGAATAATTAGTGACACCTAAGAGATATGCAGTGTCGCCAGAGATATTTTCTTGTAATTATTGATTTTTGAAATCGTGCTTCTTGAAATGCTAGGTATCTGCATAAGTGGATTAGCGAACACCAAGAAAATAAAGAAAGGAGTTAAGAGCATTCTGGGTTTCTGTCTCTCTTCCTTTTTCTAACCAAATCATCTCCATTTTACAGTTCTTATTGGATGTCTTTGCATAAAACACATCATTTCAAGAAAAGAGCCCCCACTGAAAATGATGACTATGAAAATCTCCATTCTGATATATGCAAGGAATGAAAGGTGGGTAGAAACCAGAAAATTTTAAGAGCAATATGGCAAGATGTGGAGATTTAGTGCCTATTATGCAACTATACAAGTATGAATGATATGAAGGAGAGATATTCTCCACAGACAGTTTAGCAAGCTGCCTCATCTTACACCAGAGCCCCAGTGATCTCTTATTTAAAAAAAAAGTACCAACTAGAACTATCCACTGTGCTGTCAATCACACATAGTAGACTTCCTCAGCATTTCTGTATTTTTACAAACTTCCACCTTAGCAAGTACATTTTGAAAAACTCAAGGTTTAGAAGCAGTTCTACCACATAACTCAACTCTCTACAAAGCGATTGGAATCTGACTATGGATTGACAGGATGAAGAGAGAGAAATTTTTTCCTACAATAAAATTCAGTCTTTGTATCAACAGATTACTGCAGCTGTCACATTTCACCAGAGAAGCTTCTTATTGTGGGACATTTGCACACTGTGTGAAGATGTATTGTTGTAATTGGTATAATAAAAAGCTGAATGACCAATATTTAAGCAGGAGGTTCAGGCGGGACTTCCAGGCAGCGAAAGAGCTATAGGAAGAAGGAAGGTGGAATTGCCAGCCAAGTCGGGAGGAAGCAGTATGGGCGGGATGGAAACAAGAAATAGGCCAAGCTCAAGAACATAGATTTAAAAATATTGGTTAATTGAAGTGATAAGAGCTAGTTGACAATAAGCCTAAGCTAAGGCCAATAATAAGTCTTTGTGACATTATTTGCAGGTTGGCAGTCCTGATGAGAAAGTGCTGTTACAATTTCTCATAGCAGTGAATAGATTTCAGTTAATATAGAGACCCACAACTAAACAAAGTTCAAAGAATGAATGCTCATATAGTGTTCAGTCACAAATCAGACACATTTGTCAATCCCTCACCCCAAGACTTAGAATATTTTGTAGAAGAACAGTGAAAATAGTTTAAGAGCCAAAAGTTAAGAGAAACGTGCTTTGAAATAAGACCGTCTGAACATGAGAAGATTCTTCTACTCATGAATTCACAGCCTAAATAAGACCTGCACGAGATCAAGCCAGTAAGCATGGATGAGAAAGGGGCTTCTGAGACCCTACCCATAGCCAAGGGCTTTGGCAAACAGCAGCTTCTTGAGGAGGGAGAGTCAGTTCCCTTTTGAGGTATGAACTCTAGTAAGTTGCCATCCTGGGGGATGATACCATATCTATGCACATAAGTGAAGCATTAGTTAGCTGATTAGACTTAGTGAGTTAAAGAGTAAATTCACTAATTAAAATGTATAAAATGAAAGCATAAAGCTTGAAGGGAGATGCAATGGGATGGTTCCAGGATCATTGGAAAGAAGGATGGATGTATATACAAGCATAAAATTTTCAAAGAATAAATTAAAATTAAAATGGAGGGTTAACAACTGAGCTGCCACTTGCATCATCTAGAAGAGGGAAAATCAGTTTTCTACAATAAAGAGATATTGGGTATGTCAACTATTCCAGTGCAGGCCTTATCTTCAGAAGATGTAGCCCAGCATATGACAGACTTCACAGTACTTTTATGGGCTTTTGTTTGGTTGGAGTTTGGGGGGCTTTTGAGGAAGATGTTTTCATGGTTTTGTTGTTAAATTGGGTTTTTGTTTCTTGAGAGACAGCTTGGTGTTGATTGGGTGGAGAGGAGAGAGAATCTGGGGAACTTGGGGGAGGGGAAAAGTGTGATCAAGTTATATTTAGATTGTTTTCCTTTGGATAATGAAAAATATAATAAAATGCTCTAGAGTTAAAGAAATTAGGAAAGTACAAAAATGAAGAGAGATTTGAAATATTAGATATTCTTCTTGATTGTAACAGTTTCAATGTATATTCAGGTTCATGAAAATTTACAATAATCTAATCTATTTATGCCGAGTTCTGCAGCTATATTGTACTTTAATAAAAAGTCACATAATAAGAATTTAATAAAAATTATAAAGGAGAAAGAATACATGAATAAAAATTTAACATTGGAAATCAAATCTTTCCCAAAACATCTGACACTTCTACAACTTGTCAAGGGAAGGTATAAAACATAATGGTTCCCTCAGTGTAAAGTATGAAATGTTGTCAAGGTCTTTGCCTGAGTTGTAATTAAGATGACTTATTAACCAAAGATTAAGAGGGACCTATTGTCCTAGGTATTCTAAACTCATATTCTAGTCATTCAAATGAATTGCCTGCCTGTTCACATTTTGTCTTGAGCATGGTAAACCTTGACATAATGGTCCAACTAGGATTCTAATCAATTTAATTAAGAAAGAACAGCATGGAAACATGTGCACTCTTAGTGAAATTAATTTTTCTTTCATAAGGAGCCATGAGAAGAATATGCATTAGCATCTGAACCTTGAAAATACATCCACTCACTTTCCAAAAGAGACATAGTTACCAACATCTTTCTCAAAATGAAGTATTTACTTAATAACTAGAAACAACACACATCCACTCTGAAGGAAACTTCAGAGGCACCTCTGAATGGGGTCACACAGATATGAAAGCCATGGCTATAAATCAGATGCTTTTGCTAAAAAATGCCTGCATACTCCCAATTCCTGATAGGCAGCTATAGAATTCTTCATGATAAAATCTAGACACCAGTCCTGATTATCTCTGTTCAGGACTCCATTTGGAAAACTCACATTAATCACTGAGTTTTATTTTTGATGTGTATAGTGTTTTATTATTAGATAAGTTGCTAGACCATACTACATGGAAGGCAATGTAGCAAGCAAGAAACCAGGGCTCAATCCTCCTTTCACTAATTTCTTGATCATCAGTAAGTCATTTAACTTACACAGAGAAAATAATTATATATGTGTGTGTATATGTATGTATGCGTATATATGTATGTATGTGTATATGTCTATGTGTATATATGTATATTACATATGTGTGTATAAATATATATATTCTATAAGGATATTGAGTGTTCTAATAAGTTAGTTAGTAAAAACATCTTAGTTGTATATGTACCAGTTACTTTTGATATTTAGTGGACATTTTAAATAAACAACCACATGTTAAATCTTACAAAATTGACTGGGAAGATGGCTCAACTGGCAAAGTGCTTTCCAACCAAGCATGAGGACCTGTGTTGGGATCCTTATCTTCCATATAAAAAGCTGAGTGTAGCGTTACCAGCCTGCAACCCCAGGAATAGGGGCAGGGGCAGTGACAAGCAGATCACTACAGTCATTGACTAGCTATCCCGGTCTCAAGTTGATGAGCTTCAGGTTCAATGAGAGACCCTATCTCAGAAAACAAAGGTGCAGGTAGCCCAGGAAAGTCCTGATTTTCACCTCTGGCCTCTCCATCCATTCCACACATAAACATGTGCACACACCCCTACTAACAAGTATATATGAACATCCATAAATCCTGTCAAGTCAAAATCTGGGTACATAAAGTCAGAAAAAGAGATTCTTTTCAAAAATATAATTTGTAGAGTCTGTAAATATGTCTCTGTGGTTCAGTATTCAGCACTTATATCCAAATCATCAAGTTCCAGAGGATCTAATGCCCTCTTCTAACCTTCAAGGGTACCAGGTACACAGATGTGGTACACATACAGACATTCAGGCAAACAAACTCATATACAAAAAATAAAACAAAAAATTAAAATATAATTCATGGATAGACAGAAAACAAACATCAAGATGCATATAGACATAAATGAAAAGTGATGAATAAGCAAATGATAGAAACGTTCATAAATAGCTGGACAGATACTTATAAAGGATAAATAATCTAATTATAAGATAGATGATAAATAGTTGATAGAGAGATGAAAAGTTAAAGATACATGGATTCATGCCTATATAGAGAATAGAGAGTAGGTAGGCAGATAGCTAACTGATTGATATATAGGTGGTAAGAAGAGGGAACATAGATTATAGCAACAAATTATCATGATATCATAATTCTGTGGTTAAGTAAATAATTGCATTGGTTTTTCTTGGTATCACTCATATGGAAATGGTCTGCTGAATACTATGCTTTCAGAGGACCTAGTGAGTTGTCTCACAAATATCTGTGAATTTGCTTGGTTTGAAAGACTAGACCAGTCTCACATATAAGCCTAATTGAGACATTAATAAAAAAACAAGGCATAAAGTATAGATACCTGTCAAAAGTCTTATCCTTGCTGCATACTGTCCAAGAAGTCACATAGACCAATTGATAACCTATGTTAGAAAGCAGAACAAGACACTGACACAGCAACCTGCCACAGCCTAGCATGTGGGATGTCTTAATCCAAAGACTTCTCCCACAATTTTTTACTAGATATGCATATGAGATAGGAATTCATTTTACATGGTTCAACAAAAATTCTCCCCGTATAGAAGTGGTAAAAGCAGAGTACGGTACATTATGTTAAATTGCAGCTTTGTTTCCCAGTGAAAAATAACCTTTCAAACTCATGGCATATAATAGATAACCTTATCTTTACAGTCTTTTGGAATTGGATTTCAGGTTTTATTGACAGACTTGCTAGAGAGAGTTTATGATAAATCTTCAGTTAATAGTCTCCTGAAGTTCCTGAATTTAAAAAAAATAACCTTTCAAGCAGGATTCCTTTGAATAATGGGTATTTCTCTTTTATCTTGATTTTTAAGCCATTTTAAAATGATTTGGTAAATTATTCATATTTATTGCTAGATTCTGACACCTAGAAAATGTGTATCTGAAGTTATCCAGAGATTTACAATGAAAGTTTGCAGTAAGGCCTTAGGACAAGATGAAAATCGCGGCTGTGCTGCTTTTGATAAATGTAATATTTTTCTTGATAATAATAATTATGAAAATAATTCACTACTTATTACCTGTTACCATTGAACAAACAGCAAAGAAGGAATTAACCTTTGAACAGAATTAAATGAACATGAAAAAGCTCCATGCTATAGGGTGGAAATATTTATACAGATGCTAATTGAGCATCTGACATTTAAATTAAATGGCATAAGATAGTGTTTGTTCAGAATAGGATGGAGAAGTACCACTAAAACCATTTCCTTTCTTAACAATTTTTATCATGTAAACACCAACAGACTTGAATTTGCAAATGATTTTTTATTTCAGCTGGAATTATGACAATTATAGACTTACATTTATATGTAGTTATGTGTATCAATTAATTACCTACTATTAGCTATCAAAAAACTCAATGATAAATTCAACCAAAATACTTAAATTCTTTATCTGAATGTATGTCCAAGAAATAGTGAAATTAATTTTGTCTTTTTAAAATGATTGGACAACTGTTTGTTTTTAATTAGGTTTGCTCTTTATCAATTTTATGCATATATAGCTTTGGGTGCTCTCCACCCTATTTCATCTCCCTCCCACCTTGCCAAACCCCTTTCTTTCTCACAAGTCACTTTCCCAAGGCATTGTCATTTTATTCTATTGTTGGGGGAGGCTGCTTATTCATTTCTCAAACACCCTGACATGAAATGTTTGTCCAAAAGCTTACTCATATTTTTAGCTAGCTCTTATATCCTAAACTAATCAGTCTCCATTAATCTGTGCACCATCACAAGGTTTTGGCATACCAGCAAAGTTTCAGTGGACTCTAGAGGAGGTGTCTGTCTTTGGTGGCTGCTAAATGCTCTGTCTACTCTCTCTCTCTCTCTCTCTCTCTCTCTCTCTCTCTCTCTCTCTCTCTCTCTCTCTCTCTCTGTGTGTGTGTGTGTGTGTGTGTGTGTGTGTGTGTGTGTGTGTGTGTGTGTGTATGTCTTCCAGCCTGGTTTTATTAAGTTAAGCTATTGGCCAAAAGCAGATTCTTTATTAACCAATAGAAGCAACACATATACAGAAGGACTTCCCATACCACTTACTCTTTTCTGTTTAAATAAAAAGAAAAGTTAAACTTTAAAATAGTAAAATTACATATAACAAAACAGATATCAAGCAAGAATTACAGTTATAATATTTATATCTACTTTATCTTTTATCATAACTAAAGAAAACTATAATTGTAACCATCTATTCTTCAACTCCATCAGACTCCGGAAGGATATAGTATTACCTAAGTTAACAAGAAGTGCATTGCAAGCAACTTCCAAAACTCTATCATTGACAGAGATATCTCGTCACCTGGACAGTTACCCAAAGATCTTTGTATCATTGGGGCACCTATTCTCAGCCTCTATGCCCATAATATCTGGAAGACTTTTCCTTGAAAAAGGAAATTTATTTATTTATTTATTTATTTATTTATTTATTTTTATTGAAATATTAAAAAAAAATTTCAGGCTCCTCCCAGCCTCCCATTTTCCTCCCCTTCCTCACACCACTCTCCCTCCCGCCACTCCTTTCCCCATCCCTCTCCAGTCTGAAGAGCACTCAGGGTTCCCTGCCCTGTGGAAAGTCCAAGGTCCTCCCCCCTCCATCTAAGTCTAGGAAGGTAAGCATCCAAACTGGCTAGGCTCCCACAAAGCCAGAACATGAAGTAGGATCAAACCCCAGTGCCATTGTCTTTGGCTTCTCATCAGTCCTCATTGTTCAGAGAGTCCTGTTTTATCCTATGCTTTTTCAATTCCAATTCAGCTGGCCTTGGTGAGCTCCCAATAGATCAGTCCCTCTGTCTCAGTGGGTGGGTGCACTCCTCATGGTCCCGACTTCCTTGCTCATGTTCTCCCTCCTTCTGCTCCTTATTGGGACCTTGGGAGCTTATTCCGGTGCTCCAATGTGGGTCTCTGTCTCTATCTCCGTCCATCGCCTGATGAAGGTTCTATGGTGTTATGCAAGATATTCATCAGGTGGTTATAGGATAGGGCCAATTTAGGATCCTTATCCTCAGCTGCCCAAGGCACTAACTGCGGATATCGCCCTGGGCACCTGGGAGCCCCTCTAGGTTCAGTTCTCTTGCCTACCCTAAGCTGGATCCCTTAATTAAGATATATGCTTCCCTGCTCCCATAACCATCCTTCCTTTATCCCAACCATCCCAATTCCCCAAGTTTCCTCCATCCTCCCCTTCTCACATTTCTCTCCCCATCTCCCCTTACCCCTATCCCACCCCTCCCCCAAGATCCCAATTTTTGCTCGGTAATCTTGTCTACTTCCCATATCCAGGAGGATAACTATATGTTTTTCTTTGGGTTCACCTTCTTATTTAGCTTCTTTTGGATCACAAATTATAGACTCAATTTTGTTTATTTATGGCTAGAAACCAATTCATCACCTTTCACGATAGCCACAAACAGCATAAAATATCTTGGGGTAACTCTAACCAAGGAAGTGAAAGACCTATTTGACAAGAACTTTAAGGCATTGAAGAAAGAAATTGAAGAGGATACCAGAAAATGGAAGGATCTTCCTTTGCTCTTGGATTGGGAGGATCAACATAGTAAAAATGGCAATTCTACCCAAGGGAATTTATAGATTCAACGCAATCCCCATCAAGGTCCAATCAAAATTCTTCACAGATCTTGAGAGGATAATAATCAACTTTATATGGAAAAACAAAAAACCCAGGATAGCCAAAACAATCCTATACAATAAAGGAACTTCGGGAGGCATTACCATCCCTGACTTCAAACTCTAATACAGAGCTACAGTAATGAAAACAGCATGGTATTGGCATAAAAACAGAGAAGTCGACCAATGGAATCATATAGAATACCCTGATTTTAACCCACAAACCTATGAACACCTCATTTTCGATAAAGAAGCTAAAAGTATACAATGGAAGAAAGAAAGCGTCTTCAACAAATGGTGCTAGCACAACTGGATGTCAACCTGTAGAAGAATGAAAATACACCCATATCTATCACCATGCACAAAACTCAAGTCCAAATGGATTAAAGACCTCAATATCAGTCTGAACACACTGAACCTGATAGAAGAGAAAGTGGGAGGTACCCTACAACATATGGGCACAGGAGATCGCTTCCTATGTATAACCCCAGAAGCACAGACATTAAGGGCAACATTGAATAAATGGGACCTACTGAAACTGAGAAGCTTCTGTAAAGCAAAGGACACTGTCACTAAGACAAAAAGGCAACCCACTGACTGGGAGAAGATCTTCACCAACCCCGCAACAGACAAAGGTCTGATCTCCAAAATATATAAAGAACTCAAGAAACTAGACTTTAAAATGCTAATTAACCCAATTAAAAAATGGGGCACTGATCTGAACAGAGAATTCTCAACAGAAGAAGCTCAAATGGCCAAAAGACACTTAAGGTCATGCTCAACCTCCTTAGCCATCAGGAAAATGCAAATCAAAACAACTTTGAGATATCATCTTACATCTTTCAGAATGGCTAAAATCAAAAACACCAATGATAGCCTCTGATGGAGAGGTTGTGGAGGAAGGGGTACCCTCATCCATTGCTGGTGGGAATGCAAACTTGTCCAACCACTTTGGAAATCAGTGTGGCAGTTTCTCAGGAAATTCGGGATCAACCTACCCCTGGACCCAGCAATGCCACTCTTGGGAATTTACCCAAGAGATGCCCTGTCATATTACAAAAGCATTTGTTCAACTATGTTCATAGCAGCATTGTTTGTAATAGCCAGAACCTGGAAACAACCTAGATGCCCTTCAATGGAAGAATGGATGAAGAAAGTGTGGAATATATACACATTAGAGTACTACTCAGCGGTAAAAAACAATGACTTCTCGAATTTAGCATGCCAATGGATGGAAATAGAAAACACTATCCTGAGTAAGGTGTCCCAGACCCAAAAAGATGAACATGGGATGTACTCACTCATAATTGGTTTCTAGCCATAAAGAAACAGGAAATTTTAAAGACATTTCTGCCTATATTGGTGTTCTACAGACTGTCTGGCAGACTCTTTCATGAAGCAGGAACCCTGAAGGACTGTCACACCTTTAGGCAAGTTCCACAGTCATTTTTCTGTGGGTCCTGCATGTCCAGTCCTTACAAAATAACATCAAGCAGTTCAGGCAAAAGCAGTTTCTTGCCCAAATGACCAACAAACTCCATACGGAGCTTCTTCAATGCAATTCCTCTTGAAGTAATTGATGCTGCCAGGAGCAGATGTGTCTCACTCTCATGAAAAATCTAAATTCTTAAATCATTTTAAATGCTATATTCTGACCACCTCTGAAAGATTTGAGAAATGCATATCTATCTGAAATATATCTCTATATATCTAGAAAATCTAGCATGACTAGAAGCTTGACTATTATAGATGATTATCTATTTACCTATATTTCCTAATTATACATTACATTTTTAATGAGCTGCAAAACACAGTATCTTAATTAAGAGCAGAAATATACATATAACAAAACCGACCTAAAATTTGTATCAATAGAACAAGATCCATACCGATGCAAATCTCTATAGCATATCCCCCTTTAAATGTAAACAAATATTTATAAACATTATTTGGGAATTTGGGCATAGTTCTTTCCAAACTACTTCTCGCTTTTGTTGGGCAAAGTATTTGGAGGGGATTTTCATGGAAACTTCTCAGGTGGTCTTGGTCCATCAAACCACATTAGTCTGGAAGAAAGCCACAGGTTCTCATCTTCTGTGGAAACAGAAGTAGAACCTCTTTTCCAAAGCAACAAATCCTTAGACACAAATTCTGAAGTCAAGAAACCTTTAAAACATTTATGTTGGTTTAGCTTAGCAGCCTGTACAGTCATTTACAGTCAAAATATTCAAAGAACACACAATAATATGTGTAATCCAGACTCTCTGTGTTTCAGCATTATGTGGCTTATTTTTATCCTTCAACCTATGACTGTTTGTACTGTCTTTTTTAAAGACATTGTTCAATATTTTAAAACCATTTACTTCCTTTTATAATTGTCTATACTTTTTTTCCTCTGTCTCTCAAGCCTACGTATATTTAACCAACACTGTGACCTATTTAGAGGTCTTTTTCATCTGAATCTGTTTTTATTGTGTGCCTGTAATCTTTTTCTGACCAGGACTACTTTGAAAATGCAAGGTAGTATGGCTAGGACTAAGGCTGCTTTGTTTTTTGACTCAGCCCAGTCCAACATGGCGGAGGTCTGTTCAATGCCTCTGAGACTACCAGGTTGGAGCCATACTCACCACCTCAACTCTGGTAATCAGTTGGCCCATGCTGCAACGAAGTAACTTGAAACACTCTGCCTACAAACTCCATTGAAGTACTTGGCCTCTTGAAAGAGCCAGAGTTCATGCTGGCAACACGAACCAAGAAGCCACCATTGCAAAACCACTTGGGTTATTTTTTGTTTTGTTTTGCTCTTTGTTTTTTTGTTTTTTGTTTTTGTTTGTTTGTTTTGTTTTTGTTTTTGTTACCACTGAATCCAGAACTCTGTTAAAGGAGTCATGGCACTCCTACTTGCTGCCATCAAACAGAGCCCATCTAAAAAAAAAAAACAAAATACTTTCTCAGGTTTTAAGGATAAAGTCACCCATGTTATTGTAATTCTGTGGCCCACTGAAGTTAAGCAGGGATGTACATGTGATCATGTGTGTGCAACTATCTGTTGAAGGTTAGTGTACTCACCAGTGGACACACAACTAAATTAGTGACTTCCCCTTACCTAGCATGTTTCAACAGCTAATAGTTCGCCATGGAAAGGTGAACTCTCTCTCTAACTTCTGACTGACTATTGACAGGCCCAGTGCAGGCAAACACAGCTGTTGCAACTTCATGGCTGCAATAATTGTCCCACACTCAGAAAACAACATTTGTAATTCTTCTCCCTGCCTTCTAGCTCTAATGATATTTTATTGTCCCCATTCCAGGATGTTCTCTGACCCAAAGAAGGAATAATATAAATGTCCTATGTAAGGGTGGGCATTCAGCAGTCACTTGTTATAAGCATCTTGTGCAACTATGACTCTCTACATTCATCAATGTTCACTACAAAACTTTCCATGTCTAAGAGTGAGAGATACATTAATCTATGGGTATGAACATAAGTATTTAGAGGGCAATTTAAAACCAAGTCCATTTAGTAAAACAACAGGAGCAAGGTCCCCATAGGTCCTATAATCTCCCCAAATATGGGTTTTAGGCAAGTTACAAATTCTCTTCTGTGGGGAGGGCCTCAAATCCAGAGAGGGGTTAGTTACCCTCACCCTAGTCATGCTATTATGGCCCATTTGGCATATCTTTAATTTAAATATCTTTTTTCTCTGACCATTTATATTGTTTGTTGTTGTTTCTAGAAATGTTCAAATTTAAATTCTTGTTCTTAATGATTGAGCAAAAAAATATTCTAAATGTTAAAGCCCATGTGTACATTAGGTAATGTTATTTAAGTATTCTAAAGTCTCTGTGTAAGTAACTGTTTACAAATAAAAACACCTGTTCCATGATGTTGTGAGCTTTTGCTTGGAAGGAAGGCTTAGAATGTGCAATGTTTAAGACTAAAAGTAGGTGTAAGTAAGAGATAACTACAAATTTGCTTTTTTTAGTAAAATAGGACCGCTTCTTTAACAAGATCAAGTCCAGGTATAAGCAATCAATGGCAGATATTAGGGCTACATATCTCTGAAACCAAACTGCTTACAATTTTGATATCTCAGCCCTAGTGAGTGGTTTTCATTAGCTTGACCCATAATGGAGACCTAGAGACAATCTATGAAGCAAACATTACTTAGAAATAGTTCTCAAACTAACTGCTGAGCAAGCCAGAGAGCAGCTGTTACTTATCCACATTGGGAGGACTAGTGCATTTAGCCAAAAGTATCCCGTATCTCTTTCTCATATGTGTGTGTGTGTGTGTGTGTCTCATATATCTATATACACAAATGTGAATATATACATACACACATGTATATGTATAAGGGACAAAATGCTAATGTTGGTTGTCTTCCTTAATCCATCTCCAACTTGTATTTTGAGACAGGGTCTCTCATTCAGCCTGGAGCTATCTGATTTTCCTACACCACTGGACCATGTGCTACAAGAGTCTACTAGCTCTGCCTCCCCACTGCTGGGAATGTAGAAATACCTTTGTTTTCTGAAACATGTTTTTTAAAATCTACTACCTGCCACCTCACTGTATACCACATTGTACATAGATAGTCATAAAGCATATCCAGATGAGAAAGGGAGTGCTAGAGTTTTTATTTATATTTTCTGAGGTAAAATTACACTTCAATGGAAAATGGAATAGCAGATATTGAGGGTTTGCCAGTTCCCTCATCTTACCTGACTTCCTGAACCCTTTCCAGTTCTTAGGCAACTATCTTTAAGTACAGTCTTAATAAAGAAAATAATTTTAAAGGCAGTGGATGAAGTAATACAAGGCATAAAAGTTTCAATATCCAAATTTATCTTCAGAGGTTTTAAAGAAATGTATTTCAATTGAAGTGTTGATATAATGGAAAATTCCAAAATAAAATCCAGATCATGTTTTCAAGCTTTGTGGAAAATATGTGAAGGTAGAAGTTAGCTTTCAAACTTTAAAATGCTAACTACTGACATAAAAGTCAACAGTTTACTCATAAAGAATCATAAAATGTTATGGGAATAAGACAATGTACCCATGAACAATAAAGGATTTAAATGTTCTATAAAAATTGTAGCTTGAATGATCAATATATTAGGGAACCTAATACCTGGAAATTTGTACCATATTAGTATCTAGAAATTTCATCACTGGTATTCCAAACCACTCTCCAAAGTGTACAAAGATACCAAGAGACAAAGCATTGAACCTCTCAACAGACAATCGTTACATGGCTCATGGTCCCAGGAAGTAAAGAAATTCCACACAGAGCTGGCCAGCTCCCAAGAGCTGCTTCCTTCTGAGAATGTCACATACAAAATTAGGAAAGGAGGTTGGATTGGCAGCTGAGAACCAGATTATGGATGGCCTTGAATTCGGTCCAGGAGTTATATTTGATTCTAGCACACATTGGAAATGGCTATAGATGTTAAAGAATGTGATAAGTATGGGGTCTCATTTTAACACTGCTATCCAGGAGCCAGCAGAAGCTGGAAGAAGCTCAGAGCCTCATGCAGCCCTCATAGTTCTTCAGGAATAAGCTGGTGTCTAGAACTTCAGTTGCAGAGTTTGAAGCATGGTTACAGACAGCTTGTACACTTCGAAAGGGAAAGAGAAAGAATCAGTGGAAAGACAGAGCATGTGTTATAGTCTACATACCCTCGGATGTCCAGGGAGGCGTGAAAGAGTGTTAATCAAATCACTTCCCAGTTCATGTTTTCTCTGGCTTCCCACAGGCCTGCTTGTGTGTCTGCTTGCCTTCACCCTGCTATAGACTGATAGGAACAGTTGAGCAGATGTGATCACACCTTTAGACCTGCACCTTCTGGGTCTGGACTTTCTGCTTCTTTCTTTAAGAACCCAGCTTTCTTTCATGTCAGTGCTGGAGCAGAATCCCTTGTTGACAGCCTTGTGCACATAAGGTGACTGTGGGCCCCTCTAATTCAAGTTCTGGGTCTCAGGTGAGGTCCCTTTTGCTGTTGCTTTGTTGTGAGTCTGACGCAGGGACAATATGTGCAGCTTTCAGCTTCCATATTTTGCTGCTGTCTGGCTGTGAAACCTGAATATTAACTGATCTTCCTTTTATTACCACACTTGAGCTTTATAGTGTGGCGTGTGGTGTGGTGTGCGTGTGTGTGTGTGTGTGTGTGTGCGTGTGTGTGTGTGTGTGTGCGTGCATGCGTGCGTGCGTGCGTGTGTGTGTGTGTGTGGAGAAGGGGAGAGCACACACCACAGTGTATGCCCATGCAGGTCAGAGGGGAACCTGCAGGAGTCAGTGCTCTCCTTCCACCATGGGTTCCTGGGAGCCAGTACCCAGGCTGTCAAGTTTGGATGGGGAGTACTTTAACATATTCACTCATATTGCCAGTTCCTCAACTGTATTCTGAGGGCCTCATTTTGAACTTTCAATGGCAAGATCAAAATCTTGTACTGAAGTGCCTTGGACTTCCTGAACACATTTCTTTGCTGAACCAATTAGAGAGAGGGTGTCGCTTACTCAGATTGGGAAGGCTTAGGATACTCTGCCACTCCTTTCCTGACCTTGTATGCTTAGTGATGTTTAGATAAATGTGATGTCATATGACCATGCTACTTATAAGTTATTACTGAAGGTATCAGATGCTAGAAGTAGGAGTTTATAAATGTCAAGCAATCCTACTAGAATCTAGACATAAACCACAGGAGCTTCAGTAATAAATTCAAACCTCAGAGTCAGCCTTGATTTAAGTCAGGATGAAAAATCAGATACAAACAAAACCAGGCACTAGAGAAAGAAACAGAAGGGAAAGATTAAATTTATATGGAATTTTCAGAAGGAGTTATATTTACTAATTTTAAAAACAGACAAATATGAATAGAAACGTGGATAAAGCTAACACTGGCTGCTTGTAGACTTGTATAAAATGCTAAGGTTTATGAAGAATAAAAGTTTTAACAGCATCAGGAACCTAGGTTATGAGAAAGATGTAAGCTTATAAAAAGACAGTAACCCCTAAGGATGGAGCCTAGATGGTGGAGTGAAAGAATAGAGTGGACAGGACTGAGAGGAAAGCTAACAATAAATAAAAGTCAAAATTGTAATTCATGAAATCTAGAAAAAATGGAAAGCAACTCAGGGATGATTAGAAATAAGAACTGGGTGAAAAACCATTTACAGTATAAACATCTGCATTAGTCTTGCCAGAAAAAAATGAAGCCAACTCAAAAAGATGAACATGGGATGTACTCACTCATAATTGGTTTCTAGCCATAAATAAGGGTCACGGAGTCTACAATTGGTGAAACTAAAGAAGCTAAGTAAGAAGGTGAACCCAAGGAAAAACATATAGTTATCCTCTTGGCTATGGGAAGTAGACAACATGGCCGGGGAGAAAATTGGGATCTTGGGGGTGGGGTGGGATGGGGGTAAGGGGAGATGGGGAGAGAAAAGGGAGAAGGGGAGGATGGGGGGAACTTGGGGAAAAAGGATGATTGGGATAAAGGAAGGTTGGATAGGGGAGCACGGAACCACAATTCTTAGTAAAGGGAGCCACCTTAGGGTTGACAAGAGACTTGAACCTAGGGTGGCTCCCAGGAGCCCAAGGAGATGTCCCCAGTTAGTTCCTTGGGCAGCTGAAGATAGTTCCTTGGGCAGCTGAAGATAGGGAACCTGAAATGACCCTATCCTATAGCAATACTGACGAATACCTTGCATATCACCATAGAACCTTCATCTGGTGATGGATGGAGATAGAGACAGAGACCCACACTGGAGCACTGGACTGAGCTCCCAAGGTCCCAATGAGGAGCAGAAGGAGGGAGAACATGAGCAAAGAAGTCGGGACCACGAGGGGTGCACCCACCCACTGAGACAGTGGAGCTGATCTATTGGGAGCTCACCAAGGCCAGGTAGACTGTGACTGAAAAAGCATGGGATAAAACTGGACTCTCTGAACATGGCGAACAATGAGGGCTGATGAGAAGCCAAGGACAATGGCACAGGGTTTTGATCCTACTTAATGTGCAGGCTTTGTGGGAGCCTAGCCAGTTTGGATGTTCACCTTCCTAGATATGGACGGAGGGGGGAGGACCTAGTACTTACCACAGGGCAGGGAACCCTGACTGCTTTTTAGACTGGAGAGGGAGGGGGAGAGGAATGGGGGGAGGGGGAAAAGGGTGGGAGGAAGGGGAGGGAAATGGGAGGCTGGGAGGAGGCGGAAACTTGTTTTTTTTTCCTTTTCTTAATAAAAAAAATTCAAAACAAAAAAACAAAAAAAATGAAGCCAGGAGCACATAATTTTTAGCTACTTGATTTAGTTATGTAAAACCTTTAATCAAGAGTAACAACATACAATCATGTGAGCATGTGGCTCTCTGGTCTAGACTTGGGAGTTATACAGCTTGCTTGCTTTCTACTCAGAGGTTACTCTGAACAAATATTTGCATCTTGATTTCACTCATTTCCCCCCTAAATCAGCATTGAGCCTAAAGTAACTCAGCAATTTCTCTTCTTACTACCCTAGTGCAGATCACATGGGCATTTTTTTACCTCTTTTATAATCTTTGTCTGAGATTTAGCTCACACAGTTTGTAGTTCATCCATTACCTCTTTGAATATCAAGAACTGTAACCTGTCTCCAGAGTCAACTGTTGAACAATTTCATTCTGTCAAAAATAATTCACACCACATAGATGTAACCCCCTTAACAACCTCTTCTTTTCAGATCCCAAGCTCCTGCTAACCATTGATTCAGAGTTGGCTACTCCAGGTTTCAATGTAGATGAAGCTGTGCAATCTGTGGTTGACTAAGGTTGCTTTTTTGCATTTAACATGGCAACATCAAGTTCCATCCCTGCTATCTTATTTATTATTTTTAATACAAAATATAAAGACAGCATGAAGATGCACTATACTGAGTTTATTCTTTCTTCTGTTGATGGACATTTGGACTATTTTGACTTTCCAATTGCTGAGAATGTTGCCAGACAACAAACCTTCATATTTGCTTCTTGCAAATTTCGACTTTTCAATTATTGAGAATGATGCCACACCACAAACCTTCATTTGCTTCTTGTGGGGAAGTGTATCAGTGCTGCTGCCGCCGCTGCTACTGCTGCTACTACTGGTGATGATGATGGATGGTAGTGATGATGATGATTATGGTGGTGGTGGTGGTGCTGCTGCTGCTGCTGCTGCATTCAGTGTCTAACATTAAAATCCAGTGTCTTTGACATTACAATGTAGACTAAAGACCAGTGACTTTCTAGCAATCTTCTTGCTTTTCTCACTGATAGGGCAGCTAATGAATCAAGCTTGGTGGAGTGAGCAGCAAGGTTTCTTGACCTTTCTAGTGGTGTACAGAAGGCTATTGTTTGGCTACTCAACCCCTATTGGTTGTAAACCATTTTAGTCAATGATGATTGACAGCTTGAGTATATCTGAAATCAACTTAAACCCAAGTACCTGGGGGCACACCTGTGAAGGAATTTCTCAATTGGATCATTTGAGACAGGGAAGGCCCACCTTAAACCTGGGCCACACTTCTCACTGGCAAGTTCTTTTATCTTGTTGCTCAAGCATTTGTTCAATGGTGTTAGAACCTATATCCTTGGATTCCTATGCAAACCGAAAACCAGAAGCTCTCTAAGACTTCCTTGGAACTCTAACTCCACAATGGAACTGTTGAGATATCCCAGTCTCAAACTGAACAATGTTTCAAGGGGCCACTAGTTAATTCCTGGTTGCTTAGCCTGAAAATAATCACAGAGCAACTATATTAATTAAATCACGGCTTGACCTATTAGCTTTAGCATATTATTGGCTAGCTCTTACATATTAATTTAACCCATCTCCATTAATCTGTGCATCACCATGAGGTCATAGCCTACCAGCAAACTTTCAGTGCATCTGTCTACAGAGGCAGCTCTGTGGTTTCTCCTTGACTCTGCCTCCTTTCTCCTAGCTCTGTTGCTCCTATTGGCCCAAAGGTTTCTTTATTGACCAATGATATTCATAGCATACAGAGAGGAATCCCACATCAGAACAATTATCAGATCCTTGGCCTTTGGCCTCTCTGGGGACAGCCATTGTTAGCATTGTTAGACTACTGAGACCACAGCCTGTAATCCACTCTAATAAAACACACACACACACACACACACACGTTCTCTAAAGGAGCAGAACTAATAGAATGAGTGTGTACAAACACACACATTCACACACACACACACACACACACACTTTGTTGGTTCTGTTTCTCTGGAGAACTCTGTATTATACATGTATTCGTTATCCCTATGTATCTATTTAAAGTGTAATTTTCAGATCACATGGTCAACTTAACCATTAAGAACTGCAAGATTAGTTTCCAAGGTTACACTATTTTAATGCCCACCGTCAGTGTACAGTCATTGCCAACATTACACCCATGTGCTTTTCTCCTGGTGGGTGTGACTTGAATCTTCCACGTGAGCAGTGATACTACGCAATTTGCAAATGCTTGTTCACCATCTGTACACCTTCTCCAGACAACTGTCTATCCAGAGCTTTCCTTCAGGGCTAACTAGGTTATTTTTTCTTTCTATGTTACATTTGTTTAGACATTCCTCTCCAGATATATATTATCTGAAACTATCTTCTCCCACAATGAACTTTCTAAGTGACGTGCAGCTATCACTCTTTTCAATGCCTTGGGGATATAAGCTGGAAAATAAAGTTGTTGCTCAGTATGTGTGGAGGATTTGTTCCAATCTCTATAGATAGCAATACCTATGATTGCTTAAGTTTGTTACATAAACTGGCATAGTATTTATATAAAACTGAAGAAAATCCTCCAGTAAACTGAAGATCATTTCTAGGTTACATCATCTAACACCTGTAAATGACAGGTTAACAGTTGTCAAACAGCATTGTTTAGGGAATAGTGATTCTTTTAAAAGTCTGTACATATTCAGTATAGAAGCATTTTTTCAGAAGGTTTTAGTGTATGGTTGACTTAAGGCACAGAGTCAGAACTCATGAATACAGATGAACAAATGTACTATTTTTACACACATTGAATTAGTTTCCCCTTTGTCAAAATCAAGACACTGAAACCATGAAAGTTTATTGCTAGTGCTCCATTGTCTATCCATTGGTCTCCTTGTTTGCTGTTAAGCTTCTGTCTTATCTGACATAAAGTTTTGACACCAGAACACGAGTTCTTCAACATTTGACTTCTTTTGAAGAGTGGTTTTGAATATTCTGTTAAGAAATTGGATTTCACAATATCTCCACAGAACCTTGTTGTGGCTTATCAAGGGAAAATTCACTTTAGAAAGGTCCAAAAGTAGGGGATTTTCAGACATTAAATATATCTTTCCATAAAAATTACCAAAGTGGTGTGGATAGGTGCTCCATTCTAACTTCTGAGAAAATTAAGTCAGTGAGTCATCCACACCTCCACCATCTTCCTCTGTTTTGGCAATCTTACATTATGTCATTACACAATGAAGTTTTTGATGACCAAATATCAGAACATATCACTGATCTTGTCAGAAGTAAAATACACATCATAAGTGAAATAACAGTTTCAAACATCACGCTGCCTGGAAGCAAACTCCTATTAGTGCCTCCATGCTAATTACCCTCAACACTATAATTCTTTGACCCCATCCTCTCAAAGTGTCTCTTTCTATCCTTAATGGATGACCTCACTTCATGCATTATTAAATCCAAGGACCACAAAGCTCACCTTCCTGTACCTCCTTCTCCATCCGTCTTCATTCACCTCTGTTCCAAAAGAAAATGTTTTACTCCATCTAAGAGGCTCATCTTTCCCTGCCCTCTAAAGATGCAAATTCCCAGTCATCCCTTTTTTCCCATATGCCTTTCCTGCCTTCCTCTATTGCAAGGTCATTCCAAGATAATACGAACTTACTTCAGTGTTTCTTGTGCATATTCTAAAATACACTTTTCTGCGGTGGTGGCTTTTGAAACCAACTTGGCAGCTCAGAATCAACCTAGGAGACCGTTGTCTGACAGGATGCTCCTGGAGAGACTGCATGCACATACAAGCCTACATATCTACTCACTCCATGAAGGGAACTCATGATAGATCAAAGTAATACTAGCACCGAAGTCCAATTTAATGGACCAATGAGCTTATACTGGGATTACAAACAGGGCTATGGGTAAAGGAATGACTCAATAGCCGCCATACTGATGAAAACCCACCCAAGCATAGGTGACCACTTGCAAACTCTACATCCCTGGAGCTATCGGCAGAACTTGCCAGTGGCTTAACAGGTCCAAGAATCTTCTCCAGTCCTCTCACGAGTCAGAGTTTCAGTTCCTCAGAAACTCCCAGACAACAGAAACACACCTCTGCGTGTTTGAAGCATTTACAGTGATTTACTCAGCTGAGCAGACACACCCTCAAAGTGGGAGCTACCTTCAACCCTGCCATCCAGATAGATGAAGTCCTGGGGAAGGAGAGTGCTGTCTACCTGCCTTTCCATTTTTAATGCACAGGTGTAGATCACTAATGCTTCCATCCTCTGATGACATAATCTCTAGAATATTCAGCTTTACAATATAGACTCAAAAGAAAGGACTCTCTGGGGAAATTCCAGGCTTTAGGATCAAAGCATCATGGACTTCATGAACTAAAGTAGCCTGCAAGCCTCTGCTTCTCAGCATGCAAACAGCCTGTGTTGGACTTACTAAATCTATGCTATAAGCCAAACTAGTAAATTCCCTTTATAACATATAAACTCTCTGGGGTTCTGATCTCCTATAGAACTCTGCCTAATACACCTTCTTTGAATATTGCTTTTACCTCAAGCATCTTTTCCAATTAATTGCCCTTTTGCTTAACCAAATTCCTATACAGAGTTTTTGTATGTCTTAGCCCCATTCTTTGACTTCCACTTCACTCTGTGGTTCCTCTCCATTGCCCCAAAGCTTATCTAACCGCTAGGTATTACTCTTTGTTGAGAAAAACAATGGCTTCACTTTGTCCTGATTTGATGGCATTGAAAGCCATTTTAGAGCTAGAGAAGACTCAGTAACTAAGAGCACTGCGACTCTTCTAGAGGACCTGGGTTCAATTCCCAGCACCTACGTGCTGACTCATAACTGTTTGCAACTCCAGTTTCAGGGTCCTCATTCTTGTCTCTGCAGTTGTATGTATGGTGGACAGACAAAACACCTATATACATAAAATAAAGTTAAACTGAATTTAAAAAGAAAACCATTGTCCATTATCTCCTCTTTGAAATGCTCTTGTCTTTGCATTTCTAGGAAAACCCCCACTTCAGTGTTTCTTCTCCCTTCCGTGCTCTAGCTCTGAAGTCTCTTTTCCTTTTGTTCTCCTCAACTGCACCATGTGTGTGATCTTTCCGAACTCCATGCCACTTTTTTCTCTTTACATCTCTCTCTACATTCTTTCCTTGAGGGGACTTTTTTCTCCCAGCAAGTTTTTATCCTACACTGCTACCAGTGTTTCTCAGATGTATGTGTCTTGCTCTCAGGCATATATTCCTTTGAGAACTCACCCAGTGTCATGAATACTGCCGTAAATTTAAAACTTTATGCCATGATTCTCTAAAGAAGACTTATTCATACATGTTGGTTAAATTCTCAATGATTCATTCTTTTTAATTTATGAAATGGTTACTCATAAGTACCTACATTGAAGATGTAATTAAATATGTAAATATATGAACATATTACAGCCATGATTGGTACATAGAAAGCTATCAGAAAGAGTTTTCTATTATTATAGATTTAGTATTCTCATTATTTTTACCAATTAAATAACTAAATGACAGAATAAAACAAGGTACCCAATAAGAATAATATATGAGGAAATGCGGTGCGTGTATACAATAGAATTATTATACAGTCTTAAGGAACAAGATATAAAATTTGCAAGAAAATGAATATAACTGAAGATATAAGGGAATTCAGCCAGTCTCAGAAGGAAACAAGTTTTCTGTCATTTTTAGTTTACCTCAGGTAATTTCTAGATTTCATATAGAGATATAATGTCATGCATATGTTCCCATATATTTGTATAAGACATGAAAGAGAAGGTCAAACACTTCGGGGCTCAGAGGAACTAACAGGAGAAGAGTGAATAACAAGTGCACAGGAGTGATGAGTAAGAATATGTTCTTCATGCAATATATACATCAATAAAACCTTCAAAAAATTAAAGCAATTAAGCAAAGGGCATGTTGCACAACAGGACAGATGTGATGTTCAAGACAGAACCTGAGGCAGTGGGGGAGGGGGAGAAATTGATGTGACCTTCTGAAAAAGAAGCTGGTGCAGACTCTTGTGGAACCACTGGCGAGTTTGGTGATGAAAATACACAGTGTGACTAAGCCCCTCCCTCTCTGAGGTCTACTTGTAACACAGTGAAAGTCACCTGAGTCTCCTTGTCACGCATCTCTGAAACAGTCCTCACCATCTTAGTTCTCCTGAGTTTTCTCTCCCTTTGCTATAGAGAACAGCATACTAGTGCCTAGCTTTCCATCTGTTAAATTACTTAGTTAGGATATATTCCCAGAAGTGTAATGGCTGGGTCAATAAGAATAAACATTTTAATGTTTCTTGACAGAATATTTATGTATGTTTTCTGTAAGTACTGAACCAATCTACATTGCTGCCAACGAAGTGTATGTGCTTCAGTAATCTTACCTGTATGGTTATGACTTAGAAGAAAGTATTTATCAGGCGTTTATTGTGCCTTGTGATGAGGCCATAAACTGTGGCCGCTTTCAGAGTATCACAGAAAAAGCAAGATATCTATCTCAGAAACAGAGCTGTTCTGATAGGGCATTTGAAGGATCTGTATAACCTTTTCTAGACAGGACTTTTAGAAAGCTAAATTAACTCCAAGTTCACAACTCAGTGACAGTATAGCCAAATGTGCATGCATAAACTGTTATCTATCAAATTACTTCTTCAAAGGGGCTTACTTGTTCTGAATTTGCAGGTGTATCCTGACATGACACACATGGTTTTATTAGAGGTATAGCTTTGTGGTCTTTGTTAAAAGAACCTCATCATTAAGGTAAGGAAAACATGCTTATAACTTCAGCAGACTCCAAATGAAGACTCATCATTTTCTGGGAGACTGAACAGTTCTCTATTCTTACAGTAGAAAAGTAACACCCACTATGGTAATATGGTGATATGATAGATAAAGGAATGCATGCAAGTGCTTGACACATGTCCTTCTCGCTGGTGGCACTGGGAATGTTCTCTCTTGGAGCCCTATCTCTTCTCTAATGCATTGTTAGGCAATGGTATAGATGCATAGCCTGCCTGGATTTCTGAGTAGGTGAGAAAGTACGGATCATAAACTTTTCCTATTTCAAGTTGGCAAAGCAATATAGCTCTGTCCTCACATTTGCATATAGAGGGTTGTCAGCTCGGCAATTTGTCAGCAAACTTCCTGTGATCCAGTAGCTTGGGTTAAATGTGTTTATTCAACTGAAACAGATTTATAGACCACGGAAAATCCATCAATGAGGAGAGGTTTTTCTCTTTTTTTCAGACAGAGGAAAATGCAAGCATAGGTGTCTTCAAAATAAAACTTTCAAAGCATCTTTAGAAAAAAATAAGGAAAAGGATTAGAAAATAATTGAATATATCTTTTACTCTTACTCTGTCTGATAAATTCTAACACAGCCCAGATCATACTGACTTCACAAAGTCTGAATTGCTATTTCAGTGACTGATAATCTTTATCCCCCTACTATTCCCACTGTCGTGCACACCCCATCCATAAAGCTTAGATGAAAAGCTGGTCTCTATCAGTTTTTTGCATCTCTGCTTCCAGTCTTCAAGTGAGTCACCTGTAGAACGAGAACCACCTTTTTACAGATTCTGTTTCTGCTGTAATAACCACCACAGTGACTCGTATTCAGAATATGCATGTGTTACTGATGTATTCTACTTCAATTCTAGCATTTCATGAGTACCCAGAATAACCTAACAATGCAACTTCTGAAGTTATTTTTGATAACAAAACTTGGAATTCAAGCAACAAGAGATGACTCAGTGGTTGAAGCATTTGTTACAGAAGCATAACAACTGAAGTTAGGATCCCCAGAACCAATATAGATGCCTGGTAGGTGTACCAGCCCAACTGTAATCCCAGCCCCAAATGATGAAACAAAATATGCACATAGCAAACTGGCTACAAGACTAGCCATACAGGCAAGCTCTGCATTTGACTGGGAGACCCTGCCTTAGTGAATAAAATGAAAAACATAAACCTTGGGATTCCACATCTATGTGCATCCCTGTTGAGCCACACACATGCAAACATGTGAACACATACACTTATAGGCATGTCACATACACAAAAATTGAGAAAGAAAATAATATAAAAGAAATATCTAAGTAATGAATGTCCATATATAAAATACAACATAGATATTAAATTTTCATCTCAAAAATTATTTATGTTATCAAATACCTTCATTATATAATGATAAGAATATAGTAAATAAAATTATATTTAATCTATGTCTCAAAGGTTGGAGAGCTGGCTCAGTGGTTCAGGGATTCTGCTGTTCCTATAGAAGACCAGGATTTTGTTCCAGTAGGACCCAACATATCAGATAGTGCACACCTGCCTATAACTTCAGGTTAAAGAGATCTAAAGCCCTCCTCTGGACACCTTGGACAACTGCACACAATAAGCATATATATATATAAATGAACCTTAAAGAACAGAAAATATGTTAAGCTTCCTATTCCAACTATGCCAAAGAAGCTTATAGGAAAACCTAACCACTGAAATCAAGCAAAATCTGGCTAAAAATCAACCAGCTATATGATGCTTTTTGAGAATCACCTCTGCGGCCAGTGTTTCAGGATCCAAAATGCAAGACGAATATATTTCTGTGAGTTTGACATCCTCTGCTGCTCCTTTTCATTCAGGTCTTCGATTGTCTTAAAGAAGATAGAGGTCCATACATTCAAAAGTTGAGCACACAGGAGCCAGTAGGAAGCAAAGGAAAACCTCAGGACTCTGAGAAGTTTTCAGATCTAGACAGACAGTAAGTGGAGCTCAGTGCTACCCCAGAACTCAGAGTGCCAAGGTCTCAGAAAGAACTAAGGACTAAGATCAAACATTTTGACCCCTAGCTCAGCTTGGATCATCTGCTGAATCACGGGCAGTATAGGTCACAGTAATGAAGTCAACAGAAAGTAACACTGAAGAGTTGAACACAAAAAAGGAGTTTGAGAAAACCTGATTCTGTTGATTCCAAAATTAGATGTCATGATCTGATTAGGAGGAAACATTTTTGTTAAGATTCCAGAATTACAATTGGATCAAAGAGGGCATTAATTCAACTTGAAACATATAAATCCCAGAATTGATGGAAATTGACAATGATTTTAAGCTACGCTGTCTTCTCAGGGCAAAAAATTCAGTCAGTTATGGATGACATTTTCCAAAACAAGAAAAAGTTTTATAACTAAGACTTGTCTTTCATTGAATACACATAGACCCACATACATACTTACAGGAAAATCAAGATTAAGTGAGAATAATAAACCAGCAAATATACAGAAGTTACAGTAATTAAACACAAACTTAACATATTTACATACAAATCCTCATGTTTATCATGTATATGTTTGGTTATATTTTCAGAAATACAGCAAATAGGATGTGAACTCTCTCTTATATAAAAAGAGAGCTAGAGAGATGACTCAGTGTTTAAGAGCATTTGCTGATCTCACAGAGGACTTAGGTTTGGTTCTCAAAACTCATCTCAGGCAGCTTACAACCGTATGTAACTAGTTCCAGGGAGTCCAGTTCCTTCTTTTGGAAACTGAATGCACATGGTGAACATACAGATAAGCCAGCAGAGCACTCAAATGCATTAAGTAAATAATTCTTTTAAAAATCAGTTAAGGGGCTGGAGAGATTGGATGAGGGATAAAAGATGAACAGGACAGAAGATAAGAGGGAAGTCAAGGATGAGAAATGAAGGAGAGGACTAAGAGAAAGAAGGTAGAAAACAAGGAGTGAGGAAGAAAATGTACTCCTGACTAGTCAACGGATACAGTCTCTAAATTGCTGTGTCCACTTAAACCTACTCAATCAGAAAACAAGGAAGGGATTCAACATACTTACCTGATTGTTCTCTTTGAGAAAAGTCCAGTGCTATAAAGTGTTTTAGAGTCAGAGATGTGGGATTTCCCTCTGTATGCTGTGAATACCAATGGTTAAAAAAGAAGCTGTTTTGGGCCGTGATAGAGTAGAGCATAGCTGGAGGGGGGGGAACTAAACTGAATGCTGGGAGAAAGGAGGCAGAGTCAAGAGAGAAGCCATGTAGCCCCACTGGAGACAGATGCCAAAACTTTACCCAATAAGCCACTGCTATGTGGCAATACACAGATTAATGGAGATGGGTTAAATTTAGATGTAAGAGTTAGCCAATAGGAAGCTAGAGCTAATGGGACAAGCAGTGATTTAATTAACACAGTTTCTTTGTGGAATTTCTGGTGTCTGGGCGGCCAGGAAATGAACAAGCACCCTCTCATACATCAGAAATGAAATTAGAGAAACCTTGGGAAATATCCATTCTGTATTCAAGCAAAGTAAAGACAATGTATGTGGTCATAGTACCCCGGCTGCAATCAATGAAGCAACCTAGGATGCATGAGACTCAATAATCTTGGATTTCTGGAATACACAAAACTTGCTGAGCCACACAGATATCCATTTCAAAAGTGACATGTGACATTTTGGGTCTACATTTATATTAATGGAAATTATGTGCTAAATCATATGAGAAAATAACAAAACAGCCTCTAGAGTATGATCTCATTTGTATGTGTTTTCATGTTTGTGTATATACACATGTGAGCTGGTTATTTTTGTCCACTTGACTGGAAAGAACACCCCAATTGGATAAATGGCCCTATCAGATCAGCCTGTGGGCAAGTCTTTAGAGCATTTTCTTGATTAATGAACAGTGTGTAGAGTGTCCAGCCCACTAGAGGTGGTTCTGTATTTAAAAAGAAATCAGGTTGACCAAGCCTTGATAAACAATCCAGTATAAAGCATTCACAGTCTCTGTTTCAGTTCTTGATTCTAGGTTCCTGCTGGAGTTTCTGCCTTAGTTCCCCTCTATAGTAGAGTACAACATGAAACTACAAGTCAAATTCACCTTTTCTTTTTCAAAGTCATTTTGGCTAGTGTTGTACCACAGCAACAAAGAGCAACCTAGGACACACAGTGGGTGTGTGTGTAAATGTTTGTGCATTCAACTGTGGAGGTCGGAGGTCTTCCCCAGGTTTCCTTCCTCAGGTACCCTCCATCTTGATTTTTAAGGTAGATTTTCTCACTCGCTTGGACCTTGACAAGTACACAACTTGGCTGGCCAACAAGCCCAGGTTTCGACCTTCCCAGGAATATGCTTACGATCTGTTTTGTTTAAATATAGAACATTAGTTGTCATTATTATTAGATACTTCTGGGATTGGATAAATATTCTTCAGTGGTCAAGGGTTGGCTCTTGTGCCTGTCACACTCTAGGCAACACTTAGCATTTGTATTTTAGTTCTGTACACACACACACATGCACACACACACACGCGCGCGAGCGCGCACACACACACACACAGAAGAAATAAATACCATCTCTCTAAAGGCCAGAGTACAATATGGGATAAGGGAATGGAAGAATGTCAGAGAGAGAAGATGGGAGGCATGCTTCCACAGAATGCTGTCGTGTAGTCTTGACAGGACTATTATGAGCTCACAGCAGTTATGGTTACCTGCACAAAATCAAGCCAATCAAACTTCCAACATGGATGGGTGAGCTACTCACAAGGCTCCACCACTAGCTGAGAGATTATTTTCCATCAACAGCAAGTAGGGAAGGAAAAGTCATTTTTTTTCAGAGGTTGTGATCATTGGTGGGTTGCCTATATTTCAGTGGGTGGCCCTGTGCCCATGTGTTTGTCGGCAACACTAATTAAAACCAGTAATATATATATATATATATATATATATATATATATATATATATATATATATATATATATATATATCTTAGATAGATAAATGATATAGATAGATAGATAGATAGATAGATAGATAGATAGATAGATAGATAGATAGATAGATAGATGCATGCATACATAAATATATAAATACATACATGCATGGGTAGATAGATGGATACATACATAAATTCATAGGTAAATAGATACATAGCTATGTAGATAAATATATATGTATATAGACAGATATATAGACATATTCATACATGAAAGTGAAATTGGGAAGAAATGTGTTGGGAGAAATCTGTAGTAGTTGGTTGAGGGGTTGGGATGGATATGATTCTAATGCATTATATTGCATACATATACATAATTCCCAAAGAATGAATGTGTGTATATGTGTGTATGAAAGTAATGTGGAGATGTGTACTAGTGCCAACCCTGTGCCCTTGCAGAAAAATGAGCACCTATATTTGGGGTTAAAATCCAGTCATATTTTGTCCTCAAAAACTGACATTATAAACCATATTCTTAAACAACCTAACTGAAAGAGATTGTATCAAATGGGATAAAGCATCTGGAACCCTCTTATTTCATGATGGCACCAAAATGAACAATAAACAGCTGTGTTGCATCTCCTAAGGAGATGAGTGATTCCAGCCAGATTTCCATAAAGTCTTTGCCAGTATTGCAGAGTGTGTGGTTAACATGCAGCAGCCTCGCAGGACCCATTTCCATGAGCGTAAAAGGGACATCAGGTATGTGAACCTGTACTCCTGTGGTTCTGCTGTCTGTAAAGCACAAACAAGCTGTCTGGGTGATGAAATTCATAAGCACTCAACTGTCCATGTGCTAAGTAAGAAGGAAGGGGAAAATACTATTATACCACAATTATCATTTCTTTCCTGGGTTAGCCAAGAAAGTAACTGGATACAACACAGCCTCCCCTAGATATAGTTTTCTTTCCTTTCTTTGATTTTTTTACTCTTGTTAATGACTTTTAATATGATTAAGATGTAAAAAATGGATTGCTCCAAAGAACTCTTAACATAAATTAACCTTGTCTTTGTTGATTTATTCTATGAAACTTCTCTTTGTTGAGAGGGAATTACTCTCACCTAAGCTTTGACATTTATCACACTGGGAAAATATGCTAAACTCACCAGTGTGGGCTCTTTCCTACCTCCTCCTCAATTTCACCTCAATATCCACCTAGAACACATATATTTATTAAGCTGTTGGAGAAGTAAAGCTCTCATTGCTATTTCAAACTGTTACTTTCTCTTTCCAGTAGTTTCCTTTGTCTGTATTCACTGCTATATGTCAAGATATAATGCTATATCAACAGACAGATGATAGATAGATAGATAGATAGATAGATAGATAGATAGATAGATAGATAGATAGATAGATAGATGATAGATAGATAGATAGAGATAGAAAGACATATAAACTGATATCTGTTTAATAACTTGTGAGTTCATTGCATGTAAGATAAGGTCAAACTTTTGTGATGAAGCCCTTGCAGCTTTCAAAGAGTTCAAAAGAAATTTTATGAAGGCAGGAAAATGACAAGCAATGTAAGAGGGGGCATAGTTAAAGGTCCTAACTCTGCACAGTGGCTCCCTTCTTCTTTTACAATATAGAAGCTCTACCAAGATGTAAGTGGCAGTCAAGCAGCCATCAATGTAGAGATGCATATTTGGTCAAAGTTCTGGGCCTAAGTGACTGAGTGTTGAATTCTGAATAGGACATCTTTATCAAACCTATCCTGACTGCCCAGAATCTCACAGAACATCATTGAAGAAGTTTAAATAATGATAGAGCCAGGGGATGGGAAACGCTGTGCAATAGTCTCTTTTGGACATGATAAGGCCATTGTGTTCATGAAGTCACAGCAGCTAGGGTTCGCTGCTCAAACCTGCATGAGGCCAATCCAGTCATAATTCTGGCATAGACAGATGATGTGCTATCCACTCCCACACCTTACTGAGGAGCTACTGGCAGGTGATACTTGTTGTAAGAGGGAGTCTTATCCTTCAAGAGTGCTCCCACTAGTAGGGCTCCTGTGTACTCTGGAATGACAACACGCCTATTCATGTATAAGCAGCACCAATTGGAAGAATTTTCTAAAGACATGAAGTTGGAAGGAGTGTCTGTTGGAGGGATAGGGTATGGAGGAGCTGTACTATGGAAATGGGGCTGGATATAATCATATTTTTGTATACATGTATGAAATTCCCAGGGATAGAGGAAATTATATTTTTAAAACATAAGTGACAGCCTTCCTCCCTGAAACAATAGTAATTAATTCATGAAGCCTTCCTCCCTGGAACAGCAGTAATTAATTCAAGACAAGCACAGGCTTTCCTATTCAGTGCAAGGGACCCTCTCTTTGCTCCCTTGTTTTCAATCCTCTACTGGTGAAGTCATGAAAGAAACCAACATTTTCTTTCTTAATGCAAGCTTGGGTTCTTTTTAAATTTTCTGATTTTGCTTGCGTTCTATTTAAACTGTGTTTTCTTTTCTTGCAGTTCTTTTCATTCCCTTTACCATCATCCTCTTCTTAAACCTAAATTCTAGAAAAGACCAGAGCATCCTGTGAACAGGAAATACAGGGCCTAAGGCTCCTAACTTACTTCTCTTTTCAATGTTAACCCATGTGTCTCTCTTTTTTTTGTTGTTGTTGTATATCTTTTTTCCCATTTATTTATTTATTTATATATCTATTTATTTTGTTGAAAAAATTTCCGCCTCCTCCCCGCCTCCCATTTCTCTCCCCCTCCTCCCACTCTTCTCCCCTTCTCCCCACTCTTCTCCCCCTCTCCCCACTCTTCTCCCCCTCCCCCCACTCCTTTCCCTTCCCTCTTGAGTCTGATCAGCAGTCAGGGTTCCCTGCCCTGTGGGAAGTCCAAGGACCTCCCCCCTCCAACCAGGTCCAGGAAGGTGAGCATCCAAACAGGCTAGGCTCCCACAAAGCCAGCTCATGCAGTAAAATAGAAACCTAGTGCCATTGTCCTTGGCTTCTCATCAGCCTTCATTGTCTGCCATGTTCAGAGAGTCCGGTTTTATCCCATGCTTATTCAGTCCCAGTCTAGCTGGCCTTGGTGAGCTCCCAATAGATCAGCCCCACTGTCACATTGGGTGGGTGCACCCCTCGCTGTCCTGACTTCCTTGCTCATGTTCTCCCTCCTTCTGCTCCTCATTTGTACCTTGGGAGCTCAATCCTGTGCTCCAATGTGGGTCTTTGTCTCTATCTCCATCCATCACCAGATGAAGGTTCATATCCAGGCAGATGACTATATTTTTTCTTTGGGTTCACCTTCTTATTTAGCTTCTCTAGGATCACAAATTATAGGCACAAAGTCCTTTATTTATGGCTAAAAACCAATTATGAGTGAGTACATACCATGTTCATCTTTTTGGGTCTGGGACACCTCACTCAGGATAGTGTTTTCTATTTCCATCCATTTGCTTGCAAAATTCACGATGTCATTGTTTTTTTACCTCTGAGTAGTACTCTAATATGTACATATTCCACACTTTCTTCATCCATTCTTCCATTGAAGGGCATCTAGGTTGTTTCCAGGTTCCGGCTATGACAAATAATGCTGCTATATGTCTCTTTTGAAAAGTATCACAAACTTTCATCCTTAAAATCATCATCCAGGAAAGGCTATCATTGGTGTTTCTTATTTTAGCCATTCTGACAGGTGTAAGATGGTATCTTAAAGTTGTCTTGATTTGCATTTCTCTGATCGCTAAGGAAGTTGAGCATGACCTTAAGTGTCTTTTGGCCATTTGAACTTCTTCTGTTGAGAATTCTCTGTTCAGTTCAGTGCCCCATTTTATAATTGGGTTGATTAGCATTTTATAGTCTAGTTTCTTGAGTTCTTTATATATTTTGGCGATCAGACCTTTGTCAGTTGCGGGGTTGGTAAAGATCTTCTCCCAGTCAGTGGTTTGCCTTTGTGTCTTAGTGACAGTGTCCTTTGCTTTACAGAAGCTTCTCAGTTTCAGGAGGTCCCATTTATTCAATGTTGTCCTTAATGTCTGTGCTGCTGAAGTTATACGTAGGAAGTGGTCTCCTGTGCCCATGTGTTGTAGAGTACTTCCCAGTTTCTCTTCTATCAGGTTCAGTGTGTTCAGACTGATATTGAGGTCTTTAATCCATTTGGACTTGAATTTTGTGCATGGTGATAGATATGGATCTATTTTCATTTTTCTAGACCTGGATGGAGGTGGGTGGTCCTTGGACTTCCCACAGGGCAGGGAACCCTGATTGCTCATTGGGCTGACAAGGGAAGGGGACTTGATTGGGGGAGGGGGAGGGAAATGGGAGGCGGTGGCGGGGAGGAGGCAGTAATCTTTAATAAATAAATTAAATAAATAAATAAAAAGAAAGATTAAAAACTCATCATCCAAGTACATTCAAATATGTGCTCGGAGGAACAATCAGTGTCCGCAGGCATGAAGCCTTTGATAGGTCAACCATGGCAGCCAATGGTCCTACATCATAAATGGACATGGTAGCATATAGAAAAGCAGAGATGCTGAAGAAGTGACTTGGCAATTAAACAGTTAAAGACATGGATTTCTCTTGGGGTGTAGAAAATCCAAGTTCGATGACAAGTACCCATGTTACGTGTCTCGCAACACCCTGTATTTCAAGATTCAGGGTGATGAAACACCCCTTTTCTCAAGTCCATGGTCATCTGCACTCATTTTCAAACCATTTTGAAAAGGTCTTTTAAAGAAATCGTATATGAAAATGGAGAGCGGAATAAGGATTGGGGATTGAATCTGGAGCAAGTTAGGTGCTGGGATGGGGAGTGAATATGATCAAAATATATTTTATGTATGTATCACATTCTTAAGGGATTAATAAAAAGTATTATATTTATTAAGTTCTACAATCCAGAAATAGCAATAAAATGGTTGAAGATGAGGATCTCCATTGTGTGCAAAGGAAAATAGATTCATGAATCCTGCAGGTACCAGTGTGAAGATGCTAAGATTCTTCTCTGAGATGATGCCGTATTTGTAGCCAACCCACACACATCTTCCTATGTGTGTTTTATTATGCATAGATCACTTATAATTCCTAGTACTGTGCAAAACTATGTAAATATTGTTTAGGGGATAATGGCAAGAACAGAACTGGCATGTGTTCCCCACACGGGCATTTTCCTCTACAGATACAGGGGATTGATTTGGATTTGGCTGTTACGCAACACAAAATATAGTTGTGTCCTGCTGCTCATTAGTAAAAAAAAAAAGACACACTCTTTCAGTGTTATTACATTTTCAATTTTTATTTACCCGTTGATGAGTTATGAAACACGTGCATCTTCTAGATATTATAGGCAGAAGATTCATTCCTCTAATCCTTGTGCGTGTGTGTGAGTGTGTGAGACAGTATGTCTGTATATGAATATGGTGTACACATGTGTGCTGTGTATGTATATGTGCAGGCTGATTCTTGGAGCCCAGAAGAGGATGTCATATGCCATGATGCCATGTGGAGATCAGAGGACAAGTTACTAATGTTGATTCTCTTCTTCCACTATGCGGGTTCTCAGAATCAAACTCAGGCACCCAATCTTGGAGCCTTATTGCTGAACAATCTTGTTGGTCCCTGTACACAGTTTACAGTGTAAGTAACTGGCATATTTACTAGTATCATATTGGAGATGATAATACAAAAATTGCCTTATTTATTATAATGAGTATGATATCTTTTTCTAGCAAAAGAAAGATATAGAAATTAGGATTGTCCTGAACAAATCAAAATGCCAACTTGACCCAGCTAATACTTATTTTTTAAATTGTATTTATGCATTATCCTACAAAAGTATGTCATTTTCTCACAACAATTTATGCACCGATATTTAACTTAATAAATGAAACATGTTGAACATATTAGGATGAATTTCTAGATGTATATTCCAAGGAATTCTGATCATTTATTTGACTAAAAGATATATATTTACTCTATGTAGCACAGACCACAACCTGCTATAGTCAAGTAAATTAGGGAGATATTGATTTAAGCTTAAGATAAAATATCTGGAAGGTCCCAGAGACACATGTACTGAGAAATATTTGCATTAAAATTTTTAGATGGGTCAGTAGATATCTCAGTGGGTAGAATAACTTGCCATCAAGCCTGCTGACTGGCTTTTCATCTTCAGAACCCATATATTGAAAGCAAATAATCAAGTGCTACAAGTTGTCCTCAGATATGCCTTTGCATGCTGTGACATGTGCATGTCCACACCTGTACACACATAATCTCACACAAATAGAAAATGTAAAAAGTTTATTTTGAAGAAAAATAAATTTTTAGGAAATTACATACAGTATTTCTTCAATTTTTATTTCTACAAAACATGCACTGGCACGACCCACAAAAAATAGATAAAATAATTGTGTACTCACACAGGGGCTTCATTTTCTGATTCTTAGAATTTAAAAGTCGGTAAATCATGGGGATTAAATCATGGGGATCCAATACTTCACTGTGTGTTTTGGAAGCCATACTTTTAGTTGATTTCTGTTTTAAATTACAATAACATATATATGGTAGTGGAGTGTGTGCATGAATGCCGGTGCATAAGTAGATCAAAGGTATAGGATCTCCGGGAGCTGGAGTGACTGTTGGGTTTGAGCTGTATAATATGGGGACTGGGTACTTAATTGCAGTATGGACCTCTGTAACTGCTGTATACACTCAATCACCAAGCCATCTCTCCAAACCCTAAGAAGCAGATGTTGATGACACATTGTACTGGTTAGTCTTCAACTTGACACAAGCTAGAGTCATCCAGGAAGAGGAAACGTCAGTTGAGAAATTGCCTTCATCAGATTTACCCCTGGGAATGTCTATGGGTATTTTCTTACTGATGATTGATGTGGGAAAATCCAGCCTACTGTGCATAATATCACCACTGGGCAGGTGGTCCTGGGGTATAAAAGAAAAAAGACTGAGAAAGCCGTTGAAAACAAGCCAGTAATCAACATTCCTCCATGGTCTCTGCTTCATCTTCTACATCCAGCTTCCTGCTTTTCAACTTTTCTTCCTGATGGGCTCCAAGCTATAAGAAGAACAAAAGCTTTTCCTTCTCAAGCTTCTTTTGGTCATGGGTTCTAACCCAGCAATAGAAGCCTGACTATGATACATATTATATTTGTTGCTATTTTTCCAAGACACATACAATTTTAATTGTAGTACCAATTCTACAGAGAAAAAAAAATAAAATCCTTAAATTAGGTTCTCAGGTGAAGCAAACTTATATTCTAAAACCCAAGGTGTATGCACTTGGTTCTCTTTCCATTCCTGTCTGCCTTCCACAGTTATTACAATAAGTTCTGGGCTGATACCTTGCCACAGTAAACAGCCAGCCCTGTTGCTTCCAAAACTTTAATGCATCCTCCCTCCCTCCATACAGTAATACTGCCAGCTGGCTGATATGAGAAACCAATACCAGAAGCTGGGAGGAGCAGATTCTTTGCATCTATGACTTAGGAGATAGAAATATTTTTTTTATTGTTGCTGCTGTTTCTTCACTTACTTTGAAAAACAATGTGACCTTCCTTTCTTCAAATTTGGCATTGATGGCAGGGATTTCATTCTTCAAAGTTCCACAAAGCGACCCCACAAGACAGAAAGTCTTAGGGGTGGGAGACAGTAGGCTCCTGCTGTGGTGACAGTTGACCTGGTGTCTGAAGTGCATCCTGACTCCTCACACCCCACAGGCATCACAGCTGACCTCCACTGTTCTCATCACCAGCTCGATCTGAAGATTTTCTCTCTCTTTGTGTGTTACTCAGTTTTTGCCTAGAACAGTCCACAAGAGACTAGTTAAGAATAACCTTTAATAGTAAGCAGGCTTGCTTCCTAGAAAGGAAAAAGGACATGTTTATCAGAGGTAAAAGAACCTTGTAATGCAGAAACAAAGGTAACAGCAGGGGGACTTAAAGATTTTATTCTTAGAAAGACTTAGAAACCGATCTTGATGTTTCCAAACACTTTTTAAATGATTTATTTTATTTTTAGTTATACTTTTAGGTATATGTGGGGGTGGGATGTATACATGAGTGCAATTTCCATGGAGGTCAGTAGAGGGAGCTAGACACCTTGGTGAGGAAGTTATATGCAGCTGTGAGCTGCCTGATGTGGGTGCTGGAAACATACCTCTGGTGAAGAGGAAGCAATCTTAAGCATTTAGCATTTCTTCAGCCCCTCCAAACACTTTTAATCCTAATTGTTTAGTAAATCTAGACAATGTTACAGACAACACAGTAAGCCTTTTTGCAGTATTAAAATTATTTATGCTGAGCAATTTGAAATTACCAAAATGGTATAAAACACATGTTGGAAACATGATACATTAGCATATATTAACAATAGAGAAACTTCTATTTTAGAAACCCATTGTGCAAAGTCATAGTCCAATTTAGATTTCCAGTCTTAGACAAGACTAAATGTGATATGAAAGGCATGTGGAGTAATACAAAATTTGCTATTGTTTTGTCTCAATTGTTAAAAAAATATTCAAATTCTATTTATAAGAAAATGGATATATTCTAGGGCTTCTAATATAATATTCTCAATTTGAATTTGTAGAGTTTGGCCTAGTGACATTAAATTGTAAAATTTTAATACCAGTTAAAATGCAAAAATTTTCAATAACATATTTTTAAAATATCTGTTTTGAGTTACTTTTAAGATGCTGTATCAGTTTGGTTTCATAAAAGAAAAAATGGTACACTTAAAGAGCTTGGGGTAAACAATTTAATGGAAGATTTATTTTTAGAAGAGTAGACAAGTCTCTAATGAGGAAACTAAATAGTATTATAATGCAGTATGTGGTGCCACAGGGGGTGCTTATATTCATTCTAGACCTAAAGAGAACTATGATAACTTTAATTGTCAACATAATACAATCTAGAATTAGTCACCTGAGAAGACAGTCTCAAGAAAACACTATCTCCATTGGGTGGGCTTATGGGCACGTCTATGGGTAACTGTCTTAAGTTAATTAACATAGGAAGACCCAATCAATTGTGGGTAGCATCATCCCCTAGGCAGGGGCTTCTGAACTGCATAAAAAGAATGAGTAAAGTGAACTAGACACAAGAAAGCAAGTAAGGGGACATGTATACATTCACTTTTCTCTGTTCTTTACTGTGGATGTCATGTGACTAGCTGCTCATAGTCCCTGTCTTGACTTCCTGACCATGATGGACTATAACCTTAAATTGTAAGCTGAAATAAACCTGTAACATGAGGGGCCTGCTTTTTTAGGTTTCTGTCCCACCAGATACACCACAGCTGGCAAGCCCCAAAGAAAATCACGCAGAAATCTCCATAAATTATAAAACTGATTGACCCATTAGCTCAGGCTACTTATTAGCTCTTGTAAATTATATTAACCCATTGTTCTTATCTATGCTAGCCATGTGGCTCAGTACATTTTTCAGCTAGCAGGTTACATCTTGCTTCTTTGGTGGTCTGGGCAGAACTGGGAGGAATGGGCTTCTTCCTTCCTAGCATTCTCTTGTTCTCATTGTCCCACCCCTACTTCCTGTCTGGTTGACACACTTATACTGCCTGCCTGGCCAATCAGTGTTTATTTAAAACATGATTGACAGAATACAGACAATTATCCCATACCATAAACCCTTTTCCTCTGAGAAATTTTTTATCAGGATATTTTATTACAGCAACAGAAATAAAGCTAGGACAAGGAATAAATGATTACCAGAAGCAAAGAAGTATCCATGCAAAAAGGGCTGTACTGCATACTTCTAGGAAACACTTCCAACTCAGAGTCAACAGCACCTGATAGAACTCACTAGAAATGCAATTTCTTGGCCTCCACTTCACACACAGGGAAACAGAAAGAGAAACACTTTGTTTGACATAGACTTTTAAAACCTCAAAGCTTATCTCCATTAACACTTCCTCCAACAAGTCACACTTCCCAATCCTTCTAATCCTTTTAAACAGTGCCACTCCCTGGTGACTAAGTATTCAAATATATGAGCCTATGGGTACCATTCTTATTTACCCCACCACAAGAACCATAGTATAAGAACATAGTACCATTCAACCTACAGTGAGGCAGGAGAAAAGGAGAAAAATAATATAAGTCTTGGCATCTTTCTCTTGCAAATACCCTGTCAACTTCTGGGTGTTTTTCAATTGACAAAGGAAATGAGAATCATGAACTGGAAGGGATCCCTGGTTTTGAGATGTAAATGAGAGCTTCCCAGTGCAGTAAGAGGGATAGTGTGGAGAGATGAGAGATGAGACTGGAGATTAAATCATAGACTTGTCATTCAATGAAAGCTGTACTTTTAAACATCATTATCTAATCATTAGTCTGATGGCACAGTTCAGTCAGCAGAGACACTTGCTCACAGGCCTGATGACCTGTGTTCTAACCCAGATCCCACAGGAACACTGGGGAGAATATATTTCAGAGAGTAGTCTTTTTCCCCTCTACATTGGAGTCATGGCATGTACATATTTACATACATAGCAATTGTTGAGAGCCACATGCATGATATGTATCTGAATTTTTATTTTTCATCACTGCATTGGTGTTAATAATTACAGGTCTTTTAAGATTCTTATCTTGCAGGTAAAGGAAGAAATTAAGGTTCAGGGTATTGAAGAATTTTGTTTACAGTCCCCCAACTATGTCACTTACAGAGTTTAGGATTCAAATCTAGACAATGTTTATTCAGCAGCCAATATTATGTCCATGACACAATAGTAGTATTTACACCAAGATAACCAAGGCACACTGTACATAATAAATCCATACTATTGTGTTCAGAGGTTAGACTAAAATCTCTCAGCCCTTCATAAAGTGAATTGATTTTTATAGCAGAGTCCAAATTTATGTACATTGCCCAGAAAAGATAAGACAGGCCAGATTTTTTTTTTAAAAAAAGAAACTCTGTGGTTGTTCTCAACATACAGGATATTCATAGTTCTCCCTGGAAATGCAATCCTGGACATACAGAGAAGCAGTAGCTTGATCCCTGGGAGTTGAGTATCCTCAATGCACTTGTAAGTTCCAGAAAATATGATTTAGGTTGCAATATAAAAAGGCACTGACTTCCCTTTATAGGGGGCTCTCCCATGCTCCAGACTTAAAACTGCATGAGACTGTAGAAATCTGAGGTGTTGGGGCTGAAGAGATAGCTTAGTGGTTCAGTGTGTGTCCTCGTTGTTTTCCCTTGCTGTGGTAAACACAATGATCAAAAGCAACTTGGGGAGGAAAGGGTTGAATTCTGCTAATAGGTTTCCATTATTGAGAGAAACCAGGACAGGAACTGAAGAGATCATAGAGGAACAGTGCTTACCAGCTTGCTTCCTCTGACATACTCAGTTACCTGTCATGTACAGCCCATACCCACCTGCCCACTGAGGGCAGGACTCTCCTACATTAGTCAAATCAAGAAAATGCCCCACAGATATACTCATAGGTCAATACAATGCAGGTCATTCCTCAGCTGAGATTCCCTCTTTCCAGGTCTATGTTTGTGTCAAGTTGACAAAAATTAACCATGGTAGAGAAGAGAGTACTGCAGAGGACATGAATTTAGTTCCTATCTTTCCCACTAAGCTGTTCACAGGGCTTGGATCTCCAGATCCAGGGCAGAAATCTGCCACTGAAGACACTTGGCACTACATATACCTATACCCAGACACACTCACCCTTAATTAAAAAGAATTTAAATTTGTTTTTAAAAAATAAAATTGATGTGCATTTACACATACACATATAAAATAAATTAAAAAGAAAAATCATCTTGTCATCATTACTTAGAATAGAGCATCTCTTACCAGCCCAGGGTGCAGACAGTCTGTGTGGAGAGTGTGCCTGATATATAATTAAAAGCCTCTCTGCTTGGAGGTGCTCCATGATTAATGTCTCAGGTAGGCATTTTGATTCTTGTCCTAATAGAATCTGACTGGCTCTGAAACACTCGTGTTGTTCAGGTACCTCAAGAGTAATAAAAGGTTGCTCTTGGCTTATTGCACAATTCCTTGAGTCATTAATTATAGCTGCCCAAAGTGGAAAGTTTATAATTAAACATATAATTTACTCTTCTACTTTTGGATGAAGTAAATTAAGGCAATTAGATTTCTTTTGATTAAGCATATGGAGCCATTAACAAAGTGCACAGGTGTGTACAAGCAGAAGGTGGGTTACAACAACATCTATGTTTCAAGTGTGTTTTGTCACATTGATGTCACTTTCTGGCTAGAGTAATTATGCTAATCCATTTGAAGTGGATTTCTTTAGTTTTCCTGGTTCGCTGCTGCTTTGTTTATTGCTTTGAATCTTTAGGTACTTAAGTAGCAGCAAGTAATGATCAGGTATAAGTACCAGCTAATCACAAGAGTAATTCTGGCTAGGAATATCCACACACAATATCATTTCGGTGATTGCCTTCTGCACCATTCAACCCCCAGGTGGCATACTGCATATGGCATCTGAAACATTACAATTGGGGAACAACTAAGCACTGTATTATAATTTTTGCACTATTTTTTTCATTGTCTGCAGTCAACCAAGAAAGTTGTATCTTCCTGCTGTTTGCATTATGTTGTGTTTATTATAGTTTGGCATGGTTACTTTTAATTGTCACCTTGACAGAATCTAGAAGCACCTGGAAGAGCACATCTGTGAGGGATTGTCTACATCGGATTGGCCTGTGGCCAAGTCTTTGTGATTGTAGTTATTACACTAATTGAAGTAGGAAAGCCAGCCCATTATGAGTTGCACCATTCCCTGCTCTGGGTCCTGGACTGTGTAAGTGATAAGAGGGCATTAAGTACAAGCAGAGACAAATGTGTTGATTCTCTGTCTGCTCTTGACTATGACTATGATTAGCCATGTCCAGTTCCTGCACTGCTGTCTCTGCTGTGATAGACTGTCACCTGAAATGGTGAGCTGAAACAAACCCTTTCCCTCCTAAGCTGCTTTTTATCAGGGTGTTTTATCAGTAACAGTAACAGAAATGAAGTTAGGAAGTACTTCAAATTCAAAATGTTTACTTTTCAGAGTTAATTTTGCTAGAGAAGTATCTGATGTGGCATTCCCCTCTATATGCTGTGAATATCATTGGTTAATAAAGGACTACTTCGAGACTATAGCAGGGCCAGGGCAGAAAGAGCTAGGATGGTGGTGGGGGACTAAGCTGGATTCTGGGAGAAAGGAGGTGGAGGCAGAGAGAAACCATGGAGCCCTGCCGGAGACAGACGCCAGAACTTTGCCAGTAACCCACTGACACGTGGCAATACACAGATGAATAGAAATGGGTTAAGTTAATATGTAAGATTTAGTCAATAAAAAGCTAGAGCTAATGAGCCAAGCAGTGTTTTAAATAATATAGTTTATGTGTGGTTATTTTGGTTCCGGGGGGCTCGGACAAATAAGCAGCCTCCTTTCAACAAGTATCTGTGTCCCACTAAGAAAATAATTTCTCTGCTGAAGAATGTTTCAGATGTCAACAGAATAAAAAAAAAAAGAGGTCTTCACAAAGCCGTATTTCAAACCAACCTTGTCAAATCAACAACTATTCTTCTTACTGAAAGATACTGTTGTTTTCCAAATATATACATATTATTTCAAATAAATTAAGAAACTAAATGTTTTAAATAATGCTGAATTTATAGATGTTTTCTTCTTGTACAATTTTTAGATTAATGAACAAGAGTCTTGTAATTACTAACACTATTTATGGATAGTCCAGACTTAAAAAAATTCCAATTATCAAACTGTGTGAAGGAGATATTTCTCTTCTCTCTGATGCTTACCTTTGCTAACTTCTCCTCATTGTGTGTCTCTGCCAGTATATAGAGTGACTGCAAGAAATTCATGGGGGAAAGTCTATGAACCCAAAGGTTCGTAGGGTTTACAGTTCATCAGTAGCAGAATCCTTGTGAGACTCCTAATATCGGTCAAAAGGCATATAACATGGAATGTGTGCATAAAAAGTTTATAAATAAGCATATGACTAAACAAACCAATCTATCTCTAAAAACATTTTTAATTGTGGGTATAGTCTCCCAGATGGGCCCCACAGTATCTCTCTTTTGGTAATCATGTGCTATGGGTGCTGATAAAACCTTTGTAAGAGGAAAATAGTTTAGTCTATCAATCTAAAGGAAAGGATACTATACCCAAGAACTGTGCTTTCATAAGCAAGGTGATTTCCAGTGGGATACAAGTTCACAGAAGATCAGCTACTTCTACCAGAAATGAACAGTCACGCAGATGGGTGAGAGATACAGGGAAAGAGGTGAATGATTATGGGTGAAAGAGGGGAGGAGGCTAAGATGATGTGTGTCAGTGGATTACAGTAAGGTCAGGATGAACTCAGGTTTAACTTTATGGAGCTACAGATGGTTACAAATAGAAAGTTATGTATGTGGGCCGGGGAGATAGCTCAAAGTATAACAGCGCTTCACTTGAAAATGCAAGGACTTAAGTTCAGTCTCTAGGGGAGCTACATGAACCTGGAAATGGTAGTGTGCACCTGTAAGCCCAACCATCTGCAGTAAAATGGGATATGGGGCAGAAGAATTCTGAAGCTCGCAGGCCAGCTAACTTGACATGCACAGCAGCTAATAACAAAAGGCCTTGCCTTAAATAAAATGGAAGGTGGGGGTTGATGCTGAAGGCTGTTCTCTGCAGCCACATGCATGCTGTGGCCCATACTCATCCACACCCACATTCATGAGCATACATGTACGTAAACTTCGGCACATTAAACATACACTGAGAATTTTTGTTTTTGTAAGATTTCTCTATGCAGGTGACTTAGTGTATATTCACACGTATCTTTGATCTCTAGGCTAAGAGCAATTATCCTCCAGCAGCAATGAATGTGTGTATAATATTCATTAATAGCATGTATATTAATTTCCAATATCTTTACCCACAATAAGAAAACAAGAGTCACTGGAGAAATAGCTGATTCTTGGACATGGACTGGAAATATGCAAGATGAGCCTGCAAGACAGATAAGAAAATGCAAAGAAATATAAAATAAAATAAAAAAGTACCATGAAACAATAGGGCAATGAGGTATTTATAAAGAGAACAAGAACAAACTTCAAGCTGAGAGCATGTGCTAAAAACAATTTGAGCAACAAAATTGAATGATTTAAAAGTATAAGGTAAATATTTCTGAGGGTAAATATTTCTGAGGTTGTACTGATAGAGAAATAAGGAGACCTGCAATATTTTCTCTGCAGAAGAATTCCAAGATCTACTGTGTAGATGCTCCACCTTCAAGGAGGCTGAATATAAATATTAAAATTCATTTTAAAATATGAAACATAATTGGCCTACCCCAACAGAAGTAGCAGCTTCATTTAATACCAGACATTTTGACAGTGCCTGGAAGCAGAAGGATATTACAGTATACAGGATTGCTTTTCAATAATAGAAGGACTTATGGCTCCCTAGAATATCCAGTATTTGAGATGTGAGCAGGTGTCTTGCCGACTTCCACTTTATTTCATTTTTATCCCCAAATTCCTCTAATGAGGAAAACCTGAAGGATTGAATCAGGGGAAAGAGTGCACCATTGTGAATGTATCATTTTTCTTTCAATTTTCCTTCTCCACCTCAGAACTTTTTATTTTATGTGGATTTTACAAGAGAGTGAAAGAAATCCTTTGTATGAACTCGCAATCTACCATGCTCTTTCCCTTCAGACTCTATCTAGAAGAATGAAAATCAGCCCTGAGCAGCTCAGCACAAGCCGGTGTCATCTTCAAAGAGTGTTGGAGACGTTAGACTTGCACCTTTGAAAGACTTTCAGCTGCTACTTGAGGTCTGTTCCCTCTCATTTCCTTTCTCTAGCCTTCTTGTTTTTTCCTGGGTGGCCCCAACCCTCATCCAAACCATGCTCAGATCCCCCAAGGCAGCCTGCAATTGTCTCACAACAATCTCAGTGCTACCCAGTGAGATGTGGACAATGGTAAATACTGCAGAGAATAGTCTCACTGCACCAGCATGAGCCACTTCTTCAACACCAGTTTTCCTTTTTTTTCTGCTTAGAACATACTGCTGAGGCCAGGAAGAGTGGGGAAGAGGACTAGAGACAGTAGCCAAAGACACAGAAGCTAAAGAGACACCATGACATTCATCCTCTAAAACTGAGAGGCCAGACATCAGTGTAGAATAGCCACCTTGAATCACTAACTACAAATGCAGACAAGAGTCTTATCATTACTGTTTCTATATGCACAGCTAGCACAGGTCCTATTAGAGCAATATTCCTCCTTTCCTAATGAGGATATATAAAGGTTTTAAGTTTGATGAAATCTGAGAAAGACAAATGTCTCACCTGTTTTCTCTCTCTCTCTCTCTCTCTCTCTCTCTCTCTCTCTCTCTCTCTCTCTCTCTCTCTCACACACACACACACACACACACACACACACACACACACACACAGATCATGCAAGTACATTTGCTTGGAAAGAAGATCTTCTGTAGCACCTCCAGAGCATGGTCAAAACATGGAATTATACTTGGGGTTGATGGTTCTGTTCATCTATTTTTGTACTGAATGGCTAGGGGAGAAAATCAGAATAAATATTTAATAGCCCATGGCTGCACTTTTGGAGCTGTTTCTCTTCGAAGTCATCTTTGCAGATAAATAGCAGAACTTACTTTCCTACAGCTCTTCCTAAGCTTCAGCTGTTTCTTTTATTTTCTCTTTTCTCTCCCATTTCTATAACTTTACCTCTATCTATCATATGTCAAAGAAAGTACCAGTGATTAAAAGCTTACTGTGAAGAACATCATGAAGTTGCATAACATAGACTTCAGGACTGTAGAAGTTCATGAATAACAGCAAATCAGGCAGAGTGAATGGATTTGCTCTCTTTTTTTCCCTTCCTCAGAAGAAAAATATAAACAATATTTTTATCTCAATAAGTCTTCAGTGTAATAATTAAGTAACAATTAAGAAGGAAATAATGCTTGAGAGGATGAGGAAGCTGGATTAGAAGCCAGCCTGGTTAACATAGTAAGTTCCAGGCTAGCTAGGGTTGCATAAAGAGACCCTGTCAAGAGACACAGAGAGAGAGGACAATTATTTATAGTTTGTCAATTATGTTTTAAATAAATGCTGATTGGCCAGCCAGGCAGGAAGTATAGGCAAAACAACCAGACAGGAAGTAAAGGTGGGTCAATAAGAACAGGAGAATTCTGGGATAAGGGAAACTCCCTCTGCAGTCCTGTCCAGACACAGAAGAAGCAGGATGTGATGGCCTCACCAAAAATGGTATCAAGCCACGTGGTTAACATGTACTAGAATAATGGGCTAATATAAGTTATAAGAGTTAATAAGAAGCCTGAGCTAATGATACAATCAGTTTATAACCTAATGTAGACCTCTGTGTGATTTCATTTGGATTTAATGGCTGCAGGAACCGGGCAGGACAGAAACCTCAAACAACAGTAGAGAGAGGGAAGGAAAGGAAGGAATGAAGAAAGGGAAGGAGGGGGGAAGGGAGGGAAAGAGAGAAGAAAGGAAGGAAGGAAAGAGTAAAGAAGGAAGGAAAGAAGGAAGGAAGGGAGGGAGGGAGGAAGGAAGGAAGGAAGGAAGGAAGGAAGGAAGGAAGGAAGGAAGGGAAAGAACACAGAGAGTAACTAAATGGAATGGTGGTATTGGCTGCCTCTCCATCTGTCTTGTTCTGGGTAACTGAATATAAAACCACTGTAACTTCAAGAGTCCAGTTACCAGCCAGTGAGTGGGGAATGGGACATGAGTACTGTTTAAATCATATTCCAGCACAGAGAGATGAGGGTTTCTAAACTAAATTGATAATAATTTATATCACTATAATATTGCCAACTTTACATTTGAAAATATGCAAGTAATTCATTTATATATCTCTACAGTACAAGAGGGAGAATATTCAACTTATTTGTTACATGTTATGATAGATGCCTTAGCAATTGAACTAAAGAAATCTGAAAAAAAAATCTAACAACTTCTCTGCCTTCCTGATAATCACTCACTCCAGATCCTCCAAGGAAACCTAGACTATCACTCCTGGCACTGGGCTCATCTATATTTTTATAGCTGTATATGGAACCACTGACTGGGGTCAAAAGAGGGGCGGTGTCTGGTCATTGTGTGTTCTCATGGATAATAATCATATTCTCTAGAATCTGTCCATGTCACTCTTCTTTTCATTCTAGAGCTGTGAACAATGTCCTAACTCCATCATTCAACCTTTTCCTAAATCTGTGTAAGATATGAGCTTTTTGTTTTCCTATTTAATTGACAGAGCATCATAGGACAATGATAGAAACTAATGACAGGCTACAAGCTATCACAGTATATGCAGGTGTTTATCCTCCTGTTACTATCGTGTTCAGTGATCAATCTTGTCACCTGCCCTGGGGCATTGTTTCCCCACCCCCTTTTTGTCATGAAGCGTATTGACTGTTCTGTCATATGGAATGACTCTAGCTTTATTTTCTGTTGATGACTTCAGAATCTGAATCTTCCACTACCAAATTACAATCAAGTTACAAGTCAATAGTCCCAGCATCTCATTAGTTATATATCTGTGGGTGTTTGGGGACTAATCTGTCACCATTCAATCAATATGAAAAAGGCTGAGTCCCAAGACTAGCTTTGTTCTACATCTTGCCATGTCTGCCAATGACACTGCAATATTCTGAGTCATGCAGGCTTGAACATTTCAAGTCATTTTTGAAAGAGATAAAGTATAAGTGTTCTAATTTTGCCAAAACATATATTCTATAAATCAAAAAAACATGCTTTCCTTTGAGGATTTCTGTCAGGCATTTCTTCAAAGTAATGTTTATGTTATTGTGCTCTCCCTTCCCTCACCCCAACGGCTCCTCCTCATGCTAAAGCTAAACAAAGATTCAAAATTGAGGGAGTTTTATGGGTTTCTTGTTTGTGTGTTTGCTTGCTGTTTGGTTTTGTTGTTAAGGCTCTCCAGTCTCTGCGGCAATACTTGGCTCTATACTGCAATATAACAATTATCAGACATTATACAAATGAATGCACATGGTTGTGCCCAGAAACCATCTTTACAAACAGGAGTTTGCCAGGCACTGACCCATGACCATATCTCTGTACTGTCTCTGACACTATGCAATGGGGTCACCAACCTACCTCAAAAGAAGTCCCCCCTCACATTGCTCCATCTATAAAGAACCATTCATGTATCAGTATTCTTCAGACTGTGTTTCCAATATAATTTTTTATGTTAAATAACCACTCTCCAACCAATCAAATATAATATAAATGTCTCATTTGTCATGTATATATGTCTTCAAATCTGGCCCAACTCAGCATCCCTATTTCTTAAAAAATTGGGATTTGATCCCCAGACCTAACTAATTATAGGGAAGCACTCTATTATTGAACTATATCCCCTGTCCTCTGTTTTATTATCATTACTTTTAGGAAGAGAACTTCACCTGTGGAGGGGTGAGGGAGATCAATGGAAGGGTGACAAATAACACCAAGTTTGTTTGATAAAACCTCAAAAAAATCAAAACTGGATGCAATGCAGAGATCAAGTTCTAAGAAATGGAGAGCTGGTCTTTCTCAGAGTTGAAACCCTTAACTTGTTATCCAATACCAAGTAGTAAACCATGAGACCGTCAATATAAAAACAAAAATCAACTCAGCAGGTTTTATCTACATATGCATCCATAAAGAGAGATAATGGTAGGTATAGATGCAATAATAATAATTTTTAAAATTATTTTAAAAATAATAATAATTTTTAAAATTATTTCTATGAATTTTAGAGTAAAGGAGGACATGGAAAAAAACTGGTAGGAGGGGACTTGGGAAGGACTGGATGGAGGAAAGGGAGATGGAAAGTTCTGTGATCATATTTTAATGTGAACTGGATAAATAATAGTTTAAATTAAATTTTAATTTTTTATAAGTCAGCAAATCAATATATACTATTTTAGGTTAAATGAATCCCTCCCCAACACTTTGAACCTTTCTTTTTCTTATTTTGCCCTATTCCTTTTCCATTTGTTTTTCCAAGACTACTACACCTCTACTTTAATAATGTGTGTGTGCGTGTCTGTGTGATTTTTTATAAGTACACAAAATTTAGTAACCATAAATGAGATGAAATTTTCAATGTTTGTCTCTCTGAAACTGGCTTAATTCACTCACTATTATTGCCTTCAGTCACATCCATTTTCCCTCAAACAACATACTCACACTTCTTTATGACTTGAATTCTATTTACATTGTCTTTTTATCTTGAGACATAGTCTCACAAAGTTTCCCAAGCTGGTTTTGAATCATTCTGTATCCCGGGCTGACCTTAAGTTTGGAGTCCTCCTGCCTCAGTATCCTCAGTAGCTCCTTCTTCCCCTGGTTCGGCTTGGCCCTTCTGTGACTTCCTCTCTGATGTAAGAAGCATCAATGTTTTACCACACTATGAACAGATTGCCCCTTCACTCACTCACAGCCTCTATTTCTGATGTGATTCTGTTTTGTCTTTCTTTCCTCCACTCCCTCCAGTTTGTTGCACAAAGCAACAGCTACCTTTTTATATGGAATTTTGATATCAAACTCACTTATTTGTTCAGCAAAGAGTTTCAGGGAGAACAAAACAGGAATGTTTGATTCTTGACCTACAGGTCAGTGAATTACCCACATAGAAAGCAGTACCTAGTGTAAAGCTAAGGCCAAGGTAGGCTTGAGGTTTCCATCTGGTTTTATTCCAACTCTCTCTAAATTATAATACACTGTGAAATGAACTGCTTTAAAGCCTCAAGCTTTCTTTATGTGTTCCATAATGTTTTATGTCAAATACAAATTCATACTTTAATATGTATATATACACCAACTTTCTGGTATGTTCAAAGGTCTGTATATATATACAAACTTTATGCATTTGCTACCATTCCATGTGGATGAACTGTCTCCCTAAGTATGCCCTGTAGAGTTCCTAAGTACAAAAAAATCCAAGCCTTCTATTTCCCCCAGAGAACTGAAATCGTTTGACTCTACAATGCCTAACTACCTGCTCTTATGACTAGGAACACCTGTGTCAACATGCCTTTTCCATCTGTCCCAAGATATTCAAGCCTGAGCGGGAGAATAAGCCTGCACTATTTGTTTCAGAAAATTCCTAAAGACAACTATGTGCAAGTCAACAGTCTCATAGCTAAGCAAACAGCTTGCTTCTTAAGACCATACAGACCCCCTCACCTGGGCAAATAGCTGGCTTAACAAGCAAAAGTTTACCACACTCTGTTTTCACATTCTCCCCTTTCTCTACTTCTCCAATAGGAAACCATTTTCTTATACTACTTGTGTAATCTGACTCAGTCCCTGTCTTGAAAATCCTACAACAAACTACCAGAGACAATACACAAAGACATGACCAGTTCTTTCATGATCTTCTGCCATAGACAAGTTCTCATTTGATCTTCTCCTATGACAAATTTCTTCCCTGATAGCTTCCTATAAGAAACGTTTTAATATTGGCTTTCTTGCTGTCTTTGTTTGTTTAATGTTGTCGGGTGTTGGTTGTTAATTGTTTTTTTATTACTTGATTGTTTTGTTGATTTATTTGTTGCCTCTAAGTTGGTTGGTTGATGGTTGGTTGGTTGGTTGGTTGGTTGGTTGGTTGGTTAGTGGATGGCTGTCACTTGGTTGGTTTGTTGAATTGTTGGTTGACTCTTGATTGGTTGGTGGCAGTTGACACTTGCTTACTTGGAGACTGAACATATGCTAAGCAAGGGCTGTACCACTGAGCTCCAAGCTGAGGTTATAATTTAGTTTTTAACCTCTGTCTAGACTCTCCTATCATGAACAGCTGATGAAGCCCTTATATTAATCACTTTCTTACTATATTTTTGTGTTCCTGGTCATTGGCCACCTACCAAAATGGCCTCATAGTCAGGGTCCAAAACACTAACAAAAGTACTTCTTTCCTAGAGTTCAAAAAAACTGTTCAAATTACTCAGAATACAGAGAATCCACAAAATCTATCTGATTCTGTACCTTTACCTATATTGTATATCAGAATTTTAGCTTGTTATTATCCTGCCTGATAAACCTTTGTTTCACAGCTCCAATTATTGAAAACTGTTTTAAAATAATGAGATTGGAAGATAGCTCAGTTCATATAGTGCTTGTCATGGGAAAGAATCTGAGTTCCATGTTCTATCCCAATACGAAAAACAAGACACAGTGGTACATATTTGATTCCCAGCAGTCAGGAGGCAGAAACAAGTGGATCCCTGGGAATCCTTGGTCTAACTAATAAGCCCTATGTCTCAATGACAGACCTTGTCTCAAAAGCAACATGGACACCTCCTGTGAAGTGACCCCCCCCAACTGCCCTCTGCCCTCCACAGTCACATGCAAACATGTGAACATGCACCTGCATACACAAACATGCACATGAAGTATGCACATTTATACACACAAACGCACTGAAGTATCCTGCTATTAAAGGATCTTTCAATTTTATAAAACACCCACAATCAAAGATCAGTCAAAGAGGTGCCCTCCCTGGCTGCAATAAGCATGATAAAGTTAGCAATGCTCATCAACGGGCTATTGTAAGGCTTTATCTAGGACTTAAGGCCAGCAATCTTCCCTCCCTATTGTATTGCTCAGTATGGGAAAATGATAGGCATTGGATTTGTACATCTTATCTTGGTCCTTGTCCTGAGAGATCCAACTCTTTCCTCTGTAAAAGAGACAAATCATCCTGGAATTTCTAAGATCTCCATTCCTTCTTTAACATAGGGGCAGATTATTCATTGCAGACCTAGTCCTAACAAAAACCAATAAGACATTTTGAAAATATATTTAAGGTATTACTGAGTAGTTCTCCAATTAAGAAGCTTAAGACAACATAAGAGCACCAAGAACACATCCATCCCCTGACTGGACATGGCAGGGAGTGGGAGATGCTGTGCCTAACATTTTGGACGTCGCTGGATTTGTGATTTGCTTTCCTGCATGCCCTGTGGATCTAGTCATCCCTTGTTTCTTGAAGCCAGGCTCATCAGAACTGAATGGGAAATGAAGGAAATGGCTATCAGGCGAGAGCTGTGGCTTCTTGTTTGTCCGAGTGGGTTTCATTCTCTCTTGTGAACATTCACGGCCTTTTTCTTTGATAAGGCAGCTGCCCTACCTCAGCACCATGACTGAAGCTTCACACTCTAGCCATATGTAAGTATTTCCATCACCTAGTTAACAGATGGGATACACCAGGTGAAGTGGAGGTCCTAAGAGCAACCGAAGGTGTACCTCAGCTTTTCTTTGGTCTGCACCTCCTGCCGCACTCAGAATAATATTTAAAGACAACCTTGCAGCTCATACTGTCTGCAGAATGAAGCAAGCATCTCACATCATGTGATCAGGATCACTCCCTCTCACATTACGTGATCAGGATCGCCCCAGGAATTCAGCAAGCCCAACCTTCTAGCAGTCATTTGCCAAGTTTAATTCTGGCAAGAGTTCGTTGCCTTCCTTAGTTGGCTGTCTTCCTTGAGTTGGTATTCTTCAATGCTTTCTTTGTTGTCCTTTCCCCCCCTTATTATTCTCTCATATATCACATCCCAACCTCAGTTTCTTCTCCCTCTTCAGCACCTCAGCCTCCACTATATCCATTCCTTTATGTCTCTTCAGAAAAGAGTAAGCCTAAAGAAGGAAGCACGTTTCTCTTTCCAGAGACTCACTCTGAATTCCCGATTTCCATCTTCACTTTGCTTTCCTTGTATCCCTAATGAGAAGTGATAACAGAACATTCATTGTAAGATATGTTTATACAGATGAGGTCACAATTCCAAAGCACAGCATATATTTTAGATAAAATATTTATTTTTGTGTGTATGGGGATTGCATGAATCTCTGTACCTGAACTCTGTATACAATGCCCATGGGGGCTGGAAGAGAGCAACAGATCCTGGAGTCTGCTACCAGAGGAGCAGTCCCCTAAACTGCTGAGGAATCTCTCCAGACCCATAAGGTGTAGCACAATTTTGAGTCAGACATGTTGTTTGATAGAAGTAGAAGCAGTTAAGAACCAAAAGGACACAAAGAGAACATAAATGCCTTTGGTTGGTTGCTTCAATATCTTTAGGCACTAACCATCTGAAGCTCACTTTCATCCACGATCATTATATAGGAAGTATGTTGAATCGGAGTCTCCATCAGTAATTGAAATTCGCCCATGTGTGATGCTAATGTTTTCAGGATATTCCGGAATTCTTGTCCAAACATTGAACATGTCCCCATTAAAATGTGACTAATACTTACAAAGGAATGAGGTAATTTTTCAATGCTGAAAGAGTTCAATCAAAGGGGCATATTTCCACACTTGGGGAACAATAGACAGGAAAATGTAAATCGCTACAACAGGCTGACATCTTCACGGAAAGGAGAACATTTTCCACAACTTCACATGAAAAGGTAGCTTCTCATTTGAAAGCAATATTGTCGGTTTAAAGTGACCTCTGTCCTCTTTATCATTGTCACATAATCCTGTTCCCATTCTAGAGGCTGGGGACCTCCAGGACTTCCAGGACTGTTGAGACCACAGTGAGCTCCCCTTTTTCTAAGCAGAGTTTCACTCTCTGCACCAATTATTTTGTCATCTGCACTTGAGAGCATCTGTACCTTCACTGTATTTTTTAAGCTATTTATTCTTGTCTCATCTCCAACATGAATTATTGGTTAGCCTTGAGTATAAGTTCAATGCACAGGCAAAATGGTGAATATAAATTTAATAATATAAACAAAATAGATTTATTGTGTGAGTGAGGAGGTATTCATGTGCTATAACATATATGTAGAATTCATAGGACAACTGGTGTGAGTCAGTGCTCTCTTTTCACCATGTGGTTCCTGGGTATTTAAGTCAAGTATCAGCGTGGCAGCAGGTAGCTTCATCCACCAAGTCAACAATAGCCCAAAAGACACAGTCAAAAAATACTTAAGAACAGTTTAGTGATTTTATTGCATATATCTATATCTTGATTATCATAAATACTGAAGAAAGCTGTGGTCTTCTTTTTTCCCTCTAACCACTCTTAGAGTCTGGAGTCCAACCTATAGCCACTCTGGAGAAGCCCACGCAGACCTGGGACATATGCCCACTCGGCTGCTTCACCAAGACCTTTGCAATAGGGCTCTGATTCTAGGATGGTATAAGGTTGTTGGTGGGCATAAAACATGGCTTAAATATCACCAAGTATTTTTCTAGGCAAAAGATGCTGAAAACATGACACGTCAATATAAATGTGGAGCTTGAGAAATGCTTCAGTGGTTAAGAGCACTGGCTGCTTCCAGAGGACACAGATTCAGTTCCCAGCATCAAGAGTGCAGCCACAAGCATCTGAAACTCCAGTTCCTGAGGATCCAATACCCTGTTCTGGCCTCTGAGGATCACAGGCCCAGATACCGTACACAAGTATGCATATAAGGCACTCACATGTACAAATAAAATAAATAGTTTGTTTTAATTGAACAAAACAGAATGCATATGTTTCTTATGTTCTTTTAGTAGCTTTCTACTTATCTATCAATTATAGAGATAAGCAATTATTTTCATGGTACAAGTCCTTGTGGATGGGGCTAGAAATGGTAAGAAATTACAATTTTACATTGATGTTTAAAACATTTATGTAAGAGTAGGATACTGTTATAATCACCAGGTGATAGTAGGTTTTCATCATTAAAGTTTATCTTCAAGTTTTTGCTTTATAGTTTACTTATAACCAATTGGACCTTCTTTGCTTGTAGAATGACATATCTATATGATTTATTTGTGTTGAAGGTCAAAGACTTTATTTGATGTTGAAGACAAATGAACACAAATTCTTACTAACCACTGATTTGTTTATTGATTACTTTTGAGCACAGTAGATAGTTTAAGCACATATTGAATATATATTATGTCAAATGCTTTTGCATTTCTATTATCATTTTACCTAGCAGAAATATTAGGAAGGAAATGGTTTATTTTTGACTCACTGACTCAGAGGGTTTTGTCTATCACGGAAGTCTGGAGAGCAGCTCATGATGGTAGGAACATGTCTGGCCTGTTCATATCCATACAGACTGAGAAACAGAGAGAGGAGTAGGGATCATGGGCTAGTACAGCCTTCAAAAAAAACTACCCTTTGTTACCCATCTCAGCCAGTCAGGTATCACCCCTGAGGACTCTATAGCCTCCCAAGATGTCACCGTCAGTTAAGCAAAACATATTCAAAGCAAGAGCCTGTGGGAGACATTTTAGGTTCAAATAATAAAATTATATATTATAGTTACTTTTTCACTAATTTATTTTCCTTATGAAAAATCAAATTTACATCATTCCAATGTTCACTTTACCTTCCAAAAATAGAAATTTAAGTCTTAAAGTTAATCTTAAACATCTCTCTTCTGAATACTTGTATTTTCCTGACTCATCTGAAAAGCCCTCTCTTGGCAATGCACTTGCTGGCAACTTTCCTTTAGAGCTATCTCCCACGTTAAAATTTCTTCAGAAATTAAAATACCTCAATTTGAATTCATTTCCTAGGATGGTGAGCAGGACATACCAGTGTATCATCACCTCTTTCCCACCCCTAACAAAAGGCGGTACAAACAGAATGTCTTGCTTCACTGGTAAGCTAAAATGGATTCAGAAGTCCATAGCCTGACTTAACACTGGAAATGAGCCTCAGTTTAATTTTTAAGCACTCCTAGCTCCTTTTCATGAGGTATTTTTTAATACACTTACAAACCCATTTTGAAGTTGAGGATCTTATAATAAACACCATCCCCAGATTTCAACTCAGATTCTTCTGCTACAGCTAGAGGTCACTTTAGGAGCCTGGCCATCTTGCCAGAGGGCAGAAGATGGATGTCAGATGCTCCAACTGAAGAACTTGCTGAGGCCTCTTGTTTTGTGTAGAAGAAATATGTGTCTTCACTACCATCAAATCCTCTTGAGTTTGCATAGGACTTTGTTCAGCTGCTCTCAGTTTCACTTGAGGTAGCCTTACTCTGCTACTTAAGTCCTTTCTCTGTTCTCCATGCTATAGCCTGGAAAACTACTCCCCAAATTGGAGAATGCCAAATGCATCAAAATTTGACTTCCTCCTAGGTGGACAGATTGTTAGAGTCAGGGACCAGGGCAAACTGTCTGCTGTAACATGTCTCCTACATATAAAAAGGAAGCTGTACCCCCTAAAAATTCAACTGGACCTATACACCAACTGACATGCCAATGTGAATGGAGGAATTAATTCTAGCAAGACTTTTCCTCTATATAAAGAGCTACAGGTTGCTGAGAGAGGGAAAATCAATCTTATCCAGGAATGAACCCCTGATAGATAGCCAGTCCCCAAAGGTCATCTCTAAACACATATGAGCAACACCCATTGAACTCAACAAGTTGTATTTATAAATATATATGTATATATCACAATAAGAATTGACAAATAAGATCATGAATTTGAGGACTTGGGAAGGGATATAGAAGAGGGGGGAATAATACAAATACAGTACGAAAATAAAAAAAAAAATACCTTTATAAAAAGTCAGAAAAAAATGTTAGGTCTCTCCTGTGTGTGAGTCTGTCTGTCTGTATGCATGTTTGAGTGCATGTGTCTTCAAACTCAGTCTCTACAATTCAAAATTCATTCATCTACACTCATATTTAGCAAGATCCATTCGTTCAACCCAATGCTTGTGTAACCTATTTGTGTAAAATGCCAAACATCCGAGTTGCCTAAACCTGCCTCCATCCTGGTGAATTCATAGTGCCTTCCTCTTCAGTTCTCAGAAGGTGTTTATGATGTTGCATGCTTTCTTCAGGTCTTTCTAGGCTACACTGGTTCAACTGTAATACAAAATGGAATCGGCGAGTCGGGAAAGCCCCGTGTCAATGCTAAACAGGCTAAGCTTCCTTAGCAGACACCTTCTTTCTGGGGAAGTTATTCTAAGAGTGAGCAAAGATGAGCCCAAGATTGCAGTAATGATTTGGACAGTAGAGAAGAGGCTGAGGCTGTTCCAGAGACAATGAACAGTGAATGCAATTGGTGCATAGTAATGACCACAGGCTCGAGTGCTCTGATGGTCAGTGAGTGGGGTGTATCGTCAGTGGGTAACACAGTCATTTTAGACAACATTTCACCAAGAATCCCCTCCAATCTATCTGATTTGTCAAGGTGATGAACAAAATGTGAGAAAATGAACAAGTCACTTGTGTATGCACTTTTTTTGTGATAATTTTTGCCTTTTCTCTGTATTAATCGTGTCACATAGAACAAATATATATGTAATAGAAATAATATACTAGCTCTTTAGGCTTGTGCAGATGCTTCAAGCTGTCATCCTGGTGAACAGATGTCTTCATGATTTTCTCATAACCAGTGCCATAGCTTGCATAGTCAGCAAAAGCACTGGGCCATTGCCCTTCCCTGACAAGGGAACTACTTGCTTAGTGAGTAAATGCCTGGCCCTGAATGGGGAGCTTGGTAGCCATTTGTCTTCTGACAGCAAGTGGAATGGCATCCAAAGTTCTCTAAGTGAAAACACTTATAAATCAGAATTAAGTTCCAGACTAATTCTCGAGCAACACCATATAAGAAAGGCCAATACTCCATTAGGTGAGAAAAAAAAAAGCATGCAATCCTCCAATACCTGGAAAGCCGTTTAAACTTCTCCACAATAAGTTGCCTGTGGGATTATTCCATTTTACCTTGATCTCAGATGACAACGTTTGCCTTTTCTAAACATTAATTACTGCTGGAGTTTCCTCTTCTCTGTGACAGCAAATAGCTCATTAAACGATCAATTCCAGCACCCTGCCACTTATCTCATTGGAGGCATTTAAAACAATTAGCTCATCTATTTGTTCCCTTTAAAGAATACCACACATGGCTCCCTGTGTCTGTTTGGAGGAATTATAGTAAAAAGTGCCAAGTGTGGGAAATAAAGAGCAGCCTAGCACATAATGGGGTAAATTTCGCAGCCAACAAAGGCTAGACCTAAGGGAAACCTTGGATGACTCCAATATTCTCCCAAAAATCTCCCTCCCAGGTGCAGGATACAAGAAAACCAAAAAGAAAAAGGGCTAGGAAAGCCACATTTTCCCTAATAAGGTACAGCCGGTTCTCTTGTTCTGCATTTAAAGCTATAATTCCATCCAGTATCATCTTGGAAGGATAATGAACCATGAAAATGGGCATTGAGAAAAACAAAAAGAACTTTTATAATTGAAAAGGAACATGAAGGCTAAGTACCGTTGAGTTCTGGAATTTCCTCCATTCCATTTGGGTCTGTTGAAATGGTTCTGAGATATTCTAACTGTTCTGAATAAAGAAGCTTCTGCTGACAAGGGCAAACAAATATTTTGGCTATTCACTGAGATAGGTTTAAATCTTTTGTTTTTATTTATTTTATCTTTGATAATTGCTCTTTTCTATACACTGAGCTGCACACAAAGCATGGAGTTTCATGGGATACAGATTTAGGAAGAAACTTCCCCTTTAAATTTGGCTTTCTTTGACCAGCCTTTAATTGCTAAGGGACCTATATAAATCGCCTTGCCTGAAAAACCTCACATTTTGTTGGTTTCATTGATGTCAAAGTTAAAAGCTTCTATTTCTCCTTCCAGGTCAGTCCATCATCTGCAAATACCTCTAAAGGGGACATGGGCACACTGCAATTCATTTTTTAAGTTATAGAGAAGATTGCTCTGGGAAATAAAAAAGATGCTTACAAAGTTTGAAAGGGTTTTCTGAGGAGCAAGAAAGATGTATTGTGAAGAGTCTGAGAACCAAATAAAGGCCAGGCTTGCTGGGAGAGTGTCTCCATGGCATGACGGAGGATGTTCTGGAGAGGCCTCTCCGTCTTACATTATTTCTTCCCCAAAGCCAGGACCATTCACCTTTTAAAATCCTAGATGATTTTAGAATGCAAATAATCCAAAAAACCTAAAGTATACTGAGCAATCTGCAGCATAATATCCAAACTATTTGTTCATTGTTCCAAATGGAGTCACTGAGACCAAGGAGAGGGGCAAAAACAACAGAAAACAACAACAAAAGTCTCTAAACTCCAGAGGGCAAAGAGTATGTGATGGTAAATCTAGGTCATATCATCCTCTTGACTTAAGTTTCTACAAGGACAAGAATGCTTTTAAGACAGGTTTTCATGTAATCAAGGCTGACATCAAAGTCACTGCCCAGCTGAAAATGGCATTGCATATCTAAAAAATCATTCTTCCACCTCTGAGTGCTGGGATTAGAGTCATGTACCACATGTCTAGTTTATATCATTCTGGTGATGGAACTCAAACTCAGTACGCTGGACATGCACTCTACAAACTGAGCTATTGCTCCAATCTTGAGATTTTTTTCTTTTTTTTCTTTTTTTAGAGACAGGGTTTCTCTGTAGTTTCGGAAGATTTGTAAAACCTTTAAAAGCAGAAATGTGACTTGTCTCCATGTTTCCGTATGTATTAGTCTTCACACTGAAGCATAAACTAAAAATGGGAACTTCTTATATTGGACATCAGTGTCTTGGCTGTGGCAACGGGGCAAGAAGAGATAAACTGTACAAATACATCAGTGTCAAACTGCACTTGAATTTCCTTCAATGCCTGTCTATTTGACACAGAAAAGTCACTGAGCCCTCCTAATGTTTGACTATTTAATCTTAAATTATTAGGTCTGATGACAGTGTATAAAGAGCTAAGAAAGCACAAAGTTTTGAGGCGATGTTATTAAGTGAACACAGCACTGAGTTGCCTGAAGGAAGGTGATTTGGGAAATGCATTCCTTCTTCCAATACTTGAAAACAGAACACAGTTCTATACCATCTTCCCTACTAGCCACAATTAGTAATCTCAGTCTCTGACTAAGAGTTATGTGAAACAGGTAGTATCCAGGCAAAGGCCTTAAACTGCTCAGTAGATTCCTGAGGAGATTCATGCTGCCTAGAACTTTAGCTTAAAGTTATCAGTTCTCAGTTAGACGAGAAATTGGGAGATGTGTTTTGGAGATATTTCAGATGAATAAAGTCATGGGAGGTGTGGGTGTGTTCCTCTATTCAACCAGAATCTTCTTCATAAGCATTTAAGTTGTCTATTCTGTATTTGTGTTTCTATTTTAATGTTTAGTGATTACCCATTTTTAATGTTTTTCATTATAGATTCCAAATAATAACTCTTGTTTTTAGATTTTCTACTTTTTAAAAAATAAGAATAAACCATTCCTTCCTTAGGATTTGATTTGTTTTCATGTGTATGTGCCTGTGTGTGTGTGCGCGCGCACGTGCGCTTTTGGAAGACAGATGTCCAACTCCCATGTCATTCTTGAAAATTCTTTGAATTTTCAGTTAGGGGTCTCACAGTAAACTGGAACTTACCAAATAGTTTGGACTGACTGGGAAGCAAGGCTCAAAGATTGTCCTTTCTCTGCCTTCCCAGATGTGGAATATAATCACGTACTCCTGAGCCTTTTTAATACTTAATTTTATCATTTCTTTGTATATAAGGAAGAAGGGAGTATGAGTATATGTTTGCCAGTAGAGATCCTGAAGAAGGCTTCAATTTATGTGCATCTAGAGTAGTCAGTTGTAAGCTATTAATGGGGATACCAGGGACCACTCAGACCCTCTGCAAGCATAGCAAGCTTTCTTATCCAGAGTCACGACTCCAGCCCCACCAAACTTTCTGATGTGGACTCTGAACCAAATTCAAGCCCTCATGCTTGTAATCCAAACAGTTTATTGACTACCACCCAAGATAGGCTAATTTTTAAATTAAGAGTATACTCACCAACACCCCCCACACACACACACACACAAAAGGCCCAGGAAACATCACTAAAGAGGAAGTGGAAATAATATGAAAAGCTAAAAATAGGAGAAATGTCACCAATATGTTATTAACTAAGCTTATGACCTTAAACAATTACTTATTCTCTGTAAGATAGTATCCTTTTATCAATTTTGTAATGATAAGAACTTTATTCATTTATTTGAGCCTTATGAAATTATGAATTGAAAAATTAGTTGTGAGGAAATTTTGAGTTACATTAAATTTAAAAACTAATTTAATTTAAAAAATTAACTTGGTTAAGAAATATGTAGAAAGGAAATTTGGGGGTAAAAATTCCTAATTAATTTTTCTTTTATTGAAAATACATTTTATCATACACAATATATTCTGATTGCAGTTTCCCCTCCCCCTACTCCCCCTAGCTACCTGCCACCTCCCCTCCAATCCATATCTTTTCTGTGGCTCCTTAGAAAACAAACATCTAAGGAATAACAATAAAAGAAAATAAGTAAAAGCAAAAATGGAAGTTTGACAAAACAAACAAAAAAAGAAGAAAAGAGTCACAGGAAAAGAAAATAAACGAATGTCGATACAGAAACCCACACATTTGCACCCTCAGGAATCCCATAAAATCACCAAACTGAATTATTTTTGTTTTAGTTTTTATCATTTCTTTTGTTTCATTTCCATCCTAAAGATAGTCTTAATGAATCAGGAAAAGTAATAAATCCTCAAATAAATGAGCTGTAAATAGGAGTTTACATTTGAAGGGAAAGAGTTCAATTATGAAACATAAAAATATCTGAATTGTCTCCTGGTAACAAAATTATGGTAAATTATTCATTAAAATACATGAGATTAAAATGATAATCTTTTGATTTCATTGCTTTAGTAGTTTTCAAGAAAAGAATTTTTTAAAAACAACATTTAAGTAAGATTTTTTTTAAACAACATTTAAGTTAGTTTAAATGTAAAATGGTCTCCAGGGAAACCATTTTTATATCTTTAACATTATTGGGTATAGAAATCTTTAGATTGTACTCTTAAGGGTATATAGAAACAATAATTGTTGAAAATTAGCCTCTTATCATTGTTAACTTTTTATTGTCTCTTTGTGGATGGCACATCATGCATCCTGATCCCTTTCTTCTCCCTATCCCTTTGTATCTACCCTCTGCCCTTGCAACCTCCACCTGAAAATGAAATTAAATTTAAAAAAAACAAAAACAAACAAACAGACAAACAAAAATCCCATTGTGGAAGCTGAAGTGTGACACAGTGAGTCACTTAAGCAGGAGATCTGACCTAGCCGGCTGTAGCATGTGTCATCATCTTTAAAATAGCATTTAAAATATTTCTCTATTCTTGAACATATCATACACTCATACAGTTAAATATACTTGCCACAATTTCTCCCTTCAGTTCTCTCCTTCTTGCCCTCAATAAGCCCATCCTAACTTCATGTCTTTATACATATGTAACCCTTTCAGTCTAGTTAGGGCTGCACATGGGTAAGTGATTAGTTAAGGTCATAAACCTAGTCAATAATAGATTGGACAAGAATCCAGCCTTTCTGACCATACAGTCTGCACTCACTCTCTAACAAGAGCAAAATAGACAGCCTTTATCTTTTCTTTCTATGGTGAACATATACTTTAGCCATCTCTAGAGATTTGAACCATCAGCTTATGAAAGGACCATTTCCCAAATTGACATTTTCCATTCCTGCTGATATTTTCATTTTAAACTGTGACAACAAACACCTTTAAAATCTTTTGTTCTTTCTATGCATAATTCAGATGGATGACTCAAGACTAGCTTCTGACCTCTAGACAGATAACATACTTTTTTTTTTCTTCCCCACAGTACTGTCTGCATATCTTTGCCATTGGAACATCCAGATCTGGAAATGACTCTATTCTTCTGATTTAGCCAATTACAACTCCACTTTCCTCTGCTTATCATCCTCATATGCGCCACCAGACATGACTCTGGCTAGCTGCGATGTAATGAACTGACTCCTGAGGAACTGCTGGGAAAGATGCTGGGCTGAGGTTCCCTCATCCCCCGTTACAGCTTATCATCCTGGGAGCCTTCTAAAATTCAACTCTTTTTCACAAGCATTAAAAAAAAAAAAGATGTTAATAAGAGTGGAAAAATCCCACAAGTGCCTGTCTACCAAGTCCCAACTCAAAGATTAGCATCTTTCTTTCCACCAATTTATTTTTAGAACTGTACTTTTCCAATGTGTTGTTGGCCAAAGACTGAGAACAGCGGGGTTAATGCAGCACATGGCAGAGCTAGCCCATCTGTTCAGGTTTCTATCCAACCATGTCATTTTATGAGCTCTCTCTAGGAGACTTTTGGTTATCCAATTTGTAGTACTCTCTAATATAAACAGCCTGGTATCACTTGAGAAGCTCAGCGAGCCAAGCCAAATGATGTGAAATTGCTAACAGCAAGTACATTTAAATTAGAAATGTTTCAAAGTGCATGTGTTATACATAATTCTCTCCTTTTAACATTTTGGAACACAGGTAATGCAGGTCTGTGATGGGAAATTTTGGAAATAAGAATAAACAGAAGAAATATATATACATTAATAAATTCATTTATAAATATATGTATATACATATACACACATATTTTATATATGCATAGGTAGATAGATAGATAGATAGATAGATAGATAGATAGATAGATAGATAGATAGATAGATACATACATACATACATACACACATACATACATACATACATACATTCCTTGGTCCACTTCCCTGAAAAAGCATTGTCAGCACATTGGTACATACATTCCCAGATTTGTATCATTCTTATGTAGGACTCAATGAGAAACAAACTTGCTGTACATAATATTTTAAGTAAGTTGATTTTGAACTCATGATCCAAGGTAGGCATTTTCTTCTCTAAGCATATGCCTGTCATGAAATGCTGAATATATTCATGCCACATCTACAATCAGGAGATAAAGTTTTGAATTTTAAATAAAATGCAAGTGTTGGATAGCCTTATTAATATGTGCAAGTTACTATCCCCACTACAAATGAAATGTTCCTCAAGAAAAATTATATAGGAATAGCTCTCTAAACTTAAGCTCAAATACCTCCTGGGTAGTGTCTACCACTGAGGACTAAAGTATGTACTATGTACACATCTCAATTTAAAGGTGAATACATGAATTGGCATGTGGATGCTTCAACACAGCTAATCAGACCAGCCGTGCTTTCTCTTCCTTAACTTCACAAACCTATCTGCTTTCGGATACTTCAGAGCACACAGGTTCTCCTACCACAGGAGTAGCAGGTTGTGAGGGTGAGAACTCTGAAGGAAAGCCATGTCTGAGAAGACAGATTGTGTGGGGGAAGTGCAAACAGACAAAACACAGTAGATGATAGAATCACAAGGTAGGTTCTCTCCTTGCTATGAAGGTTTATTACAGTTGTCTTTACCTACGGTCAGAGGATAGAGGCTAAAATGCAACCAGGTCCTGGAGGACCATATTTCCCATTTCTGTAGCAAACCTCCTAAGTCCAGGCCACACAGATATGAAATTAGTTCTAAAAATGTATTAAAAGCTTTTTCCTCTGACAAGAAGCATTTAATTAGAGCAGCACAGATAGAAAGCCTGCGGCAATCCTCTCTCTAATCTACACAGAGGTCCATTTTTTGATGGAAATATTTGTGCTGATTTCACAGTGACTTCCTGGAAAAAGTTGACATATTTCATGGTCATTTCATGGACTGGAAAAAATGTACACACAGTGATTTAATTATGATTTCATAATAAAATCTCAGTTTCCAAAAAGCTGTGTCTGCGTGTCAAGATGGAGGCGGCCTCATCTGTTACATCAGTCCGATTTACATTTCCAGTAAGCAGTTTCCAATGGGCATGCTTGGGTCAGCTGCCACTCACCCTTCAAAGAAGGCTACCACACTCAAAACACATCAGAGGCGTGACCAGGAGCAATTGTGAGCAGAGGAAGCACTCGTCACTGCTGTCTGTTACCCGGCTAACTGCCATCCTCTGTTCTCAATAAATGAAGACAAAAGTGAAGAAATTGTGGGCAGAAATGCATGAGCCACAAGGCAGGAGAAGAAGGGCTCAGTGATGAAGAGATCTTATTGATCCTGCAGAGGAACCATGCTTGGTTGCTAGCACCCACAGTGGGTGTCTCTCCATCTAAAATCAGGGATCCGATGCTTCTGTACTGCACACACACACACACACACACACACACACACACACACACACACACACACACTGAAAATACAGCAAATCATTAATAAGAAGGACTGTTAAAGGCAATATTTTTTTAACCATATCCGAAATTTTCTTGTAAGGTGGACTCTTGGGACAGGCAGCCAGCAAGGACTAGTTTTCCCTAGATCTTAAACATTTGTGTCAACTCCTACAAGTTTGGGAATCCAAATGCAGGAGCAATCCCTGGGTACGTGTAATTAGCAGGTACATTCCCTAGTCAGGATATTTTCTAAAAATTTGGCCTAAAGCACTGGGCCCCCGCATGCTGTATTCATACTAAGTTGGAGGGTTATTTCTTTACAGAGTCAGGGAGTCCTGTGCCTTCTGAGCAAACCATGACATGGAAGAAGAAAGTGAGACTTATCAAATAACAGAGTAAAATGTAAGCTAACCAAAGAATGTTCCCTAGAAAATGCCAAGCCTGCTATACAGAATATATGTCTTGCTAGGAACCCAAATAAACTCATAAGCAAGGTGTCATTCTTGTTAGTGTTTGAGATTGCTCTGTCTGCTGCTCAGGAAAGTCATCCTGATGAATCTTTCACCAGTCGGTGCCTTGAGGAGTAACCTTAACTTAGCAGTGATTTTTACTCTTCTATGGTACAGGCATTTATCACTAGGAATGCCCCCTTAGGTGTGGTTTTGCTTCATCCTTTAACTTCAGTTGCATTGTTTCTGATTCTGGTTTTCTCAAGGTAATTTTCTTTTCCTAGTCTCATCTGTGACCCATTGGTAGTTGAAGAGCATAACATTTTATATTTATACATTTGTATATTTTCTCAGATTGCTGCTTTGATTTCTAATTTAATTTTTTTTTTGTCTAAAAAGATATGTGCCAAGATTTTAAACCTACAGGGCATGCCCAGTTAGGCACCCTCTCCACTATTGCTTAGGGTCTTAGCTGGGGTCATCCTTATGGATTCCTTGGAATTTCTCTAGTGCTAGGTTTCTTGCTAGCCCCATAAAGGCTCCCTCAATCAAGATATCTCTTTCCTTGCTCTCCATCTCTGTCCTTCCCCCATGTTGACGATCCCATTCTTTCAAGTACTCCTCCCCTTCACCCTCCTCATCCTTTTACATCCTCCCTTCTTCCTAAACCCCCATGCTCTGATTTTCTCAGGAGATCTTGTCTATTTACCCTTCCCAGGGGGATCTATATATGTTACTCTTAGGGTTCTCCTTGTTACTATCCTGTAGTCACATTAAGGACTATCTTAAATGTCACCATAGAACCTTCATCCAGCAACTGATGGAAGCAGAGACAGAGAGCCACAGCAGAGCGCTGGGCTGAGCTCCAAAAGTCCAGTCAGTGAGTGGGAAGAATGGGAATATGAACAAAAAGGTCAAGATCATGATGAAGATACCCACTGAAACAACTTACCTGAGTTAATGGGAACTCACCAACTCTAACTGGACAGGGAAGAAACCAGCATAAGACCAAACTAGGCCCTCTGAATGTGAGTGAGAGATGTATGGCTAGGGCAGACTTCAGGGCTACTGGCAGTGGCACCAGGATTTATCCCTAATGCTTGTACTGACATTTTGGAACCCATTCTCTTTGAAGGGATATCTTTCTCGGCCTAGATAGAGTAGGGAGAACCTTGGACCTTCCCCCAAAGCAATGTGCCTTATCCTCTCTGAGGAGTGGATAAGAATTGGAAGAGGTAGAGGGAACAAAAGGAGGGGAGGGGATTGGGAAATGAGATTGGTATGTAAAATGAAAAAATATTTTAACCTATTAAATTCGTTAAATTTGCTTGATGGTATAACACATAACCTACTCTGGATAATATTCCACTCCATGTATATATAAAAATGGGTATTTTAGGCTGAAGTGATGGATCAGTGGTTAAGAACACTGGCTGTCTCCCAGAGGATGGGAGTTCAAATCCCAGCACATACAGGGCAGCTAACAATCATCTATAACTACAGCTCCAGGGAATCCGACACCCTCCTCTTGTTTCTTTCAGCAAGGCACAAAGACATACATACATGCATGCAAAACACCCATCCACAAAAAATAAAAATAAATAAATCTAAACTGTTTTAAGAGAATGAGTAGTCTGCTGCTGTTGGATGGAATGTTCTGCAGTATCCATCACAGGTCCGTAGTCTAGGGTGAATGTCAAGTCTGTTTATTCATTTCATGGGTATATAGTCAACTATTGAAAATAATAACTTGAGGTTTTCAATTTTATATTACTGAACTCTTGTATTCAATATGGTTAATAATTATGTTATGCATTATTTTCCATGATATTGATTACATTCAAATGTGCAACCATCTCATCTTTTTGGTGAATCTACTCCTTCATTTGCACTTCTTTTGAAATGCTTTTTTATGTTATGCCGCTATTGATGTAAAGCCTATTGTGTGATAATGTTCTAGTTTTGCTCACTTTCATTGCCCATTTTTGTGAAATATCTCTTATTGCTTCCCAACTTCACTCTTGATGTGTTTTCACTTGTTAACTAAGTATCTTGAAAGGGGCGTGTGGAGAACTATAAGAAGGAAAACAAATCAAACCCAAGTTAACAAAGAGGAGGAACTATCAAAGACCGGACAAAAAATAAACAAAATAGTTGGCAAGAAAAAAGTCAATAAAACTGAGAGTGGTTGATTTTGAAATGATAAGAAAAACCAATAATACCTTAATCATAAAATGAAAATAAAAGCAAACTACTAAAATAAAATTAAATGTGGTCCCCTTACCCCTGACGACAATATAATACAAAGGAAAATAGGAGATTCCTAGCAAAAATTAAATGCGTTGGGTAACTCTAGACACAACAACCTACAATGTTGGGTCTTGAAATAGGAAATCTGAACAATCACTAATGTAAACATTGAGACAACAATAAGCCTCTGTCACAAGAAACAGTTGAGTTTCACAATAGTAAAATAGACCATGAATTTTCACAAAGGACATTCACAGCACTAAGCTGTGGAAAAGACAAAGGCAAAAAGTCTCTATTATTTTTTAATGTGATGTTTTTCCTGGATGGTTCAACACACAAATCAATGAACTTTATATGTCACAATTAATAAAATAAACAATAAAATCATGGTATCATTACAATAGATACAGGGGCATAAAACGAACACCTCGGGTATGAAGGAAGTGTACCTAAACACAATAAAGACCACATATGGTACACCTTTGACTGATACCACTGCTTAAGACGAACATTTAGTGTTTCTTCTAGGAAGAAGGGTGTCTACTCTCACTGCTTTTTTTCAAAGTTCTTTAAGGACTGGAGAGATGGCCCTGCATTTAAGCATTTGTGGACCTGGGTTCAGTTTCTAGCATCCACATGCAGCACATGCACCACTGAACTTGCTGAAGGAGCTCCAAGGAGGTCTATTTAAAGATGTTGGAACTCTGGCCCCGATTGTGTCTCAGAAGGGATGAAGGGGGCTGCAGCATTAGCAAGTGCTTCCCACAGGGTCCCGGAGGAACGGTGGCTGCTTTTACCTGCGGTCTGAACCTACTCCTGTCTATACCTCAGCCATAATGTCAACAAAACTCGAAATCCATGTGATACAATTCTTCTGTCATTCACAAGTACAGCATGCATGTGGGTGCGCGCGCGTGCGTGTGTGTGTGTGTGTGTGTGTATGAAGGCAAACATTCATATCATAAAATTAAATATTTATTTTTTTAAAACACTGCAGTGGTGTTTCATGGATACTGCACCTTTTTAAATATGAGAATCAATACAGGCAAAAAATAATTTTGATAATCTTGGTTTTTTTAAATGCATGGGGAAGATGCACAGGTACTGTATATTTGAAGATAGACAAAGGACATACTGAATGGACCACAACTCAGTAAGTCAAATCTGTCTATCTCTAGCCATACTTCCCAGGGCAAGTCCATCCTTTGTTTCCCATAGCTACTCCCTGGAGCATGGCTCTTGATGATCCTCACCTTATCATTGGTATAATTAAATATGTGAAATTTTGAAAATTCCTAGCCCATAAATATTTTTTTGTATCTTTATATGATATTTTGCCTTTTGTCGGAGAAAAGAGATGAACCTATGCTACAAGCATCACAATGATAGATATTCAAGGCCTGATGACTAAACAGGAAAAAAGACACAACTCCATATATGGGATAATACTGGACTTGGCTTCAAGTTGAATTAAAAACATACATATGTCGCCTATGGATATTTGTGTGAATGTTAAGATTTAAAAATAAATGGGGACAGAAAGGACACAACAAACCCATGATACTCTTCAGCTGACTAAAAGAAAAGTGTTGGTGAGCTGACTTAAAGGTGATTTTCAGCACGATTTTAGATCTTCAAACCATATGCGGGTGAATGTCTACCACTTTCCAAACATTAAACAGATAATTTGTGAGAAAAGGCAGTTTCCATGCAAAAAGAAAAAATGCATTTACTAAAGTTGTTTCTTCCCAGCATTCTGTACTTTTAATTAAAAACAAGTCTTTCTGGCCACCCAAGATCTCTCTAACTTATCAAGTGTCTATTGAATCGATGGGAGGCAGGTGGTTTAAAGGCTCAAAGCTGGCATTCTGTTGTCCACTTCTAACAGTGATGAAACATCAAGTGTCTTTTGCTTTTGTTTACCAAAACAAGAAAATAAAAAGAAGACCAGCTCTGAATTGAGCTTGAAATAAAGAAGCATGCCTAACAACTTAATTTTTAACTTTAACTTTAAAATACGTATGTGCCACGTGTGTATGTGTACACACGCAAGTACATACGTGTGTACCAATGTGGACACACTCACAGAGGTCACATTTGATGCCCTGTTCTATCGTTCTTTATCTTATTCTCTTATGATATCTCTCTCTATGATATCTCTAATGAGTCTAGAGTTAGCCAGGCCAGAATCCCAGGGATCCTTTCTCTCCACTCTGCACAACACTGGGGTTACAGGTGCACTCAGTGCTATACCCAGGGTGATTGCTTGTTTTTGTTTGTGTTTGTTTGCTTTGTGTTTGTTTATTTTTAACATGGGTATTGGGAACTCACACTTAGGTCCTCCTGCTTGTTCAGGAAACAGTCTTACCCCCTGCACCATATTGCCATCCAGAATGAAGCTGTGAAGACTTTGTTTTGTCTTTAATATTGTGAAGAAATGGTCTGGTGTCTTACTCATTGAATTGTATCTGTTACCATCCAAGTCATGTTTCCTGAGCAGGAGAACCACAGATCAGGACAGAGACTATAATAGATGCTACTCTGGGTGCTTTACAGAAGACATGGAGAGTAATGGATGCCGGGGTTTGATGAAGAGAAACTCCAGATTTAGGACAGTGAATCAGGTAGCAGCCATGACTGAACTTGCTATATTAAAGGCACAAAAGGTAGCCAAATTAGTGAGGGGGAAGAGGAAGAGAGGGCAGCAGAGGAAAGGAGGACAAAGAGGAGAAAAGGGAAAGAAAGAAGAGGAGGGAAGGGGGGCGAAAATGAACAGGAGTGGTAAGGGAGAGGAGAGGGAAGCATGGAAGAAGAGCGTGAAAAAGGGAGAAAAGAAATAATTGGGTTGACAAAGTTGACTTTTGCAACATTTTGCCAATCACGTTCATCTTTGCTTTTCTTTGTTTAACGAACTTTTGAATTTACACATACATAGAATACACAAATAGATTTTCCCTTTTTATTTATTTCTTTTCTCAATCTCAAACTGAATTTTTTCTTATGAAAAATACCTTATTTTGTTATCCTGTTAAACACACACAAATATTACTGACTTCCTACCTCTTCCTAAGCAGTGGCGTACACTGAATTTCATACATCAAGATTATATTCAAACGATTAAAATCTGTCTTGGTGAAACATGTCTCAATAAATATTCTGTAGAATGACCCGGTGTTATTTCACAAAATCCATGATGGGTTGATTTTCTCTCGGTAACATAAAAGATTCATATTTCTTTTGTGGCATGAGATTCCTGGGTGTGGCTCGGGTTGTTTACTAGACTGGCATAACGACTTGTACTGCCAACATTCATCCTTCTTGTCTCATCCTGAAATGTTCATAACTGAATCTGCAAGTTACATGGGTTCATTTCCACTTTGTTGTAAATTATTATCAATAGACAGGCACTTCATTTAAAACTAACTAAAAAATGATCTTTTTTTTGTTAAATATTTGGATGAAGAAACCCACTTTCTATGACATAATGATAAGAGACAGAGTCGAAATACATAATGGCAACACAATAGGTGACTATTCGTAGTTAGTCCTGGTTAGCTTTCACTGTCTAAATTGAGACGCTGCCTAGATCAGATTAGCTTGTGCACATGTCTGTGGGGGGATTGTCTTAAGTGCTAATTGATGTAAAAGGGCTCAGCCAACTTTGGGCAGCACCATTCCCTGGGAAAGTCCTAAGCCTTTTCTTTAAAGCTAGCTAGGCATGAGCCAGTGAGGAGACCAACAAGCAGAGTTCTCCAGGTTTTCTGCTTTAAGTTTCTTCTGAAGTTTCTTCCCTGACTTCCTCAATAATACACTGTAACCTGGAAGTGCAAGCCAGATAAGCCTTCTTTTCTTCTAACCTGCGTTTGTTGAAGCATTTTTATCTCCATCAGAAGTCAAACCGGAACAAGAAGCCTGTGTTAAAGTAGGAGGTGCAAAGGAGTCTCCTAACTTTCTAGATGCCAGGAGCTGCTAAAGACGGGTAAGAAATGACAGTTAAAGTCTTGTCACACACGGACATTAATAGGGACTAGAAATGATGTCATCTGGAAGTGTCTATGAGGAGTTGTTATGAATGTAGTACACTAATTTTTATAACCTCACATCTGCACCTGGCTCCTGTCTGTCACAGAGGTGATGAGAGGCAGCTTTCCCAGTGCAGGGAGCTCAGCTACCAATTCTAGGAGAACATATCCGAAAACACAGAACTCAACAAGGCCCTGCCATGGACATAAATCCCTGACAGTTATGTGAACAGAAAGAATTCAGCCATTCTACCTAAAAAGTGAAGAACAGTTTTAATGCTGGAACAGCCTGAATCTGCCATCACAAAGAGCCTCACACTGTTGGAACATAAGCAAAATTTTGATTGAAGTGTTTATATTCTTATAATAGCAAAACAAAAAGTGTTAAGGAGATGGCAGAGAATAATTAACTATGATTATCTTATTTATTTTTTATGAGCAAAATCTTTTTATTTTGGTGTTTCTCAGGCATCTAGTAAACTTATATACATCTTAAAATATGCAAACTTCTCATAACATCTCATTTGTTTATTTCTTTTTAATTTAAAATTTGTTTTTCATACAATTCATTTTGATTATATTCTTTTCCCCTTTCAACCCCTTCTAGATCCATTCCACTCCCCTAACCCATCAGCTTCCTATTCTTTTTTGCTCACAAAAGAGAAAAAAGAAGTACCCCCCCATCACTTCCCTCCATCATACTCTGAGTTTTCCTGTTTTTTAAAGCAACTTTTTTCCTGACTCACGTTCAGTGTGTATGTTCTATGATCACCTTGTCTTGCACTCAATCTTTTAAAATATAATGCTCAATAATTTAATAAAATGGACTCTCTCTATTTCCACTTCAAAGAGACCTTTCTAAGATCAAAGCTTTTGTCTTTTCATATGACTCTGCTTTATCAGTGGACATCTATCTACTGAATCAGTTACATTTTTTATTGAAGTTTTCATATTAACTTTTGTGTGTTTATAGGAGTGTGAGTGTATGGGTGGGCTGTGTATGTGTATGGTATGCATGCCTGTATTATCTAGAAGTACAGGCCTATGCATGTATGCAGAAGTCAGAGGAGGACATCACGTGCCTTGCTCTGTCGTTCATCATATTCCCATGAGACAGGGTCTCTCACTGATCCTGGAGTTAGGCTGGCAGACAATAAACTCCAGTGATCCTCCTGTCTCTCCCTCTGGACAGATTAGGGATTCCAGGCATGGGCTACCATATCCCATTTTACATGGGTTCTGGGGATTTGAACTCAGGTCCTCACAGTTGCAGAACAAGTGCTCCTATCCTCTAAACCATCTCTGAAGCACCATAGTCACATCCTTGAATCACTTTGCTTCCTAGGAAAGGTCAACATCAATGTCTAGCTAGACACCAATGTCTTGAGGGAAAACTCTGTCCTCTAAGCTATGTGTGATTTTGACTCCAAGCAACAGACACAATTCTTACCCAAAAGGCACAGTGAGAGCAATTTACTAGGTCATGGAGAGAACATCACACCATAAAATGACCAAGTAATTCGCATTCACATATGACCTGACATTAACAAAGTTATGTATTTTTTTTTCATTTTGTGCATGGATGTTAATACTTTAAATCAATGGTTCTCAACCTGTGGGGTTTTTTTTTTGGGGGGGGGGTCGAAGAATCTTTTCACAGGGGTTGCCTAAGACCATTGGAAAATCACCAATATTTGCATTGAGATTCATAATAGTAAGACACCTATAGTTATGAAGTAGCAATGAAATAATTTCATGGTTGGGAGATCATCACAACATGAGGAACTGTATTAAAGGGTCACAGTGCCAGGAAGTTTGAGTACCACTGCTTTAAACACTTTTATCAATCAAAGAAAGCTACAAATAAGCAAGCAGTATTAACCAGAAATGACAGTCAGCTAATAGGCTAATAGCACCATGTTTCTTTGTTCTCTCTCTCTCTCTGTCTCTCTCTCTCTCTCTCTCTGTCTCTCTCTCTCTCTCTCTCTCTCTCTCTCTCTCTCTCTCTCTCTCTCTCTCTCTCTCTCTCTGTGTGTGTGTGTGTGTGTTTTAACACATAACCATTCTATTAGTCACTGACCCTACAATACTTGTAAAATAATCTAAATATTCACTTTCTTATTTTTATAAATATCTCTATAAGTACTAGACAGACAGGGTTGGCAAATGAAAGACTTACAAATGTTAATCAATTTACAAAAAGTTCTCTAAGTGTTTTGGCTGAGTTTTGTTTCAGAGAAAGATCATTCTACCGCAGAGTTTCTCAGGCATGGCTGCTTCATGTATCAGAACGTATCAGAAAATGTGTAAGCCCCATCCCTACCCCTCTATGCACCATATGCCCACTCCACTTCCCTAGCGGTCTAACAGTGTACCAACTTTGCGAAGCATCCCTGAGGAGCAAATTCTGCCCTCATTGAAAGTCACTGATTTCCAGGTATTAGCTGCTCTCAAAACTGCCCATCATCTGCTTACATTTCTGTTTGGAAGACAGACAAGACATACTGAAATCTGGCCTTTTGCTAGTTTGCATGTGTTTAAGCTTTGCTGCAGTCCTCCATGGGTCTCTGAGGTGAGATAATAAGTAAACAAAATGGTAATAAATCAAATATTGGGAACTGATAAGTTCAAATTCTAGCCAGTGCTATTGACACAGGGTGTTGAAAGACCAAAGTGGAGCACCTGATAGGAGAATCTACAGTGTCAGAAAACTTTATCACGACATTGGAGTTGAGCATGGTGATCTGAGGTGAAAGGAACAGTAGTATCAAAGAAGACAATGGCACTGGAAGAAAAGAAAACTGGGCTCTGGGAACAGACATCTTAAGAGCAAAGCAGGATACTGGAGACATTACAGTTCTGTGTGACAGAAGTGTAAGTGGTTTGGGTTCACAGGAAGCAAGGGAAAGGCCAGCATCAAATCCCAGCAGGTCTTCAAGCAGGAGGAAACACTCAGCAAGAGGTGAGAATTTTATGGATAGCTTTGGTTGTCACCCTCAACTTACATTACAAAAAAAATCACCCTAGCTTCCAGGTCAGAAACAGACTCAAGAGGGCAAAAAAAGTGTCCTGAATGAATGACAAAGCCGTGGCTGTGGTACAAGCAAGGGAAGGTGGCTACCCTGCAGAATTGTATGCCACAGGGCGGGTGGAGAAAGAAATTCAAAAAATGTTTAGGCAGTAAAACTGACAAAATTTATAATAATGATGCCTACACTTTGTGTTGCTGAGCTATGCACATTTGGTGCCAGAAAGAGCTGCTCAACGAAGCAAGCCCAGCACTCCATTATCCCAAGCACATTCTACCCAAAGGGAGACCCTGTATTAGCTCGTCCTTCTGTTGAGCGTGTCACTGGGGCAGTTTTACAGTTTTATAGGAACTTTCCACAATGGAGATTGTGATAACAACTGAATTTGTGTCAATTGCTTGTTATTATTTGTCATGGTTGCAGAATGATGGCTGGCCAGATGTTTATGAAATGTATGCCAAGCAAGTAGATCTTTTCTCAAAGCCTACAAAAGATTAGCAGGAGTAAGAAAGTAGGCATTTAACTTGCTGGCAGACAAGGGACAATATGCATCAAAAACTTAAAACTTTCATTCCATTGACTTAAGAACTACCATCAGGACCATTATCCTTAAGCTATGTTGTGGTCCAAATGTAAAATGTCCCTTACAAGCTTATGATTTTGTGTATTGGGATCCCAGCTTGTCATGTGGTATGGAGGCTGTGGAATCTTCAGTTAGAGGAGTCAAGCTGGAAAAGCGGGTCGCTGGGAAGTGTAAGCCTTAAACTTTGTGGTTTTTAGTCTGGCCACATTTCCTGCCTGTTTTCTTCTTCCTGTTCCATTTAGACATGCAGAGATAAATGGAGTCAGAGCCACAAGTCTCAACAGTGAGAGACTGCCACCATGTCTTCTCTGTCATGACAGACAGTATCTCACACTGTGAATCACAATACATTCTTTTTTGTGTAAGTTGCTTTTGTTATGTATTTACAAGTAATACAAGATAACATATAGAGAAGTTTTGAGGCCATCATTCCAGTAAGTTAGTAGTTCTGGGATGTGGGAATGATCCTCAGATCTTGGAAAACAAGGACGTTTTCCTTTGAGCCAAGAGTTAACCACATTCGCTCCTGGGAATATCAGCCTGTCGTTTAAGAACTTCGTTTTTCAAGATAGATTCAAAGATGCTACAGATAGGGTTGGAGAGATGGCTCAACAGTGATGAGAGCATATAATTCTTCCATTAAACCTAAAATTATTTCCCAGCACCCATGCCCACAGTTACTACAGCTCCAGTGGATCTGATGCCCTTTTCTAATCTCCACACCAACTGCACATCTGTGACATATAAAAACACAAGTATATATGCACATAAATAGAAATAAAACAAATGGTTTATTTTACAATGCTACTGAGGATTCATTGAGCAGAAATCCTACCATAACTGTAATCCCCATATATATGGAAAGAATAAGTAAAAATTCTGCCCCATGACTCTAAGACCATCATTGTTGTGAATTTGTGTGTGTGTATGTGTGTGTTTGTGTGTGTGTGTGTAGAAAATTCCAACTGTCTTTTCTAATTTCTCACTCCATTGGCAATCTTTCCAATACTGAGGAAAATTTCATAGGCTTTCAAGTTTGTACACAGTTGTTGCCAAAAGCATTCAACCATTGATGTTTTAAAAAAGAAAAGAAATGAATGAACAGACAAGATTTGTCTTTTATTTCCAGCATCCTTGTATCATCAGAAATCATTAAAACACTGGAAATATTTTTACTACACAACATGTTTCCAAGGAGTTTGGCTACTTTAAGAAGCATCTAAGTCATATGTTTACGTGCTTAATTGAAACTTTGAGTACCAATAGACTTATCACTGGAAAAAATGTATCCTACCTGGTTCTAATGAATATTTCAGAAAGACTTATGCATTAATTCTTTCTTCTCTAGACAGTCCACTGTTCTTCTGAGATGAAATTTAAGATGATCTTGGGATGCAATCAATCTTTTTTTTGAAAAATGATTTTATTGAGCTCCCCTACCTGCCTTTCCCCTCCCTTCAAGCCTCTCCCATAGTCCCCATGCTCCCAATTTATTCAGAAGATCTTGTCTTTTACTACCATGTAGATTAAATCCATGTATGTCTCTCCTAGGGCCCTTATTGCTGTCTAGGTTCTCTGGGATTGTGATTTGTATTCTGGTTTTCTTTGCTTTCTGTTTAAAAGCCACTAATGAGTGAGTACATATGATAATTCTCTTTCTGGGTCTAGGTTACCTCACTCAATATGATGTTTTTTAGCTCTATCCATTTGACTGCAAAATTCATGATGTCATTATTTTCCTCCCTCAACTAAGGAATGGATAAGGAAAATGTACGTTTACACAATGGAATATCACACAGCAATTAACCTTTCATAAGATGTCTTACCATATTCAAAACTAGAACTAACAAATTATAGTGAATCAGACAGTAAAGACATGGTCCTGTTGATTTTCTCAGAGTTCTGTTGTACACACATTCATACATACATGCAACACACACATACACTCATATACACACATATAGGTGTAAACGCAGAGATACACAAAATATTTCTAAATGTATACATTTCCACACTTTCTAATAGTCACAACAGTTGGAATATAAGAACTAAGCTTAGAAATTATATACTATATTCTACTTAGATATTAGATTTTATATATATATATATATATATATATCTTATTTTAGCTCTCCCTTCAAGAATCATTATGAACACATGTGATATGCAAAGTTAATTAGAAAATATTATCTCTTAAATTGCTATCTAGATAACACCATTAATGATTTATAAAATGATCCTTTTGCTTGCCTGGTAATAGGTATTTATAGGGAGAGATATTTGAAATACCGAAGAAGATCTAGACAAAATTAAATTATTTATAAAGTTAATTTATGAGAAGAAATATTACATATCATACATTGATGACAACACAGCACTTAAACAGTTTCATGACACTATAGATTTTTGGCTAAGGCCCAGAAAATACACTTATTTGTTGTATTTATTTATTTATTTATTTATTTGGGAGAGACAAATACCATAACATGCAAGTGAGGGTCAGAAGACAACTTTCAGGAGCTGGATCCTTCTCCTTCCACCATGTGAATCCTGAGGATCAAACTCAGCTTAGTCCGACATGCTTGTTTAACCATTGAGTTGTCTTGCTGAACCAAAGTCAGCATCCAAGCAGCTAAAATACATGCCTCAAACTCCATTCATTCTGCCTGAATTCTACCTGTCAGAAATATTTTGATAGCAGATCAACCAAGTGGGGAAACTATTTCTAACCTGATGTTATAACCATCAGAGCAATTTCTGAAACCTTCCTACTACAACCACATTCAGCCTGGCTCCATTTCTTTGCAGAGTCTCAGGATCTGCCACCACTCACTAAAGTCCCATAGCAATAGACTCTCTGATGTCAGCTGAAAAAGGGAAAGCTGCCCTTCCTGGGCTTTCTCTGAAGACTAAGCAGGTTTCTAACCCTAAGTTCAGCAGCAGTCTCCCCAGTTATGTACCAGCACCCTCAAAAGAATCAAAATTAAAAGTAGCAAAACAAGATCTTTTTTTTCATCTTTTAAAGACAAATCTCACATGTGACCTGATGCTCTCTGTGTAGTTCATGCTAGCCGTGAGTTGCATCAGTCCTCACGTCTCAAACCCCCCTCCCCAGTGAGAGATGAGAGGAACAAGTCTTCCACATCCCGTCAAGATATTTGCCTAAACTTTGTGGTTGCTGTTGCTCTTGAAGATTAATTTAGTGAATAAAAAGAATTGTCTGTCAAAGTAGCCATGAAGAGCCAAAATGGTGACACACACCTTTAAATCCAGCACTTAGAAGGCAGAGGCAGACAGATCTCTTTGTGTTCCAGGCAAGCTTGATCTACATAACAAGACCTTGTCTCAAACAAAGTGTAGCCATTAAAATAATTGCTTCCTACAAAAAAACTACTATTATGAGGTCAATATAAAATTCTCTGAAATAGACTCCATTTTATAGAATGAGATGAGATTAATTAAACATTTTAAGGCTTTTGTTGTCTAAGCCAGTTGTGATTGTGCACACCTATGATGTCAGCACTTAAGAGGACAAGGCAGGAAGGTCCCAAGTTCAAGTACATGGTAAGACTCAGGTACATAGTGACACTTTGTCTGAAAAAATGATAGAATGAAAAGAAGAGGAGAAGAGAGGAGAGGACAAGGGAGGGGAGGGGGAGGGAGAAACAAGAAAGAAAAATGCTTCTTGAAACAATGACTAAAATATAACTTGAAACTTAAAGAGAAATATGAGTATTAGAAATGCTTTCTATGTAATAAACATCTCAGTTTCTGGTGGTGGAAGATAAATCACTTAATGGAGAATTAAATTGTTGGAAATTTCACATATAGCCTCTACAATCAATTTCCATAGATGAACTTGAAGCATTTTAAGTTATAATCATATTAGCAACATCTAATTAAGAAGTTTCGCAATTGAGCTTAAGACGGGCTTTATTAATTAAAGAAACGGCTAGCTGGCTGACTTACAAGTGAAAGAGAAAGTCTCTTTTGGAAAGAGTAAAGACAGATGACAGAGAGAGAGAGAGGAAGAATATACTGAAAATAAAGAAAACTGAATAACTGAGAAACCCCGCCCACAGTGCTGATGGAGACATAGGCAAATTCAGTTGTTCCAACATCACATTCTGCAGTTTCTTCAAAACTGGCAACAAACAGTAATAGAAGGACAGGCAAAACGATGAGAATTAGGACTGGCTACATTGAGCACAAGGAAAAAAAGAGACTAATTACGATCATACAAGAAACAAGAGGAGGGCTTCTGAGAAGACAAATTAGGGAGGGGCTCTGAAACCTAATACCTCATCCTTGGGGATGGAGGGATGGCTCAGTGTTTAGAGAACTGCTACTCTTACAGAGGACCCGAATTCAGTTCTGCAGCTCATTCCATGCCCCTGCCTTCTTGGGCATCTGCACTCATGTGCACCTACATAAACCTACACAGCCGCCTACCCAAACACATAGTTAAAACAAATAAAAATGCCTACCTGTTTCGCAGATGAAGCCATGCCACTAACATTCAGTTCTTCCTGTAAACCTAGAACTCTGATGAGGGATCGGAAACACAGCCTCTCTTTTCAGACCCCATGCTAGGCAGCAGTTATCTCAGATGATGGATGTAATGAGATACAGTTAACTAATCTCAGCCTTGTAGCTCTAACAAGTATGAAAGCCCAGACTGCAGTCAAGGCCATTAGGTCATTGGCCTGCTCTACTCTGACCCTAAACTCCAAAGATGCTAGCAAGCAGTCTGCCAAGGTCAACACTTTCTTGTATTTGCTGTGAAGGCTGAAGAGAGACGAATTGCTGAGAAGAATTTCAAGGAGGACTCAATCTTAAAGAAAATTGAGTTACCATTGTACAAAAGTTCAGAAGGAGAAAATCCTGAAAAATAGCTAGTTTGGGGAAAAGAATTCTTCCCTTGTAATAAAGAATCAGAGGGTAGAAGTCTGAAAAATCGAACATCTCATGTTCTGAGACCTCTCCAGTTTCTAAGAGGAAGTCTGGGGTAATGCTTCTCCCATCCATCCACTAAGCACCATCTCGTCCCCATCGTACGCTGCAGTCAACCTATGGAGAGCCTAGTTCAATCCCACACAATCCTGTTTCAGCCAGCTACTGACCTTATTATGAAATAATACAGGATGAGTAGCTCAAAGAGATTAGCTTTTCATGGTTCTGGAAACAGCAAAGGCCTAGATCAAGGTTCCAGGAAGTATAGATGTCATTCTAAGAACTTCTTTCCTGGGAAGGCTTAAGGAGACTCTTGCTATAATCTCATAAGAAATTTTCTTTGTGAATGAGGAATGAAAAGGAGTAAAATGGAGGTTGTGTGGGGGTGACAGAGAGAGAGAGAGAGAGAGAGAGAGAGAGAGAGAGAGAGAGAGAGAGAGAGAGAAGAAAGGAAAGCAGAAAGGAGAGAGGGAGGATTGAGGAGCCAGACAGAGAGAATCAGCTACCAGTCTTAGGACATCAGGCCCCACCCTTATTATCTCATTTAACATTATCCTCTAAAGGAAGCATCTCCAAATAAAGCCCCATTAAGCATTAGACCTCTGACATATGGGTTCTGAGGAGACCCTGTTTAGTCTATATTCTTTATATACACAGGATTTCTGCTTCCTGTTAATATACTCCTTAATGCAGAATTGCCAACATCAAAATACCTTACAGAGAAATCTTCAATATAAAGTGAATAATGTCAATTAAAAACTCATATTCTGAAATAAAAAGGGGCTCCAAACTGTTCGTTACTCAGAAAGAAATGCATTAAAGCCTCTCTCCCTGTGGTTACCAGAACCAATAAAATCAAAATGAAATGAGAAAAATAGCAAAGGCTACTTCTCTCCTTAAGATACAGAAGCATTATAAAAGACTAAAATGGGGACAAAATAGTTATTAGTCCCACTTTAAAATGTATTCTGGGAAACAGAGATATTGGCAGGACTCATTCCCATCTACCTCCTGAACAGGAGTAAAGGACAAGGCTGGCCATGAAGCTGATGAGATCCCAAAAGGAAAGCATGCAGGTCTATGCTTTCTGCTCTTCACTTTCAGGAGCAATTGCAGAAATACAACCATTTTTATAGCATCATCAAATTAATAGCAAGATGACTTTGTCCCTTTCTATACACAGATTCTTCTACCAATGAATATCAGTAGCAGCAAGAAGGAGTCTAGACATGGACACAAATAACCAAAGGCAAAGTTGGCTCGAGGTAGCACAATGCCTTGTGTGAGTCTCTCGCTGAAGGAACAATCCAATAAAGACATGGAAATTGTCTTATTGTTTGCATTGCTGTGATAAATACTGTGACCTTAGACAAGGATGTGTTTCTGCTTAAGTTCCACATCACAGAATGTCACTAAGGGAAATCAAGATCGTAACCAAAGACAGGAACTGATGCAGAGGCCAGGAAGGGATACTTACTGAATTACTCCTCATGGCTTGCTCAGCCTGTTTTCTTGTAGAATCCAGGACTGCCTTCCCAAGGGTAGCACCCACAGTGGGCCACACACTCCTACATCAATCATTAATCAAAAATATAATAAAACAAAAACCCACCCTATAGATTTCCTTAAAGTTTAGTCTTATGAACGCATTTCTCAATTAAGATTTCCTCTTCAGTGGGTATACCCATCATAGTCTTGACCTCTTTGCTCATATTCTCATTCCTCCCACTCTTCAACTGGACTTTGGGAGCTCAATTCAGTGCTCTGATGCAGGTTTCTGCCTCTGTCTCCATCAATTGCTGGATGAATGTTATATGGTGATATTTAAGATATTCAACAGTCTGACTAACAGGGCAAGGTCAGTTCAGGCACCATCTCCTCTATTGCTAAGGGTCTTAGCTGGGATCATACTGGCTTTTTGGTAACCTATTCTCTTTGGATGAATACCTTGCTCAGCCTAGATATAGTAGGGAGGGCCTTGGACCTTCCCCAAAGCAATGTGCCTTGCCCTCTCAGAAAAGTGGATAGGGGTGTGAGGTGGTAAGTGGAGGGAATAGGAGGAGGGGAGGAATTTGGAACTGGGATTGGTACGTATAATGAAAGAAGATAGTTTATTTTCTTTTTTTAAAAAATAATAATGAAAAAGATTTCCCATTCACAGGTGTGCCTCTAGTTTCTGTCAAGTTGACACAAAACTAGTCAACACATAAAGTTTTACATTTCCACAAGTTGACTGGCACAGCTCTCAGTGGTTTAACCCAAGACACTGTATTAAAGCTACAAACATCCCCCTGTGGAGGATCTGTGGGAAACAGTTTCCTTACCTTGAAACTTTCAAGGACTAATCACATTTCTGAACCCTTGGTCACCTCCTCTGTTTTCAAACTAGCAATTGCCCACCAAGATCATCTTACAGAACATCACATTCACCTTCTCTTCCAAGATTTCTTCCACTTCTAACACAATATCTACAATGGATCTACTCAAGATAGCCTTCCTCCTTTCAAAGTAGCAAAGCAATAAATCTTAATTTCTTTTGCCTAGTAGTTTAACATACTTCCATGTTCTGGGGCTTAGGATGTGAACATCTTTGGGATAGGACAGCATTGTTCCTATCGTAATACTTAATCCAATTCAAAATAAAAACTAAATAAAACACTTAGGTTGTGACTGTATGGCATGCTCCATCCAGAGTATGCACGCACTTCTCTGGTTGGATAATAAACATTAAGTGTGATGTACCCTGATTACCATAGAAGACAGAGATCTAGATGCATCCTAGTGGAACTAAATAATTTCAAGGAAAATTATGCACAAATCATTGAACACAACTCAGGCAAATGAGAGGCAGACAAATAGCAGCATGGAGGCTCTGGGAACAATCAGACAAAACAACTGTTCTTTATATTATAATTTATCTCTTTTTGTTGATGTACAATCCTCATACATTGCGATGTGATTCACAGACACTTTCAGTCAAAAACATGTGAAAGTTCTGGGTAGGAAGGCAAAACAGAAACCACTTCCTACCAGCAATTGTTTGCACTCAGGGAAACAAAGGGATCTTGAATATTTTGTCTCCCCATCAACTAATTCTCTGGTCGCAGAATCAACATGATCATAACCCCCCAGATAACTCTTCTTTTTCTTCAGACCCACGAGCTCTACCGCTGGACTAGTCTTGCAGCTATGACCATTTATACAGCTGCATTGAACAAACTAGGCTAAAAGGTGTCTACCATGTAAGCTACAAAAGCTTGCCCAACTAGTTCCTCTGGGCAGTGAGTGACAGTTAAAGCAGAAACTCATAATGGACCAAAATGCTGAGAATAATTGTCTGCAGAGTCCTCTGTAATAAATAGAACATGTCATATCTCCTCCCCACAGGACTCAGGGATCGTCTCAGAAAAGAAGGAAGAAGGACTCTAAGAGGCAGAGGTCATGGAGGACCAGAGCAAAACAGTGACCTCCAGATATGACAGAACGAGTGCATTCATGAGCTCACAGCTGCTGTAGTTGCCTGCACCTGACCTGCAGAAGATCAAGGCAGTCTACATGTGAGCATAGAAGGGAGCAGAGCCCATGAGTCTGTAATCTACATGTGAGCGTAGAAGGGAGTGGAGCTCATGAGCCTGCAATCTACACATGAGCACAGAAGGGACCAGTGCTCCTGAGCCTTCAATCTTCACATGAACATAGAAGACAGAGGATCTCATGAGCCTGAAATCTATACATGAACATACAAGGCAGATGACCACACTTGTGGATGGCCCCACATCCAGAAGCAGACAAGCAGCACAAATCCTTTATGAGATGTGCAACCAGCAGAGATTCTTCCCCATTTTTTTAAGCTGTCTCTGTAATTGATATCTGTTTCCCTTGCTGTGCAGACACTTTTCAATTTAGGCAATCTCATTGATCAGTTCCTGGTTTTATTTCCTGGGAATCCTTTTCAGAAAGTTCCTACCTGTGCCTATGTCTTACAGTGTTCTGACTCTGTTCTCTAAGAACTTATTAATAGAGGGGTCAATATGATGATGCAGATCAGGAAGTAGGGGTGGGCTCAGGATAATGAAGAACTGGAGAAAGGGCTTGGGTCAGGAATCTGTTGTATAACAAAAGACACTTTAATAAGACCTGCATTTGCTTTTGCTTTTGATAATATTTAAAATATGAAATAAGAGCTTAAAAAAACAAAAAATAATGTGTAATTTAACAGATTGAAAAGGGAAGGTGTACCTGCAGAATAACTCAGCAGAAAAAGGTGCTTGCTACCAAGTCAGTCTCAGTTTGATCCCCTGGACACCCTTGCAGGAAAGAAAACATTCCTGCAAGACATCCTGGGACCTCTACATGTCAGCAAGACATAGGCATGAGCATGGACGCGCACACACACACACACACACACACACACACACACACACACACACAAATAAATAAAAGTGATCACTGTTTAGGAAGGAAAGGTATAGACAGGACTTTAAATGCAAAAATAATTAAAATATAAAAAGTTTTAAATAAAGTAAAAAATGTTTCCACAATATCATAAAACATAAAAAGTCCTATAATAGCACTGAAAGTTCTGATCTCCTCTCAGAATGCACAACAATAGGAAAAAGTTGCCACATTTTAGCATAAAGCCCCAAAGATCACAGAACTTACAACTTTGCATAAAATTTCAAAGTTTATGAATTCTTCCCAGAAAAACATACCTTAATTTATGAACCTCAGAGGAAGAATTTCTGTTCTGGTGAAAGAAAATGAGCTACAGTTCACACCTGGAATTAAGTAGCGTCTTCTTATGCTATAAATAACACATTAAAAAAATAGAAATGCCTCTGTGTAGAACCATCTACACAAAATGTTCGAAGGTCGCTGTAAAGAATTTCATGGACATCAGACTGTAGGGAAAGACATGTGCACATGGCAGGTGGAGGGGGGCAGGGGACAGTTATTGGTTTAGGCAACAGTCAGTCTGATAGTCTCTCTGCACAATTAGAAACTGGTGTGAAATAGGAGAAGCTAAAGCAGCTTTGCCACCGAGACGCGCAGTTTCATGCCCCTCTTGCCTTCCCACTGGCGTGGGCATGCATCAATATGGAAGTGTGGATGCTCCGGCAGAAGCCAGAGGAGGACATCAGGTTCCTACTCTATCAGTATCTGCTTTATTCCTTGGCACAGAATCTCCCACATAACCAAGAGCTGGGCTGGCTGCCAGCAAGCTTCATTGCTTCCCCCTGATTCTATCTCCCACAGTGAGCAGGCTGCAGCTCCTTGCATGGACACTCCAGATTTCTATTTTTAGGAGAATGCTGGAGATTCAAACTCAGGTACTCATGCCTGCGCAGCAATCACTCTTAGCCACTGAGCCCTTTCTGTGGCATCAGGACACTCTGTCACATACACGGTAAACCCAGTGACCTCGGGATGCTCCATGCTCTGTAACTCCAACTAAGGATAGCTAAGCTATAGAAGAGGAAGAGAGCGCAAGAGTGAGAGTGAGAGAGAGAGCGAGAGCGAGAGCGAGAGCAAGAGAGCGAGAGAGAGAGAGAGAGAGAGAGAGAGAGAGAGAGAGAGAGAGAGAGAGAGAGAGATGCAATAGGTTTTGGAAGGAACTTCCCTGATTGCATCACTGGGGGTTTTCTGGAAACACTTTGGAGGAGAAAGCATGTATGAAAGGACGAGCCTGGGTTGTCATACAGGGTGTAAAATGAGTTCAAACCCCTAGGGGGCTTCTTTCCAGAATTTGTGAGGCTACAGACTTATTCATCTAGTACTTTTCTTTTTCTTTCTTGTCTTAGTTTTATTTCAAATGTATTTTAATTGTCATATTGTAATTGACGTATCTGTGGGGTACAGTGTGGGGTTTGAGCGCCTTGTGCAATAGAATCTTGCGATCAAATATGGGTGACTGACATACCTGTTATCTCAGCCATGAATCATTTTTTTATGTTTAGAAATTCAAATTTTCTTTGACAGCTTTAAAAATAAAGACATTTGTTAGTTCAGTAAAACATGGTCTCCTGGGCTCCAAGTTGGCCTCAAACTCACTGTGGTCTTACACTTTGTGATCTTCCTGCCTCCACCTACTGAGTGCTGGGATTGCAGGCCTGTGTTACCATGCCTGACTTATGATGCTGGCTATTAAACCCAAGGCTTCGAACATCCTAGGCAAGCACTGTACTGACCCCATGCCTCTCTTTCTATCTTTGTGACCTGTATATCAACTTTTCTTATCTTGAAATGCTAGGGTTATTGTTATGGTTATGGTTAGGGTATAGCCTGATGTGCACGCATGTTGTGAGTGTGTGTGTGTGTGTGTGTAAATTACTCAGAGACAGATTTTAAAAGGGAAGTCCTGTCTATCCTGACTCCATTATCCCTAAGGAGTCTGGGGATAGAAAAGCATAATTTATTTCACATGGATTTGATCCAAAGAAAGAGACTTTGACTAATTTCCCTGCTCAAAAGACAGTGGGGAGAAAACTAATGACCTCCATGAGTGACTTTGAGCATCTAAAATCAGATATTAAGACAGATTTGTGCAACCGTGGTTCACCAGAAGATGCGTCAGAGAGAGGTACGATTACTCTCTCATATTTGCCTTAATGGCTGATAAACTGTAAGCACTAGCAGCGCAGCAAGGAATTACGGACATCTCATTCCAGGCTGAATCCTAGTACACACTACAGAGTGAAGGCTGTAGTGGACTCTCAATATTTAAATGAATGAGAATAGGCTAATAGCTAAGCCATATCCGTGGATGTATGCTTGGATATCAGGTGTGAAGAGTCAGGTTTTCTTCCCATTTCCGGTCTGAGCTTGTTTTCTTTTGTACAAGCAGGGCTCACCAGCTCTATATTGACCCTAGCCTGTGAACTGTAGATAGAAACTCAGGTAAAAGGCTGGAGCTGAGTAACTGTGCTAGCTCACAGCAAACCCTGGGAACATAGATGCTGTTGACACCTGACTTATCCTGTCTTGTTTAGAAAAAGTAGCACATGCAGTAGGCATGGGGACAGCCAGTGTAGCTGAGGAGCAACCGACTCAGCTGCCCACCTTGTAGCTGCTGAGCTCAGTCCTGACTGCAGGCAAATTCCCAAAACAAGTCACACCAGTTTGGTAACAGGGCATGGGTGTAAAGTGCTCAATCCCATCATTTCACATGGAAAGACAGCAAAGAGGAGAAGCTGGCTTGGGTTTCTATCCAGGACCGGGTCCTTGCTTGAGTTGAGACAAGCATTATTGTCTGTTTGCTTGGAATAGTTCATTAATACTTAATGGCTCTGTTTCAGTGCTAACAGTGCCTCTCGGTAACTGTTGCAGCTATGAAAGCCTGAGGACCTGAGTTCGGATCCCCAGAATCCATGTAGAGCCAAGCACAGGAATACCCATCCATAACCCTAGAGCTCCTCCCCCAAGAATGGGAGACAGGATAATCCCAGAAGCTCTTAGGCCAGCTAGCCTGGCATGTACAGGCACAGTGAGCAAGAGATGTTGTCTCAAACAAGGTAGAGTGAGGGCCAGCACCTGAGGCTCTCCTCTGACTTCCACATGCATTCACACACATATATGTGCACAATCACATATGAACATACCATACACACATACTCAGAGATAACTTTTAAAGTTTTAATTTAAGTGATGTTTTATGGCATGCTTTGAATTTAATTCTTACTACTAATTTACAAAATATATTGGACTCCTAAAGCCCAGTGCCTCGAAATGTACTTTTCCTTGGATATAAGATCTTTATAGAGTTAATGGCACTGAAACAAGTCTGTTCATATGGCCCTAGCTTAATATGACTTATGTCCTTTGGTTTGTTTTGGTGAGAGAGAGAGACAGAGACAGAGAGACAGAGACAAAGAACATATATACTTGATCCATAGTCTCAGCAAGCCAGGTTGACCTGAATCTCTATGTAGCCCCAGAGTGGACTCAAAGATGTCCATCCTCCTGCCATTTTCCTTAAGTGCTGAGATCCCAAGCACAAGACACCATTCTTGCTCTCATTAATATTCTTTAAAAAGGGAGACAGTGAGCATGGCTAGAATGCCAAGGCAAAGAGACAAAGGGATAGTGGCCATGTGGATCCCAAGAAGGGAAGCCTGGAACTGACTCTGACCCCAAGTCCCAGGTTTCAGTCCTCTTGGCATCTTGAAATCTAACTCCAAGACCCTAAAACTGTAATGTAGTTTTGTTGTTTGGATCACTTTGTCTGGAGCTTATGGAAAATTAATGTCCTCTGCCCCCCGCCCCCCAAAAAAACCCACAGGAAGGTCCAGCTCCAGAACTGTAGAGTCCGAGAGTTAAGAACCACTCAGAGATGTCTACAGTTTATTATTTTAGGATGCTCTTCACTGTCAGAGCTTTTGTTCATATTATTTTTAATTACATGAAAGATAATTAAACCATAATTGTATGTGGTTTAATTGACAACTCATGAACATATATGTTTGTGGAGTATAATATTCATGTTTTGATATATGGGTATGATGTGGAATGGTTAAGTTAATTAACATAGTCATCATCTCACATACCTATCATTTTTAAGGTGTTATTTTTATTTTTAACTATGTGTATGTAGGGGTGGATGCATGGATGCAGATACCCTCAGAGACCAGAACAGGGAGTTACAGACATTTGTGGCTACCCAATGTGAGAACAGAACTTCAGTCTTCTAAAAGAACAATAAGTGACTTTAATTGCTCAGTCATCTCTCTAGTCCAAGCTGCCATTTTTTGGTGAGACGCTTGGAAGTTCACTTAGCTATATTGAAATATGTATTATTATTTTATAAGACTTTATTTTTCCATTTTGTGTGTGTATGTGTGTGTGTGTGTGTGTGTGTGTGTGTGTTCCTCTACGTGTGTGCACACATGTGTGCAGGTGTCTACAGAGACCAGAAGAGAGCATCAGATTCCCTGAAGCTGGAGTTTCAGGTAGCTATGAATGGTTCAAAGTGCGTGCTAGGAACTGAATGCAGATCATCTGAAAGAGCAACAAGTGCTTTGAACCACAGAGCAATCTTTTCAGTCCAGAAATATTCATTGTTACTAGCTACAGTCACCCTGTCCATGCAATGGATATAAAAATTGATCACACTACCTCAGGGTCTGTACCTTCTGACCAGCAGCTCAGAGTCCCTCCTTCTACCCAGCTTCTAAGACTGCCCAGCTCTGCAACCATCATTTCTGTTTCTGGTGTTTCAACTTCATTAGATTCCACAGATAAGTAATAGCTGGCATTTTCATTTCTGTGTCTGCTTTATTTTACTTAGCCCAATTTCTCCAGGATTTTCTCTATCCAAATGCTCTCTTTTCCTAACGAATATGCCCCCATTGTTCGCTGATGGACACCTACCAGCTACAACTTGTCTTTCTTAGTCTATTTTTAATAATGCTGAAATGAACAGAGAAATACAGTTACCCCTTCAAGAGTACTCAGATTTAAAATTTAAAGTTTAAAAGATAAGAAAGTTTCTTCTTACATTTTAGGGATCACAGTGTCTTATTTCCTTAAGAGCTACTTTTCTGTTTATGTCTTGTTTTCCCCTAAGTCAGCTCTTCTCTCAATGGATGTGTGATGTGTTCTTTAACTACCCTGCAGGCATCAGAAAGGAAAAAAAATAAAGTTACCTTGATCTGTCTGCTCCTTTATACTTTCAAACTATTTCTGGTAGATTCTAGCTTGGTAATAATTGCAAGAAGCCAAAGGAAGGAAGTGATACACATCTTAGTAATCCTCAGCTTCGATTTAATAGGATCGGGTCTAGGCAGAGAAACTATTGAAGCTTAATGTTGAAGATAACTCTTAACCTTGTCTTCCAGCAATTCTATTTTCCTTTGAATGCATGCTTCCCTCCCTCTGTGTCACGCTCTTGCAGGTGCAATTGTCAATCACACTGTCTGTCTCTCCAGCCTTAGAAATGGACATGGAGTGTATTATTCAGCAGGAAAAACAATAACAACAAAAACAAACAAAGAAAAATGAAGTGCTAACACACACTACAATGTGGATAAATCTGGAAAACAATATGAGAGGGAGAAAAACAGACACACAAGGTCATATTTTGTATGATTCTCTTTGTATGAAATATAAGTCTATAAGAATAGAAAGCAGAGCAATCACTGTGAGGAATAGGGAGAGGGTCAGACAGAGATGCTGAACGGGTGAGGATGTTTGGAGTCACGTGGAACTGGTGGTAAATATCACACTGTGGAAATAATAATGGCCACAGAACTGTGTAAAGTTGACAAAGTTTAGGTTGTGCAAATTTTACTTCAATTAAGTTTTTAAAATACTCTCGTAATTTATCACTACTTAAAAATGATTTTTAAAGATTCTGGAAGGAGGTGTGTTGCAGTGTAAATATGGAGGTTAGAGGAAAACCCCGTGGGAGTCAGCTGTCTCACTATGTGGGCTCTAGGGGTGCAGTGACTTGCCAAAAGACGAAGGTGAGTACTACAGACCTAGAATGCAGACACTAGATAAGTAGGGTTGGATAGAGGCACATCCTAACTTCCTTTACATTCTGCTTAAAGCTTTAACGAATGACTAAGCAGTGGAGACATGGTCTCATAAGAAATAGATGTCCTGCTACTCCTTAAGGAAATGAGAGATAGTTTGTATCTAATTGTTTCATGACTTGACTTTCCTACCTACTCTTTGCTCGAATAAAGGTCTTCATCGGTAAACAAGAGTTTCATATTCTGGTTATTAAAAACAAACAAGAAATTAATACACATCTAAGAACAGTATCTGGTTCTTGGTAAGAGTTCATTCTCGATTATTGCAACACGGGGTGTTCATAGCAAAAACTCCTTCACTGTTTTCTAGATTTTTTTCATTCAGAGTAACCATATCTTCCCAAGATGGTTCAGTATTCTTTCTTCTCTGTGGACTTTCATACTGTGTCTTGAGTTACTATCTGTATTGGTTACCTGTTTTGTTAGGATAAAATACCACGACTGGAGTTATTTAAGGAAAAGGAGTTGATTTAGGAAAGATCTATAATAGTAGAGGAGAAAGGCATGGCAACCAGATGCCATAGCAGGAAGCTGGGAGTTCACCTCTTCATCCAAGAACACCATGCAGAGGAGAGTGAATTGAAGGGATGTGAAGCTATGAACTTTCAAGGCCCACTTCCAGTGATGTACTTCCTCCCTCAAGGCTCTACCACTTAAAGAATCTGTAATATTCCTAGACAATGCCACAAACAAGGTACCAAGTGTTCAGACACAAGAACCTGTGCGAGATAGTTAGAGTCAACATGACAGCCTTAGAATCTTCCAGGAAAAGTCGCAATTGAGGGATTCCCCATATCAGGCAGACTATGAGCATGTCTCTGAAAGATTTTTTTTGGGGGGGTGGGGGATTTGATATAAGATGACCATCATCATTCTTGTGCAGGAGTTCTGAGATTTGAAGATGCCAAGCAAACATAAGCTTATAAGGAGGGAGCAAACATCACTTATGCCTTGTGTCTGCTTCAAGTTCCTGCTTGAATCCTTGCCATGACTTTCCTTATTGATAGATTGTGATATATAGGATCAAATAAACCATTTATTTCCCTAATTTTAATGTGCTCACCATTTTTCACAGCACCAGAATGAAACTGTTCATTACCAACAGACAATATCAGTCAAAAATACTAACTGGAAAACTCCAGAAATATGCAACTCAGGCAGCTTAACTCATGCCATTTTGAATAGGATGTGTTTTGCAACTTCCTCTCACCCAGTGTGTTACCTGCCTGCTACTCACTTAATAACAACCTCAGTTATCAGACTGTCAAGGTACTTGTGTCCCTAGTAATCCTCATCTTACTGAGTAATGCCCTCAGGGCACATGAAGGATGTTGAAAGAGTTATTGGAAAGCCCTTAAGGGAAAAAAGAAGTAGTTCCTGACTGAATAAGGATAGATAGATCTTGTACACTAGATGACTACAATTTACAACACAGTAAGCTATGCTCAGGAAGATTGTGTGTAACTTCTTATTACAGGAAAAATAGTTTCAAAATTATTTATTATCTCTTATTCTGATGAATTTACAATGTTATTAAAAGCAAGATGGCTCATTTGCACTTCAGTCTTTCAAAGCCTTATAACTAGTTATAAACACTAAACGTGTAGTTAACAAGTGCACACGATCTGATGTCTTCGCTCACATCTACCATGCTTCTAGGTAAAGGCTACTGTGCTTGAGATTGCTGTGACAGCAGGTGATGTAATCTGACTCTCAGCTTATTTTTGCATCTCCTCCACCTTTGTTAGCTCACACAGGTAAAGGACAGGTCTTGTGAGCCACAGTGCATGACCAGTGTTCCTCTGATCCTATTTCTTCCTTGTCTTTTTTCCATAGCTCGTTAACTACATTACCAACCGGGTTGCCTTACTGTCTGCTGCCTGGTGGATAATTTTAGATAAGACAAGGCAGGTGCACGCTTCTCCTTTCCTTCTACCCTTCCTTTCAACCCTCCCTCCTCTCAGATCTCAGCAGACAGTGGGTGAGTCCTGAGAGTCAAGCCCCTGCTCTTTGAGTTATGAAAGGCTGTGAGCCAAGTCCCGAAAATGGAAAGCGGTATCTTCAACCGTTTGCCTTAGCTAACCTGTCCAATCAGCTTTCTTTTATACCCCTATCAGGTTCAATCCAACAAATATACATTACAAGCCTAGATCTTTTACATGTCTTCACTCAGAATCTTTCATGAAAGACCCCACAGCACAGAATGTCTAACAGGGTGATGCACTGAGCTAGGCAAAGCACCAAGTAAATAAAGTGAAACTGATTAAGCACTAACCAAAGAGCTAACACTGAAGTGCATTGAGATCACGCCAAAGAAAGCAACCATTAATTATGCTCAGGAGTATACTAACTATCTTTTCTAAATTACTTTACTTTTCCATGATGTTGTTGTTTGTTTGTTTGTTTTGTTTTGAGATAAGGTCTATTGTCCAGGTTTGCCTCAAACTAGCTACATAGCTATAGGATGAATTTGAACTTCTGACCCTCCTACCTGCGCCTTCTGAGTGCTGGGATTGCTGACGTTTCAGATAACAGCTATCTAAGCAGCGCTGGGGTGGAACCTGAACTGAGGAGTTTGTGCCTGCTAACCAGCTGAGCTACATCCACAGAACTCAAATGATCTGACTTTTGACCCAAAATGAAGCATATTGTGCATATTAGTGGGTTGGGCATAGAGGTACTCGAACTAAAATATTCAAAATAGCTCCTAGTTGCTTTCTGAAATAGACAGAATAGGACTGAGGTTGTAACTCTGCCGTAAAGCACTTGCCTAATATACATGAAGCCCTAGGTTCCATCCCTGTAAGTGAAAAAATAAAAATAAAAACAAACAAAATTAAATATATAGTACATAAGTGCAGTCTATAGTCCTTTATTGTGCAATAGCACACAGGAAGTTCTTTCCCTTCTCAAACTGTTAAGTAGGTGATGATGGGTCAACCTGTCTCTATCCCCCTGCTCCCTACCCAGCATCTGGTAAACACTTTTTTATACTCTAAACTTCTATGCGATTGATTTCTTTAGAGTCTACAATTGCACAGGGTGAATAGCACCTGCTCATTTCAGAATCTGGCTTGTTCAACATAATTCTCTGCCTTTCTATTCATCTTGTTACAAATGGAAGGATTTCATGTTTATGGTTGGATGGTTTCCATTGTTCTTCTGTTCCTTGTCTTCCTTCCAGGAGCACTTGGTCTTTTTTATATCACAGGAGTAAGTCTCACTAAAGTGAGGTAAGGTCTCCTTCTGATTCAGTTTGCATTTTCCTGAGGATTACTGGTGTTGAGCTTCTTTTTTTTTTAGATCCGTGGTCTATTCGCCTGTCTGCCTTTGAAAAATATTTATTTATCTTTCAGTACTGTTTGGAATTTGGCTATTTCTTATTTAACATTGCACTTCAGAATTGCTTACACATTCTGGATTAATTAATCCATTATCAAGTATAAAGCTTGCAAAATTTTTCTGCCATGATATTATAGGATGACTCTGTGAATCATTTCATCTACTGAAAAGAACTTTTTAATATAATTCTACTTCCATATTTTTCTTTAGTTTCTTACAGTTTTAGGATCTTGTCCATATACAAGCCTGCCCAGTCTAGGGTCTGTATTTCCCCTCCCTCTGTTTTTTCCATAGTATTTTCAATTTCAGGTCTATGGGTAGGGACTGAATCCATTTTGAGTTGATTTGTGTAACTGGAGAGAGGTTCCATCCTTCCACACCCAAATACCTAGTTTCTCCCAGCGCCATTTGCTGAGAGGCTCATTCCTTTTCTTGTGTGTGCTCTGAATACTCTCACGGGGACTCTGCTGGTGATCTATGTGCGGAGCTTGTCGAGGCATTCCAGCCCACTCCATTGGTCTGTGCTTCTATTTTTTATGCTGATCCTATGCAGTTTGATTTCTACAGCAACTCAATTTGCTTATGTGTCAGGGGGTGTATTTGTTGTTACTGCAAGCCCACTGAAAGGGGCTGACATGAAATTACCCTTCAGGTAAGATTTATTAGGAGAAAGACAGACTAGTGAACATGGCAGCCATGATCAGGCCTTGAAGCGGCAGAACATCAGGAGAGACCGTCAATGTATATATCATGACAGGGTGCTGGAAGGGAGAGAACCTCTATTTCCCTGATGATCAGAGGAAATAAAGGATGATGACCATAGACAGCCATAGAAGATCCCAAAAGGAGATGTACAGGCCTCTTGGTGCTACAGTTCCCCGTCAGGAGCAAGGGGTGAAAAGTGTATTTCATACCATGTGACATAGCAGGGGCTAGCTTACAGGCCACGAGTTGTGGTCACAGGCACTAGGTGGGATAATGAGCTTCTTCTGCAGCCATAAGATGGAGGAAAGGGATAGCCACAATACAGCAGGCCTTCTGCTTTGGGGTGGAGGCTTGACCTGACTTTGGGGAGAGGGAAAAGGGCACCTAGTAAGTCTATAATGTACCCTGCTATGTTGCTTTTGCTCAAGATGACTTTAAATCTGGAATTTTTGTGCAGGAGTCACCACAAATTTAGGGTTGTTTTTAGCTTAATAATAAATAATTTTGGCATTTTAATAAAGAATTATCTTTGTTCTTTTGAAGTATATGTGATGATCCTGTGATCATCAGTTTTAATTGTCATATTAGCACAATCAAAAATCACCAGGGGGAAAAGTCTCAATGAGGGACTCTGTAGACGGGTTGAGTCCTGGGTGTGTTTCTCAATGAGGGACTGTGTAGATGAGTTGGGTTGTGGACGTATCTCTCAATAAAGGACTGTGTAGACAGGTTGGGTTGCGGGTATGTCTGTGAAGATTGTCTTAATACCCTTAATGGAAGTGGAAAGATACAGTTTGAAAGAGCGTACCACCATTTCCTGGTTTAAGGCCCTAAATAACAAAAGCAGAGAAAGAGAGCTGGCTGAGGAGTAAGTGTGCATGCATCCATTCATCTCCAACCTTGAGTGTGGATGTGATGCAAGTAGGTGCTTCAAGCTCCTACCATCTTGAACCCCCTGCTATGAAGAACTGAAGCTCAGAGTTTTTTCTCCCCTAAGTCACTGTTCTTGGGCTATTTTATTATGGCAGCAGAAATGAAGCTAGGAAACCCAATACAGGTGCTCTACATCCTTCATCCAGGGATCCCCTCCCCAACTGGTGACCCTCTGCTTCCTTTGAGGTACCTTATTTTGCATGCTATGTGAGGTCACCAGTCCTGCAAGTTGTTGACATGTGTTGGTGCACACAATGATCTGAGTACTGAAAGTTAGCTATTCCCTACAATGTTCACAGAGTGCTGTCTCTCCATCAATTCTAAGACTGCCTATTTTCTCAGTTGTTTTGCTCTTTTATCATGGGATAGTGCCCTAAGTTCAGTGTCAATGTGTCTCCACTGGTTTGATACTAAATGGCAATACAAGCACATTTTTCATTCTCTGTGTTAGACAGAATAATCTAGGGACATACCTTCAGGGCATCATCTGGATTTACAACATTGCCCAGAAGTCTGGGCATATTAGCCAGGCTCCTCTGCCATATGTGCAACCACCAACGCAACCAATATCACACCCTGAGCCCATAACATGCCAAGACCTACATGGCATTGAGGTTAGATCAAAAGCCCACACTCCTAAGGAGCTAATTGTGTTGTAAACACAAGCCCCATGACCACTAAGGACTTCTTCCAGCAATGATGATGTATGCTATAAACTGAATCTATGTGTCCAATACACTGACTTACTGTCCAGAACACCTGGATCCCGGAATGTTCTAGAGGTTTAATTCCAGGCAGGGCTGGGAATGAGCCCCCTTGCATTTTTCCAGTGTTTAGTTCCACCTTATCTTCTGTTACATTCTCTGAGCCTCACAGGAACCCTGTCCTAATCTCAGAGGATAGACCTGTGCTCTACTCCACATTGCTCCAGGTTGAAACATGATCATAAAGCAGTTCCTTGGCCCCCAAGACTGCTGCTAAGCTGGGTCACTCTTGAGTCTCACAAAGACTGACACAGCCTCGTGGATGCTTCCAGCCCAAGCCACAGCAGGAGGTAATTTTGGGAAATACATGATTCAGTCAGTGAGATCATGTTATCATCTTCAAGTTCATGAATCCTTCTCTTGGATCAGTCTGATTACTGATGCTGTCACAGTTTTAATTTTGCTTACTGTATGTTTCAGCTCAGAGATTTTCAATTTGGTTTTTTAATTGCTTCCATCATTTCTCTGCATTTCCTCTGTCTATGAGCTCTGGTCAGGGTAAATTCTCACTCCTTACCTACTCTGCTTCCCAAGGCTGCTGAATGGCAATGGAGGGGAAATGAGGACAGCATCCCTCCAGCTGAAGTAGTCAAATGACTCATTCTGTCTTGGAAGAAAGTGAGCAGAAGCAGCATCGTGGAACTCTTTGCAGCCCTGGGCTTGACTTCAGTAGGCTCAGGACTACCTTCCATGGCTGTCGCTTGGACTTTTCATTCTCCCAAGGGGAAAAATCTGTCCCAACACTGCTTAGTCTTAGAAAGGGGTTATTTAGGCAGTTCCTTCCTTCCAGATTTCTCTTCTGTCCCTTTTACTTTTACTATAGAAAACCAAAGCCCTTACAAGTTTTCCTGAGATCTTGTGAAGGATATTTTTGTGCTTGGGGAGAGAAAACTACTGAAGGATCGATCTTACTAGGCACCTTCTGGTGTGCCCTCTTTAAGAAAGTAAGAATGACCTATAAATTTGTGCTGCTCTCAAATTTGGACATAGAAGCTTCTTTTTGCAGTAGGTTGTAGATAATACAGAGACTCGTAGCTAGACAAAATGCAGAGTAAATAGCTGGGTGTTTATCTGTGGATAAATTGTCTGCACCAACTTCCCACCATGTAAGTCTCAGGGAACTTTATGGAAAATGGGTACAGAAAGAATGTAAGAGCTGGAAGATGAAGAGGAAGGTTGTGAAATGTTGATGTCTGAACACAGGAGGGCTGTTGCCCACACAGGACCTATGCAGAATCAAGCCTGTTCAAAATTCCAGGATGGATAGGTGAGTGGCCCCCATCCTCTGTTAGAGGAGCTATTTACTGTTGGTATCTGCTGGGAGAGAGAGAGTCCATCTCTTTGGAGCATGCAACTACTGGTAAATTTCTTATGATTCAGTGCATGGCTACACACCCATGCACATATGAACAGAACTAATTGGACACAGAGTTACTAATAACAGTATAAAAAGAGAACACACAATTGAGAGGAATTGAGAGGAATATAGGTTCGGGGACAATAAAGGTTGGAGGGAAGTAATGGTGGATGGATATTATCACTATGCACTGGATAAATGCATAAACTTTCAAATGATAAAATATTGTTAAAAGGCCGTGGCCCTCCCCTCAAGCAAATAGAAGGAGGCACAGAAAAATGGGTGGAAATGAAGAGAATTTGTTGGGGACATGTCCTGGCTAGTCTTTTGTCAATTTGATACAAGCTAGAGTCATCTGAAGGAAGAGAGCCTCAATTGAGAAAACGCTTCCTTAAGATAAATCTGTAGGTAATTTTCTTAATTAATATTGAATGGGGAGGGTCCAGCCCACTGTGGGTGATACTACTCCTGACCTGATGGTCCTGGGTTCTATAGGAAAGCAGCTGAGCAAGCAAGCCAGGCAGGGCATGCCAGTAAGCAACATAGTTCCAAGGCCTGTACATCTGCTCCTGCTTCTACGCTTCTGCCTCTTTGAGTTCCTGTTCTGACTTCTTTTATGATGAACTGTGATGTGTAAGTGTAAGCCAAATAAATCCTGTCCCCTGTCCTCCCGCTCTGGCATTTTATCACAGTAAAAAAATTGGTGCCAGGATTGTAGGGTATCTCCTTAACATATGTAATCATATCTAACCATGTGTTTGTTTGTTTGGTTTTTTGGCTGAGGTGGGAGAGTTGCAGAACTTTGGAATTTTGGTTGGAAAAGCCATTGAGCTTTTAAGAGAAATTTAGAAGGTGGATGCCTGGCTTAAGAAGTTTCAGAAGAAGGTTTGAGAGAGACTTAGAGACTCTATCAGGGCCATTGCACATTTTTGAATTAAGAATTTGTAGTTTCTGTCATCTGGGGTTGAAGAGTTAGCCGCGATTTACAAGACACCAACAACATTGAAGTGAGATCTTTGTGTTATTAGAACAATTGATATTGGTTAGCTGGAGTGGAAAAACTAGGAATGGTTAAAAGGAGACCAGTATCACTAAGGTGAAATCTTCTGGAAATTGTTTCCTTGGAGGCAGCACAAGAAACTGTGCTGCAAGGTGTCCAAGATTACAGCTGGACTTGGTAGTATAAGAGTCACCCAGAAAGTGCTAGTTTTGAGGGTATGAAGGGATCACAGAAAGCAGCAGAGACTTGGCACTGTGGTAGGCCAGGAGGGGCCATTGGTGAAGGTGTAGCCTCAGTAATAGTTGAAGGCTCAGTGTTGAAGGGTCATGCAGAGAAGTTGAGACTTGGCACCATGAAAAGAGCACAGACGAGACTATTGGTGAAAGTGCAGTCCAGTTGCAACAGAAAACCTCCACCTGCCAGTATCACAGGATGACCTCCAAGGACAGCAGCAGCAGCCATGGAGGGCAGCCAGCCAGAGCTGCAAATACAAGCTTTGTGTGCTGCAGAAGGTGGAGCCAAGCCCCTGTTAGAGGAGCCAAGAAGATAATCCAAGGTATTGGGCATTGAGTTATTTACACAGTTGGAGTCTGGTTTCGCTTTGATTTTATTGTGAATGTGACCTGGTTCTTTCCTCTTGAAAGGGAAAGTATTTAACTTATTTATTATTTTATAGGAGCCCTTAGTTGAGACACACTAGATTTTCAAAGAAACCAGATATTTTTAAGGAGATTGAATTTTAAGTGTGTGTGGTTTTTTTGTTTTGTTTTTGTTTTTCGAGACAGAGTTTCTCTGTGTCACAGTCCTAGCTGTCCTGAAACTCACTTTGTAGACTGGGCTGGCCTTGAATTTATAGACACTCACCTGCCTCTGCCTCCCAAGTACTGAAATTAAAGTCATGCACCACCACCGCCCAGCAAGTGTATGAATGTGTAAAGACTGTGGGACTTTTAAAATTTGGAATGTTCGTTATGTAATGTTGATATTAATCTGTGATCTTGGGGGTGAATAAAAAAGTAAAGGCCAAATTGTGATATGTTTGTGTGTCAAGTTGACAAGGAGGCAAGAAGTGCTGACAAGGTGTGGAAAATGATGGGACTGTGAGATCTGAATAGCACATACCTCATAGCTTCACCTCAATATCCCCCACCAACTAACCAAGCAAAAATATTGTCAGGTTCTCAATGTTCTCAATATATTTCATCGAAAATCTGATGTTTACTCTCAAAACTGGGAGGAGTCAAATACTACTATTCCATTGTAATAGTTAACCAGTTCTATTGTTTTTCCTTTAAAGAGCAAATAATATGCCTCCAAACAACAGTTAATATTCACTGATATAAGATTCCCCTTGGTATAGAATATGTTTTATTGCCATTGGTTAATAAAGAAGGTGTTTTCTGCCAATGGCTTAACAGAGGAAAGTCAGGAGGAAAATCCAGAGATGAAGAGAGAGAGTAGACAGAGTAGAAGGAAACAGACACTAATGGAACTTTACTGGTAGGCCACATCCACATGAGAATACACAGATTAATAGAAATTGATTAATTTAAGATGTAAGAGTTATTTCATAAAAAGCCTAAGCTATTGGCCCAGCAGTGTTGCAATTAATATAGTTTCTTTGTGATTATTTTGAGTCTGGGCAGCCGGGAAATGAACAAGCAGTCTCTGACTACAACTCACCAGTGTGTACATGTTCCATAAACAATATTGAGCATGTAGTGTGTCCCATTTTAAACTAAACACACACATACACACACAAACACGTGATATATGTAATATATAACATTATACAGTATAATGTCCTTGTATGAAATTTACATAAACATATATGATATAATATGTTTGTGTGTATTTAATAAATATACATATAATTGAATACACAATACAAAATAAATTCAAAATATGTAACCATGATAGCTAGTATTAACTACAGGCTTGGCAGAGTCAAAAGTGTCCTGAGAGATAAATCTCTGAACAATTCCTACGGCGATTATCTTCCTTATATTATTTGATGTGTGAAAGTCTATTGAACAAGATCGTGGCCTGGGCAGAGGATCCTGAACTAAATAACATGGAGAAAGGCAGCTGAGCATTAACTCCTATTTCAACTCTCTCTGGGCTCCTATGGCTATCGTGTGTCAACCATTACGGATTGTGCCCTATAACTGGCAGTCAGGGTAAGACTTTCTTCCTCTCTTAAGTTGTTCTTATCAGAGTATTTTATGACGGCAGTGGGCAGTGGGAGAAGAAACAAGACAATAGTAACTTTAACATATGCAATGCACTGGATTGGCACATAACCTATACCATGTGTCTAACCATAGAAAGCTTCCTGTGTGCCCATGAAAGCCCAAAGCATTCTTTGGCAACTTGATATTCTACCCCAGTACTATATGCTTTGAAACTGTGCATTTGGAACCGGAGAGATGTCTCAGCAGGTAAAGATCTTATGGCTCTTTTAAAGAACAGGTACAGTTTCTAAAACCCACATGGTGGCTCATATCCACCTGTAACTCCAATTCCAGGGGACCCAACACCCTTTCCTGACCTCCCCAGACACCTGCATGCATATGAGGTACATAAACTCACAATGGAAACACAAATACATAACCACAAAATAAGTCTTTAATAAAAAACAGAAAGAATTCAAGAGGCGAGTTGAAACAATGGCCTATAGTGATTCATTAACGACACATAATGGTATTTTTTCAGTCTAGATGCTCTGACACCCCCCTTCAACACAGTTGAATTTGAGTTTAAATCTTACCTAGAAAAAAAAATATATAATCCTAATTTTCTTTATCTATATATAATATAATACACATGTGTCAGTACCGCAACACTGAACGTTAAGTGATATTTATAAGATTATAATACACTGCTTTTTTTTTCAAGAAAAGCTTTTTATAAGTTTGAGTTCACCAGATGTGCTTTGATCTTTTGAGCCAAATACTTTAATAACACAAGAGAAGGAAAGAAATAGGTCATGTGTGATAAAAAAAAAAAGAGTAAGTGAGGAATTACCCGTTCTCCTGAAGGAGGTGAACCTTCTTAGCTGGCATATCGGCTTATCTCTCATTAGAGAGATATTATGGTGCATACAGTTCCCGTCATTAATTGTCTGCCTGATTTTTTTTTGTTTGTTTTCTTGCTTTGCTTCCTCCACTTGCAGCAAAAATAAGCATTTGTCATCCGAACTTAATGCACGTGGAAGCCTGTATCTTTCTGAAAGTGTACTGAGTTTTTTTATTTTCTTTAATTCATAACCACTATGATGAAAATCTCTACCCACTATTAGAGAAAGTTATGTTCCCTTGCCCTGGATTCCTGGCCAAGTTTAACTGTACAAAGCACAGAAAAAGGGTGACAAATCTCATTGGAATTTTGTCTTAATGGAATTTGATACCATAGCCATATCTTAGTATGATGAAATTTTCTGTAAGGTTTTATATTCCATATTTTAAAAATGATTCTCTGGGAATGTTTTATGTTTATTGAACTGCACCAACAAATTTACTGTGTGTGTGTGTATGTGTGTATGTGTATGTGCAAACTAAATATTTTGTGTTTATGCTTTCAAAACAAGTCTGAGAATATCACAGGGTGAACTCATAACAATTACGAGAAATTTATTTTGGCCATTATAAAAAACAACAATCTTTTCCTTCCCCACAGTGATGACTGAATGTGTTCCATGAAATATTCTCAGTCTCTCAGCTTATCTGAAAGCTTGTTTGTATTCTAAGCTAACGTACATGGTGATGCAGATACCCTTTTTTCATTGAGGACTTAATAATTTACTCAAAATGGTTAATCAAAACAGACACTACCTTGAAGGGATTTCATCACAAACTGTACTCCTCTTCCCATACACTTAGACAAATATTTTTTTAATGGCAGGAGCAGATAGATGCAGTAGACAGAATTTGAGAAACATCACCCTAAATCACAGAGTTATGCTGCAAATTACAAGTCAAGAAATGATAAACATAGCATGATGAGAAGCCAGAGCTTTAACAATACCCATCAAAGGGTCTTAAAATAATGCATGCCTGAATCTCCTGAAGGGATTCCACTGCTAGAGGCTTACTTTAAGGATATATCCCACATACAGGAATATGGAGGTCACTTTGATTACTGGTTGTTTCTCTGTTTTTGTTTCATGTGTGTGCGTGTGTGTGTGTGTGTGTGTGTGTGTGGTGTGAGTTATCTGGGAAGACTAGGAAGATGGAGCCTTGGTTGAAGAAGTGTGTTGTGAGGCGTAGCGGGCTGCGTCCTGCCATCCGGCTAGCTTTACACCTGAAATAATTACACCACGAGCTGGCTTACCAGGAAAGATCTTAACCTGCGTCTGCCTGGAGTGAGAGAATCATGGCGACTGCTTGACTCAGCTTCTTTCTCCCAGCATTCAGTTCTGTCTACTCTGCCTACCAAATTTTCTGTCCTATCCTAAGCAAACAAGAAGTCCAAAACTCTAGAAATGACAGAGACATTTCGCTGCCTAGACAGTCACCCAAAGTTCCTCTGTACCGTTGGGGCATCCATCTTCGGCCTACAGGCCCATAGTTTCCAGCAGACATTTCCATGAAGCAGGAAATTTCAAAGACAGTTCAGTCACTATCTGCTGTGTCCTGCAGAATGTCTCGCAGACTCTTTCATGAATCAGGAACCCCGAAGACCATCTCACTTTTAGGCAAGTTCAGCAGTCCTCTTCTGTGAGTTTTGTGTCCAGTTTACGCAACAGTCCAGGCAAGAACAGTTTCTTGCCCAAATGGCTATCAAACTCCATAAGGAGCTTCTTCAATGCCCATCTTCCTCTTGAAGTAGATGGGTGCTGCCAAGAGCAGACGTGTCTCATTGTCATGAAAAGCCCTAAGTTATTAAAACATTAAATGCCATATTCTGTAGTCTTTGAATGATATGAAGAATGCCTATCTAACTGAAATATATCTCTATATATCTAGAAAATCTAACTAACATAACTACAAGCTTGACTATTATCAATGATTATCTACTAACAACCTATATTTCCTAATTATACATTATATTTTTAAATGAAATATACAATCACAATAACTTAATCAAGATCAGAAAAACATATACATATAATAAAATTGAGCCTAACCTTATACCAATAAATCAAAATTTATACCAATGTAAATTATTCATATCTATATCATATCCCCCTTTAAATGTAAAAGAACACTTATAAACAATATTTGGGAATATGGACGTAGTTATTTCTCTCCAAACTACTTCCTGCTGAATGGGGGCACTGTTATTCAGGTCTTTCATGGTATAACCTGTCTGCTAAGTTCAGCTCAGTCGGCAGTTGAGCGAAGTAATTTTTTGAAGGTGTTCACAGCAACCTTTCAGGAGGGCGTGGTCTGTCATACCCTATTGGGATAGAAGCAATCCACAGGGTCTCATCCTCTGTGAAAACAAAAGAAGACCCTCTCCAAAGCATCATATCCTTAGAACCAAATTCTGAAGTCATGATACCTTTAGAACATACGTGTAGTTTGGCAGACCACACAATCAAATGTCTCTCTGTATTTAGCTCCTTCACAGTCAAAAATTTTAAAGAAAACACAATAATACAAAGAATCCAGACTCTCTGTGAATTTTCCATTTTTATGTAGCTTATTTTTACTCTATCACTTTACTTTATTCTGTCTCTTCAAAGACTTTACCTTTTTTTTTAAGGGCATTAACTTTATTCTCTCTCTCTCTTTTTTTTCTCTCAAGCCTAAGTAAACTCATCCAACATTGTGATCCATTTAGTGGTCTGAATCTGTCCTATTGTGAATCTGTAATTTTTTTACTATCCAGGAGCGTTTCTTAAAATGTTAAGCTGTTCTTAAAAACTTAAGTTGCACCATGTACAGGTAATATGGTACCACCTGTGTCCTGCCCAGTCTAAACCTTAACTGAGCTATTATTATGGTAATTACAGTACTTCCTGCCTGAGACCAGCACAGTGCAGCATGGCAGAGCTGAGCCTCTCCTGCCTCAGAGCCATTTGGTGCCCCTGAACCTCACACAGTTCCAGGCACACAGCAGTCCACATTGCCATCAAGCAAGCCGTAGCACATTACCCAAATGCTGCATTCAAAAGCTCTGTCTCCCACAGGAGCCAGACAGAGATTGCAATGGTGGCACAGCTCAGAAAGTCAGTATTTTAAAACAGCCAGTTTTTTCATGTTGCTGAGTCAGGACAATTTCTTTGCAGCATGCAAACCACTAACAGCCAAAAGCTGTGTTAAACTCTCTCCCTTTTTTTAAAGCCCTCTCAGGTTTTTAAGTGGATTTAGTCCATCACATTGGAGCGCCACTCTGTTGTGCGGAGCGGTGGGCTTTGTCCTGCCACCCGGCTAACTTTACACCCAAAATATTTACACAGAAACTGCATTCTTTTTTTTTAAGGTTTTTCAAGACAGGGTTTCTTTGTAGCTTTTTGGTTCCTGTCCTGGACTAGCTCTTGTAGACCAGGCTGGCCTCAAACTCACAGAGATCCACCTGCCTCTGCCTCCCGAGTGCTAGGATTAAAGGCATGTGCCACCACTGCCCGGCGAAACTGCATTCCTTTAAACACTGCTAGGCCCATTAGTTTTAACCTACTATTGGCTAGCTCTTACATGTTGATCTAACCCATTTCTAATATTCTGTGTAGCACCACGAGCTGGCTTACCAGGAAAGATTTTAACCTGTGTCTGCCTGGAGTAGAAGAATCATGGAGACTGCTTGACTTAGCTTCTTTCTCCCAGCATTCTGTTCTGTCTACTCCACCTACCTAATTTTCTGTCCTATCAAAGGGCCAAGGCAGTCTCTTTATTTAACCAATGAAATTAACAAAAAACAGAAGACTCTCCCCCATCAGAAATGTCTCCATTTGATTGGACTATGGGAAATCCTGTGGGGCATTTTCTTAATTGATAGTTAATTTGAGAGGGCTTGACCTTCTGTAGGTGGTGGCATCCTTAGACATGGGGTCCTGTTCTGTATAGGAAAATTAGGTGAGCAATCCAACAGGTGGTGTCTGCTTCAGTTCCTGCCTCCAGGTACCTGCCTTGAGCTCTGCCCTGACTTCCTCCATGATGGACTGAGAAGAAGCAGTAAATCCTTTCCTTGCCAACGAGTCACACTTGGTGATAGTGTTGCTATCACAGCAACAGATAGCAATTGGAATAATATGAATGTATCTATTACCATGGTCTATCAACAATAGGATTCTTTAACATCTTCATTTAGATTGTTAAAGACAGCATTATTAGTAAATAAAAATTCTAGTCAGTATTTGCGTGTATGTAATGGAAAGTTTGATCAAAGATTAATATATGAAATCCCAGGGCTCTAGAGCTTCCTACCGTATGACTCAGAGAAAAAGAGAAGTAAAAAGGAAAATTTGTGAGTTGCATATGAAGCCATACTCCTACTAACTTCATGAGTAAATCGTTCACAACAGTGGGTTACTACAATATGAGGATACTGAGGCAAACATCAAACTTGAATTAGGTACTGAGTGGAGTAAACCCAGTCTCATGGCTGGGCCACAAAGAGAATTTTATAACTTACAGAGACGGAAAAAAAACTCAACTATTCAGATGAAATAAATATAACTGTTCTATTGCTGCAAAAAGACACCATGACCAAGGCAATTTGCAAAAAAAAAAAAGTATTTAACTGGGGCTTGTTTACATTTCAGAGGTGAGTCCATTATCATCATGGTGGTGAGCAGGGGGTAAGCAGGCAGGCTTGGTGCTGGAGAAGTAGCTGAGAGCTACATTCTGTTCCACAGGCAGCAGGCAGAGAGAGAAAGTGACTCTGGGCTTTGCATTGGGCTTTTGAAACCACAAAATTCACCCCCAGTGACACACTTTCTCCAGCAAGACCACACCAAATAATATTTTTAATCCTTCCAAATGTTGCCACTCCATTGTGAATAAGCATTCAAATAGATGGGCATATAAAGGTCATTCTTATCAAACTAAAACAGCACTAAACTAATGAAATAAGATAATCTTATATAGGAGTCACTGATTACTATAATGGATTGTTTTAATATTATAATTTCTATCCAAAAATCATAGAACAATCATGATCACAGGATAAAATATATCCATCAGAAAACAATCTTTACTATACACAGTTTGTCATATGATCATTTACAATTCTGTAAATCCAGGAAAAGGAAAAAAATAGAATCTGAAAACAATTGAGAGGTAAATATGATTGTGAATAATTTACTAAATAGATATTTATCTAGTGGATGTGCAATTAAATAAATGTTTCATAATTTATAGAATATTCAAATAAGATAGATTGTTATGAAAAATATAGACAAAAATCTTATAAACCAAAACACTGACAAAAATTGTTAACTTGGGTGGGCACTGAAACCATATCAGCATTTAAGAACTCTCACTATTCTTGCAGAGGGCCTGACCTAGGTTCAGTGCCCAAGACTCATAGGACTGCTCAAAACCATCTGTAATACTAGTTCCAGGGGATCTGACACCCTCTTCTGGCATCTAGAAGCACTGCACACAGACGGTGCACATACCTAGATGCAAGCAGAACATTCATGCATATACTCTAAAAACACATGTCTTTTTTTAAAGAAAGAACAAATGTAAAAAAGGTCCCAGTTGTTTCACTACAAAATACAAAATGATGGTATACAAATTCATTTTTTTTAAAAAAAATATCATTACAAAGAAAGCTGTGAACTTTGACAAACTTTCATTCTTTACTTGAAAGAAGGTGTGCAGAATCCACCTGTTGGAAAGGAGACTGGACAACAACATATGCCAGTGTTCCTGAAGCCAAGGTCTGGCTATGCTATGGTTCCAGCGAAAACTGTAAGTCAAACTCACTTTATTCTTGTTGACAACTGAAGAAAATTTAGTTTTCAAAAGCAGAAATGGCTGGATTCCTGGCACATAGTTTTAATTCCAGTACTCAGGAGGCAGAGGCAGGTGTATCTCTATGAGTTTGAGACCAACTTAGTTTCCATTGTGAGTTTGAGGCCAGCTAGGACTACAAAGTGACATACTATCTCCCAAAATAATACTAGAAAAGGATGAAAGAATATAGGAGACTTTGAAATTTTTGACTAAAAATTCAAAACTACCCAACAGTAAAGTATGGTATTACATTAAAACATAGCAACATGTGTTTTGTACTAAAAAGACATCTTCGTAGACATTTTACTAAATGGTAAAAGTGCAGAATTAGTCCCAGGAAGCATGGTCCTATAGGGAATGCTACTTATGACTTATTAAGTCTATAAAGTAAGAAAAGAAATTGATTTATTGCCAAATTGCACTTTGCAAAAGCACAATAAGGTTTGTTCTGTCCTTCTTACATGCAAGCAAAATTCAAGTCAAATCAATGTCAGACTGAAAATTAAGCCAAAAGCAATTCTTCAAATGTTGCCTTTACAGTGGAGAAAGCCACGGTTTACATGAAGACAGGAGCGGAAATTGCAAATGAAGTAATCGATTTATTTTTGCATGAATACTGCTTAGAAGTTACCAAAAAATGTACACAAATGAAACTCAACTACAAGTGGCGGCATTTGCAGCCCATTTGAAAACTCAATAAATACCTGAAATTGAAACCAGCAGCAACAGCATGACAGAATAAAAAGCCCTAAGTCCTTCTTCCAAGCAGAGACATTGCATTGTTTATCTGCTTTGCTTTGTTTTGTCTTTTAGTACAATGAAAGCTTTCCAGGCTGTGTTTTATGTGTCCTGCGGACCTAGGGTACCAGAAAAATACAGTCACCAAAAATCAACCTGGGACAGTAGCCTCAAGTGGGTTGTCTTGTGCCAATGAAAAGAAAAGATGTAGATTATCATTGGCATATACAAAATCAAAGAAAACTCTATTAGGAACTACCGAAAAGCAAGAAATTTAAAGAAAGTGAGAAATGAAGTGTGAGAGAAATTCCTGAGAGAGGGGGAACTTCCAAAAGTGATAAAAACATCGAACTTCCTTGTCTAGCTTTATTATATAGCTAAGAGAGACTAGACAAATGCTAAGGTAATGGCTCTGAGATCAGTCAGTTCTGTGGGCCCTCAGATACAAAGGCAATGGGGGGCCCATGGGCTTTATGTCCGTCTCCTGGTCCAAAGGCAGATATGGCGACTATTCCAGTTTCTTTTCTCTGTTGCTACAATAAAACACTGTGACCAATCTCGGGGAAGAAAAGGTTTATTTGGCTTACACTTCTATGTCATAGTCTCTCATGGAAGGAAGTTGGGGCAGGAACTCAAGCAGGAAATGTGTGGAAATAACAGAACAGAATCCATGAAGGAAGGCTGCTTACTGGCTTGCCTCACCCAGCTTTCTCATGCTGGTCCCCTCCTCATCTCACCCTCAGCTACCTTTCTAAAAAACTCCAGGCCCACCTGCCTAGCGGTGGTACCATCCACAATGGGCCGGGCATTCCTATATCAATAATAAATCAAGAAACTACCCGCATCAGTTCCTATAAGCCAATCTTCTGGAGGCAATTCTTGATTGAAGTTTCCGCTTCTCAGTGACTCCAGTTTCTCTCAAGTTGATAAAAATGACAGTAATAATACAAATTGATAAGAGAAAAGAAGCCAAAAAAAGACTCCTCATCCCTTCCCATGTGACAACTCAGCAACTGGAAGGAAGTCTTCGGCTCCTTGCTTCATTCTGGGAAGGTACAGAAAGACTAGGAGAGGCATCTTAGACTGTTCAGAGACTTGCCACCAAGACTGGCATAGACTTCATCTCTGGAAGGAGATGGTATGTATCAAGGCGGGGACCCCTGAAAGGAAGACAATGTGTTTTTTCTTCATAGAATGAGAGGGAAACTTGAGAAACCATCAGAGGTGTGTGTGTGTGTGTGTGTGTGTGTGTGTGTGTGTGTGTGTTCGTGTGTGTGTGTGTTCGTGTGTGGGTGTGTTCGTGTGTGTGGGTGTGTGTGTTCGTGTGTGTGTGTGTGTGTTCGTGTGTGTGTGTGTTCGTGTGTGTGTGTGTTCGTGTGTGTGGGTGTGTGTGTTCGTGTGTGTGTGTGTGTTCGTGTGTGTGTGGGTGTGGGTGTGTGTGGGTGTGTTCGTGTGGGTGTGGGTGTGTGTTCGTGTGTGTGTATGTGTGTGTTCGTGTGTGTGTGTGTGTGTGTGATTTGTTCATTTGTTTTACTGATATTAGTGTGGCTACTCTCACATCCATCTGATGTGTGAGAATCTCTTCAATAATAATTTTTGGCCTTTACAAGGGACAATTTAAGACTGTATATCAAAAACCATATTATCCTACAAATCCTATCACCCTTAAATGTCAAATGTCAATCTTACTTTCTTTACTATCCTGAAGAAATACTATCATGCCATATTTGGTATTTTACAACAGGATTAGAATATTCAAGTTTTAAAGCAATTCTATTACACCGAAGAAATGGAAAACACATGACATAAAAGAGCATTCATCACAGAATGTCGTAGTAATGGACTGTTGTATGACTTCTTGAGTAGATGTGAGCAAACAGATAGAACATTAGTAACTAAACAAACAAAAGGTTCCACCCATGTCTAGTATGAATCGTCATCCTGTTGGGGTTACATCCAGGAGTTTGCTGAGGAGTCACTTCCAGGAGAAGGGGTGACTCAAAAGAAGCTGGATGGCTGGAAAGCCCACCCCTGCCTGGGTGACCACTCCTGAAAGCTACATCAGGGGCTTCCTTGCACATATTTAGCCTGCTTGAGTAAAGAGTGTCCTCTTCAGCGATTGTTACTGCTGCTTGTACCACCTCAGGGAGAAGCCTCCAGAATCTTGCAAGTTTCAGGAATTTTCACGGACTTAATGTTTTTTTATGTCCTGAGTCTTGTCAGTTTAGTTTACTACTTCTGTCTTTGGAGCCACCTTCCAGGAGAAGAAAATAGCCACACAGCATAGGTCAATAATTCTAGATGAAATGTACAAAGCCTATTTAAAGAAAATAGGGGAAATGAGTTAAAGAGTAGATAATTCTGTAATATATGAAAGTTGCTTGCTTTTTAGTGATTTATAAATATGAACAATGTATTTACTGAAGACCTTTCTGGATTAAGGCATTACAGAAGATTTTAATTTTCTTCTAGCGTATATTGTCCTCAATATTTTATCTCCAAAGTATTACTTTGCTAATAATTTTAAAATCAACTTATCTTGGAGAGAAAGAAATCTTGCATGGAAGGCAAAGCTTTCTCTCCTTTCTTCGCATTTAATACTTAATCTAACATACAGAGGTAGTGGTGTCAGTTCCGAAGCTGACATTAATCAATCCCAACTAAAGTTATTGTGATTATTTTCGCTCAATTTGGTGGATGTCAACTTCTATCTCTCATAATAAAAACAAGCAATTGAAAGTTATGTTTTTGAGCTGCTTGGAAAATATCCAGAAATATGGGTATCCATTTTGTCTTTGAAAATTTTGTCTCACATCCTCAGTATAAATCAGTGCCCATCTCAAGCATTGCACAAAGGGAAAGGAAACACTGTGATGGATATTGTCTGTGCTCCACCCTGCACTACATACTTGATTTCAACTCCATCTCTGCAAACCACGTCCAATTTCTCCATGGCTGTTATTATAGAGATATGTATGTGGCTTTCACCTCCAGAATTTTGCTAGCATTTTAATTACCCACTGCCATCTGTCTACAAATTTCAAAGTTGTTTCTGACTATAACGTAATAAGAAAATACAAATAAGAAGTAGCTCTGTGTAATGTATTTCTCACTAATATCCTTCTTTTCACTTTTGACAAATCTATGGCATTCTACAGCTACTGCAGTTGATTCGCACGCATCAGTTATATATTTATTTATCATTCTTTGATGAAATTTCACATTTACAGAAGAAGGACATGCTGCACACTCCCCCTTGAAATTATAGAAAACTGAGTAATCCCGTCTACATCTCATTGTCTTTGAGATAATAAAGTTTCATTTTATTCATCAATTCAAATGATTTGATGTAGCATCTAAGTCATGTGCGATTTTTCTAACACGATTGAGCCACGTTCAACAAATCATATGCAAACAATATTGCTGGAGGCTGAGCCCCTTTGCTGAGAGTTGAGGTGGGATAGGATTGATGTGGAAAGAAAAAAAAAGAATCCACAAAGTCAAATAATGTTTTCCAAAATCAGCCTGTGCAGATGCATCCCTAGTTCTAGCTTATTTATCTTCCTTGTTCCCCTTCATCAGAGGAAAGCATGCTAAGGTCCTTTGACCCATAAATCTCTTAATATCTTGCCCAGGGAAATGTTGATCTTTCTCTGAAGCTGCCAAATTAGAACTTGTTTGCAGTGATTAGTGGTACTCTCTGTAAACCCTGGAGGAAGGACTAGAAAGTGGAAGCCATGTGGAGCTTTTTTTATACATGTTTTTTTTTTTTTCCAACCTAAGTCAGTGTTATCACAGGAACACATTTGACATGTTTGCTCAGCCCACACTGTGACTTATTTAATACTTAAAGAGTGCCTAATATATTAAAATGAGGGGATTATCATAGATATTGAGATTTCTGGCTATTCTTAAAATGCCAAAGAGCAGGGTACAATAGACTTAGCAAGGCAATGGTGGCCAGGCAGGATTTGACTCACACCTGTCAACATTCAAAGGGCCAATTTACCAGTGTGTCCTCCGGACTCCGTCAGCACCTTTGTTATCTCTCTGGCCACAGTGTACACTAGATTTCTGCACCCTCAGACAGATGCCTTCTGCTGCCCTCATACAACGGCTTCCTGAGTGTATTTATAGTAGTGTACTCGGCATGCTTGGTCATCTGAGGAAGTACTATTTGGTCAGTTTTTTAAAACATCAGTGCTGGTTGGAAACACGAAAATAATAGAGAAGGCAGAGTGATCATTTTGCCTTAAAACTACAAAAAAATAACTTGAAAAATTCACAGAACTGTCACAGAATCATTTATCTTATCAATATAAATAATACAACTCATGCAAGTCTATGCATGTTTCATCAGAAGTGAATCGATGATAACTCAGGTCTTTTCTCCACAGCTGATTTTCTTCTTTGTCCATGTTTTGTAAAAATGGAAACATTTTCCTCGTCATGGGCGCACACGAACAGATTTGCATATTTAACGCACACATTTCCTTTCTAACTCCCAAGTAACTTGAATACTTGAAATCCCAGCTAAAGTTCCAGGTTTCCTAAGGCCCCGCTAATTCAGTGGTTCTCAACCTGTGGGTCACGACCACTATGGAGATCAAATGACCTTTTCACATGGGTCACATATCAAACATACCACATAAAAAACATTTACATTACAGGTCAAAGTTACAGTTATGAAGTAACACGAAGTCACCACAACATGAGGCGCTATATTAAAATGTCTCAGCATTAGGAAAGTTGACAACCATGACTCTCTCCCTTCCCGTTAAACTGAGCCCCAACAGGAAATAACAAACAATACTTAAAACATACATTTAGACATTTGGGGCCTGGGAGATAGCTCAACCACTAACAGCACTTGCTCTACAAGCATGAGGACCTGAGTTTCACTCCCCAGAATCTGCATAGAACGCCAGGCATGAGAGCCAGGACCTATGATCCCAGCACTGGGGGTGAGGTAGGGACAGGAGAATTGCTGGGACTTGCTGGGGCCAAGCAGCCAAAATGGGATGTGGGGAACAAGACTGCAAGTTCCCAGATCAGTGAGAGATCCTGTCTCAAAAGAACAAGGTGGAAGGAAATAAAGGAAGATATACATAGTCTTCCTAGATTCCTGCACACGTATTCAAAGATACACGCAGGCCTCCATGTGAGCACGTATGCACACACATACACACACTGAATTGTTTTTCTTGACCCCAAGCCTACTGAATAACCATCTCTAGGAACAACATTACAAGATAGAGCATCTGCCTCCTTAGACCTACACCCTAAGTCAGGAGTGCAATGGTGGTCATCACCTTGGTCAGGGCACAGGCCCTAAGTGTTCTGTGGACAACCTCAAGGGTAGGTACGTGTGAGGACATGTGCAGCAGGACTAAGCACACATCACGTATGCATACCTGGAGTGAGAACACAAGGACAGCATTCAGACACAAGCCTGCCACTCTCTCTTCAAACCGTATGTTTGTCCTTCTCGTCAGTGTGCTCTCCTCAGAAACTGAGAGCCACGAGAAGAGATCACATGACTTCTGTGAAATTTCAAGCTGACCTCTGATAGGCACACAGTAACATCTTCATAGTTAGTAGAAAATGTATTTTCTTCCTGATCTAAAAGTAAACTAATACAAATTTTGGAAAGCTCAAAAGTATCTGGATGAACTTAAAATTCAATGCCAGTCATGACTTTCAAAAGCATATTTCTTCTCAGTTCTTCCATCTGTAACAGAACTTTTCTGTTTGTTTTGTAATCCTTGCGATTGTCATTTTCAGCTGTCATTATGGATAATTACTTGAGCAATTTTAAAACCCGCTTTTTGTACTATTTCAGTGGTTCCTATTCTGTCAATATATAACAACTGTATAAATCAGTACACCAATATTTCCAATTACACTTAAATAGTGACTCCTGTTTCATACTGGATTTTTCCAAATTTCACTTCTTATAAACATTGTATAAATATTGCTATGATTTGGCTACGTAGGAATATATTGTATACAGTAATATAGTTAAAACCCAAGTATATTGGAATTGGAGCTATGACTCGTGAGTAAAGAACATATACTGCTTTGTGCCCAGCACCCATGTCTGGTGGCTCATAAACCCCATCGCTAATTACAGGGATTCATTTCCATCTTCCAGTCTCTCTGGGCACTGCACCCTCACGTGCGAATTCAGACACACACACACACACACACACACACACACACACTCACACACACAAATAAAATAAACCTTTAAAAATAACTAAAATCCAAATATGGGGAAGTAAGTAAAGTATTGAAAGTTCAGAGGATGAAGCTGTAAGCATGATTTTTAACCATTTAAAGTTGTCAAGTTAGCTTACACAGGTTCTGTAATCGTCTTCTCCAGCCATTTGTTTCTCTTTCCTATCTTGTGCACCAGCATAACATGCATTGTTCCTAACTCTTCACAAGATGTGAAAGACAGCCTTTTCTTTAACTTTGGATCTTTGCAATTCCAAGAATATTGAACGATTTTCCTCATTTACCCCTTTTTGAAAAATAGTATATTTTACTCCTTGAGAATTTCATGAGTGTATACGATGCATTTTGGTCATATCCACTACCTCATTTCTTCATAATTTTAAGAATATGTTAACATTTTGCCATATTTTTACTCTTTTGAGACAATATTTCCTTGAAGAAGTAAATTTATTTCATTCAGTGATGGACTTCAAAAGAAACATAAATATTTTTATGTAGAATTAGTGAACATGTATTGTAGGTCACCTTTAGCAGCAGGAAGATGAAACAGTCGATTTTATGATATGTTGTATTAATATTTTGCTTTACTTACTTATGATAGTGTTTAATTTATAGAAGTAGTCATACAAAAAGATCAACAATAATAGAAATCAATTGTTATGATAATACACTATGATAAAGTGACCAAGCATGACACCACAAGAGAGTCAGTGTTTTCCACCCAAGCATGAATAAATGGCATTCACAGTCCATAGAAAAGTCATGCAAGCATTGTACCCAGCAGTATGTAATTCCAAGAGGTCCCCAGGAACAAGCCAGTTAGTTATGGAAGCCAACTGCGACCTCTTGGTTCAGTGAGAGACCCTGCCTCAGTAAGCAAAATGTAGCGTGAGCAAGGAAGAAAGCCAGCATCAATATTTGGGGTTAAATACACACACACACACACACACACACACGCACGCACGCACGCACGCACACACCACCCTTAAACAAGTGCACCCATATGCGTATGAATGAGTATAAATATGTATATGACAAAAAAAGTGGGGTTGGAAAAAGAGGGGCGTGGTGCCTGGTTCCTGCTCCTTTTTAAAGTATGAGACCACGCCCCAGTAGGCTGGTGTCTTAAAGACTATTGGCTGAAGGAGCGGAAGGAGCTCCCGGCAGCACACTTATACCCCCACCCCATTCTGCATTTACTCCTCAGAGAGGGTAAGGCACATTGCTTTGGGGAAGGTCCAAGGCTGAACAAGGTATCCATCCAAAGAGAATAGGTTCCCCAAAAGCCAAGACAAGCAGTAGGGATAAATTCTGGTGCCACTGCCAGTGGCCCCTCAGTCTGCCCCAGCCTTGCAACTGTCAACCACATTCAGAAGAACTATTTTGGTCCTATGCTTGTTCCTTCCCAGTCCAGTTGGCATTGGTGAGCACCCATTAGCTCACGTAGACTGTTTCAGTGATGTCTATTCATCATGGTCTTGACCTCTTTATTCATCTTCTCATTGCTCCCACTCTTCAACTGGACATTGGGAGCTCACTACGATGCAGACTCAGTCCAGTGCTCCGATGAGGGTCTTTGCCTCTGAGAAACACCAAAATTTTTAACACTATCATTTTTTAACATTTGCTTATTTTTGCATGGGTGTGTGCCCATGCCACGGTGCACATGCCAAGGTCAAAGGACAACTTACTAGGGTCAGTTCTCGCCTTCTACCACGTGGGTTCCAGGGATCAAACTCAGTCATCAGGATTGGCAACAAGAATTTTGATCTCCCTGGCCCCCATTGCTACAATTTTAGTTCCTAAATTAAATAAGAGGACACAGCTAATCCCTTGTTCTAATGCTTACTTTGTACTAGCCACCAAAATCACATTAGAGCTTTAAGAAAGTACTCTCAACTAGAGCCATGCCTCACCGGTCCTGACTCAACTCATCAGAGAAGAGTCTTCAGTACCAGTCTGATGAGACTCAAGGGCAGTCAATGCTGGAAACAGGCATTTCCTCTATGTCTGCAGTTATTTGCCCAGCTGGATTTTGTTTTCATCTCCACTGCTATCTAGTTCCCTTTTGTTACACTATGGTCTCTGGGGCATGGGTTCAGTATTTATTCAGGCAGAGGTCTTGGAACAGTGTATCCAGCTTTATCTGGAAAAGTTTACAAGTGAATTGTTTTAGAGTCACCCCAAGCCTGCCAAATCAGTCCCTTAGGTTAGGTTCTAGTCATTTGTGCAGACATAAGACCTTCCAGAGTTTCTGGTATGAACTGAAATTATCAGAATGTTACTCTACTCTGCTTGGCAGGGAACTTGGTTGTTCTCATGACCTGTTTTTTTTTTTTGGTGTGTGTGTGTGTGTGTGTGTGTGTGTGTGTGTGTGTGAGAGAGAGAGAGAGAGAGAGAGAGAGAGAGAGAGAGAGAGAGAGAGAGAGAGAGAGAGAGAGAGAATGCAGGTGCTACAAGCTAGGAGAGGGAAACTGATCCCCGGGAGCTGGAGTTACAGTGATTATGAACCATCTGACATGTGTGCTAGGAACTAAAAACACTAACCTTCTATAACTGCAGCAAGAACTCTGAACCACTGAGTCATCTCTTCAAGATCCCTGTTCCATTTTAAAGACAACAACTGATTCAATACAAGCAGATCTTGAGAATTTTAACTTTCCTAATCTGAATCTAAGGAACTCAATTATTTTGCCTGTTTTCTTTTTTTTCTTTTTCTTTATTTATTTATTAAGGATTTCTGCCTTTCTCCCCGCAACCGCCTCCCATTTCCCTCCCCCTCCCCCAATCAAGTCACCCTCCCTCATCTGCTCAAAGGGCAATCAGGGTTCCCTGACCTGTGGGAAGCCCAAGGACCGCCCACCTCTATCCAGGTCTCCTAAGATGAGTATCCAAACTGCCTAGGCTCCCCCAAAGCCAGTACATGCAGTTCTGTATCGTTATTTTATGCCTATTTTTCTTGAACCTTTAGTTCTACTTTGTCGAGTCTTTAACTTTTTGAGTTGAGTGTTTATTGATTTCCCTTCTTACTACAATAAATGCATATGTTTATGATTTTTCCTGACCTGTGCTTCAATGATGCCCTATATATTTATTTCTATGCTTCTTTTTGTTATTTTATAGATGAAAATTCAGGTTTGATTCCTCAAGAGGCATAGCCTGTTCAATCGACACATGCATTCTTTTACTTTAGTTTTCTTGAATGGTGTTCAAAGAACATAGTCTACATTATTTATGCTTGTGCAATTTGTTTGATCTTTCTCTGTAGTTTAGAACAGAATCTATTTTCACTTTTGCAAATGTTTCCTCTGTACTTTAAAAAGCTATAATATCTGCTTTGGGAATATATGCATATATGCATGCTTTCATACCAATGTACATATGTTATACTTTATAAACTATGAATTTGCATGATATCTGGTTTGGTTCAAAAAGATTCTGAGTAGGCTTGTTATGAACTCTCAGAACATGAAGATCTTCATTGTAGAAAATGACTCTGCTTGAGTGCAGTTTTCTAATTTTAGTTTTTGGCTCTTCTTTTTACCCCTTTGTATTAGTAGGTGTTCCTTGGCACTTGCTTGTATGTACAAGTGTCAAAGGCACTTTTCTTTAGATGAATTTATTAGTCATTATTTTACTGATTTATTTTTATTTTATGTAAATGGGTGTTTTCCTGCTTTAATATTTGTGTAGTGTGTGCATGCCTGATGTGGGCAGAAGTCAGAATATAGAGTCAGATCCCCTGGAACTGGAGTTACAGATGTTGTGAGCCACCACGTGGGTGCTGAGAACCCAACTTTGGTCCTCTGTATGGTAGCCCAAACTCTTAAGCACTGAGCTATCTTTGAAACTGTCATATGTTTCCTTTTGGTGGCATAGGGGCTTTGCCATACTGTGCTCTTCAGGAGACTTGGACGACCTTGGATACTATATCCAAGTCACTATTTCTTGGTTTCCTATCTTCACAATACCCCTTGGCTTTCTGAAATAAAATATAAGATATTGGTGCACATACTTTCACCTCCTCCAGAAACTTCTGATTTTAACTTAGTAGATTGTAATTTTTTTCTTTCATCTTGATATTACTTATAGATACACAAAACGGCCTTTCTGCTATTTGGAATTCATGGTTTATTTTTCCTAGAGGAGAATAGATTTGTACAAATGTTCTATGTGGTCTGAAAGAGAAAGTGTCATTTCTTTAGTATACAAAGTTTGGAATGCACTGAATTAATGAGCCTCTAAACTACATTATGAATATATTCCATATGTTCATTTTTGTCTATCTGATTTTCAATTTAAATTTGAAAGCCATGCTTTGAAATGACCCTGTCACTATTATTTCTCATTCTTTCTTAGTCTAATCATATAAAGTATAATAGAATTTTTATTTGTCTCTTATGTTCTCCAAGGCTTTTTATGGCCCTTATTTCTTTTCTTTTGCCTACTTACAACCTGGTGTTTCCTTTTTTCTGGAAGAATAATGTTTTCCCTTAACTGTTTGATATACATCTGCAGGTTTTAGAGTAAATTGGGACATTTAAGGATCAAGAGTATTAATCTTTACTTTATAAGGGTGTAGCATAACAATTGCCACTGGAGTTAAAACATTCTACCCTGAAAAGAAGTTCATCGAGGGGCAGGAAGTTATGAAAGGAGGTACACTAAGACCCAGGAAGTAAGCAACTGACAAGGCTCACAAAGTCCCCTAGGCTTAGCATGTTCACAAGCACTTCCTACCTCAAGTTTATAGAAGTAGTAAGGACTGCTAAGGAGAGGAAACTCTCTGCTCTGTTGATTTGCATGCTAGTCATGCAGAGAACAGCAGAGTTCCTGTACCCATGAGTCTTCTTCCACCCTGGAGTGAGCTTTTGGTGACAGCTCTCTCTGCATTTTCCAGGCTTCTTTAAGTAACATTTAATCAGTACTTCTGTAAGTAAGCCCAGAAAAATCACAGCTTCTCTGAGCTGGACTCTGGTGATATTGTCACTTTGATCTTTTGTTGGTTTTCTCTTTGGGTTAAGTAGATATGTGTTCGTGTGTTCCCAGAAACAGTGTCACTTAACAAATAACTGTGAATTTATTCACATTTCATGTATCATTTTGTGTGTTCCTTTCTCCTTCTCGTCCCATCCCTCTTCATAAAATAAATAAATGCTACTGTGACTTGACAAAGATCAGTTAACAATGGCCTTTTGTATTGTTCCTTTAAGAATTCCTCCTTTACTCGCTTCTGTTCCATGCAGCTTCTACATCAAGATCAGCCTATGCTTGCATTCCACCAAGAAAGGAGCAGCTAATACACAGAATACATGCAATAAGCAGTGTGTGTTCGTGTGTATGTATGTGTGTGTCTGTGTGTTCCTATGTGCAGAAACTTTGATGGTATTTTCAGTATGATCTTTTGTTGGTTTTTTATTTGAGTTAAGTAGATATGTGTTCACCAATTTGGTTAAACTGGGTGGCTATCACATTATAGGGATCTGCTGGTCTACTTCTTCTGGTCAGGCACACGCTGCCACATTCAGCTTTTTGCAGGTTGTTAGGGATCAGAACTCAGATCTTCATGTTTGCACAGCAAGCACTCTATCCATTGGGCCATTCGCCCATTCCATGTTTTGTTTTACCTATATATTTCATTTCATAAAATTTTATATGCGTAACTTAAATAAGTACTCACAATGGAGACAAGATGCCATGTGGGGTATGGTTTGCTCCTGGTTCAGATCCCAACTCTTCTACAGCTTTGGCAAAGCTCTTTTATCAGTTTGAAATTCAGTTCAGGCTTTATAAAAGGTTCCATTGAAATTCAGTCTACACCCTCATGAAGAATGACTTTTCCCTTTTAAGCTTCTATTATAGACCTGCTTTGGTTCTAGATGACTAAAATAGAATGTCTGGAATGGCTGTTTGCCATCTCTTCTTGTATATCTAACACCCACAGGAAGTCATCATGGCAGAGGAGCATGGGAAAACAGAGGATTTCCTGAGTTTTATATCAATTGCAACCAAAAGCCATCACAAGTTTGCCTTAGCCTAAGTTAAGCAACTGTCAAATTTCTTTGAATTTTACATCACTAGGGTCATTAATGGTCAACAGAAACCATTTCACAAAAGGGATATAGACTATGGGCCTGTGAGATTGCTCAGCTAGTGAAAGTGCTTGCTGCCAAGACTGATGACCTGAGTTACATGCCTGAGGATGTAAGAAATGACTCTATGTTGTCCTCTGATACCCACAAGCAAGCAATAGCATGCACACACACACACACACACACACACACAACAGAAGAAATGAGAAAAAAAGAAAGAGAGAGAGAGAGAGAGAGAGAGAGAGAGAGAGGGAGATAAAGATAATTATAGTGGAGAGTTGAGAAAATTAGAAGATAAAATTTAAAAGACTATAAAGAACTCTGAAGATGTGATGTAAAGTTGATAATATATATAGACAAGGCATTTCATCTCATCTCAGGCTTGTAACTAAAAGAATTTTATTTATAAATGTAATATTTTGTACCTTTGAATCATATAAATGTTATTAAAATTTCTTAAAATTCTAAATGTTTCATGAATAATTTAAACAGAAGTATCAACATTAGATAATTCCTTTAAAATATCTAGAATTCTTTAAAGGATATCGGTGAGAAAAGACAATTATAGCTTCTTATTTTTTATGTTTATATAAAACACAGGCTCTTTCTATTACAGAGAAGCCAAATAATACTAACAAATGAGTGGGATTATCAAATGTTGCCCTTGATGATAGGGTGATGGCTCTTGGTAACCTTTATTTTTATATTATTTATTCAGGTGACATCAAAATATATTATCCAAAACAAGCTTTATCAAATTCAGCATCAATGCATTATATTTACTTCCACTGTTTATAAACAGACACTGCCTACTGAGCCCTAGCAGACGTGCATAATATCCACATTGAAGTCAACAGTCCATTGCACAAGAAACACGAGCTGTCAGAATTCCCAGATGACAGTAAGGCAATGCTCACAAGAGATTTATTCTCCCTCAAAATCTGGCAGAGCTGAACTCACACACTGTCGTGTGAGAGCCTCTTCCTGAGCAGAAACATCACCCAGGTGTCTATTCTACTCGTCCCAGAAAGGGGAAAAGCAACAGACCAAAATAACAACCACACCAGAGTCCAGCTCGGTGAACTAATAAGACCTTATTGACATTAGTAGCAGGTACCTGGGAGGACTGTTTCACAGGAACAGGAATTAAGCTGCATCACCAAAAGCCCAACCCAACACAGGTGACATTCACCAAAGCTTCAACCCCGCAGCTCTCTGCACATCCTTGTGGGCAGCTCAACGGGTCTGAGGAATCTCCTCTCTCTCTAGAAGCTCAGCTGGTCCGCGTATCATTCAGAGATTGTTTCCTGATTCTGCAACCCTGAGGAGTGCTAAGGATGTGGGACTGGATCTTGTCAGTTCCAGTTTTCCCAATCGTGTGAAGTTTATTTAATTCTTGTGTTTCTTATCCCTGACTCCCCTCCTGGAGAAAATATTTCAATTCTGAGGAAACTGCTGGACAACACAATCATCCTAGCCGGGAAACATCTCTTGTCTGAGTGCAGAGTTTTCTCTTTACTCCTCCTCATTCCTCCTTTTCAGGTTTTTTTTTTGGGGGGGGGAGGTGGTCAGTTTTTTTGTCTGTTTGTTTTTGAGACAGGATTTCTCTGTCACTTTGGAGCCTGTCCTGAAACTAACTTTTGTAGACCAAGCTGGCCTCGAACTCACAGAGATCTGCCTGCCTCTGCCTCTGCCTCTTGAGTGCTGGGAATAAAGGCGTGAGCCACCATCTCTTGTCCTCTTAATCTCTTTTTTGTAGCTGGTAAATATATGGTTACATGTGTGGATATGTGTATGTAACTATGTACAGGCCTGTTCATGTGCATCCGTGCAGTGTAAGGCTTTACTCTATTCTTCTATATTTATTGGGTCATCTGCCAACCCAACCCAACTTGAAACAATTGAAAACCACTATTAAGAGAATCTCCAAGAGGGATGGTCTAGATCAGGTCGGCCAGTGGGCAAGTGTGTGTGTGGAGGGGGGTGTCTGGATTGCACTAAGTGATAAGGAAAGGCCCAGCCCACACTGTGTGGCAGCATCCCCTGGTTTGTAAGAGCAGAGGAGGTTAACTGAGGGGAAGACTGTGTGCAATGTCTGCATTCATTCCCTCTCTGTTCCTGACTGTGCCTGTGACTGCCTGCTTCAGGTTCGTCTAGCTCTCTGACTTAGGTCGTCTGTCTCCAAATGAAGACTCTGAGGGGTGGAGTTTTTATCCCTTGTCATTTTTTCCTGCTTAATTAATTTAATGACATTTGAGTTAGCCCTGAGGGTTGATATTGGCCTCAAGTCTATCTCATTTTCAAAATAGTTTTATTAAAGTTTTCAGCATAATATAAAGCTGCACAAGTAAGAGGAACTTTTAAAAGATCCCAGATGGTAGCACAATTTCTAACCAGTCTTAATAATAAAAACCTGGAGTCAGATATTAGGGGGTGAAAGCTGAAAGATCAGAGACAGAGCAGCCAGCCACTACAGTGCTTTTTACCTGTACTGACCCTTTAGACCACAGGGGACAAGATCCTGTCTTCAAGAAACGTGAAACTGAATTGCTGAGGTTCTGTCTCCTCCAGCCTTATATTCATCTCTCTACCCAGGCGTACCCCTGCTTGTCTCCACCTTCCTAGTGCCGGGATTAAAGGTGTATGACTCTCAAGAACTAGGATTAAAGGCTTGAGCTATGAACACCTGGATTTGTTTCTCTTTTAGACTGGACCAATCTCATGTAATCCAGGGTGGCCTTGAAATCACAGAGGCTCATCTGCCTCTGCCTCCCAAGAGCTGGGATTGATTAAACATATGCGCCACAACTGCCTGCCCCTATGGCTAACTACTAGTAGCTTAGCTCTGCACTCTGATCTTCAGGCAAGCTTTGTTTGTTATAGCACAAACAAAATATCACCACACCAGGTAAATACTTCTATTGTTTTGGTAAATGTAGTCTAAAAGTTCTCAATTTCTCCTTTTAAAAAAAAAAAAATTCCCCCCCCTTGGGTTTTCCACTCTCTTCCCCATCTCTTAATTCATTAAACATGTGTGTAAATTAGTAAATATGGCATAATCATAGATTATAAAACCTGACCTGACATACAAGGCTGGAAAAATGGCTCAGTGGAGAAAGGCACTTGCCACCAAGACTCCTGCTCTGAATTTGTTCCCCATAACCCATGCGGTGGAAGGAGAGAATCCACTCCTGCAAGATGTCATCTGTCCTGCCTATGTGAATTACACACACGCACACACACACACACATACACACATACACACACACACACACACACACGAATGTAATTTAAAAGAACTGTTATAAAAAACACTGGACATTTAGGGAGTACAAAGAGGTATGCGGTGCCATTCTAGAAATGTAAGATGTGTCACCTCTAATATACAATAGCTAAGCTGAAAGTATAGCTGCAAAGAGACAGCAGCATCAACAGTATTTATAACTGAACACAATGTCCAGAGAACTCTTGAAAGGGTTGAACCACAGTACCAATAATACTAAGACATGTTCTAAGTAATGGGGGAAGGCTAAAAAGAGAATCTATATTACTAAAATCTGAATTCCTTTGACACTTAAGTGAGATGGAACTGTTTCTAAATTCTCCAATTAATTGTTTATATTGTGCTCCAAAGCCCTAAAATGTTCTGGTCTGAAATTATCGTTCTCCCCATCATCTTAGCTGTTCCTTAAAGATATTGTTTCTTTGACAATCCCCTCAAGTAAGTAGTTTTCCTCTATCAACCTCATATACAGCAGGTTGTGACACTAGGGTGTGCCTTCTTTTTGCCCTATTCATCTGCTCTTGGGCTCTTGTTCCTCCCCCTTACCAAAGTCTTCTCTTCTGAGGCGTGTTCTGCTCAGTCATCATCTCTGACCTGATCTGATGCACAGGCAGCTGCACCATCCTCATGGCTGTGGCTTCCATCCCACATCCTTCCAGTCTCACCTGGCCCTACTACTGGTCACTTCAGTGCTCTGCAGACTATAGGAATGGCCTATCAACGCCTCCAAATTTAACCTCCTTATCTCATCTTCCTTGCCCTAATTTGCTTCCAACACCGAGCCAGGCTTGCAATCTCACATTTCATAGATGGTTCATCTCAAAGACACGTTGAGTAGATGAGTCCTGGGACAGACCTTTGCTAGTGCAGCAGGCCTCTCCACAATCACTTCCATAGTAGTGGGCTCGTTGACCTTTGCACCAGCTGGGCAGAGAGGTTTGTATTTGTTCACATTCTCACCATAAGTTTTTGTTATGTTTTCTTGATGGTTGTAATTCTTATTGGAATGATATGGAATCTCAATGCTAATGAGACAAATATCTGGAGTCATTCATAAGTTCTAGACATTATAGGCACATAGAATTATAAAAGTACAGACAGCATGAAAGTAGAATTGAAACTTTCTGGTGGAATAAACAGAACAAATGAAATGGGGAGAAGGGAAAAAGTAAGGGGGTGTGCAGGTAATATGTATTAAATACAGCTTATGTAATACTATATAATTTATAATAATAATAATAATAAAAAAACAAGTGGCTCTGTTCTAGTTTCCTTTATGTTTTTGTGATCAAATACCAACTAAAAGCTACTTAGAGGAAAAACAGATTTATTTGGCTTGCATTTCCAGGGCATAGTCCATCACTGAGGGAATTCAAACAGGAACTGAAGCAGAGATCATGGAGGAATACTTCTTGCTGGATCATCAAGGACCATGCGTAACTATCTTTTGCTATCCAGGCCAGGACCCCATGCCAAGAGAACAGTGACACTCAGAGTAGGCTGGGCCTTCTTACATCAATTGACACTCTGGACAATTCTCTGCAGACATGTCCACTGGCAAATCTGACCAGTACATTCCCTCAATTGAGATTGTCTTCTCAGATGACTATAGGCTGTTAAGCTGACAGTTGAACTAACCAGAACATGATCCAAAACCAATATATTGCTCTCCTATAAAAGCTTCTATTAGGAGTATTTTTCTTTTGTTTTGTTGAGACAGGGCTTTTCCATGTAGTTCTGGCTGTCCTGGAACTTACTACGTAGACCAGGCTGGCCTCGAACTCACAGAGATTTGCCCTGCCTGTGCCCCCCTCCCAGTGTTAGGATTAAAGGCATTCACCACTATGCCTGTTTCAAAGGTTCCTTTTAATATTGTATTCCCAAGTCAAACCCTGAAGTCTCCAGTCCACAATACAATATCATTCTAATAACATCAGCCACTGAATCTCTATTTTCCCTAATCTCTCCATCCCTGAGTTTATCTCCTCACATACCACTTTCTATCCTCTACCCTCTTAGCTTATTGGTCTGTGTGCGTCTGTGAATATATATTGAATTATTAAATTACTAGTGGAGTTTTCCCATTGAAATGCTTTAAGTATTGCTGTGCCTACTGACATTCAGCTTTGGTACTGCAAAACTGAGACATTTTATGCTTTGAGAGAAACAGCCTTTTCTCCCTTAAATTCCTTTTATTTTTAAAAATCTAAATGTCTTTGTAATGAAATACCCATGCCTGGTTTTTCTCCATCCTGTCTGCCTAGAATAGATTTTCCTTTCTCAATCTTCATGTGCGAGTTTGCGCAATGGTTTTCATTTAAATTCATTTATTTTTTCGGTTCTGTCTTTCTGGCATAGCTATTATTTATAGGCTAAGCTTCCCGTGTATGTTGTTTTCTCCTCTCAGCTGTTTTATCTTTGTCTTTTCCCCCTTTCCTTGCCGGTTTTATTCTCCCCCACATGCCAGCCTTTTCTGCAGCCTCAAAACAGAGTTTAATTCTGACATTGGTTATTTTCTTTGTGTCATTGAGCCGCGGTTGGTCACAAAACTTTCTTCTGCTTCTACTCCTTCTATGTACCCTTCATAATTTGCTGATGGATTCCTGGTTCTCTTTGAAGAGGCAGGCGATGCTTGAACTTTCCTAAAACACAACTTCTAGAATGTTCAGTGTCTAGTTTACCAAAGGAAATCTTCTCAGTGCAATTCGCTCTGCTGTGGTTGGGACATTTTCTCCCACTTGTCTTCTGGTCTCTAGCTGATCTCCTTGAGTTAATCTATCCAGTAAACTGCCCACCCCTCTTCCACTTCCCACCCCAACTACACTTGGCTTATTTTTTAGTATATTCCTTGGAGTCACACATGGCTTTTGAGGTTAAGTTTGTTCCTCTCAATTCAGCCCATAATTTCTGACTTTGGTTCATGAACCCTGAGAAGCCATAGAGCTTTGAAAAGGAGATCACAGTCACAGCATGAACTGTGAGCAAATCCTCCCCATCTCCAGTTCTTAACTGTGCACAGAATGTTTTGTATTTGGGGACAGTGAGAGGAAGAGTTTCTGTCTCCTAGGACAGAGCCCCCAACTCTCTCGTCTGTATCTTCACAGCAATCACCACCTCTTTTTTAATGATTATTTTACTAATTATTACAATTATCACACATTGAGATGTGTGAAGGTCAGGGGCGACTCCCAGTACCCAATTGTCTCCTATCACTATGGGTCCTAGGGATGGAACTCGGGTGATCAGACTGGCAAGGAATGCATTTTTACCAACTGGAACTGTCTTACTGACCCAGTGGTTGCTATGGGTTAAAGAACCTCAGAAATGAGAGACTCCTTTAAATATATGCAATTCCATCTATCTTCACACGTTGCATTGATGTGGGAGTGTCATATATCAATCTGTTGATTTCATTGGTTAAGCAATAAAGAAACTGCTTGGCCCTGATAGGTTAAAACATAGGTGAGAGGAGTAAACAGAACAGAATGCTGGGAGGAAGAGGAAGTGAGCACACAGAGACGCCATGCTCCCGACTTCCGGGCAGATGTGAGCGAAGAAGCTCCGACGCAGGATGGACGTAGGCTAGAATCTTCTGGGTAAGACCAGTGCTACACAGATGATTAGAAATGGGCTAAATTAATATGTGAGAATTAGCCTAGAAGAGGCTAGATAGAAATGGGCCAAGCAGTGTTTAAAAGAATACAGTGTCCGTGTAATTATTTCGGGGTATAAACTAGCCAGGTGGCCAAGGTGCTGGGGACGCAGCCCCGCTGCTCATATTACAACATTGCATGGACATGATCATTGCTTCACTAGACTCTCCAGCTTTTATTGTTTCCTCAAATATGTCAAAAGCCATCCGTTTTATGTCTAGAAAGAAACAAACACACTTCCTTTTTTCTCTTGAAAATAATGTGTTGCATGCCTCAGAAGAAGGAAAAACTGTAGTATCCATGCACTTCCTTATTGTAGCAACAACGATATTAAAGATGAGCTCACCGTCCTCTTTCCATAACTTCCTGACAGCTAAGTTTATGGAAAGTTCTTGGCTCTGAGATTCAAAGCCTGTTCCTAGCTGATCTGCACTAATTCTGCAAATGAGGAAACAGATACCAAAAATAAAAATTAAATTAAATTTTAAGCTTCTAAACTGCCTTCAAAATCTGCCCAAATGCACACTTTTTTGTTTTAGAATACCAGTACAAGCTCCATCCTGAGAAGCCATCATAATTCTGACTGGCCCGTTACTAAGTGGGCAGAGCTTCCCTTACCTGGAAGAGGAGACCACGAATGTCTCCAAAGACAAAGGCCACACAAGTGATGCCTGGAAGTGCTCTGTCACGTCATCTCGTCCTTCGCTCCTTGCTCTGTAGACTGCAGCTTGCAGCTTTGAAACACAAAACCCTCTGGGCTGCCCACTTCCATAGCGAGCCAGCTTTCCTCACGTACACGGAGCAGGAAAAGTTAAGTGTTCATGGAATTTGTCCCAAGAAATTTGTCAGCTTTTCTCCCCCTTCTTTTATCTCTAACACTATACTGACCAATACTTGAAACATGTGCTTTCTATCTAGGTATTATTCATTCTTCATTTGAGGCTGAGGAGTAAAGGCAGCAGCTAAATTTATTTATGAAGGGGTGGAGAGATGACTTGGTGATTAAGAGCACATTCTGCTCTTCCAGAGGACCTGAATTCAGTTCCCAGTACCCACACCGTGACTCACAACCACCCTGAATGCCTACTACAGGGGATATGATGCCCTTTCTGACCTTTTCAAACACCTGCACACATGTCACACCTTCACACAGACATACATGTACAGACACACAATTAAAATTCCAAAAAAGAAAATGAAATAAACAAATAATAAAATATGTGTGAGTTAATATATATTATATGCAAATACCAATATTAACAAATGAATTAAAATTATGAGTTTGAAACAACAGACATAATTAATGATATTAAACAGTGGTGGAAATTAATGTACAGAAATGAAGACTTGGAGAATACAGGTGGGCATTAATGCTTTTCTGGGTTCCTAGGGTAATGTGGGATTCCCCTCTGCATGTTGTGATTACCATTAATAATAAACTGCTTTGGACCTATAGCAGGGCAGAAGTTAACTGGGCAGGGAAAACTAAACTGAATGTTAGGAGAAAGAAGGGCAGAGTCAGAGAGAAGCCATGTAACCCAGCGGGAGACAGACACAAGATGAGACTTTCCCTGATAAGCTACATCCCTGCTCCTGCAATCAAGCCCTCACCCACTCTTGTTAGTAGTTCCAATAAAAACGCTTTGAGCCAGCAAGTTGGACTTTGCTGCATTCATTGTGGAATATTGCTTGAAGAGGTGTTGTATTTGTCTACATTTACACTGTGGAACATTTGTTTAATGATGCAAAGATGTGTTGCATTCTTTTATGCTGCATTTATTTAACTGTATAGCTGTGTTACTGTGCCTGACTAAGACACCTGATGGTTCTAATAAAGAGCTGAATGACCAATAGCTAGTCAGGAAAAAGAATAGGTGGGGCTGGCAGGCAGAATAAATAGGAGGAGAAAACTAGAAGAGAGGACCAAGGAGCAGGAAAAAGGAGAGAGGAAGACTCCAGGGGTCAACCACCCAGCTACACAGCAAGCCATGGAGTAAGAAGTAAAGAAAGGCAAAAGCCCGGAACAAAAGATAGATGGGATAATTTAAGAAAAGCTGGCTAGAAACAAGCCAAGCTAAGGCAGCACATTTATAAGAAAGAATAAGCCTTTATTTCTCTGGGAACTGGGTGGTGGACCACCAAAGAGAAAGAAAAGGAAAAACAAAATCGGTGGTGAGTGAATTTGTGTATGTTGTATCTCCCTATGAAAAGTTCTTCTCACACACCCTAGTAAGTATAGGAAGAGTTTGAAGTAAATAATGGTCCTTCTTTTTTAATCATGTAGAGACTTGATTCTTAGTATCTTATGATGCAACCATTTATTCATTCAACAGAAGTTTTGAAATCTCTATTATATATTGGGACTGTTCTGGGCGCATCCTCTCCTCAATGAAGAAAACAGACAGTAAAGCTTCCTAAGCTGTCTGCATATATGCAGAAAATGTCTCTAAAAAAGTGTCCTTTCATTTTGGAGCAGACCTCAGGTCAGTCCTCAGATGAAAGAGGGAAGGGAAGGATCCCTACAGACTTCTGAAGTGAGGTGTTCCCATCAATGTAGACACCCATGGTGGCGGCATGAGGGAGTCCCAGGAGAAGAAGGAAGGTGGCATAGCAAAGCTAGTGGTGAGATTAGATTATTTGTTTCTTAGTTTATGGCACAGCAAGGGGAGATTAACATATCATGTGGTAAGAAGATGAATATATCAATATAGCAGTCTGGTTGTCTCGTTTCCTCCTTAGGAGGAGTAGGCCAAATCACATTTCTCTCAGCTCTCACAAGGGTGCTAGATGAATGGATCAAGAATTCTAAAACCACTCAGTCTGGGGAAATCTAGAAATTTTAAAATCTCTAAGGAAGTGAGCAAGAAAAGGAGTGAATATTCTCAGTAGGTGGCAAGGAGTGTTAAGCCAGATTTTTCTTGCATTTCTCTGTCTTTTCTCCTTTATCAATCTTGTTTTGCCACCCAAAAGTGTGAATAAGAAATGCTGGAGCTTTATTGATTCCAATTTAAAGGCCGTGTCTTTTTTGGAAAAGGCAGTGTAATTGTCACTTTTGATGTTTTCTTTCTATTTATCACAACTCAAAGGCTCTTGTAAAAGTTAGAAAAGTATGAAGAGCCCTGTGATTTTAGTCATAATCTTTAGCATCGTTTATGGGTGAAAAGTGAAGAGAATCATAGAAGGCCAATTTGTTATTTCCTGATATGTTTTCCTTGATCTCTCTTTAGGGGTATGTTCTGGATAAAACACTCTGACCAAAAGCAAATGGGGGGGGGGATTTATTTGGCTTATGTATCCAAGTCATGATTCACCACTGAGAAGAAGCAAGAACTATGGAGGAATGCTACTTGCTGGCCTGTACAATGGGTCGTGCTTTGCAGTTTTTAAAAGTCCAGGACCACCTGCTTAGGGATGGAGATTTCCACAATAGACTGATACTTTCTTCATTAATTCGTACTCCATACACCCCCTTGGACACGTGATCCAAGCCAATTGATTAAGATACTCTTTCAATTGAAATTCCTTTTTCAGTTTGCCTGAGAAAGAACGGTAAGATTTTATATTGTGTATTTCTTCTGAAAACTCAACTCTTAGATACAACCTGGCATCTGTCCCAAGTTCAGTACAACACATAACTCAAGAGGTTTAAAAATAGCAAATGAATACTAGGGGCATAGTTCCATAGTAGAGTGCTCAGCTTGTAGGGACAAATATCTGGGTTTGGTCTACAGAACTCACACACACACACGCACGCATGCACGCACACACACACACACACACACACACACACACACATACACACAGGTAACATTCCACATCTGCCTTCTACTGAAAAGATAGATTATTTTGAGTGTACCATTTTATTGTTTTAATAGTCCTTCTGAGAAAATACTTTGTTTGGTTTGATGTGAGTCAGTACAAGCAAGGTTACACTCCAGTGCCCAATGTCCCAAACCTACTGGGTTTAATGCAGATGTCAGCAAACACCCTGCATAGCTCCAGGCCACTGGTACAGTAGCATAAATTCATTTTCAGCCATACTAATAGGCAGAGAGGGCCTTTCATAAAAATTAAGGGGTTCTTTGTTTTTGTTTTTATAATGAATTACCCTAAAGGTACCAAGATAGGAAGAGAATGTGATGATTAATATTTCTGGTCAATTGTGACAGAATCTAGAATTATCTAGAAGACAAGCCTCTGGGCATGCCTGTGAGGGATTGTATAGTTTCTATTAACTACAGTGGGAAATCCTACCTCAGCTATGGACTTCAGCATTCCACAGGCTGGGGTCCTAGAATAAATAAAAAAGGAGAACATGATAGAAAGTAAATTCCTATTGCCGAAGACATCTTATACTTCAGACTCAGGACCCAGAGGCCCCTGAGCTGGATCTGACCTGAATGCCCCCTCCCTGAGAACTAGCATCCATGTTACCAGAAGGCACCACAAAAGCTTCTGAAAGACAGAGGCAACCAACAGTCCTACCCAGCTATGATGCCTATGAACCACAGTCAGCAATGACCAGCATGGCAGAATAACCTAAGGGTGCAGTACTAGCATGCTCTCTAATTGGACATACAACTCTGATTAGACTGCCCAACAAGAGGGATAGCATGTATCATACTGGAAAAGCAGTTAACTACCCAGAGCTAGTGAGCTCACAATCATGGAGGAGAACCTACAACCTCCACTTAACTAAAGCAATATCACCCATCACTATGCTCTGTTTTGCGCTTACATGCAGATAAGTGTTATCCTCACTCTTTGTCAATGAATCTTCTCTTTGTCATAGACAAAGACCTTTACAGGAAACCATGTCCAATCAAATGCAGGGTTGTAGAGCCCAGCTCCAGTAGATACAACTACAAAACAGTTTACTCACCAATGGCTTAGGGATCGTTGTGTATGAGGGGATGCAAAGATTATAAGAGCCAGAGGCTCTGTCATGTTCTATAAGATTATGTCTTCCAGGAATGTCATACACGACCCTCATAAAATTTCGCCAGCATGCCTGTCTAAACATGAACTGAACAAGGACATCAGGAATGAACTTGCTGAAGCGGACAGGTGAAAGCCCAAGAAGCCTCAGCCCTACCCAGAGGAAAACTCAGGGATGCTAGGAGCAGGAGAAATTAATCAAAACAATTAATCAAAAACAATATGCCATTAATTTAAAGAGAACAAAGAAGGGCATGGGGGATTTTTCTCATTTTCAAGAGAGAAAAGCAAAGAGATAAATGATGCAATTTTATTATAATCTCAAAATTAAAAATAATTTTTGGAAAGAGAGAGCCTGAGTTGAGAATCAGCACCCATGGCCTCTGCTTTCTGATCAAGGATGCAATGTGATCAGCTGCCTCAAGTTCCTTCTGCCATGACTGCCCCATCATGGTAGACTACGCCCAGGAATTGGGACCCAAACTAAATCATTTATCAAATTGTTTTGGTCAGTGTATTTGGTCAAACCAATAGGACAAATAGCAACCCCAGCGCCATACTGTGGTCATACTGTGACAGTCACAGCTTCCCTTGAAAGTAGCTCATCTCTCTTCCCACATTTCACTGACAAAGCTTAATATACACGCATGGCTGCGATTCACATTCCAGTCTGTAAAAACTTCTGAGGGACAATTTTCCAGTCTTTCCCAGGACTGTGGAGGGCTTTACTTGAATGTCATTCTGCCATCTTTACCCTAGTTATCCATTCTGGTATGCTCGATTACTTGGCTTTCTCTTGGATGACGTGACTTCAGAATATGAGGTTCCATTCAGCTTTAATATGAATTGAATTCAAATAGTCAAAGGGGCAATAAAGTCCCTGAGTGGCCAGAAATTACTGAGTAGAAAGCTGTTGCCCAAATTTTCTCAAAGACCTGAAATATTATAGCAGGAAATGTTCATATTTCCTATATATTTTCCATCACTCTCATTGTCTCTACCTATCTCAGAGAAAGCTATACTCAGACTTTAAATCTTAGGAGGAACTTTACTGCCAATTTTCATTGGTCCCGAGGTTCCAGTTGTGAAGAATAATAGCACACAAACAAGAGTTTTCAAAAAGTTCTCTGAGAAATAAAGTCAGCCACAAAATATATCAACATAAACTAATTTATGAGAAATAGACATATTTATCCTTAGAATCTGTATGTTTCCTTCTTTTGTCTAGTTCTGTTAAAGGTTATTCATGGATTCTTGGCCAGCATGCCCATGTATTTTCCAGCCACTTCCTCACCACGGGTCATAGTGATAAAAGTCACCTATGCTTTCTTCCACCCTGACTCCAGCTCCGAGGAGGACCTGAGTTAAATTAAGCCAGTCGATGTGTTGTGCCTTTTTCTCTGGCCACAGGGACACTCAGGAGGATGTGAGTCACAATTTTCATCAGTGATTCAGTAGGAAACACCTGATGGAGGTTTCAGGACAAAGGCTCCCCACGGTTCGGTAAGAGCCATCCTGACCAATTAGCCCTTCCAGACAGTCTGAAGAGAGTGTGGGAGTTCGGGGAATCTTGTACCTCCCCGCTGCTTCCATGAGTCATCTTGATGGCAGTCCTGAGAGAGGACAGGGTTGAAGGCCTGCAGAGAGTTTACCTACAGCAAAGCCCCATATATTATATAAACCATACATTTCCATTTTATTAATTGTTCCATTTGGGTTTTGTTTCTGTTTTGATTTGTCCAGTTTTGTTTATCATTTGGAACCAATTTTTTTCCAAAGAGTACCATTATCACACACAAAATGGGATGTACATCAGAAGATGATAATTGAACTTGGTACCAGGGAGTGGTACCAAGAGGCACATGAAGTGAGAGCTTAGTTGAGAGCTTAGCTAGCTATGAGAAGGAAAGCCAGAAGTTGCATGGGACCCAGGAGATCTAGGTTAGATCTCAGCTCTGTCAGCTCTCCCTGCACAGACAAATAAAACTTTAGAGGAACTTTAATCTACAAAAGAAGGTCATTACATTTGGTTTCACAGATCTTGTGTTGGTTTTTCACATGTGAGTCTATTGATGGTATAAGGAATATAATAATTCAAAAGAACCTTTCAGAGGAAGGGTAACTATTCACTGTGTAGTTGTACATCTGCCCACAGTACCTGCATCAAAATGAGAATTGTACTTGCTGTCGTCACAAGCAACGTTGAAATAATTCACAACTTCTGTTGGTTGTCATAATGTATTTTAGAAAGTCTTTCACGTATGTAATTTAAAATTAAATGCTGAAACTAGAAGGGGCAGACACCCGTGCTTCACGAGAGCCATGACTGCTGTGATTCCCCAAGAAGAGAAGGTAAAATGGAAGAAAAAGCAGTCAAATGAGCTTGACCATTTCTTGTGGAAATAGATGGCAAGGAAGCTGTGGCTGGCAGGGACTACCAGTGATGAAGAGAAAATGGAGAAGTGATCAAATTTGATGGGGGAGGTATGGGTTCTTGACTTCTTCAGGAGACAATCCATTCTGGCCACTATAAAGATTAATAGTCACCCAAACCAAGCAGGAGCTCACATTTGTGGGAACTCTGTGTATATGGGGTATGTTTTGTGTGTGTGTGTGTGTGTGTGTGTGTGTGTGCGCGCGCACACACACACACACGTGCATGCATGCTGTACATTCATGTGTGAGCAGTTGAGTGTGGAGTCCAGCAACTGGCATCATTTGTCATCAATCAAATCAAGCTCCAGGTATCTTTTGAGACAAGACCTAACAGCCTGGAACAAGCCAGTTCTGCTAGACTGACCACTGAACCCAAGGAATCTTCCTGTCTCTCCCTCCCCAGAGTTGGGATATAAGCATATGCCACCAAACCTAGATTTTCTATGTAGGTGCTGGGGATAAAACCTGAGTGCCCATGCTTGCCGTGCAAGCATGAACAGAGGCCTGGCTTGATAGCTGCAATATATTTTAGTAGAAATATGTTTAAATATTTCCTTTCTAATGAAGAAAATAATTCTGGAATATATGAAGGCTCATGAGGCCTGATGTTCAGATGATTTCCTCTGAAGGCTAATATGCAATGTTGTCTTATCTACAGTGGTGGTGCCGGAAAAGTGGTAATGGCTACAGGCCCCTGTCAACCGGCTTGCCTATTCTCTCCAAGATCTGCCAAGAAAAGAATGCCACAGAGCACCACTGAGATTCTTCCTTACATGTAGTTAGAGCCATTCTGGATGACTCTACAGATGAAGCAGAAGCTAAAATAATTTCTTTATATGTTCTTTCCTTCTAAAAATCTAGTGCAGTCCATGTTATATGGCAAGAAAAGAATGAGAAACAAGCCAATGAAAAGTGCTCGGAAAAATCCCTTTCCCTGCTTATCAGCACTATGAAAGTCATTGCAAAACAGGAGAGTGTACCCTGAAAATGAACGCAACTATCCTGTCCTGGATGTTCATTGCAACCCAAGAAGGCAGGTCCTTATCCAAAAGTGACCAAAGAAGAACCACTGGGGCAAAACCCTAGAATTGTGCTATTATTGTTAAACTCGAAATGTAAGGTTCAGTCTGGTGGAGACTTTCACCCAAGAACTCTGTACCCCAACAGCAAGAGATGTTCAAAAGGAATTACCTTAGACCTTATTCCAAACAGCTAGGACTAGAACAAAGGGATCAATGTTGTAACACTATTGAATTGTACTATTTTTACATATTTACGTTTTAGGTGTGTGTGTGTGTGTGTGTGTGTGTGTGTGTGTGTGTGTGAGTGTGTGTGTGTACAGCTGCCCATGGAGGACAGCAGAGTTGCAGGCAACCATTACCTGCCTGTTGAGGATGCTGAAAACCAAATTCTGGTCCTCTGCAAGAGCAGCAAGTATCTTAATCATGGAGCCAGACCCACTACATGATGTTAAGATAAGTTGGTGCTCCCAGTGAAACCTCCCACTCTTAAGAGTCTAAAATTCTTCCAGTAATGTCATGCTTCTAACACATAAACCTCAGCTGGATTCACTTAACCTGATGCAAACGCTTCCATGCTGGACTGTATTTAGCAACCACTCCAGGAAAGTTGTTATGTTTTGTAGGAATGTCATTCCTCTCCTTCTGTTCCCAACAGCTAGGTCTCCTTTACTACCTGGGTCCACCTTAAATCCATCTGTTTATAGATAGACTTTCCCATGTTTCCATGATGTTGAGGACAGACCTGGGACAGAAACCATACCTGCTGATTGACCTACACCACCTCCAGCTACTGACACTTGACCTCCAATTAGGCTTAGATGCCTTTCAATAATATT